>NC_064617.1:431357417-432558979 GCF_023898315.1 Schistocerca nitens
GAACTTGTACTTGAGTCAGATAGCGAGCTTTCATTTAATTGTCTTTGTCATTAATATTTTTCCGGGAAGGTTACACTTGGATCCATTTCTAATAAATATTGTCTTTTAAATTTCCGTGGGGAGGTTACACTAGTGTAACCTCCCCACGGAAATTTAAAAGACAATATTTATTAGAAATGGATCCAAGTGTAACCTTCCCGGAAAAATATTAATGACAAAGACAATTAAATGAAAGCTCGCTATCTGACTCAAGTACAAGTTCCCATTAAATAATGAACGCTAATCCCATGATAATGAAACTGTAATGATAACCTAAACTCAATTCAACCGAAAAGTCGGTGTTTGCCCTGTGCGAAACGAGAATAAATTTCTTACCTTAGTGAAACTGCATGTCAAAATTCTGCTCTTATTGTTCTCTGGCACTTGCATGAAAAGCATTGGAAGTACCTTTTAAAAATCTTTGTTAAAAGGAAATGGAAGGAAATTTGAATGATTGTCTCTAAAATTGCTTTTAAATCAAAATTATTATTGGGGGCGATTTTTGAAAGTTAAATTACAATGACTGTTCGTTACATTATCTGATGAGCGCAAAGCTGCATGATTATTTATTTAAATAAATTATACCTCGTCCTGAATCTCGACCATTGCGATGCCGACGCCCGCCGACTGCTCTCCGCTACTGCTAGCAACCGACTCCAAGCACTACTGAGGACTGACTACTGCAGACTGACTGACTGCTCGCTACTGCGAGTCGAGCGCAACTGCTCTGGTCAGAGATTCTACAATGTCTCAGCATCGCTGCCGCACAACATACGTCCAAATGACTCACCATCGCTGCCAAATTTTTGCCCCCCCAGTGGAGGGTTATGAAACACGTATGTTGTGCGGCAGCGATGCTGAGACATTGTAGAATCTCTGACCAGAGCAGTTGCGCTCGACTCGCAGTAGCGAGCAGTCAGTCAGTCTGCAGTAGTCAGTCCTCAGTAGTGCTTGGAGTCGGTTGCTAGCAGTAGCGGAGAGCAGTCGGCGGGCGTCGGCATCGCAATGGTCGAGATTCAGGACGAGGTATAATTTATTTAAATAAATAATCATGCAGCTTTGCGCTCATCAGATAATGTAACGAACAGTCATTGTAATTTAACTTTCAAAAATCGCCCCCAATAATAATTTTGATTTAAAAGCAATTTTAGAGACAATCATTCAAATTTCCTTCCATTTCCTTTTAACAAAGATTTTTAAAAGGTACTTCCAATGCTTTTCATGCAAGTGCCAGAGAACAATAAGAGCAGAATTTTGACATGCAGTTTCACTAAGGTAAGAAATTTATTCTCGTTTCGCACAGGGCAAACACCGACTTTTCGGTTGAATTGAGTTTAGGTTATCATTACAGTTTCATTATCATGGGATTAGCGTTCATTATTTAATGGGAACTTGTACTTGAGTCAGATAGCGAGCTTTCATTTAATTGTCTTTGTCATTAATATTTTTCCGGGAAGGTTACACTTGGATCCATTTCTAATAAATATTGTCTTTTAAATTTCCGTGGGGAGGTTACAAGCTTTAAAAATTATCGCATAAAAAATTCAGAGGCATTACTTTACAGCATACCCTTGTATGTTTCTTGATGTGTCGACAGAAGTGCCGACACAGTGTGGTTTTAGGAGACCGATATGCACGCTATAAGCTCACGCAGGATGGCGTGAGGTCTGAAACAGGATACGTAATGAATGCTATAAAGAAAAGTACGTAGCTTCTGGAATACTTAACTTTAATCCATCATTTGTATACATCTTTCTTGATGAGACATGCTTCATACGATAACTATCAATTGCTATGGCGCCTTGCTAGGTCGTAGCCATTGACTTAGCTGAAGGCTATTCTAACTATCTGCTCTGCAAATGAGCGAGGCTTCGTCAGTGTGCATCGCTAGCTACGTCGTCCGTACAACTGGTGCGAGTGCTAGTCCGTCTCTCGAGACCTGCCGTGTGGTGGCGCTCGGTCTGCGATCACTAACAGTGGCGACACGCGGGTCCGACATGTACTAATGGACCGCGGCCGATTTAAAGCTACCACCTAGCAAGTGTGGTGTCTGGCGGTGACACCACATTTCTGTTCCAGCGTACTTGACGGAATGCACAAAGATAATTAAGTAATTAGTACGTATCTGTAACCGCTTAGGCTCGTTTAACTGGAACGTTATAACTCGTAATTAACAGTTCGGGCGTTGCCGTAAAGAAACCGAAACACTTTGCCCGCTATCTGTCTGGCATCTGAGACCGCGACAGCCCCTACGCCTGCAGACAGGTCGGACCTTTACAGCGCTCAGTGGTCTCGGCGTTGCCCCAGAGGCTCGCCGCCGCACGCTGGCTGCAGTTCGATCAGAGCCCCCGACTGCCGCCGCTGGCAGGCACGCGCCACGCCCCCACCCACGCTTCCCCGCCCCCCTCTGCAAACTCTGCTGTCCGACGAGGCGAGAGGGACGAGTGCGCGAACCTAATCTTGGCGTTAACGACGTCGTTAAGCGCAACGACGTGATTCCTGCCGGATGCGCAGCCCGCAAACAAAGGCGGATCGCCGACAAAGTCTGAGCGGCCAACTGGCCGCCGCCGCTGCTGTGGCCTGCCCGCCCGCTGAGCTCGTCGTGTGAGAACGGCGGCGTCGCAGGCCTGCCGGCATCCTAGCGGGGAGGGGGCCGTACATTCCGGAAACCTGGTCGCTGCTTCAGAAACATAACCCGTCTATGAAACTTTCTTCCCTTCTTTTCACCATTGTTTCCCTTTGTCTTGTTTCCTTCTAAAACCCTCAGTTACGTAGTTTTTAATAATAGTAATAATAATTTAGTGTGATTCAGTTGCTGGGCACGTCTTTCAATTGGGCGCCACTTCGACGACTTGTGTGTCCCAGATCTACCTTTGTATCCAAATGAGGAAAGCGGACTTACTGTTTAACGTAGAATGCGTACCACGTGTCGTTTCGGGTGATTCCTCACATAATTTAGAGGTTGGAAAAGGCCGTGTATGTGTAAGGTCGACTACCTGGTACAAGAATTTACATTCAAGCCTCCCACATTCTATCAAAGTCTTGTAATCAATGCACACAATGCAAATCAGCAACGCTATCTGCAGCCCCCTCCCCCCCCCTCCCTTTACCACTCTCACAAACAATATGTTGTAAAATCGATTCTAATGTCAGTGACAGGTGCTAAATATAAGCATAGAGTAAAAACAATAATGTATTCACATGAAAAGTCATATTGATGTCATATGTAACTCAAACCTATAATGAGGAATCAATATTAGAATACACTGTTCAAATAGGAAGGACTGTGTGTTCACGGTATCATGGGGTTATCCCACTACTGAAGAATTAGGACCTTGCAAAGCAGTTCTGACTCATTCCGAAACCCTGTTAACTTTAGATCAATGTACCAAATATATTGATAAATTACACTAACAGGACATCTACCGAATTATCGACGAGCCGCATGAATTCAATAGAGCTATTGTCGATTTGAGGCAGAAACTCCTAGGTGACATAAAACCCAAGGGATGACTCAGTATATCCCTATGCGCTAGTGCGGTGAATTACGCTCACTGCGTGCTGAAATGGCGCAGCTGAGACTGTCGCAGAAGATGATGGCGCAGTCGCGTCTCGAATACTTGACGCCTCTGCGGGAACTGATTCCGGATCTCGTCCCAAACTCATCTTCCAAAATGCAGAATGCCTCTGACAAGACACAGGGATAACCCCAATCCTACCTCTCTCCACGAAGCTCAGAGGCAGAATCAACACTCCTCCGCGCGCATTCGTGGGCATTTCCGACTATGCACATTAGTCCAACAGCCGTAAAAAGTGCAGAGACCACATATACAATAGCTTGGAACCTTCTGTCACCGAAAATCGGACCAAGACAACGCACTTCTACACACATCCAATGGACATTCGGAGTCCATCTCAACTTCTGATAAACGAGGGTTTCATTGCCGTCACTTTGACATCACTGACTCCATTACTCTCTAGCCATCAACAGGTTAGAGAGCAACAAGGAATCACGCTTTGTAAAGTAGTACGACCAGTCTCTGTAATTACGAATCTTATATTTCTATAGACCTCCTTTAATATTCTAATTAAAAGTATAATGATAAAAAGAAAGACCAGCAACCAGCCTTGACAATGTATTGAAAACAGACGCTAAATTCCCGTTGGCCAACCTCGACTCAACGCTGGAACGTCTCGATTTTCAGGAACGTGCTTTAACATTAGACCACCAGGCCTGACGTTTATTTCCTTACTCTCGTCTACTATTATCAGTATATGACTGTGCACTCCTATGTTAATCTTTTGGGGTGGAATAATACACTCATTACATTCACCATACTTCACCCAACTGCCTTCCGAATGAAGCTAATTTTCTTTTGTGATTCTGCAGCTAAAATTGTTCAAATGGCTCTGAGCACTATGGGACTTAACATCTGAGGTCATCAGTCGCCTAGAACTTAGAACTACTTAAACCTAACCAACCTAAGGACATCAAACACATGCATGCCCGAGGCAGGATTCGAACCTGCGACCGTAGCGGTCGCGCGGTTCCAGACTGAAGTGCCTAGAACCGCTCGGCCACACTGGCCGGCATTCTTCAGCTCCTCCAGGCGTACTTCATTATGAAATAGTTGACGGATGTATAGTCCGCAGCTCGTGGTCGTGCGGCAGCGTTCTCGCTTTCCACACCCGGGTTCCCGGGTTCGATTCCCGGCGGGGTCAGGGATTTTCTCTGCCTCGTGATGACTGGGTGTTGTGTGCTGTCCTTAGGTTAGTTCGGTTTAAGTAGTTCTAAGTTCTAGGGGACTGATGACCATAGATGTTAAGTCCCATTGTGCTCAGAGCCATTTGAACCATTTGAACGGATGTATAGCCGGATGTCGGTGTCCAATACGCACAACATTTCGGTAAGCGACATCGTTGCTGTCATCATGTCAGTTACTGTTGTGGCGCTTTTATCTCTCTCTTCCCTTTCCCCACTCATCTGGAGTTCTATCACTGTTCGCGCCCAGCATCTGCTCCCCCACTCCTCCTGCAAGAAATTAAACTTTAATCAGCACACAAAATAGCTACGGAAAGGGCATGCAAGGTACCACAAAAGCTTACCGTAATCAACACAGTATACTAAAGATCACCCATACCTATAACGTGAACATAAAAGTTCGCTCTCTTCGAGTCAACAATATGTTTTGCTGCCAGTGTGTGGACACATCGACTCTGCACTGCGGCTAGTACCCTGGTGGAATGAGGCGGGCAGAGGAGTGTGTTCCCGAGGCAGTATGATTGGTGCTCATGGCATACCTGATAGATATAACTGTTAACTGTGGTGCGGCAACATATTGGCTGCAAACGGGCTGATCAGACACACAAGAGAGCAAATACAGACCTTGAGAGAGCTCAAACCTGGACTTTGAACTCATGGCAAGAGCGGAACAACCGTGCAAAGGCCCGTAGGATATATGTATTTTTCCCTAACATCACGTAGCGACTGAAGATGAAACAAGTCAATCCTAGCCGAGTACGGTTCATTTCTTAACCGGCCATGGACCACACCCCACACATCTGCTGCATGTAAGTAAGCTGATTCGGCCTGTGGACAGAGAGGGACCTGGAACATATACTTTTGTGCTGTGACCATTGCTCGCAAGAAAGACGACTATCACCCTCACACGACGACATAACACAATCACTTAGAGGTCGGACTTTATGGACCGACCGCAGAGACCTTGCACAAAGAATATCTAGACTTCTCTACAAGGTGTTAGTAAATCCCCATTACAATCTTCTAGGACTTGTAGAGGCGAAAGAGTACATAATATTTTGAGAGTAACCCATGTACAGAAACGTACCGTTTTCGTTCTACGGCAATTCGAGTTCAGATGTGTAACGCGTCCACGTCTGCCAGGGAAAGAGAAAAATCTCAGAGCTGCTTGACCTGGTATGCAGTATGACAGACAGGACGACGTGCAGTACGTCACACATGCACCGGCTCTCACTTAACGTCTGCAGTGCTGCGAGACTTCTGTCGAAACAGAGGAAGATTTGCTGGCATACGTTCTCACCACTACACTAGACATCAGGTGGAATGGAGAGTGTGTACCGCAACGTGCTATGCTACGTAGGTACAATGTGTGCAACATCGAACCGCTGTTGTGATTCATCAGTACCGTTTTGTACGTACAGCGTGCTGGATTCTTTTTAGTTTTGAAACAATATATACACGTAATGTTTAAGTGTTATTACAAACAAATGTGCTTAAGTGATGAATGCATGTTTCGTTAAGTTTCCTTTCGAAATATTACCTAATAACTGTACTGCGTCACGACTAACTCAATTTCTCAAGTAGAAATCGATGAGTTATAGAGCTGAAACCGTCGTACAACGGAAACGGTACGTTCCCGGACATGAGTTCCTATTCAAAATGTTACATACTTATTCCCCTCCAAAAGTCCTAGACGTTTGTAACAGGAATTGCCGAACACCCTGTGTAGAGATTATTTGCAGTGACTAGAGTACAGGAGGCAAGAGCGCTGGAAAAATATGATACCACAGACAGAACTAGCGAGACGGATGGCAATAGTAGTGGTAGCAGATCAGACGACAGCGGCGCAGTCGAACACCGTATAATGGCTAAATGTATAGTCACTGAACGCCAACGAAAGGAAGTGTAAAAAAGACATTGATTTTAGGTTGTGAGAGAAGTCTAGAAATAGAGGCCAGCACACTATGCCACGTAAAGTAACGTAACGTACATGCAGAATCAGTCAATTAGAGGGCGAGAGGCCCACAGTACTGTTGCGGCACTCCGATGCCGAATAGTACTCGTATTCTATGGGGCGGAGACCACATGGGAGACAGAGACTCGGTGTCTTTCTAAGGCTCCTCCTCCTGGATAGCATCGGTGGCGGTGTTCCACAAATCTGAAGTCTTTACTATCTTCTTAATTCATCAATTGTTAATTTCATTTCCGTTTCTTAATTAATGTTAAGTGTCCGCCCCTAGTAGCTGAGTGGTCAGCGCGACGGAATGTCATACCTAACAGCCCGAGTTCGAGTCCCTGCTGGGTAGGAGATTTTCTCCGCTCAGGGACTGGGTGTTGTGGTGTCCTTATATATACACTCCTGGAAATGGAAAAAAGAACACATTGACACCGGTGTGTCAGACCCACCATACTTGCTCCGGACACTGCGAGAGGACTGTACAAGCAATGATCACACGCACAGCACAGCGGACACACCAGGAACCGCGGTGTTGGCCGTCGAATGGCGCTAGCTGCGCAGCATTTGTGCACCGCCGCCGTCAGTGTCAGCCAGTTTGCCGTGGCATACGGAGTTCCATCGCAGTCTTTAACACTGGTACCATGCCGCGACAGCGTGGACGTGAACCGTGTGTGCAGTTGACGGATTTTGAGCGAGGGCGTATAGTGGGCATGCGGGAGGCCGGGTGGACGTACCGCCGAATTGCTCAACACGTGGGGCGTGAGGTCTCCACAGTACATCGATGTTGTCGCCAGTGGTCGGCGGAAGGTGCACGTGCCCGTCGACCTGGGACCGGACCGCAGCGACGCACGGATGCACGCCAAGACCGTAGGATCCTACGCAGTGCCGTAGGGGACCGCACCGCCACTTCCCAGCAAATTAGGGACACTGTTGCTCCTGGGGTATCGGCGAGGACCATTCGCAACCGTCTCCGTGAAGCTGGGCTACGGTCCCGCACACCGTTAGGCCGTCTTCCGCTCACGCCCCAACATCGTGCAGCCCGCCTCCAGTGGTGTCGCGACAGGCGTGAATGGAGGGACGAATGGAGACGTGTCGTCTTCAGCGATGAGAGTCGCTTCTGCCTTGGTGCCAATGATGGTCGTATGCGTGTTTGGCGCCGTGCAGGTGAGCGCCACAATCAGGACTGCATACGACCGAGGCTCACAGGGCCAACACCCGGCATCATGGTGTGGGGAGCGATCTCCTACACTGGCCGTACACCACTGGTGATCGTCGAAGGGACACTGAATAGTGCACGGTACATCCAAACCGTCATCGAACCCATCGTTCAACCATTCCTAGACCGGCAAGGGAACTTGCTGTTCCAACAGGACAATGCACGTCCGCATGTATCCCGTGCCACCCAACGTGCTCTAGAAGGTGTAAGTCAACTACCCTGGCCAGCAAGATCTCCGGATCTGTCCCCCATTGAGCATGTTTGGGACTGGATGAAGCGTCGTCTCACGCGGTCTGCACGTCCAGCACGAACGCTGGTCCAACTGAGGCGCCAGGTGGAAATGGCATGGCAAGCCGTTCCACAGGACTACATCCAGCATCTCTACGATCGTCTCCATGGGAGAATGGCAGCCTGCATTGCTGCGAAAGGTGGATATACACTGTACTAGTGTCGACATTGTGCATGCTCTGTTGCCTGTGTCTATGTGCCTGTGGTTCTGTCAGTGTGATCATGTGATGTATCTGACCCCAGGAATGTGTCAATAAAGTTTCCCCTTCCTGGGACAATGAATTCACGGTGTTCTTATTTCAATTTCCAGGAGTGTATAAGCAGCTAGTGTCCTTATCATCATCATTTCATCCCCATCCACGCGCAAGTCGCCGAACTGGCGTCATCTCGAAAGACTTGCACCAGGCGAACCGTCTACCCGACGGGAGGCCCTAGCCACGCCGTATTTCCTTTAATGTTAAGTTGTTAAACCTCGTTAAAATAAGCAGGAATCAAATAAGCTTCATATTCTATGTATGTATAATCTCATATTGTGGAAAGACGGTATATCTTAGTAACTACGGGGTAGGACATTTGTGCCCGCATCTCGTGGTCGTGCGGTAGCGTTCTCGCTTCCCACGCCCGGGTTCCCGGGTTCGATTCCCGGCGGGGTCAGGGATTTTCTCTGCCTCGTGATGGCTGGGTGTTGTGTGCTGTCCTTAGGTTAGTTAGGTTTAAGTAGTTCTAAGTTCTAGGGGACTTATGACCACAGCAGTTGAGTCCCATAGTGCTCAGAGCCATTTTGTAGGACATTTGTAAATGGCAGAAAATAAAACAATCTAGGTTTGCGCCCAGGTCCGCATGCTGGCGGCACCTTTGCTGTTCCCCGCCTGCTCCCAAAATCAGTCCGTTGTTGGGTTCTTCCTTCATATTCTTAACCGGTCTAATTGAGGGTTGCCAGGAGTCAGCGTGGGGTAGCCGCACTGTCTGAAGCATCTTGTCACGGTGCGTGCGGCTCCCCCCGTCGGAGGTTAGAGTCCTCCCACGGGCATGGGTGTGTGTGTTATCCGTAGCGTAAGTTAGTTTAAGTTAGATTAAGTAGTGTGTAGGTTTAGGGGCCGATGACCTCAGCAGTTTGGTCCCATAAGACCTTACCACAAGTTTTCAGATTTTGCCAGGACTCACTAATAATGTAGCCGCTGTGACGATCGATCAGTGGTTGCCTCTGGCTGTCGCTGAGTCGATGTGGTGCATTACCTCGGCGAAGTACGGCAACATTCGTTCTTCACAGCATCTCAGATGGAATCAAAACGCTTGTTTGCTATTCTCTGTAACAGGCAGAATGGTCACTAAAGGGTATTAATAGGGTATCTAATCCTAGTTTATTATTCAAATTTCACAGATTCATAAAAAGAGCTATAAATAAATTTTAACATTTCACCTTACAAATTTATATTTTAACCCTAAAAATATAAACAACTGTATTCAACTAAGAACTTTCATTTGAACAATTATTATTCTAAGAATCATTATTGGGGCAATATAGTCTGAATATCGTTGTGGTATTCCTGCTAGTCCTAGAAAGTGTTGAGGGAAGAATGTTAAGTTTACTCCAATAAATATAATTGTAAATTGGATTTTTAATCATGTATTATTTATAGTTAATCCTGTAAATAATATGTTATTCGTCTTTAGTGTTATCACCAGGCCTGATAGTGTATATATGGGACGTGAACAGCGTCAGATGACAAGTTATCACTTTGAATAACATGGAGATGCTGCATACTCATCTGCGACTGCTCTATAAGAACTTGACACAGTTTTAAAGACGCCTAATTGTGGGTCTCTATTTGGCTGTATCGTATAGTTATGCAATTTTTAGATTCTTGGGGAACTGGATTTGGTACAATCATGTTCTATTTGAGAACGTGAGGGCAAGGATACTGGATTGAATGGGAACGTGAGGCCAGGCACACCCGTGAATGTTCCGGTCAATCACATGTGACTACCACAAGATAGGATCGTCAGATTGTGCAACAAACACATTGTAACCCTTTCACATCTGCGCCTGTCACCTGAGAAATGGTAATGGACTCCCTCCAAAATCCTAAGTCATCCGACGCCATTGGGCAGAGACAAGTAGCAACCAGACTACGCAGCTACCATACGAGCATAGGCTGCTATTCGCACCACAAGAAAAAAGACTGCGTTTCGAGATGCCTTGACTGAGATGCATGGACTGTTGACGAAGACTGTAGCATTGATTTCAGTGTTCTACCATACCCCAAATGATAGTCGTTGACTGGTATGCCAACCATCCATTCTTTCAGTGTTTTGGAGAGAAACAGTTCCGACGCTTCTGCCTTTACAGCGTGGGGAGCCATCGAGTATGAACTCAGGATACAGCCGGTAGTCATTGAGGGAACTTTGACGGCACTATGGTACTTCACGGGCATCCTGTATTATCATGTGTAGCCTTTCATGCGACGGTATCGTCGTGGTATTTTTGAACGGGCCAGTCCTCGTTTACACAAAGCACTTGTCTCTATGAACTGTCAGCGAGATGTTAACCCCTGTGGACAGCAAGAATCCGACATCTATTGCCTATACAACATGTGTGGGACCAGCTTCTAAATCAACACCGTCGCACTGCCACTACCCAAGATATGGAGGACCAGTTCAGTCATTCGCGGGACAAGACAACCTCTGGAGAGCGTACGACGACATGATGGTCCTCTTTCAATGGTGTGCATCCAGGCCAGAATAGATGCAAAGTAATACTGATAAGTGGCTTCATTCTCCCATTTTCTTTGCAAATTTTATTCGATGTTGTAATCACAGAAATATACCATATCAGCGTGTGAAGTTTCATTTTGTTTCCTCCTCCCCCTTCAGTTTTTTTGTAAGGGAGTAAAGCACAACGACGTACCGACCTCAGTTTTCATGTGTAGGAGTGCGACCATAAAACGTGCCTGACAGAGTGACGTCTCCACGTATTTGCCCGTCTGCAGCAGACGATCAGTGGTAGGGCATGACAAGCAGGCGAGAGGCAGTAGCCAGGTGACTCGCTGACCGCCGCGGCTCGTCGCGTCGCCTCGCGGCGCGGCTCGCTTCCCCACTTGCCCCCAGAGCTACGTGCGCGACGCGGCGCATTGTGCCCGCCGAGACCGGCGCGAGGAATTCTGATTAATTTGCGTTGTGAGAGCCGGGCGGGTCCTCGGCCGGCGCCAGCCGCTTACTCGCCTAATTACGGCGCCAGCGCCGGCCCTAACGACGACACTCGACGCGTGATCAATGGCCGGGCCGCCTCTTGCGAGCCATCGGTTGCGTTACAAAGGAATATCTGCCCGCCCGGCCGCTAATTACAACATTGCTACGTGCCCGGCGCGAGTGTCCCGCCGGCGGCGTAGCACGCCCTAGCACGCAGCACGCACACGCGCGCGCTGTAATTAACACGCGACGCCGCCCCCAGCAGCCGGCTGCCGCTCCGCCCCCGGCTTCGGGTTGTACGCCGGCCGTCTGCCGGCCTCAGGTAACGCCGCGTCCGAGCCAAGGAGCCGACGCGGAGCAGCCACCAGGCGTCGCTTATAACACGCAGCCCCGTGGGCTTCCACACGGGCTGTTACACAATGCGGCTAGCTACTGGTTTAGCGTCGCCGTCCCAAGTTTGTGCTGTACATTTCCCTCATCCATTCGTTTGTGCCCGTCGTCCTTAATACAGGGTGACAGAAAAACGGGAACATTTCCACAATCCAATACAACTAGAAGTGATGAATGAAAGAAATTGTATTCATAGTAATTGAAACCTTAAATTTCGCCATTTAGGAAACATTAAAGGCATTTACCATTTTTTCAAAAATTACGTCCTTTACATGGCGTCCTCCTGTAGGAATACATTCATTAAATCTGCTGTTGAGATTTCTCGTTGACCGCTGCAACATCTAAGCTGGGACACTGTGAACCGCATCCCGAATTCCTTGTTTTAACTCAAACAGGGTTCTTGGTCAAAACGTGTAGACTTTGCTCTTGGGCCGGCCGGGGTGGCCGAGCGGTTCTAGGCGCTTCAGTCTGAAACCGCCCCACCACTATGGTCGCAGGTTCGAATCCTGCCTCGGGCATGCATGTGTGTCATGTCCTTAGGTTAGTTAGGTTTAAGTAGTTCCAAGTTTTAGGGGACTGATGACCTCAGATGTTAAGTCCCGTAATGCTCACAAGGGAACCTCCCCATCGCACCCCCCTCAGATTTAGTTATAAGTTGTCACAGTGGATAGGCCTTGAAAAAATGAACAAAGATCAATCGAGAAAACAGGAAGAAGTTATGTGGAACTACGAAAAAATAAGCAAAATATAGAAACTGAGTAGTCCATGCGCATGATATATAACATCAAGGAGAGCGTTAGTCGAGTATCGCCGTGGTCCCGTGGTTAGCGTGAGCAGCTACGGAGCGAGAAGTCCTTGGTTCAAGTCTTCCCTCGAGTGAAGATTTTAATTTCTTTATTTTCGCGAATTTATGATCTGTCCGTTCGTTCATTGACGTCACTGTTTACTGTAATAAGTTTAGTGTCTGTGTTTTGCGACCGCACCGCAAAACCGTGCGATTAGTAGACGAAAGGACGTGCCTCTCCAATGGGAACCGAAATCATTTGATCGCAAGGTCATAGATCAACCGATTCCTCCACAGAAAAACATGTCTGATATATTCTATACGACACTGGTGACGGCATGTGCGTCACATGACAGGAATTTGTTGTCGACCCACCTAACTTGTACACTTGGCGAATGGGTAAAAAGATTCTTCTACCTTGCCCGATTTAGGTTTTCTTGTGGATGTGATAATTACTCCCAAAAAACTGATGAAAACATAATAGTTTGTCACATAAACTGAAAATAAAAAATTAAAGATTTCACTCAAGGGAAGACTTGAACCAAGGACCTCCCGTTTCACAGCTGCTCACGCTAACCAGGGGACCACGACGCTGCGGTGCGAGTATTATCCTTGATGTTGCATATCTTCCACATGGACTACTCAGTTTATATATTTTGCTCATTTTTTCATAGTTCCACACAACTTCTTCCTGTTTTCTCTATTAATGTGTGTTCAGTTTCTCAAGGCCTATCCACCGTGCCAACTTATAACTAAATCTGAGGGGGGTGCGATGGGGAGGTTCCCTTGTCAGAGCCATTTGAACTTTGCTCTTGAGGTAGTCCACAAGAAAAATCACAAACAGATAAATCTGGCGATCTAGGGGGCCAGGGAATGTTACCGAATCATGAAATCACACTGTTGCCAAACAATTCTCGCACATGTGCCATTGACTGTGATGTCGCTGCGTCTACATCTACATCTACATCCATACTCCGCAAGCCACCTGACAGTGTGTGGCGGAGGGTGCTTTGAGTACTTCTATCGGTTCTCCCTTCTATTCCAGTCTCGTATTGTTCGTGGAAAGAAAGTATGTCGGTATGCCTCTGTGTGGGCTCTAATCTCTCTGATTTTATCCTCGTGGTCTCTTTGCGAGATATACGTAGGAGGGAGCAATATACTGCTTGACTCCTCGGTGAAGGTATGTTCTCGAAACTTCAACAAAAGCCCGTACCGACCTACTGAGCGTCTGTCGTGCAGAGTCTTCCGCTGAAATTTATCTGTCATCTCTGTAACGCTTTCTCGATTACTAAATGATCCTGTAACAAAGCGCGCTGCTCTCCGTTGCATCTTCTCTATCTCTTCTATCAAACCTATCTGCTACGGATCCCACACTGCTGAGCAATATTCGAGCAGTGGGCGAACAAGTGTACTGCAACCTACTTCCTTAATTTCGGAATGCATTTCCTTAGGATTCTTCCAATGAATCTCAGTCTGTCATCTGCTTTACCGACGATCAACTTTATATGATCATTCCGTTTTAAATTACTCTTAATGCCTACTCCCAGATAATTTATGGAATTAACTGTTTCCAGTTGCTGACCTGATATATTGTAGTTAAATGATAAAGGATCTTTCTTTCTATGTATTCGCAGCACATTACACTTGTCTACATTGAGATTCAGTTGCCATTCCCTGCACCATGCGTCAATTCGTTGCAGATCCTCCTGCATTTCAGTGCAATTTTCCATTGTTACAACCTCTCGATATACCACAGCATCATCTGCAAAAAGCCTCAGTGAACTTCCGATGTTATCCTGTTGAAACCAGACTTCTTGGACGTTTGGAAAGTTGTTCAATGCAGGTGTAATGAACGTTCGTAAGATCTCCACGTAACGATAGGCATTGACAGTTATTGTGTTTCCCGGTTCGTTTGCGAATAAACGCGGTCCGATAATCCCATGTGATGAAACACCACACCATACTAGCTTCAACGTCATTAGGATTTGTGTTTGCCCTGTAGCGGTAGTCCTGTTTATTCACATAACCTGTGAGATGAAAACGTGCCTGATCTGACATCCACAACTTTTTTAGAAATTCATCGTCATTGATTATTTTCGTTGTCATTTGTTGACAGAATCCTAATCCTAACCGGTAATCGTTGTCCTTCAAAAATTCAAATGGCTCCAAGTACTATGGGACTTAACATCTGAGGTCATCGGTCCCCTAGACTTAGAACTACTTAAACCCAACTAACCTAAGGATATGACACACATCCATGCACGAGGCGGGATTCGAACCTGCGACTTTAGCAGCAGCGCCGATCTGGACTGAAGTGCCTAGAACCGCTGGGCCACAGCCGTTGTCCTTCAATTGTTGCACCATCTGTAGTTCGTATGGATGACAATTTAAATCAACATGAAGAATTCTCCCGGGACATTCTAACCACCGCTGCTTGCTTACGAATTGAACGCCATGGGCCGGCCGTGGTGGCCGAGCGGTTCTAGGCGCTTCTGTCCGGAACGACGCGACTGCTACGGTCGCAGATTCGAATCCTGCCTCGGGGCATGGATGTGTGTGATGTCCTTAGGTTAGTTAGGTTTAAGTAGTTCTAAGTTCTAGGGGACTGATGACCTGAGATGTTAAGTCCCATAGTGCTCAGAGCCATTTGAACCATGTTAAAAAATTGAAACTGACAACCACGACCTCTGATCCAGTATGAATAAAATCATTTGAACCATTTTGAACGCCGTGGGCTCCGTAAAACAGACTCGCGTACAACATCAATGTTCGCTGGAGAACGTACACTTCTTGGTCGCCCTGTTGGTTTCTTCTTGAGGCAGATCCAGTCTCTTCAAAGTTATTAATCAAACACTTTATCGTCTGCTCCGACTGAACGGCATCATGACGTCCTTAATTATAAAAAACGTCGAAACTCGCGCTGCGCCTCTACCAAACTATCAGTGTTTTATAAAACATTGTTGTCCGTTCCACTGATGGATGATTACTGAAATGGCGGACTCTTTACTCGCTAACTGTCACGAACCCGCAGTGCTGCCACCTGCCCATGGCTGCCGCTACTCATTTCAAATATTCTCGTTATTCTGTGTCACCCTGTAATTCCCAATGTTACACATTTCCTTCATTAATTTTTTATGCCACCTATGTTGTACAAGTTATAAATTCCTCACTATGCGTTCCTGTATGAAATTTAGCCCAAATTTACCTTCCACTCTATAAAAAGTCTACATATTACCAAAACTATGTACCCACAAACCATTATCCAACTTAAACTCGTATGCTAATCTTCGACTAAAGGAACCTAATCTGAATTGAACAGTAAATGGTTTGAATACAGCTTATTTTTATATCAGACGCGCATCTGAAGTAAAACAATTATCTGGCCCTAATCAAAATGTCCATTTACCTCGCGTGTTGACAACATTGTTGCAAATTTCTCGGAAGCACAACAGGAAACAGCGAGCAGGGGGCGTCTAAGGTAGATATCTATTTTTAAATAAAATTTCCAAATTCTATTCAAATTGTTACATGCCATATAGTTCAATGGGGTAAAGCGTAATGATAAATCATCTTTAAACAGAAGGATTGGGACAGTAACTCTTCCTATGAAATTATATTACAAAACAACAGTTTTAGAATGAAGCATGTATCCAAAAAGACGGAGTAACACTTGGTGTGATCTCTACACTTAATATTTGTCTGAACAATACTGTGCTTAACAAAGTGAATAGTTATTTAAAATGGGTAAAATGTTAACAGAGAATTTATATAAAAACCAAACAGCTTAACCAGTCGACATGTTTAACATTATTCAATATTTATATTCCTTTCGCATTTCAGGACCTGTACCAAAAGTCCCCAGAATAATTTTTTTAAAAAAATTATCCACTGAATATCAGGCTGAGGTGGTCTTACCAGCGGATAATGGAAACGCCACCACGCTGTTGCCACGTGAGGTTTATCAGCAGAAAATTTATAACTTGTTGAGTTAACAGATGTATCGGAAGATTGACAAAGATCCCACAAAGGGAAGTACAAAGAAAAACGTGAGCGCTGCTGAATTCTTCTTCTATTCCGCAGGAAGTGGCCAGAGGATTAAGACCCCGTAGTTCCGTGGCACCCAGGTTATATGGTCTCCCGAATATTCATAAAACGGAGGTTCCGTTACGGCCGATTGTTGGTAATATCGATATTCCAACGTATGATACGGCTATACATATTTCCTCTCTACGGAGACCTTAAGTGGGAAGTGGGCGTCCTATTAGCTACTACACTGATTTTATCAATAGACTGAAGTCAGTTCAACTCAGTGAATCTGACTTATTAGTGAGCTTCTGTGTCATCTCACTTTCACTAATGTTCCTCTTATGAACTCTTTGTCACTCATCACCAACAAATTCACGGCCGATACAACAGCCCTTTTTCATAATATCCTTCCCTCAACCTAATTTTTATTTATCAATGAATATTTTGAGCAGACGGACTGTGTTGCCATGGGCAGTACTTCCACTCTAGTAGCAAATCTCTTACGAAAGATTTTGAGGAAAGGGCACTTGATTCGGTAGAACTTAAACCGAGAGTCTTCTGGTGGTATTTAGATGACACTTTCTCAGTGTGGCCCCATGATGAAAAAGAACTCTCATGTTTATTGCAACAACTGGATTCAATCCACTAGAATATCTAATTTACGATGGGAATAGAGAGGGATGGTTGCTTACCGTTTCTGGATGTCTTGGTTAGTAGGAAAGCACATGGGTCGTTCGGGAATTCCGTCTACCGTAAGCCCACACAAACGGACCTCTATCTGCAAGCGTAGAGTTGCCATCACCCTTCACAAACTACCGGCATCCTTAGAACGTTGGTGCACCGGGCAATAGTTGTTTCTGATGGAGACAGCCTTACAAAGGAGCTAGAACACCTACAGTTGGTGTTAGAAGACAATGGTTACTCTCCACGTCAGATTAATGCTGCGCTATGCAGGAAGGAATGTGACCACCCACGACACCAAGAAGATAAGGAGCTGTTCGTGTCCAGGGTATTCCTTCCATACGTCGGCAACTTTTCGTCTAAAGTAGGCAGGATCCTAAGGAAACATCAAGTTGAAGTAATCCTTCAGCCACAAGCGAAAATTTATAACTTGTTGAGTTAACAGATGTATCGGAAGATTGACAAAGATCCCACAAAGGGAAGTACAAAGAAAAACGTGAGCGCTGCTGAATTCTTCTTCTATTCCGGTAAAGGACGATCTGGGACTACAGAAAGTCGGAATTTACAAAATTCCTTGCAGTGTGGCGAAGTTTACATAGGTCAGACAATACGCACTGCACATGAAAAGTGCGTTGAACAAGAAGGCCAACACTTAACTACTGCAGTCCAGTAAGGCTTTTTTTTTTACTTTATTCTTATTTTAACACCTGAACAATCAGGTAGGCTGGCAGCGGCATGCGACGCCGATCTTCAGCCATAGAGTCAATAACAGTACAATAATGGAGAATTAAAATGAACATAGTGACGGGCAAAAAATAGTGGTCACAGACACAAAAAGAAAAAAAAAACACGTAGCCGTTCACACGCGACGAGAAAGACACTGAAAACACGTTGACACGGCGCACATAACACTGATGAATCCGATGGCACAAGTGAACGTAGAAGCGTGACGGCGGACACTAAAAACACTAAACGACGTCACACACACACACAGATGGCGATGATCTCCGGCGCGCGAAAGTCCACGTAGCATGTGCGAGTCCGGGGACCTGCCAAGAGGGGAAGAAGGGTGAGGGCGGGTGGAGAGGGGAGAACAGAGATGCCAATGGCTGAGGAGATGGGAGGAGGAGTAGAAGGACAGGGGAGGGGAGGCCTGGGGAAGGAATGGGGAGGAGGGGAGGAGGGATGGAGGGTGCCCAAAGGAACAGATACAGGAAGAGGGAGGGAGGATCAAAGTTGGTAGGAGGGGTAGATGGAGGGGAGGAGGACATGATCAGGGAGGGGGAGCTGGCGGAAGCCACCTTGGGAGAGGGTAAGGAGGGTGGAGAGATGGAGACCGGGTGGGACGTGGGAATACAGGCGTGGCAGCGGGCGGGGGTGGAAGAGCATCGGGGAGACGAGCGGGTGAGGAGGATCGAGTTTACGGGAGGTTCCAGTAAGTTGGCCGTAGCTGAATTTGTATTACCACAGGACACTCTACGTGGGCCTCGGAGAAATCCTTTTGGGATTCCGTAATTAAAGAATCTGTTGAAATACGTGTAGCACAAGATGTTATAAATCGTGACGACCGCTTTCAGTTGGACAAGGCTTGCGACCCTTTGATCTCTTTGATTTCATCGGAGAGAAAACATTTTATTCATAATGATATGTCTGGCGCCATCTCACGTTTGCTTTTAGCAGCGCGAGCGCGCGTTCCGGCAGAGGGCGGACATGTAGTTTCACCTGTACGCATGCTCCTGTGTGCCACTGATGGAACAGTATTTTCAGAGGGCGTGGACTTCGATAGAGGATGTCCCTGTTACGGCCGCCATGGCGCATGCGTCTCCACCCCAATTTTTGCTATAAATCTGACACCGTGAACTATCATTCCCCCCCTTCCGGATGATGCCCTCTCTCCTTCCATTTATCCCTCCTATCAACTCTAATCCTTACCTCCCTCTCCCTCCCTCTGTCCTTTCCTTGGACTCCCTCTCCCCCCCCCTTTCCATCCTGTTTTTTCCCTGCCTACCCTCTCTCTGATTCCCTTCTCTCCTCCGAGTCTTTTTGCTTTCCCCTCCACTGTCTTCCCAAATCCCTTCTGCGTCCGCCCTGCCCCCCTTTTTTCTATGCTGTCTCCCTCAATCGGCTCCCCTCCTTTTCCTCGCCTCTCCCCCCTTTTTCCCCCTCATCGGTCCGGGTCCTCCTCGCGCCCCCATCGGCCGCCGTGTAACCTCTACAGTACTGTTTAAAGTGAATGTTCAGTGTTGTGTGTCCCCTGTCAGTGTTGCGAACAGCCACCATACTGTCGTTAGTTGTGTTTATATCTTGTGCGAACAGAAACCATACTGTCACCGTGTTTTTTAATTCTGTCTCTCTACTTACTATGTGTCTTCAACCGCATCGTCAACACTATGTTTTTATATTTTAAATTCGACGACTTTCCGACATTTTACTGTTTTTTACAATGTCAGTATTTTGTCACCTGTTTTAATTGTTTGTTTATATTCTCATTACGTTTTTCAACTTTTCAGTAGGCTATAGAATGGCCTATTACGCTGCTGCCAGCAATAAAGGAAAAAACAAACTAGCAGTCCCCAAATTCAAGGGTTGGATCCCCTCAGCTCCATGTCGAGGACTTACACTGCCTGGGCTACTCCCAGGGTGTACTCGTCGCTTCGGAAGAGCCCCTGCCATTGCTGTCTGTCCGTCTGCACGCCGCCGTCGCCATCCGCTGCCCGGTGCTCACCGCCGCCGCCGTTGCCGAACGGTCGCCGGCGTCGCCGCCTCCCGCTTTTTACCGCCACCTGGTGCTCACCGCTGCCGCCATCGCGCCGCCTCCGCCGGCCCCGTTTTATTTCCTTGGCAGTTTGGCGACTCCTTTCGCCAGTGGACGCCGCCTTCAATCGTGGACCCCCTTACTACCTCCCTCATGTACACCTCCTCTTCACCTGCCCCCACTGTAACCTTATGGAGTGATTCGTCTGGGCTTAACCCGTCTCATCCACCTCCCTTACTCATGGTCTGCTCCCCTTGTCTCCTCCTCATCCATGTAGCCCCACCTGTATGTTGCTCCTTCCCCTGCTCCAGCCCCCCCCCCCCCTCCCACTGCTGTCGCCTGCCAAGACGACTTTCCCACATCTCCACCCACCAAGCTACAACTACTCCTGCTTCACCCAGCCCGAGTAACTGCCCACAGTGACTCATTCACCACCACAGAGCACCTCACACCAATATCCAGTGCTGCCACCTCTCAAGAGGGGCCTGCCTCTCGCCACCTCCCCATCCATCCAGTCCCTCATCCCACCTCCAGCGTCACACCTGCCAAAAAACCTTCCAAGCACCCAAGTGGCGACCTCGCATCCACCCCCTCCTCCACAAAACCACTGCCCACACCACTTCCCTCTGATCCCAACATGGATACCACCCCTCCTCCCGCCCCCCAGCCCCCACCTTGTATACCCTCGTCCTTGCCAACCCTGATCCAAAATTCCTAGATGCCTGCACCCTCACCCTTGAAATCCGGAAATTCATCACCAGTGCACTCATTACTCATCCCTCACAGTCCTCCTCTCGCTCTTACCATACTGATCTCCTCACCCGACTTTCTTCCCCCCTCCCACCTCCTGGCGTGTCATCAGTATTGTCTCCTTTACCTCAACATTCTCTCCCTCCCTGCCAACAGATACGTCTTCCTGTATACTCTATCCCAGCTTAACGCCCGTCACTCCACTATCTTTGTTTCCATTGAATTCCAGAATGCCTACGATCATGTCTGGCATCATGGGCTCCTCTTCAAACTCCAGACCTATTCTCTCCCTATCAATTTCGTCCATCTCGTTGCTTCCTTCCTCTCCCGTCTTCCCTCTTATGTCGCTATCCACAATTCCAACTCCCATACCTTCTATCCCTGTGCCAGCATGCCCCAAGACTCCATCCTTTCCCCTCTCCTCTACCTCCTGTACCCTGCTGATATTCCCAAACCTCCCCCACCTGTTCATCTCCTCCAATTTGCTGATGACGCCACCTTCCTAGCCCTTTATCCTACCCTTCAATGGTCCCTAATGTACCCTCCACACCCACCTTGACCAGTTCACCACTTGGCGCACCAGTGGCTCCTTCATATAAACCCCTCCCAGACCCAGGTGATCATCATAGGCTGCACCACAGACTCCTTCCACCTCCATGATTTCTACCTAATCATTTATGGCCATCCTATCCAATTCACTCGTACCCTCAAATACCTTGCCCTCAACCTCGACCGCCACCTCACGTGGACTCCCTATATTTTAACATCCAACACAAAATCCATAACAGACTCTGCCTCCTGAAACTCCTGTCTGGCCGGGCATGGGGACTGCATCTGCTCACCATCCTTCACACCTACAAATCCTTGATCCACCCCAGCCTTTGTTATGCCAGCATTGCTCGGATTTCCGCCCCCCAGGTTCTATAACACCCTCCAAATCCTCGAGCTCCATGCACTACACCTCACCTTCCATATCACCTTCCATCCCCCATGTGCGTCTGCTACAATCTCATCCCCTTCCCCCACCTTCTCTTGCACAAATCCGCACCCTATATATTGCCCAACGGCTCAATCCCCCCCACCCCCTAGTGTCTCCCTTCCTCTCTACCCCCAGCCTGTTTCTGCGCCGTTACCCTTGTGTTCTGCCCTCTGTCAATCTCCACACCCTCCATCTCTTTTCCCAATGCAACTTCCAGCACTTACCACTCCCGGATGATGAACTTTGCCCGGATGTCCACCCCTCCTACCGACTCTAACACCACCTTCCTCCTGCCTCCACCACAGGGCTCCCTCTCCTCCACCTCCCTTCTCCTAAGCAGCTTTACCCCTCCTACAACCCCTCCCTCTCCCATGCTCCACTTCGGTGTCTCTGCACTATTTCCTGCCTTGTCTTTCCTCTTTATCTCCCAGCCTGCTCATCTCCTGCCTCTTGGGGCGCCCCCTGCCTCCCCTTTTTCCTCTTCCTCCCGCTTCCCCAACCCCCTCACCTCTTTTTCCCTCCTATCCAACCACCAGTCCCACAACAGATCACTACCAGTGGTATTTTTTAAATCTTTGTGAGTGTTTCGTCGTTTCCAGTGGTTTTGTTTTTTAAGTGTCTCGCTTTGTGGCCGACTTTTACCTTGTGTTTGACTCCACAACGAATTTTCAGCTGTGTTCTCCTAACTTTATGTCGACTTTTTAATTGTCTCCCAATGTCCCATATGGGCAGGGGAATGAAATTACAATAAAGGAAGAAAAAGTAGCAGTCTCTACGTCATCAGTCAGGTTGGAGCACTGACAGTGTTTACTTTCGAGTACGTGCACATTGTTCATTAAGGTCATGTCTTCTGCTCAGCATTGTTTAGTAGTAGTGTCTGAGTCGACATTAATTTGTCGTTCACCTCCTAAGGCACTATTGCTTTTCGTACGTGTCCTGTTCTGCCAAGGATTTCACGGCGCCATGAGTTAGTAGTTTCTGTTTGCCAGGGCGCTGGCTACATCAGTCGGGCCGAGGCGAAGCATGAATAGTGCCAAGGATAGGCATCTGCAGTTAGGCGACTCTTCCGCCGCCCCTTCGCGTGGCAATGTGACACCGGTCGACCGACGTCCAACCCAGAAGCTGCCGGAGGCACTGACACCACCCAATTGGCTATGGACCAGGCACACCATGCTTCTCGCCAAAAATAACCTGTAACTCCTGACAGTGATACCAGTTCATGAGAACCCTGTCCACAGCCTCACGTGAGGGACCTATCTTCCTCTTCAGCAACCGACGACTCCCATGGCCACCTGGTGATCGACTTCTCACCTAATGACGGTCATGCCATATCGGCCCCCAACATTGATACAAACTACCACCATGTGGACGCCCCACAGAGTGCTGTTTCGTTTACACCATCTCATCCGCCGAATGTTCCTGCTAGGGACGCTGAACCTGTCAGTCCAGCCCACCACCTCCCATCCCTGACCACCTTAGTCAAAAATCTATATGGTCTTTCGCTTACACCCATCGCAGTGGCCCTGATTCTGATTTAGATGTCTCCACATTTGTTGGTGCCATGGACCAGGACACGGGTCCCTCTCTCGACACTGAATCCGCCGCCACCACCACCAAAGGAGGAGAAGATTCCTCCTATCGTGCTTTACAATCCCAGAACTACACTAAACTGAACTGCAATACCTTATTCCAGGTCGAATGCAGGCTGTTTACCGGAAAGACCTTGTCTAGTACCTGCTTGACACAATGATCGATTGTCTCTGAGTCCTCAGTTTTGTGAAGTTGTCAACAGAAAAACAAGTATCAGACGTCAGGGATGAATTACTCCATCTCATGTTCCTGGACCCTTTGGTCCATCAGTACACCAAGAGAATCTCTGAGACCCGCAAGTTAATCGCTGTGTCCACTCATGTTGTCTTCCTTATTAGCAAAGAGTACACTGAACATATTTATCAAAACGTGCATCTCTTGCGCACCAGGGTGCATATTGAATCGAAGGACACAATGGTCCCTACATAGGTGTCAACGTTTGTGACACACCAGCTATTACTGCTCACTGCCTTTTCAGTGATTCAAGGTGCTGGCTCACATGTGTCAGAGGGATGGCCTCAGAAAAACCCACATGCACCTGCTGTTTGGTCCCCACTCACAACGAACGTCATGTGGCTCCCTGGAAGGGTTGCCATATATACTAGAAGGTGATGAAATCTTCCTGCCTTCTAGGAAGGAAGCCAAGTACAAGTCGGCCAGTCCCACCATCACAGGACTGCACTCATTTCCCCCCTCTTAAAGGGTAAACCCGATCTCCATCAAACCACAGATGCTGAGGCACCTGACAAATCTGTGACACAGAAGCCCCCTCCAGCTCCAATCCTAGGACCATCTTTGTTACTGCAGCTGAGTCTAATCCTGCTCATCTGTCTCTTGTGATGAACACCAAAGTCTACCAAACAGAGTGCCTGTATGCAGCCTACTTGCACCCACCTCTTAAAGTGCCCCAGCCCTCTACTGTAGCATCTCCTCTACCAGTTACCACACCCACCCCAGTCTGCTGAAGGGTCCAGCATCCCACCTGGGATATTCCCTCAGTGGTGGATACAGATGGTTCTTTCTGGGATGACATGAGAGAGATCCTCCAGGTCATCTTTCTGTTCACACAGCCCCACATCAGGGCTCAGCTCAAAAGATCTATCGGTCAGAGGATGGGCTTACAAAGGTCATTGCCCCTCCTGACGAGCTCAGCCTGATTTTGACATAAAAGTGAATTGCTCATTGCACAGCCATCGACAACCTCGGGATCTAGTTGTCTATGTTTTTAATGAAATTGCATTAAAACATATGAAGACTTGACTGACCACCTTCCTCTATGACCACCATATTGACATTTTACTTGTCTCAGAAACCTACCTCAAACCTGCAGATGAGTTTCATCTCCTCAACATTCTTTGGTATCGCACAAACTGACTCCATCACTGAGGTGATGGCATGGCGAAATCCCTACATAAGACACTCGTCCATAATCACCAGGCCCTTCATCTACTAGAACATATAGAGGACACAGCAGTCACTGTTTCTACCTGCCTAGATGCAATTACTTTTGCTTTGGCGTATTTTAGTATTTTAACCTGAACGTACCACATCTTGAAGTGGACTTAAATACATTGACCTCATTTGGCATTGTTGGGCCAGATCTCAACGCGAAGCATCTTGCTTGGCGTTCTCAAGTTGCCAATCCCGAGGGCAGACTCTCCTTGAACTGGAAGATCCTCTGGCACTATCGGTCTATGACCCTCACACTCTCACTCACATACCAGTCTGCTCTGACTGCCTGCTGGACTTTCTGGATGCCGCCATTTTCAAGAACACGGCGGTGCAGTTTTCGTTGGAAACACTCCATGAACTGGCCTCTGAACCCGACCTAGTGCTCTTGCACCTTACCGATGTCGCTTTGTCTTTAGTGGTCCATTCTACCTTTACCATCATGGATTGCGACAAATTTTCCAGGATCCTCAACAACAAAACACAGTAAAACCATGTCCTGAGAACGCCTGTCAATGTGGTTAGCGCTGTTGATTATCTGAGCAAGAAAATCCAGAAGGCAGTGAAGCCTTCTGCTTCCACTGTACCAAGAGCTTTAACCTCACTGGATGATTTGCCTCCCCTATTGCGAGAACTAAAAATTCAGAAGAACTGCTACTGGTGGTGGTGGAAAAAGTTTCGTGACACTCGGAATAAGCGTCACATGAGGCGTCTCCAACACAATTTCTCTTATGGCCTCGCCGATTGCCAAACGAAATAATGGGAGGGAAAGATGTCTGCCTTTCTCCTCAAACATAAATCAGAAGGGGTTGTTATCCTAGCACTACAGTGTTCTTCAGTGAGGACCAACAATCCCATCTGCATAGTGGATGGTCTAACTTATGATGCCCTCCATGTGGTAGAAACTCTGGCCAATGCATTTCAGACGCATAACCAGTTACTAATTCAGGACCTCCAGGTTTGAATGGCATCTTAAATAAACAGCTCCACCGGCTCCTATGCAAGCCACGGGTCTTACTTACTAGCATCCTGAACTGCTGTCTCACAACTGGTCTTTTCTCCCATAGTTGAAGCAGGCCAAACTGATTGCCTTCCCCAAGACCTGAAAGGATCCTTCAGTCCCTACTTACAATAGGCCCATTAGCTTTCCGAATGCCATGGCAAAGTTCCTAAAATCTTTGATCCTTCAGGACACTTCCCAGCCTCTGGCGGTGACTGAGACCAACCGTCCACAACAGTTCGGATTTGCTTTCCACATGTCAGGTATACTGCAGGTTGTTAGGATCACAGAACCCTGTCGATGCCAGCGGTTTTCCAGGACGTGGAAAACGAGTAAGACAAGATTTGGCAAGACAGTTTTGTGTATAAAATGCTGACACAGAGGACGGTCGCAGACATCTATATCAAGACTGCGGATCATTTCCTCAATGACAGAACCTTCTTGGACACTCAGCAAGCAAATCTTCAAGTTTATGCCACATATCGATAAGAACCCCTCAAGGCTCTGTGTTGTGTTCCATCCTCTTTAAAATTTACATTAATGATACGTCTGTCCTCCCACACTGCCACTGGCAAATACACAGACGATACGGCAGTCTGTACGACCGACCACCACAGGGACCTACTCATTGCTCGTCTCCAGAGGCAGGTGGACGCAACAGTCACCTGGTGTCGTTCAAACAACATTGCCCTCAATGCCGCCAAAACTACACCGATATACTTCACCAAATACCACTCAATCCTCCGCCACAACATCATTGACTTCCAGGTCCCATTGCCTCCAGATACCAAATATCTAGGTGTCCAGATGGGTAAAAATTTGATCTTCCGTACGCATGCGTAATTCGTCACCCAATAAGGACAGAAGGTGATAAAAGCAATGTACCCACGCTTTAATAGCACGGAATTGAACTTAGACATCAAGCTCCGACTGTACCAGATGGTTGTCCACCCTTCCCTCATCTATGGCTCCTCCGTATGGGCTACAATTAGTGCTTCCCAGATACAGAATAAGGTACTTCGGTGGAGCTTGCATGCCTGTTCACTCACGATGGTTGTTACCGTCCATGAAGAGTCAAACATGGTAACTCTAAAAAAAAATGGCTCTGAGCACTATGGGACTCAACTGCTGAGGTCATTAGTCCCCTAGAACTTAGAACTAGTTAAACCTACCTAACCTAAGGACATCACAAACATCCATGCCCGGGGCAGGATTCGAACCTGCGACCGTAGCGGTCTTGCGGTTCCAGACTGCAGCGCCTTTAACCGCACGGCCACTTCGGCCGGCGGTAACTCTAAACGTTCGCGAGAAGGCAAGACGTCTCTATGACGAAGTGGATGCCCTCCGCGACACTGGATTACACCACATTTGCACCACGACACTCCAACACTCTCGCGGCTACCTCGAGGAATCAGATTCGTATCATGGCTAACGATAGCCTTGTTATGCCACTAATAATGTGTTAGTCTTGATACGGCCAGTCAATGTGTGACGTCCATGGTTCAACAACCACACTACCTATGTAGTTGTGTCTTGCCCACCTTAAACTTCCGCCATTGGAGGATTGTAAAGGACTTCAAGTCCTACTACCACACCGTCAACGTGCACTCCAATCACGAAATTGCAATGATGTTACTGCAAGACAGAAAAATTTTACTCTACACCAAGACAGTGAGACCGCCATCTACCGGCACGCTATGCCACAACATACCACAAAAAAAAAGAAAAAAGAAAAAGCGGTCTCCAGTGGCAGACACCGGAAGATGGCTGAACAGTTGCTCTGTTAAATATTGTGGCATGAAGTCAACATGATCCGATCACAGTCCCGAAACCACATACCATAAAACTGTTCATTACCTTCCTCTTACCACATGCAAGATAATGAAATACGTCCAGCCGAAGAAAAAAATCAATTTCAACAAAAACAGGGTCTCTAACGTATGATATAACAGTTAGCTATACATTTTTTATAATATATAATAATTCCTAAACACTGCATCTTGACTATCGCCCTCATAATAATCATCATCCACAATGGTAAGTACCTTCAACTTATTTCTCTCTACTATACCATTGCAATAACCTCATATCTCATAATATCCTAATATCTCCTAAATAATCAATAGTAAATACTCCCTGCTCGGTTTCATTATTCAATTCTTACACGTGAAACACTTCACAGTCACACCTCATAAATAACACTACTGGGCAAACAAACCTTCATTATTGCACAGCTGATGATGAAAAGAAAAGCTCAATAAAAATATAACCTCGAACACTGATAATTTCTTTCACACTACTCGGTCTTATCTTTATTAAACTGGTAGAAGATCTTTCATATACTTGTTATACACCAATACTATTACTACTTCAAAAATTGATTTTCCATTTCGACAACACATATATAGTCTCAATAATCTGTATATCTCATGAGAAATGGTGCTAAGTCTTTCCTTTTTATAACTGATGACTGCTGCTGCTCTATGTAAAAATAGTGATGGTCAAAGCAATATAATTGTTCTGTCAATATGTGTTTCACTTCCAAAAATTTCGTATTAGCAAATATTTACTGAGAGTGCCATCCTTTTTTCTATTTTTTTCTACTTATTATGGTGGGCAGTTTAACGTCGTGCTTAGGACGATCAGAAAGATGACCTAGATACTTCTCTGAGTGAACAAACTTCAGTGTTGTAGGTGCGTTATATTTTGTGTGCCATGATGAACAGTTTACTTCCGGAATTGAAGTCGCTGTTCTGTGGTGCATTCCTGTCGCGTCGACGTCTAATGCCACATACCTTTACAAACCTACAAACAAACTGTCGGATTCCTAAAACACAGAATCAGTGATGTATTTCGTTTCAAAGCACAATATTTTGGCTCATCAGCTTACATGATGGATTATGTGTTGAGCAGAGAGGTGCACTATCTAAAATCTATCAGTGTGTTAAATTACAAAATTAAGTAGAAGAAATTACCATATTTTGTAAATTTTGACAAGGGTCAGTGTTCTGTAATTGAATGTTAATATGTGTTCTGTGAATGCAATTTTGCCACTGAAGTTAGGATACGTAGCGGGAGAATATTAATAAAACTGAAATCCTAGAATCCGGCCGTAAAGACTATGCGATTGAAGATTAGCTTCCTCTGGTATTCATCATCTCATGCTGTGTGGAGGGGCATGCGGTCGGCAGATCGCAAACAGCGGGGCCGCTTGCTCTTATTCAGGTACCTCCTCATCTGGCATCAAGAGGCTGAATGCTCCTCGATCGAGACTTCCCACCACCGATTCCACCGCATGGATGCCTCTTGCGTTGACCAGTCGGTTACGGGGCGGTTTCTTTTAGTCGACGGTCTTCTGACTGGTTTGATACAGCCGGCCAAGAATTCCTCTTCCGAGCCAACCTCTTCATCTCCGAGTAGTACTTGCAACCTACATCCTGAATTTTTGTCTGAATTTGTTACAATTTCCATCTTCTTCTGCAGTTGTTACCCTCTACAGTTTCCTTTAGTGTTATGGAAATTATTCACTGGTCTATTTACAGGTGTCCTATCATTCTACCATTTCTTTTTCTCGGTGTTTCCTATATATTCTCTTCTACGATGATTCTACGGAGAACCCTATCATTTCTTTACGCTGACAGTCAACGTAATTTTCAACATTCTTCTGTTTCACCACATCTCAAATGCTACTGTACTCTTCTCTTTCGGGTTGCCAACAGACCATGTTCCACTACCATACAATGATGTGCTCCAAATGTACAATCTTAGAAATTTCGTCTTCAAGTTGATGGGTATGTTTGATAGTAGTAGACTTCTCTTGGCCAAGAACGCCCTCTTTGCCAGTGGTAGTTTGCTTTTGATTTTCTCCTTGCTCCGCCTGTTATTTTGCTGCCTAGATAGCAGAATTCCTTAACCTCGTCTACTTCGTGCTCTTCTATTTTGAAGTTATATTTTTCGCTGTTCTCATTTCTGCTACTTCTCGTTACTTTCTGTTTTCTTCAATTCAGTCTCAATCCATATTCTGCACTCATTAGACTGTTCATTCCATTCAATACATCCCACGATTCTTCTTTACTTTCACTGAGAATAGCAATTCCACCAGCGAATCTTATCTTTGACGCCCTTTCACCAACAGTTTCAATCCCACTCTTGAACCTTTCTTTTATTTCTGTCATTGCTTCTTTGATGTATGGACTGAAAAATACCGGCGAAAAACCATGTTACTGTCTTACATTCTTTTTAACACGGACACGTCATTCTTTGATCTTGCGGCCTTATTCTTCTCTCTTGGTTCTTGTACATATAATCTATTACATCTTTTCTTATAGCTTATCCCTATGTTTCACAAAATTTCTAACATACTGCACCATTTTCATTCCCAGGTCTACAGACCTATGAACGTGTCTCAACTTTTATCCTGTCTTGCTTCCATTATCATCGCAGCGTGAAAATTGCCTTTCTCGCGCCTTTACTTTTCCTGGATTCAAACTGATCGTCGTCTATCACTTCCTTAATTTTCTTTTGCATTCTTCTATATTTTCTTCTTGTCAGCAACTTAGATGCTTGAGCTGTTAAGCTGATCGTGCGGTAATTCTCTTACTTTTCGGCTCTTGCTATCTTCGGAATTGCGTGGGTGATATTTGTTCGAAATCCTTATGTTGCATTGCCAATCTCATCCACTCTACTCACCAACGTTAATAGTCATTGTGTTGTGACTTCCCCCAACGACTTCAGAAAATCTGATGTAATGTAATCCGTCCCTTCTTACTTATTTGATCTTAAGTCCCCCAAAGCTCTTTCAAAGTCTGACTCTAATACTAGATCCCCTATCTCTTCCGTGACGACTCCTACTTCTTGTTCCATTAAGTCATTAAACAAGTCCTGCCCTTCATAAAGAATCGCTAAGTAATTAAAATAAAACAAAGTCACTTAAGTAACACACAGTTATACCACCACGCATTATAGCGGATATAGTTCAGCCACTAAATGTGGTGCAGTGTTTCACAGTGACTCTGCGGCGAAACATTGACGTCGACATCTTCACCTTCCGCGCCTTAGTACAGTGGAAAAGAAATTCGTCTAGCTAGTGTCTTTCCTTCCATAAACAGGGCTGGCCCAAAAACACTTATCCACACAAGCGACTTATGATTGGCACCCGAACCCCTTTTCTCCATTTTGCTCGTGCACTTTTACCCGTGTCAGTTTTCGCTGCATATTCTGATACGCACTATGTACAAATCCTGAGCTTGGGCACCCGCCTCATCAGGTTGATCCTACATACGATCACTACTAATCGTGTATGGAAATCTAACAGTTGTGGTGCCTCTGCCCTACACCCCATCAGCTTGGTGCCGAAGCTGCGGTTTGTTGCACTTTGGGGTTAATGTGGCCCTGAGTATGAAATACTGTGACGTAGAAGAAGGTGTAACTAGATGAAAGACGAACATTAACTTCCCTTAACGAAGGTTTATTCAGCACTTGCACATACAAGAGCGCGGGGACAACTGTCTCCGGCCAGAACACACGCGGTATATATACAGTTACAGAACATTCCAGTAGAATGATTCCTGACATTTGTGGATACTTCTAGAATGTACTCGAACTGAATCTAGAAATTAACAGTGTAGAGCGCAGGGGAGTTTTGACTCACGACCCTCCATATAACATATACATGGATATGGTGTCTGTTCTTCGGACATGTCCGAAAGAACAGACACCATTGATGACCTGCAGCCTTCTATAACGAAATTAGAATTATATTAATACCTTCAGCTGCTAAAGTGCATTGATATATATCAACGGGGACAGGTGAAAATGTGTGCCCCGACTGGGACTCGAACCCAGTAACTCCCGCTTACATGGCAGACGCTCTGTCCATCTTAGTCACCGAGGGCACAGAGGATAGCACGACTGCAGGGACTATCTCGCGCACGCCTCCAGCGAGACCCACATTCTCACCTTGTATGTCCACACACACTACATTCGTAGTGTCCCACCCCAACACACTCATTACTCGTGGAAGACATTCTTACCAAGTCCCGTAAGAGTTCGGGGAATATGTGTGCATACGCACAGAAGAAGAAGGTCATGGACGGTGTTGCCAGAACTATATATTTATATGGATATAGTGTCTGTTCTTTCGGACATGTCCTTCGTGCGCGAGATAGTCCCTGCAGTAGCGCTATCCTCTGTGCCCTCGGTGGCTCAGATGGATAGAGCGTCTGCCATCAGGAGATCCTGGGTTCGAGTCCCAGTCGGGGCACACATTTTCACCTGTCCCCGTTGATATATATGAACTTACTTTAGCAGCTGAAGGTATTAATATAATTCTAACTCCATATAACAGGCTTGTATCATTACCACTACACTATAGTGACTGTGCTACTCAGTTTCTTCTGCGACAATATTACGACAACACTCTTGATAAAACCTATGACTTACAGTTTGCATACCGGATATAGTTGGCTGCGTTGAGTGATAAACAAAAAGGCTGCGTTTTCCTAGGAATGTGTCTTCCTTCTCTTTCCTGTAGACTGATGGTTGAAGATTAGATCTGGGTATGGTGGGAGTCGGAATAAACCGAATTTACCGAGAAAATCATTAGTTCACCTGAAGGATGGAGCGCGTGTCTAAGTACTATATAGCGAGAGTATCGTAGGACTTTTCGACTGACAAACAAACAGATGATAACGGCTGAAATCTGTGCCGAGTCTACAGGTATAGAGTCAAGTTGATCGGTCCGGAGCACGCTACTTCTCGAGTGGCTATGCATCGTTTACCACTGACGTCATCGGACTGACAACAAAGACCCGTAGAGCCAATATTCTGTGGTGTTTAACGATAAATCCTGATACGGCGGTTAGGTAAGAGCCAACGTGTCCATGACTTTGTGAAAATTCACAAGAAACAGTGATTTTCTCTAGGGATGCTACCTTTCCAGAAATCTTGAGCTGGACAACTTCTGGACCATATGGATTAAACAATGCTAATAGTTTGCTAAATATATATATAAGTAATGTAACCAATTTATTGTACATGCACTTTTTAAACATGTCAACATTTAGTTTTAATACTGCATTAACACAAAAATAAAAATGAAAGTCTTCTCCTTTCCATTCTCGTTTGTAATGTTAGGGTTTTCCATTTAAACATGAGAAACAATTTTAACGAAAATTTTCAGACAATGTGATAAGTTAAATTCAAATTTCAGATAAAGTAAATCCTCAATATTGAAGAGAATGTCCGACAGTAACATTTCACTTGTTTGTATTTTTGAATTCATATTTTGCGTTGCCCTTTGCTGCTGTCAGTAGATCTTGCCTGTTCCTCATCTCTTTCAGAAAATTTCGGAATTCACCACAGCTTTCAGAGAAGTTCACTTTTATTTAAAGTTATCTTTTTGCTAAGGCCATGGAAATCCTATCCATTTCTTCTGACCTATTGTTTTTCATCATACTCAAAATTATTTCGTCAGATGAGTTAGTGGTAGGAACTGAAGATATGTGTGACATACGGCTAAACAGTTGGGAGTGAGAGATGTCAATTTCCGTCTCGTGTTTAAAGAGACCTACCCAAATCTGGTCTTCTGTTTCACTTTTATCAGGTCCAACATATACATTCCGAAAATCAAGAATTCACTGTATAACTTATCTTCATCCAGGTTGAGTGTTAATTTGTTGATAAATTTTAGACATACTACTCTGACAGAGAATATCGTCTTGTTCTTTAAGAGAAAAACTTAAAAAGCCTATAAGCAGACTGAACACATTGTTCTAAGAGAAGTCATAGTTTTGGAGCAGATAATCAATGCAACGTGACAAGAAAAACGGTGCATCATTTTCAAACTCATCCTCTGGAATTTGTGTATTTCTTATAGGATTTCGTAATCTTTCTTTCCTAAGAATTTATCTTGTTACCTTGTCTCTGTATATCTCTTTAGGTCCCTTATTATTCTGTCCAACTCAACAGAAGTAACTGAGCTAATTTCCAATTTTCTAATAGCGGTTTAAAGCAAGGGCCAGATATGCTGCAGAAAACGTATGCAACACTCAGAAATTCAATGTTCAGTTTCTTCAGCGTTATGCCACCGTCTGATGCTGTTGTGTACTACTTTACACGCAACATTAAGGAGAAGTAGGCTACTGAGTGATGTAGCAGCTATCCTTGTAGGAAATCTGGACAGAATTAGAAACAATTAGCGAACAAGTAAGTAAAGTAAACAAAAGCTTTACTGAACTTGTGGGTTTCTCCAAGTGTATAAAAACTCTTTACAGATGAACATGCGGCAATAAAGCCCAGCTAATACAATAGCAACAAGAGCATCGTAGAGTAAGGCTCTCTTAACTAATGCACAGTGACAGGTCTGTGACTGGGTTGCATCTCAGTGGCAACTCCGTTGCAGCTGGGCCATACCTCATTAATTTTGGATTGTGTGGCTTCTGCTGACCATTTTGTAGTGCGGCCGCTGGAGGCGCCGCTCAGCAGATGTGCTCCACTGGGTCCTCCGAATCCTGCACGACCTCTGTTGGCACCTGACAGAAACTTGCATTGCCGTTACCGTCTATGGGATGCCAGAGGGATAAAACTGATCGATGGTACCACAGGTGTCATAGACTGCCAAATCAGTCTTGGATAATCTTCCCCTACCTTTCAAATAAAATATGACATGAAGGCAGGCCAGTAATATACAACTCCGTCAATTTCAGGAAGTAGCGAGAGGCGTTTTGTACAGACATATCGTAATATTTCCTTAAACACTATCTCCACAAACTCTGGAAATATTTGATGCAGAGGAACCAAATTAAATGTAGATTTTGGGAACTAATGTCTCTAAATTACAATTAAATCCTTTAAGACGACGTTTTACAGTATTATTTATGACACGACAGTTAAATTAGCTTTCAAAAAGGGGAATTTCCGTTTGTCAGTAAGGCAAAATCCGGTTTTTTGTCTTAGTTTACTGGAGCTTTGTCAGCATTGTATGCACTTACTTGATTCAGAGGAAAACCGTTAGATTGCGTTACGTTCTTTACTGTACGGAAAATGTCTTTTTTTTTATTCTTCACACAAAAAATCTAGCAGTCTCTGACTTATGGTTAACATCAAAGTAGTGAACGGCATAAATAAAAGCTTTTATATTTCCTTGGTTTTAAGCACCTGTGACACAGAAAAATAAAATGCCTCATGAAGCTCGCCTGTGACTACATCTTGACTGTATGGGCCGAGATGATATTCAGAGATGCCCTTGCCTTAGTTTCTCTACACCAAATTTTAGAATGAATATTGCTGTCTGGAAGCAAGGGATGATGCAATTTCTTTTGGAAGTCCAATGACTCGTAGCTAAGGCTGTGTTTTACGCTATGATAAACAAATATAACTTCAGCACGTAACTTGGCACTTTCTTCAGACGTACTGTTTGTCCACGATCAGTTGACCATAGACGCGGTGGATGCCTGGAATGGCTGCCGTGGGGAGGGGAACGGTGACGGGAAGGCAGCGTCAGCTGCTTGCAGCATTGCCGGCATAGTTACCCGTGTTTTGTACTTAACACGAAATAGTAGGCGGCACTCGCGGAAATATTCTCCGCTTAAGTGACACTTACGTCAGACCGTAAGCCACCTAATTTGTTGAAACATTCACACTCGAGAGTTTTACCCATGCCTGTCGACAACAATGGTAATGAAAGTAGATGACTGTACAACTTACAACACCATGAACTGAAAGTCATAAATAGATTTTTAGAATGTGTTTGCTCATTACATTTATTAAGAGCAGCCAGCAGCAATGACCGCAATATGCCTGAAAGAAGTGCCAAAATGATGTTGTCTGAAGATCACTGTAGTTCATGTTTAATTCAAGGTCATCATCGATTGAGGGCGTGGTGCTGATGGTAACTTCATCGATGGTCATTTCCACTATTCTAGCTCGTGTCCAGTACTCATGGTCCAGCTGCTGAACAGTCCGTAAGTAATCTTTCAAGTCCTGTGCAGTAATCGAAAGGAAAGCAGCATTAACAAGATTCTGCAATCTTTTCTTCGACATGTCAACAGTGACATTGTTCCCCCTGAAACTCTTTTATTTCGTCCTGTGCCAATTCCATAGAAATTAGGTCGCAGTTTTAGGGCGGTAAACGCACTGCTTTGTGGCCGCTACTCTTAGTGGTTTTATCCACGATGTGCACTTTCACGGCTGGTTTGTTTTCCTTTATTGTAAATAACTGTTCAGCCTCCCTCACTGAGTCGTTGCAATTTATTTGCCCATCTTGCAACCTCTCTAATCTTAATTCTGAAATTATATTTATTAGGAATTCTGTCGAACTCCTTGCTATGGTATGGCATATTATCCACACAATCACAAAAATGGCTGAAATTTACAAAACACCATACCTGCAACCCCTCCCCATCTTTCCAGTCTACGTCCGATAGTTTCATCAAGAAGTTAGTTCAAGATGTTCTATTTTTTTCCTGAACGCAAGTGCACATGAAGAGATAAACAAATGATTACGATTTCATAAATGCTGGACGATTTATTTAATAGAAAACGCAGAAAAACGGAGCACGGAATAGCGTCGACATTCCACCGTTCTTTAAGCGTGCCGAGGATAACAACCACAAAAGTCATGCTTTGAAAAAAGTAGCGCTCTAGACCACCATCGATGGTTGTCGGACCTTATGGCGGGAGACATTCAGGCTGGTATCTTATGGTTGTCTAAGGCCCCCTCCAGGAACGTCTTCGTTGCTCGCCAGAGCTCAGTTCGAAGCGGGACTTATCGCTAAAGACAATTCTACTCCAGTCGGTGGAATTAAAGACCGAAAATATGTCTTGAGACACCCCTGGCCGTGGTGGACTGCCAACAGGACTATTGCCCGCCAAAACGCACAATGGCCTTAGTACAGCGGTACATCAACGATATTCTATTCTCCGGTTTGTTGCTCTTCATGGCAAGCCATCCTGGGCTTACATTTCAGCAGGATAGTGTCCGCCCATACATGGTGAGAGTTTCTATTCCTTTTCTTCGTGCTTGCCAAACCCTACCTTGTCAGTGAGGTCGCCAAGCCTATCCCCAACTGAGAACCTTTGAAGCATTATGGGCCAATCCTCCAACCTGTTCGAGATTTTGATAACGTAAATCACCAGTTGGAAAGTATTTGGCACGACATTTCTCAGGAGGACCGCTATCAGCCCTATCAATCAATGCCAAATCGAATAACTGATTGCATAGACGCCAGAGGTGGATCAAAACATTATTGACTTACTCTATTTCTGAGGCCATTACTCTTGAATATGATGTCCAGTCTTTCTGCAACTGTAATCGTTTGTTTGTCTGTATATGTAGAATCAATCAATACCAAATGGAATAACTGTTTGCATAAAGCCCATAGGTGGATCTATGCATTATTGACTTGCTCGATTTGTGAAGCTATTTCTCTTGAATATGATGCCCAGTCTTTCTGAAAATGTAATCATTTGTTTGTCTGTACATGTATCACAACCACCGATTTCCATCCCATTCCGATAATTCCTTGACGGTGCGTCTTTTCTTGTGTCTAGAGAAAGTCAAATGGGTATTTTTCAGTGATGGAAGTTGCGGCTGAAGTCACGATATTCGAAGGCCACCATCGACTTCCCGTTGCTGGAAAAAGAGCTCATAGACATGCTGTTAATGCTGGACACCCGCAACGCATACACTAGTTTAGAGTAATGTGGCTGCCTGACGTCCCACCGCTATGGACAAACCGAGAAGGAAACCTTCAAGAATTAACTCCAGCACGTTAAATGACCCCAGTGGATCATGCTTATTTCAGCTACACTGTCCAGCAGCATAAAAGCTTAATAATTTACCAAGGATGTGAGCTGCCGTTTTGAGCGGGGGTAGGGGTCAATATTAACTTCGCGGTAAATGGTGAAACAGATGGATGATGATGATTAACGAAAACCACCACAGCTGTATCATTAAGCATTTGTTGCGCTGCGACCAGCTTCATTCGTCGAACATCGTTAGTTTACTGATCTATGTTTAAGTCGTGATACGAACAGGGTGGTAGTCATATATTATGTTAAAGACCAAATCTATAAACACTAATCATTAACATTGTGCAGGCCGCATGGTGGAAGTATGGCGAGCAGAAGCGGCATGACGCGTACAGTAAACTGCGCAGACAGGGCCGCTCCACGATACGTGGAAAAAGATAAGAGCTGATTTTGTAAATAACATTTTCCCAGGGGTGGGGGAAACACTGATGACACACTGCTATACAAAAATATTGAGGGCTCTTGGAGATCAACACAGAAACATAAGGAAGAAATAGCTGTCCTTGGAGCAAGATGGTTATGTTTCTTCTTCACTGTATATGCACTGTTCCGTTAGAACTATTTTTTTACAAGACAGTCTGCATGCATCTGCTACCTGTTGCAACTCAACATTGCCTTCATGCAAGAAGATGGAATGAATGCATTAGTGCAGACATCCATATTGCGGCGGAGGTAAGTATTGCGAAGTACAACAGTGTTAAGGGAAAAACAGGATTACAGAAATACAAGCAACATAGGTACGAAATAAACAGGCAGCTCGATAAAGCTAAAGTAAAAAAGCTACAGATAAAATGTGAAGATATCGAAAAAGAAATGATTGTTGGAAGGACGAACTCATATACAGAAAAATCTAAACAAACTTCGATGAAATTAAAAGCAAGGTCGGTAACATTAAGAGTACAATGGGAAGTCCACTGGTAAATGCAGAGAGAGAAGGGATAGGTGAGAAGAGTACATTGAAGGCCTCTAAGACTGGGAAGACTTATCTGACGATGTGACAAAGAAAACAAAATTCTGAAGACAGCAAGGGTCGGCAAGTGTGAGAATTATCGCATAATCAACTTAATGGCTCATGCATCCAAGTTGCTGACAAGAATAATATACCAAAGAATGAAAAAAGGAAATTGAAGATCTGAGCGCTTGTTCTTTTTCGCTACTGTGGAAGACATCTTTTCTACTGCGAGCACTTTGCTATTACGAACGACCTACAGAATTCAGTAAACAACTGACGACTCGTTCCTCTTTTATTGTGAGTTGGGGAAGAAAATGAACGTGAATGCGAAATAAAGATTGTGGTAAAAGATTGATCTGTGCCGCAGTCTGATGTTTGCGTTCGTATCATATTTAAGGCATTTCTATAAACGCTGGTCAGCCAGATCATTACGACCACCTACTTAATAGCCAGTATGTCCACCTTTGGCACGAACAACAGCGGCGACGTATCATGGCATGGAAACAATAAGGCCTTGGCTGATCGCCGGAGGGAGTTGACACCCCACATACATACGGCTCAAAATTGCCGTAAGTTCTGGGAACGGGGACGATGAGCTCTGACGCCACGTTCAACCACATCCGAGATGTATTCGGATGGGTTCAGATATGGCGAGTTGGATGGCCAGCATATCAACTGGAACTCGTTACTGTGTTTCTCCAACCACTCAACCACACTCCTTGTCTTATGAAAGGTGCATTACCTCTTTTGAAAAATGCCTCTGCCACCGGGAAGCGTGATCGTCATGAAGGGGTGTACGTGGTCTGCAACCAATGTACGATGCTTCTTGGCCGTCGTGATGCCTCGCACCATCTCAACTGGACCCGTGGATGCACACGTGAATGTTCCAGGGTTGATCGCGGTCCTCTGGTTCTGAGCAGAGTGGAAGGTCTAAACCAGAGGCTAAGAGGGCTCTGCGACGGTACCGGATGCGAATTTCTCGACCTCCGCTATCGGGTGCAGAATTGTAGGATTCCCTTAACAGGTCAGGTATGCTCTACACGCAGGAAGCGGCTACTAGGGTAGCTGAGTACGTGTGGCGTGCACACGGGGCTTTTTTAGGTTAGAAGACCCCTCCCTTGGGAGCAAACACGATTTGCCTCTTAAACCAGCGTCAGCGACCTCAGAGAATCTTGGCCCTCGCAGATCAGAGATAGAAAAAAATTAATATGATTTTAGTAAAACTGCAGGAACATCCAAAGAAAGGTCCCAGAATTAGTATCGCTTATTGAAGGCTATAATGCACAGATAGTATTGGGAACAGAAATCTGGTTGAAGCCAGACGTTAATGACAACGAAATGCTAGGTTCAGACCGGAATGTTTATCGTAAGGATAGGTTAGTCGCCAGTGACGGCGGCGCATTTATTGCAGTAAAAAAAATCGATAAAATCTAGCGAGGTTATCACGGATTCAGAATGTGAATTAATCTGGGTGAAACTGAGTATCAAAAAACGGTCAAAAGTGGTGATCGGATGCTTTTATAGATCACCTGTGTCAGGATTTGTAGTTGTAGAGCGCTTCAGACAGAGCTTGCAGAATGTCATTAGTAATTTTCCTGATCATGCCGTTGTAATAGGCGGTGACTTCAACCTGCCAGGTGTAGATTGGGAGTGTTATGCCGTCAAAACTGGTGCCAGAGACAGGGAATCGTATGGAATTGTTCTGGATGTCTTCTCCGAAAATTACCTTGAGCAGATAGAGAACCAACTCGTGAAGGTAACGTCTTAGACTTCCTGGCAACAAACAGACCTGAACTTATCGAATCAGTTAACGTAGAGGAAGGTATCAGTGATCATGAGGCTGTGACAGTATCTATGACTACGTGTCCTACAAGGAATGTTAAGAAATGTAGGAAGATATATTTTCACAGCAAGACTGACAGGATACAAATTTCCGAATATCTCAGCAGTCAGCATCAACTATTCGGAGATGAGGACAAAGATGTGGAGAACAAACGGAAAAAATCCAAAGGCATCGTTCAAATGCCCTAGATAAGTATGTTCCGAGTAACGTTTAAAGGGATGGGAAAGATCCATCATGGTTTAACAGCCGTGTTAGAAAAGCGGTACGTAAACAAAGAGCAGTTCATCTCAGATTCAAGAGAAGTAAAAACGTAGCTGACAAACAAAAGCTGAACGAAGCGAAAATGAGTATAAGGAGAGCACCATACAGCGTCACCTAACATCCGGACTGTGTTAGGTACACTGTGAGACGTTCTGCCCGTGGTCTGTTCGGAGACAAAGTCATACTTGCTGCTGGTGGGGTGGCCTAGCGACAGGCTCCGGCGCCTGTAACTTCGACGCTCTGTAGTGTCGCTGGACGACGTTTCCGGAACGGATTTCTGTCCTCATTTTGATCTTCAAGACACCTTCTACCCCCCTCGAGATTTGTCGGTGTAATGTTGAACCATCCTGCACAATGAGGCAACATAACTTACGCCGCGTCTGTTACCGATATTTGCTCATTAAGTATTTGAGAACGTGAGCGCGTATAGCGACTTCTAACAAATTCTACGAATAATCAGGTAATATAAAACCATTTCGAAACTTTTTCTGGCTGACACCTGAATCCAAATGATTCAAATGGCTCTCTGCACTATGGGACTTAACATCTGAGGTCATCAGTCCCCTAGAACTTAGAACTACTTAAACCTAACTAACCTAAGGACATCACACACATCCGTGCCCGAGGCAGGATTCGAACCTGCGACCGTAGCGGTCGCGCGGTTCCAGGCTGAAGCGCCTAGAACCGCTCGGTCACAGCGGCCGGCACAGCCGAAACGCTCCCCCTCATCCGCAAAAGAGAAAAACCCTTGAACCACAAAAAAGGCCGAAAAAATAGGTCTGAAAATCTCCTTTGAAAAGACCAGATAATGAAAAACATTAATAACCCACCAAAATATTTTGAAGTGAGAATGTAAGAAATAGAGTTCGTCAAGTAATTCAAATACCTTGGAAAATAGATCATCTGGAGTGCCCTCGACAAAGAGGCAATGAATTCTAGAAGAAGTGAAGTTGAACTGGTCTTCCAACTCACCAGAAACACATACAACAAAAAGTCCCTACCGCAGAATACATAAATAAAGCATTACAATTCAGTAATCAAACCAGAAGCCCTGTATGCAGCCGAAACATAGGTCATCATCAACCGTGGCACAATTGAAAGGCTGGAGATCAAAGAAAGGAAGAAAAGTCCTTGGGTCCACATTCCACAACAACGAACTAATTCACATCAGAAATGAAATCCTTTACCAAACTACCGAAGAACTGTCAGACACAATGAGAAAAAGAAGAACTGATTTTTATGGAGAAATCCTCAGAATGAACCGAAACAGATTAGCAAAAGAATTTTTCAATAGTTGGACAAAAAACTAGTTAAAGGAAACGGAGAAGGACTTAAGAGAACTCTGAAACACAGAAAATGTGCTGATAGGTAAAATTACAAGAAATAACAAAAGACAAGAAAGAGAGATTTATATCTCTGAAGAAGAAAGAAAACCAAGGATAGGAATAATGAAACAATACTGGGCTAATACAAAGGCACAGAATATTAAAAATTGTACACATAGGAGTTCGATTCTTTAAAGATTCGCGGGTGTGCGAAATGTGTGTGGGGGGGGGGGGGGTGTTGGCATGACTGTTTATTGCTAAAATTGTTAAAACAGTGAAATAATGGAGATGCCTTGCTAAGTACTCGCCTGTGATCACCCATTTTCCTGCGATGCGATATGCGGAAAGCGTCACAGGGAGGCGATACGCGGCCCGAGTGCCACCGCTGATGGGGGCACTATGGTGTGATTGCCCCATTACGGAGGCCGTGGCCCGCCGGCCGTCTGGCATTATCGCTGCCTGCATTCCTGCCTAATGAACGAGCGGCAGCACTCGAGCGGCTCCGATAGCGTAGCGGCAGCTGGCCGACCGAGGCTGCGGCGCATCCAGCCAGCCAGCGGCCGCCAGTCGATTTGCTACCTGAGCGCCCGTGCTGCGTGCTCCACACAGGGAGGCGGCTGCTGGCGCTTCAGAGGTCCGGGTTTCCACTGGGCACGTCGAACGTACCACCAGACTATCGGAGCAACCGAGGCTGCTCGGAATTCTGTGTGAATTCAGTCACGCTGTGCTGCTCTCGTCGCTCTTGCACCGCATGTCATTCATTCCTTCAGCAACTGAATACACAAAATCGAGAAAATCGACAAATATAGTCGACTGAACGTTTCTTAGGATTCTGACCTCGGGGAACATCAGTTTTGATTCCGTAGAAATATTGGAACACGTGAGGCAATACTGACCTTACGACTTATCTTAGAAAACAGGCAAACCTACGTTTCTAGCATTTGTAGACTTAGAGAAAGCTTTTGAGAATGTTGACTGGAATACTCAGAGTCAAATTCTGAAGGTGGCAGGGGTAAAATACAGGGAGCGTAAGGCTATTTACAATCTGTACTGAAACCAGATGGCAGTTATAAGAGACGAGGGACATGAAAGGGAAGCAGTGGTTGGGAAGGGAGTGAGACAGGTTTGTAGCCTATCACCGATATTATTCAATCTGTATATTGAGCAAGCAGTAAAGGAAGCAAAAGAAAAATTCGGAGTAGGTATTAAAATCCCTGGAGAAGAAATAAAAACTTTGAGTTTCGCCGATGATATTGTAATTCTGTCAGAGACAGCAAAGGACTTAGAAGAGCAGTTGAACGGAATAGATTAGGTCTTGAAAGGAGGATAGAAGATGAACATCAACAAAAGTAAACCGAGGATAATGGGATGTAGTCGAATTAAATCAGGTGATGCTGAGGGAATTAGATTAGGAAATGAGACACTTAAAGTAGTAAAGGAGTTTTGCTATTTGGGGAGCAAAATAACTGATGATGGTCGAAGTAGAGAGGATATAAAATGTAGACTGGTAATGGCAAGAAAAGCTTTTCTGAAGAAGAGAAATTTGTTAACATCGAGTATAGATTTAAGTGTCAAGAAGTCGTTTCTGAAAGTATTTGTATGGACTGTAGCCATGTATGGAAGTGAAGCATGGACGATTACTAGTTTGGACAAGAAGAGAATAGAAGCTTTCGAAATGTGGTGCTACAGAAGAATGCTGAAGATTAGACGGGTAGATCATATAGCTAATGAGGTGGTATTGAATAGAATTGGGGAGAAGAGAAATTTGTGGCACAACTTGACTAGAAGAAGGGATCGCTTGGTAGGACATATTCTGAGGCATCAAGGGATCACCAGCTTAGTATTGGAGGGCAGCGCGGAGGGTAAAAATCGTAGAGGGAGACCAAGAGCTGAATACACTAAACAGATTCAGAATGATGTAGGTTGCAGTAGGTACTGGGAGATGAAGAAGCTTGTACAGGATAGAGTAGCACGGAGAGCTGCATCAAACCAGTCTCTGGATTGAAGACCACAACAAGAACAAAACATCGATAAAAACGGATCCCTTATATGATCGCTTTGTTGTCGTCCGTCCCTCCGTCTGTCTGTTAAAAGTCCTTATCCTCAGGAACGGGTTGACGTATCACTTTGAAAGTTATGTCAGACATTAGGGTCTAAAGCACCTTGACGGTGTAAGTAACTGAAGCTTCCAAGTCCCTGTAATCCGAAGATACGGACATTTATCATATATTTTGATTCTTATTAACTTACTCATCAAAACCAACAGAGTACTTCCAGTTGACCTAAAGTCATAAGATTTGGCAATAAACAACATTTGTCAATACAACTAAAGAAAGAAAGTCGTCAGATCGTTAATTTGTGATTCAATCACACGTAAAAAAGTTTTAACATTTGTTATCCAACGGTGTATCTTTCCATCCGTCTGTTAAGACCCCTTTTTCTCAAGAAGGCGTGGACGTACAAAGTTGGAATTTATGTTACAAACTAGGGTCTATGGTCCCTTGGAGGTGTACAAAGTTGAGTTTCTAAGACAATGCAGTCGAAAGATACAATTACGACACATATTTTCATACTCACAGACTCACTCGTCTAAACCTGTAGGGTACTTTCCGTTGCCCTAGAATCATGACATTTCACAAGAAGAAAGACTTTACAGGACAAGTAAAGGGGAAACACCAAACAGTTAATTTGTAATTATATTACATGAAAAAATTTCATTTGTTGTCTGACTTAAAAGTTAAAACATTCTCGAAAGTTTTGAATTTCCCGGGACCGATATCCTGTCAGTATCACTGTCGCTAACAGGCAGAGATCACGAAGATTCTCGACTCTCAAGGTTGATGACTGTCTATATACATAATTAAGTTTGTACGGAATCTTCAGAACTCCATTCCTACACCAATCTGGCTAATTTTCTTGTAAATAATTTAGGTTACAAGCCAAGGCTTAGCCACTAACACGAAATGCTTACAAAATCTTAGATCTTCCTTAAGAAAGAAAACAGTTTTGACTAAAAAATTCAAGAAAAAATTGTTCAAGTTATTTAAAACGCGGCTGACTGGAGTGTCATCCTCATTGTTATTTTGATACACAACGGCATACACCGCAATCTGTCTTTAGTGAACTAGAGAGGTATATCAGTCATTTCGTTACAGCAACAAAAATTAAAAAAAGGAAAGTGGCCTTACATCTACAGCTACATGTGCAAAGAAATTTCGCAATGCATGACAGTGGGTTTACCGTACCAATACAGTCAATTTTATTTCGTGTTTTATTCACGTAGTGAGCGAGCGAAAAATTCTTGTCTGTTTGCTCTGTATGTGCCCTGAAGACTTTTATCTTTATGTCATGAGCCCTACGCAAGATATACGACGGCAGCAATAACATATCGATATCTTTTGAAGACTACAAGTTGATGAGAAGCACGTTAGAATTTTTTTGAATTACGTAGGAATTTATATGTGAGTGTACACTCACTGGCCGTATACTGCTGACGATATCTTCTCGGGCTTCCAGCCGAATGGCTGCGTTGAAGGGCGGCCTCTGTGGCCGAGCGGTTCTAGGCGCTTCAGTCTGGAACCGCGCGACCGCTAAGATTGCAGGTTCGAATCCTGCATCGGGCATGGATGCTTGTGATGTCCTTAGGTTAGTTAGGTTTAAGTAGTTCTAAGTTCTAGGGGACTGATGACCTCAGAGGTTAAGTCCCACAGTGCTCAGAGTCATTTGAACCATTTTTGAGCTGCGTTGAAATTCCGCAACGTTTTGATGAGTGTCACTCTGATCTTATGCCGAAGTGTCGAGATGTATACCTGAGCGGCGGCGCTCTCTGCCTGCACCTATCGCTTCGCGCAGGTCTCGGCGACTGGCGGTGAGAGTTGAGGGGAGGCGAACAGCCGTTCGACTCTCAGTGCGTTCAGTCTAGTCCAGAATAGCTAAGCGTCAACCATCGTGCACCGTCTCGGCTACTAGAGCAGGACTCCATGCCGCACTTAGCTGGTAGCCTCCACTCTGTTGACGAGGTTGTCATGGAGTCCTAGCCCAAGCGATTCTTTAATAGTAATCTCTCAAAAGCTACAAGCTCTCCTCGACATTTATGTTTCCTCAAATTTGAAAGTATATTCAGACTTTGTTTCGTCACTTATGACTTGCCCTCATGCCTCGAAAGTACGCATGTAACGTGTTCCATGCAGCTTTGGGAGATGCAGCGCCGTGTTTGCCCAATGTGTACTGTTTGCCACGCTGACAATGGATATCATCTACAACGGATATTTGGAGTTGCACTTGGTCCTTTTCTGAGCCAATCATATATTTCCTTGTTTGGGTGTCGAAACATGATCTTCATGTTGTTTATGCAGAGGAATATCGTAATTTTGGATGAAGAGGGCCCTGCATAGGGCATAAAGGCAAGTTTCGCTCCTTCTTTCTTGGTTTTTTCTTTGCAGATAGCCGTATATCTCGTTTTCTTCAATGCACATCTAATATCCTGTTCGCCGTAATCGTTCTGGCGAAACTCATCTTAAAGGTATTTCAGCTAATCTGAGAGGAAGGTTTAAGCCGTGCAGTATTAGTGCCATCTCCTCAAAATTTTCTTCTTCAGCCAAAATTCCGAGAATCGTCCGGAGAAGTAGCAGCAAGACCATGTTTTGACCACACACACACACACACACACACACACACACACACACACACACACACACACACACACAGCATGAAAGATATGCTCAGTAAAGGACAAAGTCCAGCTACAAATACCCGATATACGTAGCATCCCTTGCGAGTGTGGCCTCCAGGACATCGGACAAACGCAGCGCTGCATCTCTGCATGGAACGTGTTAGATACGCTCGTCTGGGTAGTAAAGATGCCAGCAGCGGCAGATCGAAGTATGAACGAGAAAACAAAAATTACCGAGCTAGTGCATTTAGAGAGAGTGTTATTAAAGAATCAAGAGAGGTAAGGCTACATGACAATCCCCCATCAACAGGGAGAGTCCTGCCCTAGCAGCCGATATCGCACACAGTGACTGACGCTTTGCGAGTCAGGACAGGACTGAATTCACTGACAGTCGAAAGGCGGTCCACCCCAGACCCTGCATCTCCGACCCACAAGCCAGTGGGAAGGGATGGGGAGAGACGATCGCAGCACTTTCATATTGCCAGACGATAATGTCGAGGAATTTCTACGTAGCAAGCCAGATGGAAGTCCGATAAGATTTCCGCAACTCAAAATGTTACTTTGAGCTCATTGCCATTAGGAAAGGGAATCGAATGAGTGGTAAAGACGGTGAGTATGACCTTCCATCGTCTACATGACGATGATGTTTTCGTGTAGGAAGAGCATCCGGCCAACACTTGTTAGGTAGGGATCATTCAACTCATCATACACGAAAGAGAAAGAGGAGTTATTAACAACTTAGCCTCTTTAGCATCAAGCAATTATTATCATTTTTTAAACTTCACTTAAAGCGTTCCTAAAAGAATGAAACTCTAGATTTTACTCTCATGCATTTGGTGGTCACTAAAGGAAAAGCACAAGCTCAGATAGAGTAGGATGGTATGGGAAAATGGCCATGGTTTTCATGCCATCTTGCTGAGTAATTATCATCACCAGACGCTGATGGAGCGACGCGTCTGTCCACGAAAAGTATCGTGATATCTTACATATTACAAATGAACATTATTTTGTTTCGTTGTAAGATCATACTTGTCGTGGAGTATGCTTCTATCTGTGATGTCATTTTCCGAAGAAAACTGCACGACAATTTATTTCATTGTATTTCGACTCGGTCTAAGGGTTACAAACTCTCTCTGACTAGTAAAACATCACAATGTGGTAAATAATTTTAAGCGTAAAACATAATTTTTGTCCGTGCAGCTAAAATGTATCACTTCAGAGATGATTTATACCATAAAGACGCCCCTCTAAAGGCAGTAAGAGTAAGGAGAAAATATTGACAGTGGCTTATAAACCACCTCAAATACCTTATGACTGTGAGACAACACACATGTCATACAAACCGCACCCGTTCTCTGATAATCATTTCACCCACAAACAACTGCTTAACCGAGTTAGTCAATCTGTGAGGAATGCAAAACTGAGGTATGTCCCCCGACTAACACGCTAACTGAGGACTTTCACAGACCAGCTGTTCTGTGGAAAAATCTGTGAAGTCTAGAAATAGGCTAATCAAAATCTGCAACTGAACCTCTAATTTCGGTTTAGAATGAAATTATTTCGACAAGACGCTATCTTTACTTGACCAGCACGCAAGGGCGAAAACCACACAAAGCCTTAAAAAGTAAGCCCTAGTACTACCAAGAAGATATTACATGAATTCGTTGGGCATATTCAAGGAACGATAATATTAAAGTGCAATAACAATTTTTCTCGTCGATCCACTACTATCCAAAATAACGGATATTTTTAACCATTCTCTGACCTCCAGCACCTTCCCAATAATCTGAAAGCAGGGACTCATAAACGCATTACACAAAAATAAATCGGCCAAACAACATTCCGACTGTAGGCCCATTTGCATTACACCATGATTATCCAAGACTTTAGTATACAAAGGGCGTTCAAAAAGCTTTTCTAATTTTTTCAGGAGGAGAATGAAATTTTTTGTGAACATACTTGGAACATTTAGCTATACATTGAGCCTACTCAATGTAGCCTCCATCAGCTGTGACGCACATGGCCCAACGTTGTTTCCATGATGTAAATGTACTTTGGTAAAATTCTGGGGATTGACTTTTACACTATCGCTTGACACAGAAAGTAAGGTCTTCCACACTATCAAATGTTTTACCGCGCAGGCGGGCCTTCAGGCGACCAAAGAGATAAAATCAGACGGAGCCAAGCCCGGAATGTAGTGAGGATGAACAATTTTCCAACCCATTTTCCTGCTTTTCTCCTGCACTATAAGGGCTGTATGGGGTTTGGCATTGTCATTGTGTAGTCTGATGATCTGACCCTGAAGCTGGGGTCTGTGGGTCTTGATGGCACGTAGCAGCTTGTCCAATGACAAACAGTAACGGTCCCGGTTAATTGTGGAGCGAGGTTCCAAAAAGTCAATGAAAATGACACCACACTGATCTCAGAAGAAGGAGGCCATCACCTTTCGGCCTGCTGTTCGTGAAAGTCTTGGTTTCTTCTTTCGAGGGGAACCCGGATGACGCCACTCCATGGATTGGATTTTGCTCTCAGGTTCGAACAAGAACAGCCATGTTCCTGGGTAATGACGCTGTCAAAACACTGTTTCCACTCTTCAGTAATGGTCTTCGTGAGACCCTCGCACTCATTCTTCCTCATCGTTTTCATTTCTCTTTCAATAATATAGGCACCCAACGCGCAAAGATTTTTCTGTACCCTAGTGACTGTACCACTGATACCACACTACCCAATGACAAACGAGTCATTTCAGCAAGCTGTCGTGTCGTCACACATCTGTCATTCTGGATGTCCATTCTGGTGTCCTTATTGACATCACTCACTGCCGTCGATGGTCTACCGCATCGTGGATTGTCCAGGAGAAAGAAATCACCTTCTTTAAACCTCTTCAACCGCCGCTGGATACTGCTGCGATCCACTATGTTCTTCCCATAAACAGGGAGCAACTTCCTGTGAGTCGATGTTGCAGAATCATCTCCGGTCCTGAAGTGGAACTCCATCATCAACCGTTCTCACAGCCGGACATCTACTTCACGGTCAATCATGGCTCACATGTAAATAAAAGAAAATAATTTTATGCACCAACTTATAGCTAAATGTTCCAAGTACGTTCGCAAAAAATTTAATTCTCCTCTTGCAAAAAATAAAACAATCAGAGACGATTGTGCAAATCTTTTTGAACGCCCTTTATACATAGTTCAAGAACAGTTTACTAATTATTTAAAAACATATAATCTTTTAGAGGAGTACGACTATAGTTTCCGATAAAATCACTGCACGACGATTGCTGTTATAAAAGTGACTAACGAACTGCAGCGATCTATGGACAAACAACATGTGACTATTACATTCCTTTTTGATTATGAAAAGATTTCAACACCGTCAATTTTGACATTCTATTTGCTAAACGCACAAATCTTAATTTTTCTTCAATACCTTACATCTCGTCAACAGTGTGTAATGATTGGATGAAAAAGATCACACTGTAGGAATTTAGTAACAGGGGTTTCACAAAGATCAATGTTAGGCCCATTATTCAACTATTTTCTCCCGCTGCAAATATCATCCATACGCAAACCTCCGTCGTACCCTAGTGCAAGTCCAAGAAACCTCTGCGCAGCTATTCAGAATGTAAATGCTGATTTACTTCCCCTATCACAATGGACGCAGAATAGAGGTTTGAAACTTAACACATCTAAAATGCAAGCAATCTCAGTCGCTCATAAAAGACTTAACTACCACTCAGTTCAGATATCTCTTCCATCTTGCACGGCACACAAATAACCTTTCGTTCTTCTGCAAAGAACTTGGGGGTAATTCTGTACATCACTTAGACTGAACTGAACACATAACTGCAGTCTGTAAGTAAGTGTAAGCATCACTCACTCACTGCAGAAATATAAGGAAATATTTCCTTTCAGACTTTAAAAAACATCGTAGGGACTTTCTTAGGAGGAGAAATAGTCCATAGCCCAGATCGCAATAAAACACTGTATTGTGGATGACCGGTTTCGTTAAAACTATGTTACCTTCATCAGATCTTCGTACAGGTTATTACAAACATCTTGTGCCAGATGAACATAAAACTGATCATCCACAATACAGTGTTTTTATTGCGATCTTGGCTAAGAAGTTTTTCATCTTCTAAGAAAGTAAATACAGATCACCACTTCATAGCCAGTATGAGTAAACTAACCTAATAGAGATACTTCCGTAGGAAAGATCACGCAGGCTGGACACAGCGTTGAATGCTTGTGTACGATACATTTGTGATGTGCGCGTTTTTGATTATATCAAATCAGGCTACTAACCGTTATCGTGGCTATGTGCTGATGAGCGTAGAGACTATCGTATTTAACGTTTTCTCAATCTTCTTCTCAATTACGGTACTCCCTCTTATTTGCCGTCAACTGTTACACTACTACGTGAACAGAACAACAGAAATACTCGTTCTCAGCAAAGTAAAATTCTCTCTGTACCATCAATTAACACTGCCAAGTTCTCGAAATAATTTGCTGTATCAGAAACCCGACTCTAGAACATTCTTCTTCAAAATATCAGAGGAATTAAATTCCATCCAAATTCTGAAACACAGCTAATGGTTCGAATTCTGTGACAATATCCATCTCTCCCACACTATATGCAGCTCACTCTCGTCAGTCCCCCTTTCTCACTACCTGTCCCTACTCTTTGTCGGCAGAGATCTCTAGATATTTTCTGTCCTTTTCTAGCAGCTACTGTCACTGTCATTTCAATTTTCTCCTCTTCCTTTATCCATTTCGATGATAATACTAAACATGGCTTCATGCCACAAGCTTTACAAAACAAGTCTCACTCATAATGGTTTATTGACTGGATTCGCTCTGTAGTATTACAGAGCATCATTAAATCATCTGGAATCTACGCTGTGAAATGTACAACGAAGTGTGAGAACACGGAATCTTACATGGAGATTGCATTTTAAATTCCGGCCGTACAACATTGGGCGAGCATTTGAAAACAACTAATGACACCTTGCTGGCCGTGGTGGCCATGCGGTTCTAGGCGCTGTAGTCCGGAACCGCGCGACTGCTACGGTCGCAGGTTCGAATCCTGCCTCGGGCATGGATGTGTGTGATGTCCTTAGGCTAGTTAGGTTTAAGTAGTTCTAAGGGACTGATGACCTCAGATGTTAAGTCCCATAGTGCCCAGAGCCATTTAACCACACCTTAGAAGACATTCAAAATAGCATGGAAACTATACACATTGTAGATAAAGACCCTTTGCTAAACGCCTTGGAATAATACGAAATTTTCGTAGAAAAGAAGAAAGTCCCACAAAATCTGTTAAGTGAACAAAACGATTTAATTTACGTCGATTACTCAAGACGTAATCTCAACTGGCTGCCATATTATCCTAACAGAAGTATTTTTTTTAAAAAAACTGTTTCTTTCAATGTATATTTTTGGAAATATATTTATAAAGACATCTTAAAGATGTATTTTTAAGATGTATTTTGATAGATATAGGAGCACAATGAAATTACGTCCAGTGTAGAAATGACACATCTATGTACACGCCCGTAAAGGGGCGACTGAAATGTAAATCTCATTTACTGTATCAATATTAATTTCTTAATAAACGGAAGTAGTTTACCTTTTTATCTCGCTTAATAAAAATACTGCACTATCTTTGGATTGACACTGCATGGAGAAAGCAAACATTGTAAAGCCAGTGTAATTGGCCAAGTAGTGCACTGTAAAATAAGGTATCAAACTGCAAATGAAATATGTTCTTTGATGTCAATGTCATTGATGTCATGTTGTCACATTTTGTTGCATATTTCACAGTGTTAACTCCAAATATTCTGATGATGCTCGTGTATTATTGTAGAGAGAAGCCGTTCAATAAAACCTACTGAGTGCACCTTGCGGCTGTCCTTAAAAACGTTATTATTATTATAATCATTACGCTTAGTGTTAATTATTATTATTATTCTTTCTTTCTTTTCTCAGACGTTATGTCTGGTCAAAAATGGAAAGTCACGCGGACCTTGATCAAGCGTGACTTCCTTTTAACTGTATGGTATATGTTATATCGCATTTAGGAACTTTCGGGTAATTGAACATGTATCAATAATTACGAATTTCTGTAGTTGTATATATAAGTTTGGATGTAGCTGTATTGCATTGATGTACTGGTGAATATTGTGTGGTATGACTCCTGTAGTTGATAGTATAATTGGTATAATGTCAACATTATCCTGATGCCACATGTCCTTGACTTCCTCAGCCAGTTGGATGTATTTTTCAATTTTTTATCCTGTTTTCTTTTGTATATTTGTTGTATTGGGTATGGATATTTCAATTAGTTGTGTTAATTTCTTCTTTTTATTGGTGAGTATGATGTCAGGTTTGTTATGTGGTGTTGTTTTATCTGTTATAATGATTCTGTTCCAGTATAATTTGTATTCATCATTCTCCAGTACATTTTGTGGTGCATACTTGTATGTGGGAACGTGTTGTTTTATAAGTTTATGTTGTAAGGCTAGTTGTTGATGTATTATTTTTGCTACATTGTCATGTCTTCTGGGGTATTCTGTATTTGCTAGTATTGTACATCCGCTTGTGATGTGATCTACTGTTTCTATTTGTTGTTTGCAAAGCCTGCATTTATCTGTTGTGGTATTGGGATCTTTAATAATATTCTTGCTGTAATATCTGGTGTTTATTGTTTGATCCTGTATTGCAATCATGAATCCTTCCGTCTCACTGTATATATTGCCTTTTCTTAGCCATGTGTTAGATGCGTCTTGATCGATGTGTGGCTGTGTTAGATGATACGGGTGCTTGCCATGTAGTGTTTTCTTTTTCAAATTTACTTTCATCCTATCTGTTGATGTTATGTGATCTAAAGGGTTGTAGAAGTGGTTATGAAATTGCAGTGGTGTAGCCGATGTATTTATATGAGTGATTGCTTTGTGTATTTTGCTAGTTTCTGCTCGTTCTAGAAAGAATTTTCTTAAATTGTGTACCTGTCCATAATGTAGGTTTTTTATATCGATAAATCCCCTTCCTCCTTCCTTTCTGCTTAATGTGAACCTTTCTGTTGCTGAATGTATGTGATGTATTCTATATTTGTGGCATTGTGATTGTGTAAGTGTATTGAGTGCTTCTAGGTCTGTGTTACTCCATTTCACTACTCCAAATGAGTAGGTCAATATTGCTATAGCATAAGTATTTATAGCTTTTGTCTTGTTTCTTGCTGTCAGTCCTGTTTTCAGTGTTTTTGTTAGTCTTTGTCTATATTTTTCTTTCAGTTCTTCTTTAATATTTATATTATCTATTCCTATTCTTTGTCTGTATCCTAGATATTTATAGGCATCTGTTTTTTCCATCGCTTCTATGCAGTCGCTGTGGTTATTCAATATGTAATCTTCTTGTTTAGTGTGTTTTCCCTTGACTATGCTATTTTTCTTACATTTGTCTGTTCCAAAAGCCATATTTATATAATTGCTGAATACTTCTGTTATCTTTAGTAATTGGTTGCGTTGTTGATTTGTTGCTGGCAGTAGTTTTAGATCATCCATGTACAGCAAATGTGTGATTTTGTGTGGGTATGTTCCAGTAATATTGTATCCATAATTTGTGTTATTTAGCATGTTGGATAGTGGGTTCAGAGCAAGGCAGAACCAGAAAGTACTTAATGAGTCTCGTTGGTATATTCCACGCTTAATCTGTATTGGCTGTGATGTGATATTATTTGAATTTGTTTGGATATTAAGTGTGGTTTTACAGTTTTTCATTACGATGTTTAGGAATTGTATCAATTTAGGATCTACTTTATATATTTCCAATATTTGTAGTAACCATGAGTGGGGTACACTATCAAAAGCTTTTTGGTAATCAATGTGTGCGTAGCGTAGCGACCTTTGTTTAGTTTTAGCTTGATATGTCACCTCTACATCTATTATCAGTTGCTCTTTACATCCTCGTGCTCTTTTGCAACAGCCTTTTTGTTCTTCATTTATAATTTTGTTCTGTGTTGTATGTGTCATTAATTTCTGTGTAATGACTGAAGTTAATATTTTGTATATTGTTGGTAGGCATGTTATGGGGTGATATTTAGCTGGGTTTGCTGTGTCTCCTTGATCTTTGGGTTTCAGATAAGTTATTCCATGTGTAAGGGTATCAGGGAATGTGTATGTGTCTGCAATGTAACTGTTAAATAATTTAGTTAGATGTGAATGTGTTGAGGTGAACTTCTTTAGCCAGAAATTTGCTATTTTATCTTTTCCAGGGGCTTTCCAATTGTGAGTAGAATTAATTGTTTGGGTGACTTCATGTTGCAAAATTATCACTTCAGGCATTTGTGGTATCATCTTGTATGTGTCTGTTTTTGCTTGTATCCACCGTGCATGCCTGTTATGTTGTACCGGGTTTGACCATATGTTGCTCCAGAAGTGTTCCATGTCTGTTATGATTGGTGGATTGTCTATTTTAATATGTGTGTTATCTATTGTCTGGTAAAATTTCTTTTGGTTTGTGTTGAATGTTTGGTTTTGTTTCCTTCTATTTTCAATTCTTTTGTATCTTCTAAGTCGTTTGGCCAATGCTTGTAATTTCTGCTTCTTTTCATCTAATTGCTCTATCGCTTCTTGTTGTGAGATTTTACCTAACCTTTTTCGTTTTTTTTCTGACATTTCATTTCTTATAAATTGTGTTAGCTGTCCGATGTCTTTTCTCAGTTTTTCTATTCTGATCTGTAGCCTGTGGTTCCACGCTGGTTTTGTGGGTTTCTTCTGTGTGTTGGTTGGTTCTGATCTCTGCCTAGTGTGTATATTTAGTGTAGTGAGTGCTCCTATATAAACCAGTAGTTGTAACTCTTCCATAGTTGTGTTTTCATTTATTTTGTTGTGTATGATTGTGTTTATAGTATTTATTGTTGTTTCGACTTGTGGGTTATTTGGCGGTCTATGCAAGAATGGTCTAATGTCTGTATTTGTGTCTTTGTATTCTATATATGTCAGCTGAAATTTTTCTTCTATATCTAACATGTGTGTCACTTCGTGTTCTATTTGTGCTTGTTCTGGTGGCTGTCTTAAGATTTCGTTTTCCTCTGCTTGTTTAATTGATGCGTGTTGTTCTTTGTTTGTTTGCTCTGGGAAGTTTGAGTCCATTACTGTATCTTCTTCTTCTGCTGATTGCACATTATTTTGTTCCAGTATTTGTTGTACTTGTTGTTTGATGTTTTCTAATTCTGACTGGGGTATCCTGTTATTTTTGATTATTACACGGATCTGATCAGCTAGTCGTTGTTCTGTTAAAAATTTAAATTCTGGTTATCTGGTAATAAATGGTGTGTATACTTGTGATCTGTATCCAGTTGTGTTGGTTCCTAGGTTTGTTGCTTGGTAATGACAGAACATGAGGTGTCGATTAACTTCATCTGACCATCTCATCCCCTGTTTTTGTTTTCCTTCTAGGGTGGTTGCAGGAAGCATATCCTGCAAAACACCTGTATTTGGATTTAAATCATTTTCCAGTTGGCTAGCAGTGTCGTTACCATTGTGGGCGGTGAAGGGTTCAAGCGTCTTCCTCGACCATGACGGCGCTTGTCCGAGGCTTCTTTAGTTCTGTCCTGAACCAACTAATCACACTAAAAGGGGGGTTAGTCCTATTAGTGGTTTATTCTTTTCGTCGCCTTTTACGACTGGCAGAACACACCGGAGGCCTATTCTTTTCCCAGGCATCCACGGGGTTTATTATTATTATTATTATTATTATTATTATTATTGTTTGTTATGTTATTCTTGGTATCTGTTGTTCCTCGTAAGGTGAACAGGGCCTTAATCTGGTTAGACTAAATAAGAAATAAATACACTCCTGGAAATGGAAAAAAGAACACATTGACACCGGTGTGTCAGACCCACCATACTTGCTCCGGACACTGCGAGAGGCCTGTACAAGCAATGATCACACGCACGGCACAGCGGACACACCAGGAACCGCGGTGTTGGCCGTCGAATGGCGCTAGCTGCGCAGCATTTGTGCACCGCCGCCGTCAGTGTCAGCCAGTTTGCCGTGGCATACGGAGCTCCATCGCAGTCTTTAACACTGGTAGCATGCCGCGACAGCGTGGACGTGAACCGTATGTGCAGTTGACGGACTTTGAGCGAGGGTGTATAGTGGGCATGCGGGAGGCCGGGTGGACGTACCGCCGAATTGCTCAACACGTGGGGCGTGAGGTCTCCACAGTACATCGATGTTGTCGCCAGTGGTCGGCGGAAGGTGCACGTGCCCGTCGACCTGGGACCGGACCGCAGTGACGCACGGATGCACGCCAAGACCGTAGGATCCTACGCAGTGCCGTAGTGGACCGCACCGCCACTTCCCAGCAAATTAGGGACACTGTTGCTCCTGGGGTATCGGCGAGGACCATTCGCAACCGTCTCCATGAAGCTGGGCTACGGTCCCGCACACCGTTAGGCCGTCTTCCGCTCACGCCCCAACATCGTGCAGCCCGCCTCCAGTGGTGTCGCGACAGGCGTGAATGGAGGGACGAATGGAGACGTGTCGTCTTCAGCGATGAGAGTCGCTTCTGCCTTGGTGCCAATGATGGTCGTATGCGTGTTTGGCGCCGTGCAGGTGAGCGCCACAATCAGGACTGCATACGACCGAGACACACAGGGCCAACACCCGGCATCATGGTGTGGGGAGCGATCTCCTACACTGGCCGTACACCACTGGTGATCGTCGAGGGGACACTGAATAGTGCACGGTACATCCAAACCGTCATCGAACCCATCGTTCTACCATTCCTAAACCGGCAAGGGAACGTGCTGTTCCAACAGGACAATGCACGTCCGCATGTATCCCGTGCCACCCAACGTGCTCTAGAAGGTGTAAGTCAACTACCCTGGCCAGCAAGATATCCGGATCTGTCCCCCATTGAGCATGTTTGGGACTGGATGAAGCGTCGTCTCACGCGGTCTGCACGTCCAGCACGAACGCTGGTCCAACTGAGGCGCCAGGTGGAAATGGCATGGCAAGCCGTTCCACAGGACTACATCCAGCATCTCTACGATCGTCTCCATGGGAGAATAGCAGCCTGCATTGCTGCGAAAGGTGGATATACACTGTACTAGTGCCGACATTGTGCATGCTCTGTTGCCTGTGTCTATGTGCCTGTGGTTCTGTCAGTGTGATCATGTGATGTATCTGACCCCAGGAATGTGTCAATAAAGTTTCCCCTTCCTGGAACAATGAATTCACGGTGTTCTTATTTCAATTTCCAGGAGTGTAACTACATAAAGAAGTAGGACACAAAGGAATTACAGACATTAGCAGCGAGTGGCAATTGATTTAAATCACTGAGCAGAACTGAATATTTGTGCCGAACCGGGATCAAACCCAGGTCTCCTGATTACTAGGCCGATGCTCTGACCACTGAGCCATCCGGACACAGGGGCTGTCACACCTGCACGGATTATCCTATCACGCCTCATCTCAGACTCAAAATTCTCCGCTTATCCACACACTACGAATGTAGTGTCCCTTACCCAGTATCCTCACTATTCGCTGCATTTTGCCGATTCCGGTAAGAGTTAGAGCCTAGTGGACAATTGCATTGAAGAAATCATCGGCCGTTATAGCCTTAATCATAAATTGTTGTTGGCGTGCACAGTAATAAATAGAAATCTCAATATATAGTCAAAAACAGAGTTCGATTCATACGTAGCAGCCGGCCGGAGTGGCCGTGCGGTTCTAGGCGCTACAGTCTGGAGTCGAGCAACCGCTACAGTCGCAGGTTCGAATCCTGCGTCGGGCATGGATGTGTGTGATGTCCTTCGGTTAGTTAGGTTTTATTAGTTCTAAGTTCTAGGCGACTGATGACCTCAGAAGTTAAGTCGCATAGTGCTCAGAGCCATTTGAACCATTTGAATCATACGTAGCATAGCGGAAAAAGCTTCAAAAATAGACAAAAAACACTCCCTTAACGTTCAAATACAGCATTAATACTGTAGTATGCTAGCTGGTACACTCAGGTCGATGAAATATCTAGGTGTAACGCTGCAAAGCGATACGAAATCGAACAAGCATGTAGGTTGGTAGTGGAGAAGGTGAGTGGCCGACTTCGGTTTTTTGGTTTTAGGAAAGCGTGGTTCATCTGCAAAGGAGACCGCTTATAGACTACTAGTACGATCCATTCTTGAGTACTTCTCGAGTGTTCCGGATCCACATTAGGTCGGATTATATGAAGACGTCGAAGAAATTCAGAGGCGGGCTGCCAGGTTTGTCACCGGTAGTTTCGATCAACAGGCAAGTGTCACGGAGACGCTTCGGGAACTCAGATGGGAAGCCCTGGAAGGAAGGCGACATTATTTAGAGGAAAGCTGTTGAGAAAGCTTTCTGAGGGAAACTAGAACGATCCTTCTGCCGCCAACGTACAATTCAAGTAAAGAGACACACAGGCAATCATTTCTCTCGCACTCTATTTGCGAGTGGAACAGGAAGGTAGTGGTACAGAGTACCTTCCGCCACACACCGTACGGTGGCTCGCGAACTACGTGTATAGATGTAGATGTCGATATTGTTCCTAAGAGCCCAACTCTAGTGCTCACGTCTTTATGTGTAAACAGTAGCGTGTGGTATGTCTTATTGCGGGTTTCTTTTCTATCTCAGCAGTTCAGTCTCCACCATTCTATTTTGTAGCAATTTAACAGTCTCCCTTATAAGTCACTCTGCGTTACTTAAATATTTTCTAAAAAGAAATTAACAGTATCATAAAACACCACAACAAGTAGAGTCTACGCACGAATGTTGTACACAAACTATTGAATGATCGTGGGTGTGGGAGAATGACGTATGATGTGTACCTGTGGTCTACGGATAGCGTCTTTGATTAGTATTTACAACTTCCTCGGTCCCAGATTCGAACCCCACCACGATAAAAATAATCAGCTGTGGTGACGGAAGACTTCCGGAATAAGAAGTGACCCTCATTATGCCAACGGCCTAGTTAAGTAGGGCGGAGGAGAGGACAGAAGTTAAGGGCGCTCGGTTGCCTTTGGGGTGGGTAACTGCCCCTTAGGCGGAAGAATCAGCACTGATTAGCGCCATGAGGATGCAGAAGCACTGCATTATGGATACGTAATATGTATCCACAAGACATGTGGCCTGTAATTGAAGTGTGTCATGATGACCTCTCCATTGGCAAAGTATTTCGGACTAGTGCCCTATACGGATTTCCTGGAGGGTATTGCCAAGGTTGAGGTGACCATGAGAAAATGAATCACCACCGAAACCATAAGTGCTGGACTGTGAAATTTCTGAAACTGAAATGTGGTAGGGAAGCTAGAAAATCTGAAAGGGGAAATGATAAGGCTCAGTCTAAATATAGTGTGACTCAGGGATGTAAAATAGAAAGAAAACAAGGATTTCTTGTCAGATGAGTATAGGATAAAATCAACAGCAGCACGAAGCGGCATTACGGGAGTAAGATTCATTATGAATAGAAAGGTATAGCAAAGAGTGAGTTACTGTGAACAGTTCAGTGATATAGTTGTTCCCATCAGAACTGACAGCAAACCAACACCGACTACCATTGTTTAGGTATTCATGCCGACGTTGTAAGTCGAAGATGAAGGGGCTGAGAAGGCATATGACGGTATTGAACAAGTAATTCAGTACGTAAAGGGAGATGAACCTAATAGTCATGGGGGATTTAAATGCTGTTGTAGGGGAGGGAGTAGAAGAAAGGGTTACGGGAGAATGTGGTCTTGGCACTAGGAATGAGAGAGGAGAAAAATTAATTGAGTTCTGCGATATATTTGAGCTAGTAATAACGAATACTGTATTCAAGAATCATTAGAGGAGGAGGATTACTTGGAAAAGGCCGGGAAATACGGGAATATGTCAGTTACATTACATCACGGTCATGCAGAGATTCCGAAACCAGTTATTCGGCTTGTAACGCGTACCCAAGAGCAGATACAGACTCAGATAACGATTTAATAGCGAAGAAGAGTAGCCTGAAGCTTAGGAGACTAGTCAGCATGAATCAACGTGCAGAGAAGTGGGATATGGAAGTACCGAGGAATGAAGACGTACTCCTGAGTTTGGCCGAGGTTGTAGATACCTCGATAAAGAATAATTCAGCAGGCAGTTCAGTTGAAGAGGAATGCACATCTCTAAAAAGAGCAATCCCAGAAGTTGGAAAGTAAAACATAGGCACAGATAAGGTAACTGCAAAGAAACCATGGGTAACAGAAGAAATAAATCAGTTGGTCGATGAAAGAAGATCAATGTGTAGTTTTTTTTTTTTTTTTGTTATAGAGATAAGGATGAAGGACAGGTAGAAGGAAGGGAACTTTATTTCAATTTCTTTAGTAATATGTGAGATCACCGACGATTTTGATTTTGCTGCAGTTGTCAACACCATTGACCCATACAGACACAGAGTCGTGACTCATTTACTTTGCGATGATTAAAAAAAAAAGTCATCAGTCCCTAAGCTTACACACTACTTAACCTAAATTATCCTAAGGACAAACACACACACCCATGCCCAAGGGAGGACTAGAACCTCCGACGGGACCAGCCGCACAGTCCATGACTGCAGCGCCTCAGACCGCTCGGCTAATGCGATGATTCCGTCAGTGTTTTGTGGAGGTGTTTTGAATTTTACGCTAACGAATAATGATGCTGCACAGCATGGCAAAGGCTGGGTGACTGTTGGTCTAGTACGTGGTCTTAAAGTAGAAAAAGTACCAGGACTCGAATCATTTAACAGTCGGGGCGTCTTCGCCTATCGGACGTTTCCGACTTGTCAAGTGTATGACAGAGAAATGGGAAGATCGTGTTACATGTCCACTACGCCGTTGGTTCTTAGAAGGAGGAATCATCGCAAAATCAATCAGTCAGAGTCTGTGTTTGTATAGGTCAAAGGTGTTGACAATTTCAGCAAAATCAAAGTCGGTGATCTCACGCATTACTATAGAAATTGAAATAAAGTTCCCTTCCTTTTACCTGTCCTTTATCCTTATCTCTACTACAAAAAAAAAAAAAAAAAAAAAAACAAAAAAACAAAAAAAAAACCTACACATTGATCCTGCCAAACGCCGAGAAGCGATTGTTCTTGGTATTGTAGCTCTCTGGGGCACTCTGGGATGCACTCTGTAAGTCGCAACTCATGAAAATTCAAGACTACAGAAATACAAGTCATTTTGGAATGAAATAAATAGGAAGTCCAATGAAGCTAAAGCGAAATGGCTACATGAAAAATGTGAAGCAATCGAAGAAGATATGATTGTTTGAAGGACTGACGCAGGATACAGAAAAGCCAAAACAGCCTTTGGAGAAATTATAAGCAAGGGCTGTAACATCAAGAATGCAACGGGAATTCCACTGTAAAATTCAGAGGAGAGCGAATAGGTGGAAATAATACACTGAAGGCCTCTGTGAGTCTTATCTAATGTCATAATAGAAGAAGAAACAGGAGTTGGTATAGAAGCGATAGAAGATTCAGTATTAGACTCGTACTTTAAAAGAGCTTTACAGTACCTAAAACCATTGGGGGATGTGGCGACAAAGCGACTATTCACGTTGGTGTGCTGAATGCATGGGTCTAGTGATATACCATTTGACTTTCGGGAAAACATCATCCACACAATTCCAAAGACTACAAGACCCGAAATGTGTGACAATTATCGCACAATTAGCGTAACAGCTCATGTCACCAAGTTGGAGGCAAGAATAATATACAGAAGAATCTAAAAGGAAACGGAGGATGTGTTAGATGACGATCAGTTTGACTTTAGGAACGGTAAGGGCACCAGAGACGCAGTTCTGATGCTATGATCGTCAATGGAAAGAACACTAAAAGCGACAACATAGTAGGACATATGTTAAGACATCATGGATAGCTTCCACGGTACTAGAAGGAGTTGTAGAGGGAGACTGGAATACATCTTGCAAATGATTGAGGACATAGTTTGCAAGTGCTACTCTGAGATGAAGAGGTTGGCACACGAGAGGAATCTGTGGAGTGACCGCATCAAATCAGTCAGAAGACCAGAGAAGGTACATCCGGCAGATAGTGGCACCCCCAGTCACCCGTGGGTAATTAGCTCGGTCTAGTGCAATGCCTCGTTACGATTTTGAAATAGCTACTAGGACAGTAGCCGGGCCACGCAGCTGGTCGCTATGAGGTGCCAGTAGTTACCATATTGTAATGGGCTCCATGTGACACAATACCCTCCGCCTTACCAGAGTAATTAGTGGCGCTGCTAGTTACCTTCGGTTAATAGAAGCTTTAGTATCGAATCCACCGCTATTAATCTCCCTCGGGCGACTGCTGATAGTCCCGATGGTACTGAAAGCCAAGAATAGTTGAATACAACACTGCAGAACGATATGATATTTTGTAGGCACGTACATAACTGTGTGGAATCTTCGGGAATTCCAGATGCAAAAATTGTTTTCACATATCTTTAAGGACTGAAAAATATGTAAATCTACGACACCAGGTATTTGGGTAGTTGAGTATAAATATGGATTAAGACAGTTGCCCCGAAAGCGCACTTCGCTGCGTGTGAAGAGGAGAAGAGACATAGTAGATGGACGTAGCAACTGGTAGTGAAAAATGACTTCAGGAGTAGCTGTAGTGTTCTCAGACCATAGTGGTGCCAGCATCTTCTCAGCAGGCGTAGTTTAAAAGAAACGTTTCGCTCACTTGTAGTGTGTATATCAGAAAGACGATTTTCAAAATCTTAAGCTTTTTCAGTAAAATATCGTACTTCAAACTGCACTATTCCTGATGAAAAATTAATTACTATTAGTGCATCTCATTTTTCATGTAGTTTGTCAATGTTTTTACATTTCCTTCACGAAACGGGAAGTTTCAACCTACGGCAACGCACTCCTCCTACACCTCGCATGGAACATTCCGAACGCTTAAATGGAATTATTACATCTCTCGACGAAACTGTTAACGGATCACTCACATCTGAAGATTGTTTAACAAGGCTGAAACGAGTAATATGAACTTTGTAATTTTTAAGCGTTCTTGGGTATAATATATTATTTTAAGATGTAACGGGTATAAGTGCTGATATTTCTATTAGTGACTGATGACGGTTTACTGAACAACATTGCATCACTTACGATCCATTTGGCACACAGCGTTGAAGATGTCTTTTAGATACATTATGTAATAAATCCCAGATTATTGCTATAGTCATTTAACGATTGTGATCGATCCATTTCATCTACGTTACCATCTTCAGACTATCTGCGAATGTTCCATAATATATTTTATTTGATTATAATCTTGTTTAATCGTACGTTCGGATATACAAATTTAATACCATTGCTTACATACATATGTCATCAGTGGTCTCTGTCATTCGCTATTGTATTACAACGTGCTGTAGATTTAGGCCTCATGTCCTATAAGCTACTATATGGTCTGCTCATATTGCTAATCGTTCTTTTTTGAATTTTTATAATTTGGCGTTTTGTCGTCTGATTTGGCAATTGACACTTGTCGAAAGGTGTTACGCAATTACTGTTGCTATGTAGTGTTGATGGTATATATAAACGCACAGTCCAAAAAGAGAACATCAACACACCAAAGTAGCTGAAATCATATAGGATCTTTGGACAACCATCATAACTGTCGATCTGTCAAAACTGAAGACAAAACGTCAAGTCGTAAAAATTACAAAAAAGAATGGTTAATAACAGAAGCAAACCAAAAACAGCTTATAGTATAAAAAACCTAACTCTACACGACGTTGTAATACAAGACACAGTAACAGCGACCACTGATGAAACATGGACGTAAGTACCGGTACCCAATTTGTATATCCGACAATACGATCAATCAGTATATAATAAAATAAAAAAGAAAATTATGTAACTTTTGCAGATGACTTCTGAAGATGGCAGTCTAGCGGAAATGGTCCATGACGATGTATATATATCGTTAAACCACGATAGCACCAATCCCGGTTTTACTACATAACATTATATTAGTATTTACTTCATTTGCAGATTAATAGCTATGGTTATTAGGAGTAGTACGTTTTTAGGCTGGTTAGTACCTCCAAGTACATGTACCAAGTAAAAATTATTTTATTTTTCTCTGGGCAGCTGGTCAGGTGCTGAAGTGTGAACACGTGGACGCAAAACGGTGAATCTATACGAACAGGCGTGGTCCCCTTAATGGCACAGTTATGGCCATGCAGAAAACATCTCTTCGTAAAGTTTGAGATATGTTTGTTGGAACTCTATCCGATGTACAGAAAACCAACTAATACACTGATGTGTGTACATATTAACGTACCACATTTAAAAATACCTGCACTTATAATCGGATGTGGATGGATAAAAGGAAAGCAAGGCAATATATTAACGACACAAATTCGCATATTTTGTACAAATTTGAATCAAACCGTTCATAATTCTGTCTATTAACGGCTTTATTTTACAAGCAAATCGCCGCTGTGCATTTTCAGCATCTGTTGCTCGTGTCTCCCACAAATTCACTCTTTTCTGTGGTATTTCGTTCTGCAGCAATCCGATAACTGCCTAACTCTGTAATTTCTTAAACCTTTAAAGGTAGATTGAAAGTTTCCGTTCAGTTGCTTCCATTGCCATTTTACAAATCACACTTACATCCCGTCGACATTTTCGCACAGAAAAGTTGCACTTGTGACGAGCATTTCGTGTGTATTTGGTGATACGATAACATTGCAGAAAAAGTTCTGAATTAATACGAATTGTTATAAATCTTTTCTAGGCTGCTTGGTTGCCGAAGGGGAAACGCCGGTAGTTATCCATCACAGATTGAAGAATGTGTATGGAGCAACTTGCCTGTTGTATACCAGCTTTGCGGAAGGGTGCGCATAGTGTGGTCCTGCTTCATTATAGCGCTCGTCCCCATATCGCAGATGTCGTGGCGCAGAAGTTCCGCCAACTCAAGTGGGATATGCTGGAGCACTCTCCCTAGATTCCTAATCTTTCCCATGCGATTATCACGTCTTTGGTCCCTTAAGGAATGCCTTGAAACGTCGACGCTTCCTGTCGGATGAGGATGTACATCAGGCAGTTAACTGGACTTTTCACGCAGCAGGACGCATGGTTTTACCAATCGGTTTATTCAACCGGGTGCGTCGGTGGGATGATTGCCTCGATGCTAATTGTGATTTTTTTCTGATTGGCATGCTGATTCTGTATTGTACGACCTTAGGACGGAAAGTTTCTTATCGCCCTTTATATATCAGTCACTATAGTCGTTTCATCTGCATCTACGTCAATACTCCGCAGACCACGTGACGGTGTGTGGCACAAGGTTTTTTTATTACCACTATCTGGTCACCATTCCCTGTGCCTTTCGCGAATGGCGCATGTGAAGAACGACTGTCGGTAAACCTCCGTATTAGCTCTAATTTCTCGAAGTGTCTCTTTGTGATCTTTCGAGAGACTCATATGGCAGGAAGTAATACGTTGTCTGACTCTCCCCGCAACGCAAGCTCTTAAAATTTCAATGACAAACCACAACGCGATGCACATCTCTTACAGCGTCTTACACTGGAGTTTGTTGAGCATCTCTGTAATGCTCTCGTGCTGTCTAAACCACCCTGTGACGATTTTTTTTTACGGTTTACTATCCCTTGCTGCAGGGGCTCTAATTTTGATATTTTTTCTAAACCAGCAAGGTAAAACAGAGGCCACTACTTCCACCACATCAAGTGGATTTAGTGCTCACGCACTCACACTGAGCCGTGAACACTTCCCAGTTTATCAATTGGGGATAATTGAAAATTATTATTACTATTATCGGTACCATGCGTGCAATGATCGTGCCAGGCATGCGATATTGAATCTTCATCCTGTCATTAAATGCGCGAGACCTGCACGACCTTATAGCAACCGTCATAGTTCTGCACTATTCTACCGTGACACTAAGGGTGATTTCATGTAATGAAAGGGAGAATGTAAGGATTAAAGGACTCATTTACTTAACAGTTGAGTATTGAACTATTATACAGTCAAATGGGGGTGGGGGAAGAAAGAATTGAGTTCAGCAGCCTGCCCCAACGTACGTTCATAGTAAGCCACGATGGCAGGAGAAAAGGAATTTTAGGAACGATCGCCATATTACCAAATGGAGTTCAATTTACTAAAGGAACGGGTTGCATGCAACGACCACCACCATGAATCAGCCAAAGACTAAGAAAGGTGCTACTGGTGGTGAATTGCTAGGTAGCCTCCTGTACTAAAGGAATAAAACCAGAAAGACGCGAAACTATTCTTATAGGCGATACCAGATAACTTTGGCTTGCGGTCGGACTACGTTAACGAACATGAAGAGGCGCCAGACACTCACCACGTGGCGTAGGACAAAGGGCACAAGTTTTCAATCTAGGAAGACCTAAATTCTGAGTCAAATTTTGCACGGGAGAGCTGAAAGAGCTACTGCCAGACGAAGCGGAAAAGTGAGCTTAAAAGTATATACTTTAGTGCCGCACTGCAAGCTACTGTGATTAACCAACACATCGCGCACATTATGCCAAACTGTACAAGGGAAACCTAGAGTCTTATAAGACGGAAAAATTGCGTAAACAATAATTTAAGGAGCGCACATCAGTACAATGACCTATAAGGTTCCCTCTAGGCCGCAGGGTGCGAAGCTACAGCGCACGTCAGCGCTCATGCTTCCCGAAACTCCATCTTCTGGAAGCAGCACCTCCAGTCTCAGGCACGGTCACACTAGAACTGCCCATTGACCCTTTGTCGCACCATCCACCCGCGCAGGGCGGTTGGCGCTCACACTCGAAAAACGGGCGCGCACCTGAACTGGCCAATCAGAGGGCCGAAATGTCACAGGGAGGCGGCCTCGCGACGTTAAAATCGAGCAGAAACAGTAGTTACAAGGTTTGTAAAGCAGGTCGGGGAACTGAGAACAGGAGAAACTTTGGCCACTACTGAACGTTCAAACGACACCACGTGCTGCCCTGGCGATCGGAAAAAGGATGGGAAACGGGAAGCCCCAATGGCTGCTAGGAAGACTACTGCCCTCGCCCATAAATAAAGAAAATTCCTAGCGCCAAGCTCCTCTCACAGATCAGTGTGAGGCAAACTGTAAACATCGTCAAATAAATTAGGCAACCCGTAGGAATTATTAACAGGGCCTGAATTATTATATTACCGAATACCAGAAGGCTGGGATTGGAAATATGAAATACGAGCACTGAATGGTGAATGAAGTTCGAGTCTTTAACTCTTTTCTTCATTGTAGAATGTTGTGAAATCTTATGGGACTTAACTGCTAAGGTCATCAGTCCCTAAGCTTACACACTACTTAACCTAAATTATCCTAAGGACAAACACACACACCCATGCCCGAGGGAGGACTCGAACCTCCGCCGGGATCAGCCACACAGTCCATGACTGCAACGCCCTAGACCGCTTGGCTAATCCCACGCGGCTCATTGTAGAATCAAGCTACCGTTTACCTGATGGTGCCAAGAACAGATGGTAAGACTATGGGCTGCCTTCTTTCATTTGCGGAGCGAATACGCATTCGTGAGCAATAAGGATGAACATACTCAGTTAGTTCCGTTTCGTACCGAAAGCGTCAGTCACCAGCCCATAAGTCATGGAGATTTGTCGGAGCTGAGGCCAGCGCGTGCACTGTTTGCTGACTGGCACCTCGTACATGATCAACACGACTGAGGTGAAGTGATGAGCAGAGACAGACAGGAAGGCACATATCCGCAGAGGCTTCCTCAAATTGTTGTGACACAGTCTGGGAGCAAAGGACTGGTGCATTCTGTTGCTGAAGGTTCTACGCAGTGTGCACAGTTATTTGGGCTACTGAGGCGACAGGCTAGCAGGGTGGACCGTCTGCTGGACCCGTCCACTATCCATGACGTTGTGGGTGCACTCAACTTGGCTGCCCCGCTGGCCGGGCAACCTAGACCATACCCTTTACAGGCCCGTATACGAGCTGAACACATTCAGACCACCACCTTTCATTACTCCCAGTAATGGTAAAGTCGTAACGGATCTTAGATGTGTATTTAAAGAACAGTGCCATCCCAAAGTCGCATCTCATTCACAGTCCAAGCTTCCAGTCACTATGGGTAAGATATCGTATTCTCCAAGACAAGCAATATGCCTACGGGAGAGAGGAAAGCTTGGGGAAGGGGAAGGGAGAGAAACATCGGTTTTTGAGTTTCCGTATGTTCATTCTTGTTACTGACGGCCTGCGGGACTTCAGCCGTTCTCTTACTTACAAAATGAAACATCTGAAACAGTCGTTTTGATGTTATTTTATTGTACTGAAACCAGTTTCGGTAAGTCAAAACACCGTCTTCAGGCTCGTATGCATAATCACTAATCATAGCATCATCAACAATAAAAATACAAAGACAGATTAAAAACAGAATAAAAGGGAAGAAAAATACTACATAAGTGAATTTAGAGTAATTATTTGACAAAAACTATCAGACATATCCATTGTTTAATACCTAAAATAGAATTATACATAGTATACTATGACAAATTTCCACCCTATATGTTGTAGAAATGTACTGTTTATTACAAAATCATTAATTAAATATTCCACGGTTAAAAATGATCAGTACGATGATACACTAAACTGAAAAATTCTGAGGTAACGTACCAGAACACAAAAATAACTGTAGAAAATGGTAGTGTTCATTCGTCCTGTGAAAACACCACTATTTCGGACGGGATTCTACGGTTACGTTATATAGTGAGAGCAATAAGCAGAATACCTTTCCTGCTTGTGGAAGGGGTGACAATGAAGATTTTATATTATTTACTGTGTACTACATACTGTTTTACGGTACTTGAACAACCGTTTTCCATGCAATAATTTCAGAACTGTGTTCTGTCACGAAGTTCTTGACATAAATTTAGTAGGGGCAAAGTGACGTAGTGTTAGGGATCATCATCATCTCCATTTCTGTTTGGGTTCGAGGAACCTGTTCAGGCTTCAGCTTCCTGGATCTGTCATTTCCTGTGGTGGCCTAAGTCCTTTAGGTAGTCTATATATTGGGATATCTGTCTTGATCCTTCAGTTTCTTCTTATGAGTGTCAGTTTTTTCTGTCATTGCAAACATTGTAAGCTCATTTCCAATTTCTTCCTTCCTTAACCAATTTTCTGGTTTACATCCTTTAACAAATCTGACGATTTTCATTTCTGAGGCCGCTTTTCGACTTATGTCCTCCGTGTTTGGTATCGAAACCTCAGACACGGAAGTTAGCGATTAAAAAAAAATTGATTCATAGAATTTTAGTTTCGTTTCTTAGTTGTCTTTTCGTTTATTGTTCTTTTAATTGTTCCGTACACCCTTGAAATCATATTCTTTGTATGTTTCTCACGATCAAAAGACATGTCGCTGCACGGGTAGTTAAAATGACTTACTTTCTTCATTCTGTTTTATATCACTGTTTTTGATACACCTGTTCTTTTCCTCGGCATGCCATTACTTTTTTCATTTTTATAGGCATTTTAAAATTATAATTGTGACCAATTAATTTTAATTTCAAATTTTTTTTTTTGTAAATCTTCTAAAGTTGCTGTTATAGCCTGGTCTTCAACTACATTATTTTTATGCAACGAACCTCATCTAGTTTTATTCCTTTCTAGTTTTCCTTTTCCTCATTACAGTTTTTAATCACGTCATTTATACACAAATTGAAAAATATCTGGGAAGGACTGCAACCTTTTATGACTCCTTGGTTGCTAATAACGCCATTCTTAGTTGTTTTGTTTCTTGTTCTTATTATAAATTTAGTTTCACTGCATAAACGTCTTAGGATCCTATCAAGTGCAGCGGAATTCCATTTGCTTGTCATATTGACCAGAGTTTTGTCATGCGTAATCTGCCAATGCCTTGACATAGTTGACAAAGGCTATGTGTGTCTCATCATTAAATTCTCTTCTGTTATTTATCGTTATATTATTCTTGAAGCACCAAATTAGCCAAGATCGCTAGCAATTCTTTTTATTACTATGGCCAATTTCAACAGATCTACTGTGTTATCATCGTCTCTTGTAACATTATTGGTACAACTAATAATGTTACAAGATTCCATAATGCCAAGGTTGATCTGTCGAATTCTTTCATAGTAATAAAAAGGATTGCTAGTGATCATGGCTGACTTTATGGTTCAAGGACAATATAACCTTCAGATCGCCTCCAAACTAACGCATTGTCAAACATATTTATCAGTATAATCAAAGTGAATAGATTAACTGTTCTTCTTCGTCCTGATTTCTGGCCATCAGTTAAAACTGAACCGGCTACTGATATTAGCCTTAGAATTGCATTTTTTTACATATACGTTGCACCCAGATTTTAAAGCACTTATTCACTTATAATTGTTGCAGTCTTTTCGTTCTTCTTCAAATTCGAGTAAAGAGTAGCTCTTGAACATAGTTACGATACTCTTTCTTCCTCGCAGCATAAACTAAGAAGATGTGAAAATCGTAGTTTAAGGATATTTGCACCAAGTTCTAACAACTCGCTGTTTATGTGCGAGGTGCCGGGGTGACGAAGAGTTTGTACCTCTTTAATTCAGACGAATTTTGCATGAGAACGAGACATGCACTCGACCCCCTCCTTATCTACCAGTTAATTAATTATGCGCGCAACGGTAACGGAAGGAAATGATGGTGGACCCTACTAGTTGGTAAAATAAGGAGTCGACACTCACAACAATTTAATAAAAATCGTAATCTACTAAAAAAAAGAGAACTTTATCATAATAAACAACAGGAAATGGGATTATGCCTATATCTACGAAATGATATGTGGATTAAATATTACAATGAGATTTATTATATATCAGAACATAAATGCACATGATTGTCTACACACAGTAAGTTAAAGGATAGGGTGTACTGAAATATTATGAGAATAAGAGTTGGCTCAAGAACAAGGGCTCCTACTCTCTGTGATGCAATAGATTGACGATAATGACTGGAGGTCTTAATGAATCAAATGTTGATTTCCCGACTCTATAGCAGTATCTCAATTAGTGGTGAGAGCTCAAATGGGATCACATGGAGAAACAAGCAAGGTGGACTTGTAGCAAAGCGAGCACGCTTGCTGCTGAGGGATCCAGTATAAAATTGATAAGATCATACAATGTCGGAGTCGCAACATACTGTACCAGTACTGAAATCTGCAGCACGTCGTCGGTAGGCAGCGTCCTGATGATGTAGGCGCCGCCTTCTGCCGTGCAGCAGCTCTGTGTCAACCCCTGGCCGCGAAGGCTGTCCGAGAATTCTAGGTTCTTCCGGAAACGAGCGACCAAGTCGCAAGACCGTCTGACTCCGAGGAAGATCAGATCCCGTATCCCTGCCCGCGCAACGCAAGAGCGAAGCCAACATTGCTCTACTCCCTACTCTCCTCGAAAAACCGCGAATCAGCATTCAGTTCTGATTCCAAAATTCCCCCGCACTGTCTGAGAACATCATTCGCGCCAATAGTGACCGTTCCCTCCAATTTCGAGCAGGGCTTTATGACGTCAACTAGCCTCAGTTTTAAGTTGACCAATCATGCCTATGCTATTCAGCTGAGGGCACTGAGCTTGCCGTTTGACCGGCTAAGAAAACAACCTGCGTAGACCACCGGCCATCCGATGCCAGACAGTCGCACTCAGCAGGACACAGTCCACAAGTTTTCTCCGAATCAAGAGGACAATGCAGTCAGTCAGTGCCAGGTTCAAATGGCTCTGAGCACTATGGGACTCAACTGCTGTGGTCATCAGTCCCCTAGAACTTAGAACTACTTAAACCTAACTAACCTAAGGACATCACACACAGCCATGCCCGAGGCAGGATTCGAACCTGCGACCGTAGCAGTCGCACGGTTCCGGACTGCGCGCCTAGAACCGCGAGACCACCGCGTCAGTGCCAGGAATCTTCGTTCCGGACGCGCCGCAGCGGTAAACACATAAACTGCGGTGACACTCAGACGTCTCGCAGGTCGTTTCGTCCTGCATGCAATAGGCGAAACTCGACCGACGTCAGTCGTTCCGCCACGCGCTTAAGCCTACTATACGAACCCCACAGAATTCAGGAAAGTGCAGCCCCCAACCGGAAAGGCCGTGTGCAGCGTCCTCCGATGCTTGCCTCGCTCAGGCCACCCATGGAACTAAACCAACATGCGTGGGAATCAAGTGAAAGGTAGTTTTTGAGCTCTCAGTACAAATACTCTCATTACAATAACCTTATTCGGTCTGTTACTACCGTGCAATAACATAGAACATTAATAAAATTGATGAAAATAAGAGGAGACATGTAAAAGAGGGCATGGAACCTCTCAAATGCCCTTCTGTTTTACGTTGTTCTAAAGCTTCTTCTAAATCTGCTAATGTTAGTATATCTGCCCTTTCAGAACCGCCATAGATTTCAGCTTCTTCCATTAAGTTTTGGTCATACCATAATTTTTTATAAATTTCTTTCCACGGTCTGTCGTTGATTGTGTTAATTTTTTATGTATGTTCTTCTTGTATGTTTAAATGTTTGATTGCTCACATCGCTCTTTTCGCGATTATATTCTGCTCTTAAAACTGGAGGTATTTGTGTAGATGTCTCAGATGTGTTTCCATTTTCTCTCTTATGGGTATAATACAGATATAAAGCCGTAACCGAGCCATTAGGAGACTAAGCTATTACCACGACCGATGAAAAGCAATATAGACCGGAAGTATATCAATTTCTTTCTCTACGTTGAGAAGGACAGTCCACCGTGAATTCGTTTTCAGAGCACCCCGTGACTACCTTCAAATGCACAACTACTGCCTGCGACATTGCTGAAAAGCACGTCATTGCGGGAAAGCGACGCATTTCAATTAACTTTGTTTCAAATACTAAATGACGGAACTAACTGCGGCTGCGGAGAATTCGGCGATGGCGTGCTTGGACAACAAGTTCTCGGTAAGCTTGCCGCCGAAGGTTTCGGTGACTGTCACCAGGATTGTCGTGAAACTGGCGAGGATCTCACTTTTATGTCTAGAGGACGCAATTTCATTTGCTATATTGCATCATTATGACATTATGGCGACGGTGAATGCTGAGGTCGCGCCCGCCGTCCAGCGTTATTCGCAGCGCTACTACTCATATCAAGTGGTGAAGTACACTCCTGGAAACTGAAATAAGAACACCGTGAATTCATTGTCCCAGGAAGGGGAAACTTTATTGACACATTCCTGGGGTCAGATACATCACATTATCACACTGACAGAACCACAGGCACATAGACACAGGCAACAGAGCATGCAAAATGTCGGCACTAGTACAGTGTATATCCACCTTTCGCAGCAATGCAGGCTCCTATTCTCCCATGGAGACGATCGTAGAGATGCTGGATGTAGTCCTGTGAAACGGCTTGCCATGCCATTTCCACCTGGCGCCTCAGTTGGACCAGCGTTCGTGCTGGACGTGCAGACCGCGTGAGACGACGCTTCATCCAGTCCCAAACATGCTCAATGGGGGACAGATCCGGAGATCTTGCTGGCCAGGGTAGTTGACTTACACCTTCTAGAGCACGTTGGGTGGCACGGGATACATGCGGACGTGCATTGTCCTGTTGGAACAGCAAGTTCCCTTGCCGGTCTAGGAATGGTAGAACGATGGGTTCGATGACGGTTTGGATGTACCGTGCACTATTCAGTGTCCCCTCGACGATCACCAGTGGTGTACGGCCAGTGTAGGAGATCGCTCCCCACACCATGATGCCGGGTGTTGGCCCTGTGTGCCTCGGTCGTATGCAGTCCTGATTGTGGCGCTCACCTGCACGGCGCCAAACACGCATACGACCATCATTGGCACCAAGGCAGAAGCGACTCTCATCGCTGAAGACGACACGTCTCCATTCGTCCCTCCATTCACGCCTGTCGCGACACCACTGGAGGCGGGCTGCACGATGTTGGGGCGTGAGCGGAAGACGGCCTAAAGGTGTGCGGGACCGTAGCCCAGCTTCATGGAGACGGTTGCAAATGGTCCTCGCCGATACCCCAGGAGCAACAGTGTCCCTAATTTGCTGGGAAGTGGCACTGCGTAGGATCCTACGGCACTGCGTAGGATCCTACGGCACTGCGTAGGTCTTGGCGTGAATCCGTGCGTCGCTGCGGTCCGGTCCCAGGTCGACGGGCACGTGCACCTTCCGCCGACCACTGGCGACAACATCGATGTACTGTGGAGACCTCACGCCCCACGTGTTGAGCAATTCGGCGGTACGTCCACCCGGCCTCCCGCATGCCCACTATACGCCCTCGCTCAAAGTCCGTCAACTACACATACGGTTCACGTCCACGCTGTCGCGGCATGCTACCAGTGTTAAAGACTGCGATGGAGCTCCGTATGCCACGGCAAACTGGCTGACACTGACGGCGGCGGTGCACAAATGCTGCGCAGCTAGCGTCATTCGACGGCCAACACCGCGGTTCCTGGTGTGTCCGCTGTGCCGTGCGTGTGATCATTGCTTGTACAGCCCTCTCGCAGTGTCCGGAGCAAGTATGGTGGGTCTGACACACCGGTGTCAATGTGTTCTTTTTTCCATTTCCAGGAGTGTATATGAAGATTTCTGATCTCACATTTGTTTGTCAATCGCACGTTTGCGAACGTTTCTAAGTGCACAGCCAGTATCTCTGTTAAAATTGCTGTCATATAGTTTAAGTTCCACTGCTTCCCTATTCGTAGGGACCCAATAGTTCTAAGGATAAGCGAGATTCTTCCTCAGTTTAACTTCCACTGCTTCCCTATTCGCAGGGACCCAATAGTTCTAAGGATAAGCGAGATTCTTCCTCTGTTCGAACATTATCTAGTGTTTATTCTTTAGACTGTGCTCGACCACAGCTGATTTTTCAAAATTTATGTACTGAAGGTGACGCTGACGTTTAACAGAGTGATCGGCAACAGCCGCTATAGACAGCAGCACATAATTACTGCCACCCTCATAAGGAATACTGTGAATACCTGGAATACTAGGGCGAGGTGGGCTTTAACACGCGGCTACATTTCTTCAGTTTTTCTCAGTGTCAGGAATTAAATTGTAATTCTTTGCCTTAATAAGACTCTACGAATACTTGTCTCAACCGTCCTTGCGCCGCATAATGCAATGCTCGCTGTGTGACCTCCTGGCTTGATTGGAACGCAACGCGTCTGTTTCCTAGACGCGGCTGATCTAATGTCACTAATTGAATTTCCCTCTGAACAGCATCGTCAGTTGATTTATCTCCGAACTGAGATGGCTTTTGTCCTGGTTCTGTGAAGTAGTGTGTTCTGCATAGCTCTCTTTCGAGTTGGGCTCTTAGGGAATGCTTCGTTCGTTAAGATACAGGTCTGTATGCCCCGAATTTGGATGTATAAAATGGCTGTGTCGTCCATATGTTCACCGTTCGGTGATCTAGGTACAGCAACTTCCTCTTCTCTGTATCGCTGTGTATCTTATGTCTGAATGCTCAGCGGATTTGGCTTCGGCTTTTTTCTGCTCTGTACAACGAAAAGAGTTGTAGCAACAGAGCGTTTCCGGAATAAAAAAGAAAAAGAAATGTCCGAACACTTGAAGCAGCATTTACGATGATCAACACTCCGACCTAAAAGACGCTTCTGTTTCTATAACTGGTTGCCCAACTATTTCACATCTATTTGTGTAGGGAAACCTAGTAAAATAATCCGTGAGTACTGCCTCTCTGCTCTCAGAATTTTAGGCGTCATTGTGTCCTGGCTTGTATGTCGAAGACAAATCATTGGTGAATAGCAGCCGCGAAATTAAATGGAGTAAAGAAATAGCATATAGGCTAATAAAATATAATATGGTATAAAATATTATTTTATGCGTTAATAAAAAAATTCAACGTGTCGTAGTATCGTTAAAATAAGTTGCATGTATTTAATCCTTATTATCGTATGTCGTTAGCTGTATCGGTACTGAGAAAGAAAATCGTAAATTATCTGATAACTGTACCCAGAACCACTTCAACTGAAGAATTGTATTTCACATTTCATTCCCCAAGAAAATTTCAAATGTCTGCCTCTGTCTAGTACACATTACTCTAACTACAGTTACATGATGTTTCAAATTTAAAAATAATTGGTCCACTCGATTTAAATCTTGTAAGGAACAAAGAGAAGTGAATGGGATAGAGCAGTTTAAGCATTTCCCAATGCTGTCTATTTACTTAATGTCGCAGGCAGTGCACATTCTACACAGTGCTTCTGCTACATTACTGCTTGAAATGTACACAAAAGAAAGTGGCCGTAAAGCGTGTAGGATCGAAGCACCTCAGCATCTCATTGCGGTACACCGGTGCTTATAAGTGCTCTTGCGGCGGGAAGAAGTTTCCACCCGGTTGCCACTGCAAGGCTCGCAGGCCGACGGCTGGCGAAAACAATCATCAGCATCTCTCTTCCGTCGGCCGAGACGGGTTCTTGAACGCTCGGACCTCTTGAACTTCTTAACACCGAAAAGTTGGTAGTGCCGGGTCGACGAAGCGCAATCTGAGAGCATCCGGCTCCGCCCCCGCCTACTTCTCTCTCCATCCTTCTCTCCGCACTGCTACGGCCCTTATATAACATCGGCCAGTCGCTCGGCACTTGCCGCAGAGTTGCCAACTTACACATCCAAACAATAAACAGCAGAGGCAGCGATGGCAAACTCCCTCGGCTTCAGAAGGCTGACGGTCAAACACAGAGCGCCATGGGTCCCATCCCTCCTCATACAGAACATCTAAGGAGGGATAGAACTTATTATTTTGTGCATAACAATATTGCTAAGGTCTTAACGTTAATCTTCAAGTATGAACGAAAATATTTGACAAGCAACCAGTGGTCACTGACGAATTTGAAAGAAAAGTCTGAGGGATGAGACGCTTGAGATTGTGTTGTTTTGGACTAAAATGGCTATTGTAATTCTAATTTTCCATTCAGCTGTGCTTGTTTACTTACAGTTGATTTCGGAACTTTTTACGGCTTGCTATTCTGACAAGCATAGTTAGAATGAAATGCACCAGCAAGCATAACTTCCTGCTGTACGGCAACATCCGCAAATGTAGTAAACATAAAAGAGTATCCTTACGTCTTTAAGTGGATGCAGTTAAAACGATTCTGTGTATGTGTGTGTGTGTGTGTGTGTGTGTGTCTGTGCTCAACTGAGTACAACGTACTTGACTCAATACACCTACCTGCATTCTTAAGGATCCATTGTTGAGAACTGGACACTAAAGACTGTGTTCTCTTAATGGAAAGCAGGGATGAAATTCGATCACCTGGAAATATGTTGTCAATTTTGATACAGTAATGGCACATGCCATCTAGGGTACAGTAGATGAGCTGATGATGGTTTCAGCATTACCCGCCAACAGATAGCGTAGTTGCCTAGCTAGCAGAGCGCCTTCCGCGTCTACCCTTTAATAGGGAATACTCACAGCCCAAAGACTCAGAGTGGTGCAAACGTGTCAAGCAAGAAGGCAACCATGCCACGGAGATGCACTCGTGCTTCTTACTGCCAACAGAGCAATTTTGAAAAGTCAAATTGTGGCCTTCTAAATGGCGGGATGTTTCTTTCGGAGAATTGCCACATAAGTTAGATGTGCTCTATCAGTTGTGCAACGGTGCTGGTGTCAGTGGTCACGTGAGCATTCTCACACCTGTAGACGAGGCTCTAGATGTCCGCGCAGCACAAACGCCCGCCAGAATCGTCGTGGCAGATCTTACAGCTACCGCAGTACAGACAAGCAGTCTTGTGAGCCCAGACGTGTCAACACGAACTGTGGTGAACCGACTATTAATAGTGGGACTATGGGCACGCGCACCTGTAGGCCATCTTCCACGAGTGCCGCAGCACCGAAGTACACGTGTCGACTGATGCCGGCAGAGAATCGCTTGGAAGATGTAATAACGCGCCATGGTCTTCAACGAAGAAAGCAGACTCTACCTGCATGCTAGTGATGGTTGTTTGCGCTTTTGGCTTAGACCTGGTGGAGATTGTTTCGCGGAGTGCATTCGCCCAAGACGCACTGCCCAACCCACGCTTTATGATCTCGATGAGCTACAATTCTTGTTTAGCTTTGGTGTTTCTGGAGGGAACGGTATCAGCGCAGCAAGTTGTTAGATCCGTTCTTTTGCCGTTCTTGCAGCACGAAGGTGGTGCGTTGTTACAACATTATAATGTTCGCCCACACACTCCCGCAGGACGTGGAGCAACTTCCATGGCCAGCAAAATCTCCGGACTTGCCTGCAATCGAGCACATATGGATTACGATGGGACGAGAACTGACTTGTGATACCGTCAACCACCAGCTGTTACTGAACTGTGAAAGAGGTCGAGCAGGCGTGGAATAACGCATCACAGCACAGTATTCGCCATCTGTATGATCGACTGGATGCCAGAGTCAGTGCTTGCATTGTCGCCTATGAAGGTTACACCACGTATTAATATGGATGTCTCAGCATGGGTCGATAACTGGTATCTCAGAACCGTTTGCGCTATTGATCTGTAGTAATTATTTCATGAGCTCCATATTTTCTATTGCAACAATAAATCCTGAGTGTATTGGGAACCTCTGAGAAGGTGCACTATTTTTTCCGGTTGTGTAGATTGTCTCAGTATGAATACTAGCAATGAGCATTAATAAGTAGCACACTGTTACTCGAATCTAATGAAGGTACTGATGACGTTCAAACAAAAGTGCCGTAGTAATTCCTTTGTGCTGTGAATTACAACGCGCAGACTTCCTACACTCGATATCAGACCGTTTCCTATTGAATGCAAAAGCCGCACGAAGGTTCAATGGTCGCAATCAATCACATAGCCCAATTATCGAGACTTCTTTAATGTGAAAAATCATTCATGTTAGAGCGATCTTTCTTGATATCAGATAATCGTCTTCTGACGTGATGTGTCAGATGGCACTCGTCCCACATGGCACGAATGTTTCAAACTGCCATCACTGCCTTCACCCCTCCGTTAAACAAAAAGTGAACAATATTTCGCAAATGTTAGACCTTTTTCCACTTGTACCTCTACTTTATAACACTTAAACAAGTCATACGACTGAAGTACGCAAAATTCTATTCGCAATAGCAAGACAAATACTAGAACTTCAGCCACAGTTATCCACGCATTTTGTGTAACTGCACGGCGTTCTCTCAGTTTATCGTAGTTATTTCTACATAAAAATTAAACTACAATAATATGCAAGTTTATGCTTTCAAATTGAGAGACGGAAGCGTTCCCAAGGTTCACTGGTTGGACTGTAGAGCCCGTGGTCACATTGGGCCGACGGAGCTGATCTCATCTTGACGCGACAACGAACTCTTTCGCGTAAAGTCCTGCCATTGCCAAGGTGAAGTCAATTTTTGCTAACGATTCCTCTACGTTTATTTGATAGCCGAAGCGTTGTCACATGTATTAAGTTAATAACAGACCCAATCTTGCAAATTCGTGTCTAACGTTCGGTTAGCGCAATAATGTATCACGAAAATATTTTTCTAACTGCGAGAGCACGCTAATCGTTCAGTGACCGTAGTGCTTCTCCTTGGAGAAGAATCTTGTAATGAACGTACGCAACGACTGTGACTTTGATTCGAGACTTGACGACTATGGACGTGTATATAGATTAGCAGCAATTTGTTACTATTATTGGACTCCATTACGGCCTGTTTTCATTCAAAGTTAGTTTTCGACTCAATCATCGCCCAGTTAATGTTACCTCGTTTTAAAAGAAATGTAACACTTTCAAGAAAATAGAACAGCAAAAGCTTAAGGTACATAGTATTTCTTATTTAACCAAAAGTGACTCATCTGAATGTGCACACTGAATACTGGGTAAAAGTTACATATTCAACAGTGCATTTCTGATAATTTAGGAGCGGTATGTAAGATATACATCGAACATGGATGCAATAGACTGAAAAGGACTGTTTATGGACGACGTGACCCACCAACCACTCTAAGGAATCTACGCCGAATCGCCGTTGAGGAGTGGGACAATATGGACCAACAATGCCTTGATGCCACGACGAATACAGGTATGCATCAATGGAAGAGGATGTGCTACTGGGTAGTAGAGGTACCGGTGTGTACAGCGATCTGGACCACCACTTCTGAAAGTCTCGCTTTATGGTGGTACAACATGCAATGTATGGTTTTCATGAGCAATAAAAAGGGCGGAAACGATGTTTATGTTGATCTCTATTCAAATTTTCTGCTCAGGTTCCGGAAGTCTCGAAACCGAAGTCATCCAATATTTTTTTTATGTCTGTATTTTGTTTAATTATTACAGTAGATTTTTCTTCAACAAAATGAAACTATACTTCGAGAGCCTTCCTCAGTACCGCCGAACACCCTCATTCTGGTGCGTTATTGCCTACTTTTTCTTGTCAAATAGAGACTTAAGAAGTTTCCACAATTACTTCTTTCCCACAAGTTTTTCAGTTTATTTCTAAACATGCAGTAATACAAACAGTGTCCTTTCCAGTCAACAACAGATCGATTGTGTAACGTCTAGTAAGAAACAAAAACAACATATTATGTAGTAATTAGAAAATTAGGTGTATCATATTGTGTCATTGTATAAAATTATGTATTTTTTTATTATTTATTTTTGAGAACGTCTGCGTCGGCGAGTAATAAAACCGACACAGAAGATAAATGTTAAACAGAGATTAAAAAAGGAACTAGTATATAATACGTGATGAATATGAATGTCTTTGTCTTCTTAATTTGGAAGTTGTGCGAGTAAGATCTCCTGTGTTGTCGTAGAGAACGCTAATGTAGCATTCTTTTGTCGAGACTAAGCAATGTACGCCATTACGTGTGAATTCACAAAGGTCTGTAATCACTGAGATATTTAAATGTTTTAATAGAGTTGTTTAAATGAAAACTTGTATTATTAATTGTTAAAGCTTGCTTGCCTATTATCCCATCCTGTTGAGACATTTTTCAGTTATATAAATATTATCTGTGGTGCTGAGCTGCGTGGAGAACGAAGAGCCGCTGCCGCGGCGTATTTAAACGACTTACAATATAGTCGAGCATACCGCAAGGAAGCGGTAAAATAATAGTAAAATAATATTATTTCTTTTAGCTCCCAGACTGGCAGTGCAGATCAGCAGATTTTATGATGTGTTGCAGGTTGACGCGGGCTGCTGATAGGATATAGTACCAAGTACAAATAAGTTAATGTACCTTCAGAATCTGATAGGAATCTTGCTGTGCTCCGTTCTGGTCTGGCAAACTTTATAGTGACAACGTATTTTTTTTTAATGAGAGTCTCATGTTCTTGGGCTAGTCGTGGTATGAAATAGTATTTTACCGAGAAATAAAATCCACTGCAAACTTGTGTTTTTGAACGATCATACGAACTGTAACATCAGTGTTCATAACAAAGTAATTTCAATTTTCAATAACTATGAAGTAGGGAAGATATATTGATTCTTAGCATGAGTTACAGTTACGAAAAAACGTTCCTTTAATTATAGGCCAGATACAGAACAATAAGACTTCATATATATATTATTTTGCTAAAAGGTAATGATGATAAAGAAATTCAAAGCACAGCAACGCAAAAAGTATTTCACGAAACTCTTTTCATATATGCGTTGGTACGCTAATAATAATAATAATAAAAATAAATAAACAAAAGAGCAACAATTTACAATTCACGAGTTACGTGAAAATTGCCAATTTGTGGCTCATGGAAATGTATGCGTTGCTATATTCAGGCACCCAGAAGTAAGTAAATCGGAAAATAATACTTATTGGTGGTTTACTAACTGCAAACCAGGAACCTTTTCTAACCGAACATTTGTTTCTCGAGCCCTTCATTCCCTTTGGCCGATGCTTCGATATTAATCCACCATTTAAACCCTTCGTCGGTACCCGCTTCATTGCTGACTGGCACTTCCTACACCTTCTCTCTTTCGCGATGAATGCACTCGCCATACACCAATCTAGAATTTGCTTATCGTCTTTCAGACTGTACGGGAACTCCAGACCGACTCGCTGGCTCCTTTTTTAAGACACTAAAAACACTCGCTGTATGTTCGAAGCTAAAGTATCTGGATAGGCGTCAAACTATTCGCTTCTCGAAAGTAGCCAAGGACAATGTAACTGATGTCACAGAAAAAAAGCAAAGATCAAATGTTTAGTGATAGCTCCAACTAATTACTTTATTTATCGATAACATACCATCACAACACTGAAATTACGAAACGAAAGGAAAAAGCCCAATATACCCTGATATCAATGAGGTGCAACGGTCACGGGATAACGATATGCACATATACAGATGACGGCAGTATCTCAAACACAAGGTATAAAAGCGCAGTGCATTGGGAGAGCTGTCATTTGTATTCAGGTGGTTCATGTGAATAGCTTTCCGAAATGATTACGGCCGCATGATGGGAATTAACGCCACGCGGGATTTTTATACTTATAAAATGCAATTTGTATTTTGTAAGCATATAAAATACAGAATGGATTAACACTGAATGATGTGCGGTTGTAAGTCATGTAAAACAAACAAACAGAAAACAAAGAGAACTCTTCGGTTCCAATTTCTCTTTCACACATTCATTGGCTTCCTTCCCGAACAATGCTGCCTTACTACCGGTAATCCTATCGTTTACTACGTCATTTATGTGCTGCAGCAAAACTACAAAAATGTAGTTCTAGTAGAGCGCAGCTGTAGGTACAGCACTTGGAGGCCTGCATTCACCATACGCTGGCGGAGCTCGTTTACTGTGAAGGCCTGACCTAGACAATAATACAAGTCAGTACGTTACTTTCTGTTTTGGCATACAGTGTCTACAATAAGTACATTTACGACACGAAGAAAAACTTAATTGTTTTTTTGGACGATTAAAGGAGAGATGTAAAAGTTCATGACCAATCCTTTGTTGTTATTGACAGGTGGTTTGGTTGTTGGCTTTATTAAGAAATGTGCCGTGATTACAGTTAGTCTCATCCAGCTCGGCAGTCGGTGCAGACGTGGTGGTCTCTTGCCACTACAGCAGAGGGCGGACGGAGCAGAGAAACGGCGGAGCACAGCGCTATTGTCAGTCGATCAACAGGAAGGCATCTAGTGTTTGACAGCAGACCAGCCGTGACTTGAAGCCAATGCCAGGGCCGTGGGAAGCAGCGGAGGGCCAATACATCGTGTGTGGCGCCGGAAGTACGTATGGAGAGCTCGCCGTCCAGTGTAAATTCCAGAGTGGCTGGTTTCCATAATGTCACTGAGCACTGGAGCTGGCGAGTCTTCGAGTGTGTACCTTGAGAGATAAGTCACGGCGGTTGGCTGAGAAAGCAAGTGAGCAGCGCTTCTACTGGTAGAGCCTTTAACATGTCGATCGCTTTCCTTTGAATGTTCTTCAGAGCCCCGAAATGACGTAATTTTACATTTTTCAGTTTCGGGAAAAGGTCACAGGGACTCAGATCAAGCGAATAGCTATGTAACAGCAAGAATGCCTTTTGAGGTCAACGATTCCGTGATGGAAGTGGCCATGTGACATGGGGCGATCTCATGGTAGAGCATCTACTTGTCTACAGTGTACGGTCTCATCCCATTCGTCCTTTCCCTTAGCTTCTCAAGGACATCTTTGTAAAACACGTGGTTGACAGTGTATCCTAAAAGGACAAATTCTTTATGCACGACACCCCTATTGTCAAAGAACAAAATCAGCATTGTTTTGATCTTTGATTTCCTCACTCGAGATTTTTTCGGTCAAGGAGATGTATCAGAGTACCACTCCTCACTTTGCCTCAGGATCATAGAAATCCAGGATTCATCACCCGTGATCACACGACTGAACCATTAGTGTCATTGACAATCCTCTCAAGAAGAACAATGCACGCACTTCTTCGATGGTCCTTCTGCCCAGTTGTGAGGCTTTCCGGCACCGTTTTGGCACAAACTTTTCACATGTGCAAATTCTGGTCAAAATTTGATGTATACTGAAAGTATTTAAAATGTCACCTATCTTCCTTCTTGTTACACCTCGGTCTGATCATACAGGAGCCCGCACACGGTGAACGTTTTCGTCGGTTTTTGAAGCTGAAGGTCTTCCTGAGCGAGGTTCATCTTCACCGTGTTCTCGACATTTCAAAAATGATTTGTGCCAGCGAAAAACTTGTTCCGTTGATATGGACGGTTCCCTCTAGGCCTTTTTCAACTTTTCAAAGGTCACACTTGCAGATTCCTCAAGTTCAACTCAAAACTTGATGGCTTAATGTTGCTCTTAATAACGCTGTTCCAATTTCGTAACACGCAACAAAAACACAACTTCACTGATAGCGCTCTCAAAAATGACGTGTTGGGAGTACAGAGCTGAAACTGGGACTGAGTATCTGGAAGGGGTGAACACATCGGTCTAGACAGGTAGAACCATATAGCGTTGCCAGACCGCTCTCAGTGTTGCCAGTCTCAGTACTTCCCTCACACACCTCGTTCTAGAGGCACGGAGCAGCTGCTATGTTGCTGTCCGTAGTCAGTAAAGGCACAAAGTGCAGCGTAGACTGGAAACGTACCCTGTGCAGCGGAGCGGCAGTTGCCAGCTGCCGACATCAACGGGGCAACGCCAAACACGAGAAGACCGGGCGGATGGTGTTCTGGAGGTTCCTGGGAAGACTGCCTGGACGCGCGAACGTGGCTGTGATTGGTGCTGTGGACAACTGGAGGGAGCTACAGAACATTGCAGAGAGCGATTAGCAAACTTTGGTACTTGTTACGCATTTCTTGGCTTACCAAAGTGCTTAGGTTTAATTGTGTGAATGTTGTACGGTTGATCGCTCACTGTCTACTACAGAAGAGTAACCCTGCCTACCTTTCTCAAACTGATTGTTTACCGTTTGACTGAAAGCTGTTGGGAAGATCATGTTGTACTGACAAAACATTGCTTTTAAATTTTCAAGTTTTGATTTTGCTATCACGATACCTTTCACGATTGAGGTGTAGATGTGTTACAGACTTATCATAAACTTACTCTCTAATGTTAATGATATTGGATGACACATGTGTATGCAAGGATGATTATTTAAATTGGAGTAATATTTTGGCTTAAGGATTGTGGTTTACCTGGTTGATTATGTTTATCCTGTTCTCAGTAAAAAAAGTTTCAGGTTTAACTTGTTCAGTATTCTCTGCCTGAGAGGCTCCAGCACTATTGATTTAGAAATCCTCATAAATTGTGAGACTTGTAATACACATAGAGAGCGATTTAGTTCCAATGGCAGTGAACTACTGTTAGTACTATTTTTCCTCATGAATATTCTGGTTTATTGTTTTTTGAACCATTAAAATTCTGCTTATAGCATTTTCCACTTCAAAAATAGTTGTTTCTCAAGAATTTTGCTTAGTAGTTTAGTGTTATTAACAAATTATTTAGTTACTTACTTACATGTTCCACAGAACACTTGAACGATTCTTTTATCGAATTTATGTGGAACATTGTTCAGTAATAGTGTTGTTAGTAATTTACTTAGTTGTTAGTTGTATGCTGCAAAGATCATTTGGACCACATTATCCAAAAGATGCGGGACGAGTCAGTTTACACAAATGTCTATACTAACTAGTGCTAACATTAATGAAGGCGTTATTTTTTAGTCTTACTCATGCAATTACACTTAAAAGCTATTTTTTTTTACATTTTATCTGTTGTCAAATAAATTTATTCAGAGAATAGGATGAGCTATCCAGGAGAAATAATGATAGAGTAAATTTGAAACTTGCTTTGTTGCTTGTCAGAAATTCTGTATTGAAAAATTATCAAAAGATTTAGTTGCTACATATTGAACTCATTTCTGGGTCACTGATATCTCTAATAATATGGGTAATAAATTTCATTTTTCCTCTGTTGATGTATGTATGGAAGTCAATATTCCTCCCAAATTGTTACAAATTAATTATGACGAATTTCACAAATATATGTATTGTGACAGTACAGTTGAAATGACCAGATTTCTGCAGAGGTACCTACATTATGACTACAGATGAAAATTGGATTTTAACGTTCCGCACCTGCTTTTCCTACTGTCTGCTTTATGTGTTCATTCCACTTACGGTTGCTAGAGATAGATACTCCTAGATGTTTTACGGCCGCTACGGTTTTCAGCATCTTCATTGAGGGTCAATTGTCAGTTCCTGCGCCATTCATCACTGCTGTGCGGGTCGTTCGGTAATTCGTTACTGTCTTCTGTTGTTGCTACCTTCTTATCGACAGCCGTATCACTTGCGAATAGCGGTAAAGAACTTTCAACGCATTATATTGGATCATTTATATATATTGTAAACAGTACCACCCCTATCACACTTCCTTGTGGTACCCTCGAAAATACATATCTTGATTTTGTCCCATTAAGAACGATGTGCTGACTTATGTCTGGAAGGAACTCTTGAATCCAGTAGCAAATGTGGTCCGATACGCGATAAGCTCATATTTCTTAAATAAACGGAAGAGCAACCAATGTCAAATGCCTTCCTAATGTCGGAGAAAACAGTATCAATATGAGTGCCGATTATACAACTCCGTTGATGTCATGGAGGAACAGAGCAGGCCGAGTTCTGCAAGATCTCTATTTGCTGAATCCGTATGCATTTTTATAGAGGAGACTCCGTGGTTGGAAAATTTCGTAACCCTTGAGCATAAAACTTGGTCCATAATTCTACAACAGATTGATGTCAATGATGTAGGCCTATAATTACGTGCATCTGTCCTACAACCCTTCTTGAAAATAGGAATGACCTACACTTTCTTCCAGTCCTTTGATACCCTACTTTTCTGCACTGACCTACAACAAACTGCTGCTACAAGGAGAGAGAGTTCTGTCGAATAATGTCAGCAGAATCTTACACGTATATAATGTGGTCCTGACGCGATTGTAGCCGTTTTTCTGTTCTGCAGTCAGCTTTCTCTATATCTACCATTCCAAAGCATATAAAGTGTCCAACGAGGCAACAGAGGAGTTATGTAATTATTTTAATACATCAAATTTAATGAATTGAGGAAATTATTGTATGAACTGACACCCATCCCTTGCAGTTTTCAGTGATAGAAATATCTTGTATTATAGTGTAATAACATGAGGAATTTAAGTATTTAGTGGAATTAGTGTAGGTAGGTTTACAAGTGGTCAAATTTTTATAATTGATAATGACAGTATTTCAAATTGCACTCGAGTGCAGCATTTTCTCACTAAACAAATTCAAAATGATTAGTCGCAGACATTTATTTTTTACAAAGAAGAGTTAATTGGACCATGGATCTGCAAATATAATTTACAGATTACTGCTGTTAGTAAGATAAATGTCAAATTTCCATTATTAGCAACAAGATTCTTATTTTCATTACCAGACTTGGTTGCTAACAAGGGAACCTCCCCATCGCACCCCCCTCAGATTTAGTTATAACTTGACACAGTGGATAGGCTTTGATAAACTGAAAACAGATCAATTGAGAAAACAGGAAGACGTTGTGTGGAACTGTGAAAAAATAAGCAAAATATACAAACTGAGTAGTCCATGGGCCACATAGGCAACATCAAGGAGAATGTGAGCTCAGGAGCGCCGTGGTCCCGTGGTTCATTGACGTCTCTGTTCACTGTAATAAGTTTAGTGTCTGTGTTTTGCGACCGCATCGCAAAACCGTGCGATTAGTAGACGAAAGGACGTGCCTCTCCAATCGGAACCGAGAACATTTGATAGCAAGGTCATAGGTCAACCGATTCCTCCACAGGAAAACACATCTGATATATTCTATACGGCACTAGTGACGGCATGTGCGTCACATGACAAGAATATGTTGTCGACCCACCTAACTTGTACACTTGACGAATGGGTAAAAAGATTCTTCTACCTTTAGGTTTTCTTGTGGATGTCATAATCACTACCAAAAAAGTGCTGAAAACATAAGAGTTTGTCACATAAACTGAAAATAAAAAAATTAAACTTTTCACTCGATGGAAGATTTGAACCAAGGACCTTTCGTTCCGCAGCTGCTCACGTTACCACGAGACCACGGCGCTGCTGCGTTCCCAGTCTCCTTGATGTTGCCTATCTTCCCATGAACTACTCAGTTTGTATATTTTGCTTATTTTTTCACAGTTTCACACAACTTCTTCCTGTTTTCTCAATTGATCTGTGTTCAGTTTTTCAAGGCCTATCCACTGTGCCAACTTATAACTAAATCTGAGGGGGGTGCGATGGGAGGTTCCCTTGTAAGAGGCAAATGGAACTAACAGGTGATCTTTGATGAAATAACTGTAGAGCATTTTACCAGATGATGGTTGGACTGCTGGCAGCAGTATTAAAAGCATACTAGAGTCAGCTAGTGTTTTCTCGAGACAGTGTGAAGCTGTCAGGCACACAAGCTTGGATCATCTGACCATATCTCCCATTGTATCACATATGCAGATGCAGGCTGTGGTACATGTCTGGCAGCTCCCAGTCCTAAATGTGCGACAATGGCGGCAGTGACCATAATATGAGAACTGGGAAGTGACCCTCATTTCTGTCTCACTGACAAGGCTGCTAAAGCAATCTTTTCACATTCTCCTGTACTCCCTCCCTGTGTGTGGCCACATATCCACCTACTCTATTGGTCAGCTCATATTCTTCTTCTGGCCATTAAAATTATTGTTCTACATCCTTGTTAAACTTTGGGCCACACACAGTTCTCACAGTTGGGAGTTCACGTGGAATTTCTTGCATCCATTCACTTGGCAAACCCCATGTTTTCAGTCATGAGTTGGCATCCTGTACTCTGAGGATAAATTCATTTGTCACCTCTGCGCCAGCTTTTAAGCATCTCCTTTTGTCCAATCTTTATTTCAGCCCACACCCCTTCCACAATTCGCGACAGCAGAAAACTGCACACAGGTGCTAAAAAAGAGTTTTAAAGTAAGTGTTACTTTGAATGGCAAACTGCATGTTATCATATCTACTGTCTGATAACATGTTTAAGTCCACACTTATTCTGCACTTCTCAAAAACAGATAAACTGCTGACAGGGTCTCAATAGTTCCCACACTCCTCACTTGCAATTGCATGGATATCTCAGTGGGGGTATATCACATAGGAGTGTCTGCCTTCAAAAGGTATGTTGCTGCCAGATCATAGCTTAGTTGGCTATTCTCTATAGGCAGTGTTACATCTGGCGATGGCCAGTACATAGCTTCTTTGGTAAATGTAACACTACAATTTAAATCATATAAGAAATAAAATTCTAACTTATTCATCATACCTAAAGCAATCTAAAGGTAAAAAGTTCATGAAACGAAAAATTAAAATATAAAATAGCTTATGAACTTGAAATAAGAAAGCAGAGTGGAACTTCTGAAACAATTAACTCATGTGCTACTGATTCATATATTTCAAACATAATATTTTGGCTTGGACATGGTTCCTAAGAACTTTCAAGATTTCCATTATGCAAGTTTAAATTATCTACAAATGTCTAGTGTTAAACTTTTAAGAAAAAATTATGTCTTTAAATGGTTAATATCTTTAATTTCTGCTATTTAAGACGATAAATAAAGACCGGTAACATCCACTGTAAACGATTCTTGAGGCTGTTTTAATATTCTAGACTTTATATCAGATACATGATTATAATTCATACAATTCACTTAATATTTGCTACCAGTGTTATTCATATAAGTTCATAATTCATAACATATTGGAAATTTGATTACTATTTTTCCTACATTAAAAATCGCCGTCGAAAGCGCTTTCAAATCGAAACTGAAGAGTTTCCTCATGGGTCACTCTTATTCTGTTAAGGAGTTCCTTGAAAAATTAAGCTGATTCTTATGTTACATTGTTGATTGTGTGTACTTAAACTTATGGCTTGACTTTCTCTGGGTTCATAATTATTTTATTTTTATCTGTTATTACTTTTATGTTGTAATTTCGTTTACTGACATTTTCCATGACCTTCGAGATTTGCTCCTTAGTTTAATCATACAAAATTTTATGTGTAAACAAATTAATTAATAAATAATATTTCTGAATATTTTCCTTATAGAAATATAATTAAAGGCCAGACTTACATTGGTAATGATAAATTTTAAGTAGCAAGATAAAAAGGCAAATTATTTCCTCTACACATTCTTCTTCTGAAAGCAAAACAATTGTTTTAATACAATAATTACATCTATATGCACTGTGTGCAGTATAAAAGAAAGTCGCTAATATTTTAACAGATTCTGAGTCTAGTCACTCACATTGTTCAATATAGCCAATTATCTTTGGCATTTCATTATTACACAATCATAAATTGCGCCACACTTTCAAATCAATGTGCTGTAATCAAAGATTCACAAAAGTAAATGCAATCACATTCTGTAATGTTAAAAGTTTAATATGTTGTTAATGTTAATTTCCTCACATTGAAAGTGGGGTATACATTTTGCTAAAATAAAACTAAACACAAAGAGCTTTCCTTGCTTTCTAGAATTGCTTGTGACACATTTTACGGTAATCAGTACACTTTCTCATGTGTTTTCCTTGAAAACAGAACATTTCATGATGAAATGCCACTACATGTGACTCTATAGCAATAGAGGTAGATTTTTTTTCGAATAATCCCTGCTGGCTGTATATCAGCTTCTGCTGGCTGTATATTAGCTTTGTTGCGTAATCGATCCATGACAGTTCTTTGATGCCATCTGTTTGCTTTTTGTGTAAAGCAATGAAGTGTGTGGTGTGAAGCGAGATAAAGAGAACTCCCTATCACAGCAGACAACAAGCACATACATATGTTAATACTTGTTCCATAGATCATGAATATGACATTTTGTAAAGATGTGGCACATGCCACTTTACATAAGTTTCTTTACACAAAGTAATTTATTAATACTTTTTTCTTTTTTTTACCAAGCTTATGTGGATAATGCTGTGATAAGCCTATTGGAATTGATCACTGACCTGTGCAGAATATCCAAATCATTTCTGAAACATTTCAGTGGTGGTGTTTAATATTGTATGACTTGCTGTTAATTATATTCTTATTTAATAAAATTGTAGCCAAATAGCCATATAAAGTTACTTTGCTTAACATTTTAAACTTACATTTTACATTTTTTGCATATTCATTTATAGAGTTCACTCTTTTTCTGCACAGTTCTATGTGATATCGTTCACAGGCTTCGTTACACAGTTCAAACACACATGTTGTGGCTGGGTCATGATAAGTTTTGTTTTTGCAAATTACATGATGAAGGCCATGAATAGAAAATGTAGTTACGACATGTCGCAGTTCAAAGTTTGGTGCTATCCATGAGTGCTTCGTCATTGCTGCGGTGCCATAGAACTCTGGCCATACTTTTTCTCTTTTATCCTTAATGATCTTCAGTTGATTTCTGGAAGCCCTGGTGTGTGATATCATATATCGAAGTTTGATATCTTCAATTAGGAATGTCTCTCTTGCTAGCAGGTACACTAGTCTAGATCTTGTTGTCTTTGAGAGACCTAGTTCTCTTTTTACATAAGTCGATTTTACCTTTTCTAGTCTTTCTAGATTTTTTTCTGTCAGGTGGTCCCATACAACCTCCATCCCATACGCCAGGATTGGCAAGATAATTGCATTGAATAATTTCATGGCCATTTCTACACTGAGTAGGCGGATGTTTTTGATGTCGTGTATTGCTATTATTGCTTGGACTGCACGTTCTGTTGTATACTTGTGAAGCATTTGTCTGTTGGTTGCAATGTCGCCCCTAGGTATTTAAAGTGTAATGAGATTTTTGTTTTTTGTCCGCTGATGTTGATTTCTGCATTTGTGGGTGTTTTGCCTCCTTTTCTAAGAATCACCATTTCTGTCTTTGTTATGTTTATGTGTAGTTTGTCTTCACTGCAGCATTTGTCTATTTTCTCAATGATTTTCTGTAGCTTCTGTATATCTGTTGATCCTACAGCTCTGTCGTCTGCATATGCATATATGTATACATGTTCATCATTTTCTACAATTCGCAGTACTTCTTCAACGGCAAGAATGTACAGAAAAGGGCTTATTGGGTCACCCTGTAAGATTCCGTTCGATTGCAGAATGAGGTTCGAAAAGAGAGGTTGTCTGATATTGTGATTAAGTTGTATTCGAGGACTGACTTGATTATTCTTCTCCTTACAGTATCTTCTCCCATTGTGTTTTCCAGTTTTTGTGCTACGAGATCTCACTCAAGTAGGTCAAAGGCTTTGGTAAAGTCTATGAACGCTATGTAGAACATTTGTTTCTTTTGTTGCGCTTCATTGACGTTGTTTACAAGGAGCCTGACTGCTGTAAGGGTTGATCTTCCAAATCTGGAGCCCATTTGCGTTCTGGGAGGTGACTGTCCACACAGCCTTTGATTTTTTTGTGTAATTATCTTTGAAAACATCTTGAACTGAGTATTTTCCAGGGATATGCCACTGTACTTGTTTGCGTCAGTTGGGTCTCCTCTACCTTTGTAAAGAACTTTCATTATCGAGTGTCTCCATTGGGTCGCAATTCTTCCTAGTTCCAGGCATTTGTTGAATAGTTTGATCCATATGTGTTGGAGAGACTCTTTAGCATCTTTTATATGTCCATTATACCATATATATATTATTGGGTACTGCTGCTTTCTTGTTCTTCAGTGTTTTTATTACTCCTTTTACATCTTCTTCATTTAGAGGTTCCCATACATTGTCTTCTTCCTTTGTTTGATGTTGTTTCTTTTTCTCTGGGGGTGTTTTGATTCATCGTTTGTTCAGTATCTTACTGAAATGATCTTCCCATTCCTTCTTGTCTATATTTAGTGTAGGAGCCAGTGTTCTTGGTCTTGCTGCTATGTGTGAGTCTTTCTCTGCTTCATTCGCTTCTCTTTTTGCCTCTCTTTCTATGTATACTTTTTTCTTCTCTTCTATTAGTATTTGTAGATTCTCCTCTCTTCTGCGTATAGTTTGTAAGTTTCCTCATCGTGCTGATTTCTTAATCTGTGGAGCGTTCATAGAGCAGTGCTCCTTTTGTTATAGCATTCACCATCGAACCAGCTTTTTGCTGTCCTTGTTTCTGGGTTTGTTTGTGTCACTGAATTTTTAGGACGTAATCTATTTGGTCTGTTGCTTGTTCAAGGTCTCCTTCCTCTATTAAAGTTTCTATTTGTGTTATTTGTTCTTGCTGGTTTGTTAATTTTTCTTTATCAATTTTTTTCTGTGTGATTTGGTGGGTCTTTCTTGCTGGCGGTTATGTGACATTATTTATTTTCATCTTCATTGGAATGTGTTTTTGTATAGGAGTTATGGAGTCATGCCATATTGGTTGAATACTTCCTTTTATTTCTCCTCTTGTTAATGCTCTTAATTATGCAATTACAGATTCCAACATTTATCACTCCATGACATTTGCAATGATAACAGTTGGCAATGTTTGCTGCAGATGTATAGGGGGGTTACAGCATTTGTAAACCACAAACACTCGATTTCTTTTAGTGTTAATAAATGAATACACCAGTCAATTCACTAAAACTACATTGCTGGTGTTGATACTTTTTTTCCATTGACTTAAATTCAGTTTCTCTGTACAATGTAGTTAAGGGCGAATAACTGCAATTAAAACTAATGAAATTTAAATCTGAATTTTGGCAAATATATACTTGCACTGCACTTATGTAAAATATGCCTTGTTCAAATAATATTTCGTTTTGAATCGCGTGGAACAGAGTGTTCTAATTGTTTTAGGCTAAACATTTCATTTCAGAGTTGTTCATTTAAATAATATATCCTCAAACTGTTAATAAGTTTATCTCCATCATTGCACTTAAAATATGATTATAGGCGTTATGTGAACTGAGGATAATGTCTTCTACTTGAATGCAAGGCTGTAGTTCATGATAAGACCCTGACAGGACACAGTTCAACGTTATGTAGTGAAGATATATGTATGCAATGTCGGGGTGCTATGCCACTGCTTGCTTGAGTTTCCTCTTCAGTTATTTCGATTGTTGAAGCACTTATTATTCACATGGACCATTATTATGCCAATGTAACTCCTTACTATGCGTACTGAAATAACAATTTTTAGTACAGACATTACTTTGTTTACAGCTTTGTAAATGTCTTCTAGGGTCTGTCAATAACATCTTTATCAAATTTGAAAAGCATTATGATCAAAAAATTATAATTTCAGCCCTCTCAAGATTCATTAATATAGTATTTTTATCTCAAAATTAGTATGATTCAAAATTTGTTCACCGTCGTCATTTTCCTACTACTTTTCTAACTTCAATAATTTTGGCATTTGATGTATAATTATGTATCCATTATTCGTTTTGTCACTTTTGGAAACCAGTTTAGTAAGTTAATGAATAGATATTTTGGGTAAGTCACTTACATAACATAATGTTTAGAAATGAAGCAGAAGAACATTTGGGAGGATATTGACCATGAGGGTAAGAGAAAGAACAGAATATGTTGCCACTGTATGTTTCTTCAATTTATGAAATGAACTATCCGAAGGTGTATTGCATGCTTCAAGTGCGGTTCATACACTGAAGATGGTTAGAAGACTTTACGGTGAGCAGTGGATAAGCACTTGAAGAATGCTGGCTGAGTTATAATGCACTTCTAGTGATTGTCATGCAAGGGCACTAGGATTTATGTATCCGTGACTGAATCCTATATGGTTGTGCTAATTTGTTTTTGTTAGTGAGTGTCTTTCTTCTAGATACATTCACTGCTTTGGTTGTTATGTGATATAGCTGTAAGATTTGAAGTGAATGAATTGTTTTTCAGTGTATTGCTACAGTGATTAATGACTTATTATTTGTGCTTATTTACTTTCATTTGGTGCCAGTGTGTTTTTTTCGTGTTTTCAAATTACTTCAAGAGTTATTTAGAGGGGAACTGTTTCATGTGGCACTGTGTTCAGTCCAGTAATGTCGTCCATAATGATCAGCCAATGACCTTAGCTGCAATCAGTTTGACTGCACTCAAGGTTTAAAAACAAGTCTATTTAGTAGTGCAGTTAAATTCATATCGCCTTTCTACCATATAGAATTGATTTTTTGCCGACATTCTAATAGCATGAACAGCTTACTGTAGACCAGATATAGTGTGCTGCACATAGTACTTAAGAGAAAGGTTTGTACCATGTAAAAGTCGTTCATCTTTATTTTGTACATATAAAACCTCTCTCAAACCCCAATTCAAACTTGTTTCCATGTGTCATAATGTTGCATCGATATTGGTGTATCACCACATTAAGTACATCCATTTCAGTAACACTAGCATAAACTAGGTTTTTTTAAAATCAGTTCATTAGTTTTCTAGACATACAGCTGGAATAATCAAACATTGCCTGAGCCCTACTATTTTTCACAATGAGTTTACCACACTTATCAGTCTAAATGTAGTTCCAGACCCCTCTCTTTAGCGAATTATGTTTGGTACTTTGAAAATGGTACTAAACTGGTACAGCTCTCTTTCACTTAGTATTTGTTGCATCAGTCATCATCTGTGTATTCAGATCATGAAATGAGATCACATCATTTAGAAATTACTGTTCTCCTAAAATTGTGAGAAGATTATGTCCAGAATATATGAAAACTGAATAATTGATTACTGATGCCAAAAATGGAAACTCATTACTATAGGGATGATTGTAAGCTCCTTTAACCCTGGTTACAAGGGGATAAAAGAAAGTACAAAAATGAAACTACTTTCATAGATTATAACCATCACTTGAATTTGTGTGGAAACGATTCCTTATGTTACCTCACAAACGTTACACGATAGGCATAGAAACAATGATAATATATAAATACTTCTGCAATCTAAGCAGACAAACTTGTGTAACTGTAAATATCAAATTGTGTGCATTCTCCAGATGTTTTATGAGTGAAAGGATTTTTAAACGTCGCCCGGGCACACATATCCAAAAGAGTGACTTAAAACAAAAAGATTTCATATAAATCTACAACATTATGGGTACATAATCATAATCTGAATATAAACATATCTTTTGAATTAGTCATCGTCCTACTGCTGCATAAAGTATTTCAATAAAACTAGGCTTCATTTAAATTCTCGTAGTTTACCTCATTTTCTGTCATAAAATACTAAAATGTGTGAAATGTAATGGAATAGCCTTACTACTCTTGTTGTCAAAACTAGCTTCAGTTTTGCAATAACTCTTCCTGCATATGTAGGAGTGGGTGGCATGTGATACTGATGATAATAATGAGAAAGTTGACACTATCATTCATTTGAAATGTGCATTTATTAACTAATTTATTTTTCAGTTTATATAATTTGCATTTTTGGAGTCAGTTATGTGTACCAGATGAGCAAAAGTATTCTCATGGTGGCAGCTAAATGCATGTGAGGGGTACATTAATTAGCTTTCTAAAATGAACGTATTTGCTTTAGCTGCTGCAATGCCTTCAATGATTGGCCACATATGCTGCTTAATGGACAATAAAAGGAGCTTTAGTCGCCATTAACGAACTGTGGCATTTGGCTCTGAATAAGCACATTGTGGTAGTTATTTTATATATTGGTTTTTATATATTATGAAAAGTTGGAGTAAGTGTTATTCTGGCTGTTCACAAACGGAAAATTATTTGCGTCAGTGACTCAATTGTGATGCCTCTCGCAGTTAATTTGCCTGCCACGATGTTTTCATATGAAAAGACACCACATTATTATGTACTTTTATGTAAATGCTAGACTAAGGAGATTCTCACAATTCCTGTTAAGTGGCGATCAAAAAATTTAATGAAGTCACTTTACTCAAATATTTTTCAATATTTAAAAAACTGATTGATTTTACTGTGTCATTGGAAGAACCGATAATTAAGAGAATTCTCCTACATTTACATTCATTTTATTTGTAAAAATCAGCAAATAAGATATTTATTACGACTCTCGGCCGTTATCATTTAGAACAATGGTACTGACCTCTGCACCAACGTTCCTATATAAAATTTGCAGAAAAACATTGATATTGCCGCTTCATGAGTATAGGTGTTGGTACGTATAAAATTTCACAACTTTTTAAGTAATATTTGATTATATTTAGGCTAAATATGACAAGGAACTTACACGTTTTAGTGCCTCATTACGAACTGGATCCCTACACTACCAAGAAACAAAAGGGAAGAGAGTACAATCCTTTTGCAAAAGGAACAGATTGTAATTACATTCGCAGATCATATTAATGGATTACAGTCTTTTTTATTTTTCTGCCATAATATTTATTTCTTTATGTCAGTTTTGTTATATTTGCGAAATTATTCAATATCATTTTTATCACGGTAGGTGGCATACCGCCACAACATCTCATTCAACCTTCACTTAACATGGAAAGCTACAATAGAATGTCTTTTATATGGTAGCACTCAGAAAACTGCTCGATGAAGAAATTATTACGGGAGTGAAAGTGACAGTAACTCTTCCATACTTCAGAACGTTTGTGTTAACGTGACACGAGAGACTGATAACTCGCACGCTCCATCGGCGATCACCCTCTCTCTTTCTTGTTCCGGATGCTACTTGTTTGGACATTGCCTGTCACCTAGTGCGACCCATGACCTATTCCGTTCTACTCCTCAAAGTATTTACGTCTTACTAGATTACTTGTATTTCATTACTGTTGTTGAAAACGACTTAAACACAAAGAAGCACTTCAGATATAACATCAGCATATTATGAAATCAATAAACATTCAGGAAAGCAAAGAACAATTCTCAGCACCAAGCCAAGTGAGTGACATTCATAAAATGTGCTCGCATTCAAAGATGCACATGGCATTATTAGCTTAAATTAAGATCAAAAACAATTATCCACTGCTGAATATTGAACATGTTATCACAATTACTGGCTCATAGTGATCCGGACGTGGGTACACTCCTACGAGTTCTAAATCCATATCTGGTCTCAAGAGATATGTAAGTGCTTTATGGATTGTAGGCTTTTCCCACTTCGATACAGAGTTAACATATGTCAGTATTTTTTAACTCCAATTTCCTGTGCTCGAAAGCTGAGAATCATTTCCGTAAGTATACCACCGAATTCACTACACTCATTCAGCACGTAAGTGATTGGAATGTGCGCAAAATCTCTAATATTTCGTTGTTGTCATAGAAAAATTACTCGGTTATACTCCTCATACTCTTAGTTAAACATGAATTTTCAGCTTGAGTTTTTAATAGCAACCTGGGTGATAATATAACAGTATGAATTTTTCTTTAATGTCTCGTACTCTAAATTATCTAAACAATAACATGGCTCTTCTGTGTAAAACGTGGAATTCTTGGGATTAAAAATGGTTCAAATGGCTCTGAGCACTATGGTACTTATCATCTGAGGTCATCAATCCCCTAGAACATAGAACTACTTAAACTAACCTAAAAACATCACACACATCCATACCCGAGGCAGGATTCGAACCTGCGACCGTAGCGGTCGCGCGGTTCCAGATTTTAGCGCCAAGAACCGCTCGGACATAGCTGCCGGCCAATATTTTTTTTTTTGGGGGGGGGGGGGTGAACACCTGATTAATGTCTTAAGACATGCAAAAAAGAGTAACACTTTTCACATGAACCATAAGTTGATTTGATAGTACTGTATCATAGTAGAATTAACTTGGAGTACCCTAATGTGAATGTTTGTAACTGTCAGAGTTACTTATAATGAGCGGGATTCTTCTTTGTTTTGACTGAGATGAACAAATACTGCACACAAAATTCATAGAGCATCACTGAAAAAATTAGCCACATCAACATATTTAACTTAAATTTTACTAACCTCCCATTTTAAAGAGCTCATACATAATGCAAAGTCAGAGCAACCTATATTTATGGCGTCTAGTGGAAGTAAAGTAGTGCGTCGTTTCGCAGCGTCTTATGGCTTCCATACTTTTAATGGTATAGTAAACGAACGTAAGACCTTAGTTTGTAAGTAAACGTAACTTTAACAGATGTCAGATTCAATTTTCTGGATCTTTTTCCAATTGGTGGTGATTATTAAATTTTCATAGTCGTGGCTAGCTGTATAATATTAGAGCTTTAACTCCAATTAACTAAAATAGTGGCAACAGTGTGTAGGAAGCTATCACCTCACATTAAAGTATAAATACGATATATGTTCAATATGGGACTTTGTTTGTATACCAAAGCACCTTGCGACGTTTTCTTAAAGGCTTAGTTGATTCAGAATGATGGTTCCTGTGCTTTCTTTTTCCTGTCATATACGGGTGCTCAATAATAGACATATGTTTGTGAAGAGTATTTTGATTTGAACTGAAGCTAAAGAACCTCAGGAATGAGATCAGAGTTGGTTTTAGGATATGTAATAACAATTCACAGGATAATACAATCCATAAAGTTCTGAAGAAACCCCATAAATGATTGCGAAATAAAAAAAAAATGCCAGTACGAGGCTCTTACAATTTTTTTCCAGTTACGTTCATTCTATTTTTATATAACAACAATACACATAGATAGATCATGCTGGTTGTTAACAAACCTCATGGAACATTACCTGCAGCAGATTTCAGGATGTTCCTGTTTGACGTGGGAATAATAAATGGAAGTAGTGTCATCGGTGTGAAGGATAATTTATCCGCTCAACGAAGTAGAGACTTGAGACCTAGAGCACTAAGCTTTGTGGGAACTTTTTGGCCACGTTATTCTGTTCGCTAGAAACTAGATTGTCAGCCTGAAATGTACAACTGTGGCTCTTCGTGTATCAAAGCATCTTGAGAGATTTTCTAAAATACGTTCTTGGCGTCCAGACGGACAGTTCCTGTGCGAAGCTTAATTTCTTTCTGCCATAAATCTGTGCTCAACTACAGCCACATGTTTAGGGATATTTTTTCTGTCATATCTGAAGTTGAAATCCCCGGGACTAACGTCTTTATGCAACCGGACAAGAATTTTCAGGCTAATACAGTCCATAAATAGTGGAAGAAAACTCAAGACTTTTAGGCATTTTTACGAGTTGTGTGAGATATTTTTCATTATTTGGTGATTTTCAATTTAATACCATTTTCACTTATATTTCGGCAAATATTTTCATTGTCTCCATGTGGGATCTAGTAGTGCTCCAGAAGCTCTTCACAATGGCACCCGAACAATGTCCTAGCTAAACACGTTTCTACGCTATACCAATTTATAACTTTACACAGAACCAATTAGCGGTAATCACGCGCACGCGCTTACACTGGTACGATGACGCCGCAGGCAAAACAAATAATGTGCGACTAAGACATAAGAAGTCAGCCTCATTCTGCCAACGGCCTTGTCAAAGAGGGCGGAGGAGCGGATAGAGGTTCAGGGCACTCTCTTGTCCTAGGGGTGGGAAATTGCCCCTAAAGGCGGAAGAATCAGCAATGATCAACGACATGAGAATGCAGAAGGCAATGGAAACCACTTCATTAAAGACACGTAACGTGTATCCACAGGACATTTCGCCTGTAATTGAAGAAGTGTCATGATGATCTCTCCATTGGCAAAAGATTCCGGAATAGTCCCCCATTCGGATCTCCGGGAGGGGACTGCCAAGGGGGAGGTTACCATGAGAAAAAGATTGAATAGTCAACGAAAGGATAACGTTCTACGAGTCGGGGCGTGGAATGTCAGAAGCTTAAACGTGGTATGGAAACTAGAAAATCTGGAAAGGGAAATGCAAAGGCTCAATCTACACACCTGGAAATGGAAAAAAGAACACATTGACACCGGTGTGTCAGACCCACCATACTTGCTCCGGACACTGCGAGAGGGCTGTACAAGCAATGATCACACGCACGGCACAGCGGACACACCAGGAACCGCGGTGTTGGCCGTCGAATGGCGCTAGCTGCGCAGCATTTGTGCACCGCCGCCGTCAGTGTCAGCCAGTTTGCCGTGGCATACGGAGCTCCATCGCAGTCTTTAACACTGGTAGCATGCCGCGACAGCGTGGACGTGAACCGTATGTGCAGTTGACGGACTTTGAGCGAGGGCGTATAGTGGGCATGCGGGAGGCCGGGTGGACGTACCGCCGAATTGCTCAACACGTGGGGCGTGAGGTCTCCACAGTACATCGATGTTGTCGCCAGTGGTCGGCGGAAGGTGCACGTGCCCGTCGACCTGGGACCGGACCGCAGCGACGCACGGATGCACGCCAAGACCGTAGGATCCTACGCAGTGCCGTAGGGGACCGCACCGCCACTTCCCAGCAAATTAGGGACACTATTGCTCCTGGGGTATCGGCGAGGACCATTCGCAACCGTCTCCATGAAGCTGGGCTATGGTCCCGCACACCGTTAGGCCGTCTTCCGCTCACGCCCCAACATCGTGCAGCCCGCCTCCAGTGGTGTCGCGACAGGCGTGAATGGAGGGACGAATGGAGACGTGTCGTCTTCAGCAATGAGAGTCGCTTCTGCCTTGGTGCCAATGATGGTCGTATGCGTGTTTGGCGCCGTGCAGGTGAGCGCCACAATCAGGACTGCATACGACCGAGGCACACAGGGCCAACACCCGGCATCATGGTGTGGGGAGCGATCTCCTACACTGGCCGTACACCACTGGTGATCGTCGAGGGGACACTGAATAGTGCACGGTACATCCAAACCGTCATCGAACCCATCGTTCTACCATTCCTAGACCGGCAAGGGAACTTGCTGTTCCAACAGGACAATGCACGTCCGCATGTATCCCGTGCCACCCAACGTGCTCTAGAAGGTGTAAGTCAACTACCCTGGCCAGCAAGATCTCCGGATCTGTCCCCCATTGAGCATGTTTGGGACTGGATGAAGCGTCGTCTCACGCGGTCTGCACGTCCAGCACGAACGCTGGTCCAACTGAGGCGCCAGGTGGAAATGGCATGGCAAGCCGTTCCACAGGACTACATCCAGCATCTCTACGATCGTCTCCATGGGAGAATAGCAGCCTGCATTGCTGCGAAAGGTGGATATACACTGTACTAGTGCCGACATTGTGCATGCTCTGTTGCCTGTGTCTATGTGCCTGTGGTTCTGTCAGTGTGATCATGTGATGTATCTGACCCCAGGAATGTGTCAATAAAGTTTCCCCTTCCTGGGACAATGAATTCACGGTGTTCTTATTTCAATTTCCAGGAGTGTAGATATAGTAGGGGTCAGTGAAGTGAAGTGGAAGGAAGACAAGGATTTCTGGTCAGATGAGTATCGGGTAATATCAACAGCAGCAGAAAATGGTATAACAGGTGTAGGATTCGTTAGGAATAGGAAGGTAGGGCAGAGGGTGTGTTACTGTGAACAGTTCAGTGACCGGGTAGTTCTAATCAGAATCGACAGCAGACCAACACCGACAACGATAGTTCAGGTATACATGCCAACGACGCAAGCTGAAGATGAACAGATAGAGAAAGTGTATGAGGATATTGAAAGGGTAATGCAGTATGTAAAGGGGGGCGAAAATCTAATAGTCATGGGCGACTGGAATGCAGTTGTAGGGGAAGGAGTAGAAGAAAAGGTTACAGGAGAATATGGGCTTGGGACAAGGAATGAAAGAGGAGAAAGACTAATTGAGTTCTGTAACAAGTTTCAGCTAGTAATAGCGAATACCCTGTTCAAGAATCACAAGAGCAGGAGGTATACTTGGAAAAGGCCGGGAGATACGGGAAGATTTCAGTTAGATTACATCATGGTCAGACAGAGATTCCGAAATCAGATACTGGATTGTAAGGCGTACCCAGGAGCAGGTATAGACTCAGATCACAATATAGTAGTGATGAAGAGTAGGCTGAAGTTCAAGACATTAGTCAGGAAGAATCAATAGGCAAAGATGTGGGATACGGAAGTACTAAGGAATGACGAGATACGTTTGAAGTTCTCTAACGCTATAGATACAGCAATAAGGAATAGCACAGTAGGCAGTACAGTTGAAGAGGAATGGACATCTCTAAAAAGGGCCATCACAGAAGTTGGGAAGGAAAACATAGGTACAAAGAAGGTAGCTGCGAAGAAACCATGGGTAACAGAAGAAATACTTCAGTTGATTGATGAAAGGAGGAAGTACAAACATGTTCCGGGAAAATCAGGAATACAGAAGTACAAGACGCTGACGAATGAAATAAATAGGAAGTGCAGGGAAGCTAAGAAGAAATGGCTACAGGAAAAATGTGAAGACATCGAAAAAGATTTGATTGTCGGAAGGACAGACTCAGCATACAGGAAAGTCAAAACAACCTTTGGTGACATTACAAGCAACGATAGTAACATTAAGAGTGCAACGGGAATTCCACTGTTAAATGCAGAGGAGAGAGCAGATAGGTGGAAAGAATACATTGAAAGCCTCTATGAGGGTGAAGATTTGTCTGATGTGATAGAAGAAGAAACAGGAGTCGATTTAGAAGAGATAGGGGATCCAGTATTAGAATCGGAATTTAAAAGAGCTTTGGAGGACTTACGGTCAAATAAGGCAGAAGGGATAGATAACATTCCATCAGAATTTCTAAAACCATTGGGGGAAGTGGCAACAAAACGACTATTCATGTTGGTGTGTAGAATATATGAGTCTGGCGACATACCATCTGACTTTCGGAAAAGCATCATCCACACAATTCCGAAGACGGCAAGAGCTGACAGGTGCGAGAATTATCGCACAATCAGTTTAACAGCTCATGCATCGAAGCTGCTTACAAGAATAATATACAGAAGAATGGAAAAGAAAATTGAGAATGCGCTAGGTGACGATCAGTTTGGCTTTAGGAAAAGTAAAGGGACGAGAGAGACAATTCTGACGTTACGGCTAATAATGGAAGCAAGGCTAAAGAAAAATCAAGACACTTTCATAGGGTTTGTCGACCTGGAAAAAGCGTTCGACAATATAAAATGGTGCAAGCTGTTCGAGATTCTGAAAAAAGTAGGGGTAAGCTATAGGAAGAGACGGGTCATATACAATATGTACAACAACCAAGAGGGAATAATAAGAGTGGACGATAAAGAACGAAGTGCTCGTATTAAGAAGGGTGTAAGACAAGGCTGTAGCCTTTCGCCCCTACTCTTCAATCTGTACATCGAGGAAGCAATGATGGAAATAAAAGAAAGGCTCAGGAGTGGAATTAAAATACAAGGTGAAAGGATATCAATGATACGATTCGCTGATGACATTGCTATCCTTAGTGAAAGTTGGCTGGTTCAAATGGCTCTGAGCACTATGGGACTCAACTGCTGAGGTCATTAGTCCCCTAGAACTTAGAACTAGTTAAACCTAACTAACCTAAGGACATCACAAACATCCATGCCCGAGGCAGGATTCGAACCTGCGACCGTAGTGGTCTTGCGGTTCCAGACTGCAGCGCCTTTAACCGCACGGCCACTTCGGCCGGCTAGTGAAAGTGAAGAAGAATTAAATGATCTCATGAACGTAATGAACAGTCTAATGAGTACACAGTATGGTTTTAGAGTAAATCGGAGAAAGACGAAGTTAATGAGAAGTAGTAGAAATGAGAACAGCGAGAAACTTAACATCAGGATTGATGGTCACGAAGTCAATGAAGGAATTCTGCTTCCTAGGCAGTAAAATAACCAATGACGGACGGAGCAAGGAGGACATCAAAAGCAGACTCGCTATGGCAAGAAAGGCATTTCTGGCCAAGAGAAGTCTACTAATATCAAACACCAGCCTTAATTTGAGGAAGAAATTTCTGAGGATGTACGTCTGGAGTACAGCATTGTATGGTAGTGAAACATGGACTGTGGGAAAACCGGAACAGAAGAGAATCGAAGCATTTGAGATGTGGTGCTATAGACGAATGTTGAAAATTAGGTGGACTGATAAGGTAAGGAATGAGGAGGTTCTACGCAGAATCGGAGAGGAAAGGAATATGTGGAAAACACTGATAAGGAGAAGGGACATGATGATAGGACATCTGCTAAGACATGAGGGAATGACTTCCATGGTACTAGAGGGAGCTGTAGAGGGCAAAAACTGAAGAGGAAGACAGAGATTGGAATACGTCAAGCAAATAATTGAGGACGTAGGTTGCAAGTGCTACTCTGAGATGAAGAAGTTAGCACAGGAAAGGAATTCGTGGCGGGCCGCATCAAACCAGTCAGTAGACTGATGACAAAAAAAAAGACATACAGGCGCGACATTATTAGCCTCGCAGTGACTAGCAATTAAAATCTGATGTTATTTCACCACACAAGCGAGTTTGACCGACCAGCAAATACACCTCTTCAGATCAAAAAGGCCAGTGCAAGGTATATAACGTCTTCTTCTCTATTGAGCCCGCAGCGTACATAAGGTCAAAATATTACGTTTTCTTTCAATTGTGCAAGGGAACCTCAAAATCAGTTTATTTGACTCGTGCTGATTACATTGATTCACAACGCGCTAATTTCGGTGCAATTAGTTTTCACGACTATACCTATAGATATAACTGTTAAAGTTAACTCATATCTATGTGTTTTCTATGTAATAATGCATTCTTTTGCATATGCATATCGTTGGAATGACGTCCATAACGAGTTTTCTGTCTGGTAATAGGGCCTGTGTCGTTATTGTGAATCACATACTTCCTTTTGTACTGCTCTTTTAGGGATTTTATATGCTATTCTTTGACAGCTGTTTAAGAGTTTTTGCTCAAGCGATTGTTTATCTTTACAGAGTAAACTATATTGCGGAAGTTCATGGATGATGTTTGAATTTCAGACATTGTAAATTTGTAGTTACGCGAAGCTTACAGGTATCTAATGTTTTTTTACGTGTCGAGTCACTTAAATTTTGGCCTTTTTCCTTTTCTTATGATTTCAGTGAAGTTTCCTACCAGTTTTTCTTGGTTCACATTTGTTTGTTCATTAAAACAATAAATCACTCCGTCTTCATGCCACGAGTGGCCTACCGGGACCACCCGACCGCAGTGCCATCATCTGAGGAGGATGCGGATAGGAGGGGCGTGGCGTCAGCACACCGCTCTCCCGGTCGTTATGATGATATTTTTGACCGAAGCCGCAACTATTCGGTCGAGTTTGCTCCTCAATTGGCATCACGAGGTTGTGTGCGCCGCGAAAAATGGAAACAGCGCATGGCGGGTGTATGGTCACCCCTTCAAGTGCCGGCCACGCCCAAAGGCGCTTAACTTCGGTGACCTCACGGGAACCGGTGTAGCCAGTGCGGAAAGGCTGTTCCCTCATTAACACAATGGTAACAGAAAAATAAAGCAGTACATTATCGTAAGCTTCGCATGACTACCAATTTACCATGGAGGTAAAGAAAGAAGCGGGAAGGAACTGTACACTTCTACTGTACATTCTTTTGAGGCCAGAGTGCCCTGCCGCCATTTTAAATAGCCTAAAACATTAGCAGACTACTGTTTACGATGGCTTCCTGTTTATTATTACTGTTGTGTGGGCGCAAAAGCTATTATAAATGCTAAAAATTACAGTGTTTACGTGAATAACATAGTGTCAAGAAGACGATTTCAAAAGATTTTCTATCCTTGGATGTATCTTTGTTCTAGTAATACGACACATTTGACCTGGTTAATGTAACTTGCTTGTTTCGTTGATACATTTCGAACAACAAAGAAGAGAAGGACGTGATGAGAAAAGGATGTTTTTGTAATCGATTTAATTACACTTCTACTGTATTGGTGTCGATGGCAGATGAATCTGAACTCCAAAACCAGCGCTTGTTTGCTTATTGGTACTGCTTCTTTTAGTCACATTTTCAGTTTTCAACTTGTATGCACAACATTTTTAATGTTCATGTTTGCAAAAAACTTACATATGCGTTCTTTGTTACCGCATAAACGTGTGCAATGAGAAAAGGAGCAAGCCATGCTATCGTGTGTTGTGCATGACAACAAAGTGAACGGCTACATAACGAAACAGAACTACATAGGGATTGTTAGGAAATCTAACATCAAGTGAGAGAAATAATACCACTTCAATAAAAGTAAACAGCGCAAGAATAGTTCATGCATACAAAAGAAAATATTGCTTGAACGGCTCCATTGACGAATGAAATGTGATTAATTTAAAAGTTAGATTACGGTCGGATCGATTAGTACACCAGTAAAGGACGCAAGCTGGAATTTTTGATGAAACAACTACGTCTCCACACAATCAAAACACCCCATGTTATTTGGGATACGACAACGAAAGTCAGTAGATATCCCAGTGGTCGAAACTGGGACGGGCACATCAGAGTGATGTCACGGGAAGTACCATCGCCGTGAACCATTGGAGGTATAAATGTAGTGAACCCAGTGTTCTGGGCTATATAAGACGGCTGACGGCGGCTCCAAGTTTTTGACGCAATAACAGCGTCCTCCTTTCTTTTAACCTCCTTGTAATTGATAGTCTCTGAAACTCTAACACCTTCGCTGATCATCAGCGATATAATTTACTCCGTTCACATAAAGTATCGCTCGAGTTAGAACTGCCAAACAGCTGTCAGACAATGCGTTCATTACATGCAACACATCTTCCGAAAGACGAAAAGCATATTTGGGAAACCGTTCCTCGCTGTCATGTTTGCATGTTAAGTTCTTAAGCGGATTTTCTAGCCCAGTTAAATATGGAGCCTGGAAAACAGCTTATCAATTTCTGATTTAATCAGCACACCCGCTATTTCTTTCTCTTAAATATCAGAGGCAAACCGCTTCATGCTCAGTGTAATACGAGGGCTTTCGGAAAGTAACGTCGAATCGATCGCGAAATGGAAACGACATTGAAAATCCGATGAAACTTCGCTCAGACGTGTTTTTCGCTGTCTCTAGTATGCCCGTCGATCGCGTCACGCCGCTCCTTTCAGTTTTGAGCGCACAGTGTGCGCTTAAAGATGCCTAGAAAAAGTGTCTGGTGAGAGAATTCGCCTGAAGCAATTTAACCTAAATAACATGACTGTCCTACGTTTCCTTCTTCATAACAGTTCTCACCCGCACCCTGCAGGGGCAATGAAGATGCTCCTGCAAAGTTTTCGGTGGGAACTGTGTGATTACAAACAATACAGCCCGTAATTGGCTCCCACTGCATTTCGTTTGTGCTGACATGAACCGCTGGTTATGAAACAACATTTTGGCACAGACAACGAGCTGTAGACCATGGTAGAATTTAGCAGAAAGCACAGACGGCTGCCTTCTATGACGAGGGCATTGGAAGGTTGGTACAACGCTATAACAAATGTAAGGTCTATCTAACTGTTCCAAATAAAACATTTTAGAATTCCACAGTTGTTTCCATTTCGTGACCGATAGTTTCCGAATAGTCCTGGTATTTCTGTTTCTCTTTACTGAACAATAAGTTACTACGTCCAAATTAACAGAGTATTTTAAAAATAAGACTTAACCTGACAACCAAAGCACATTTCAGAAACGGTTGTGTGCTTACATGGAAGAGTGAATCGATTGTTGAAGTGGAAATCCAGCAACTAGAAACGGATTTCCACGATCGGTTTTAGAGTGTTTCAACGACCAGCCAGAAACGGTATTGTACAATCGGTTTACGAAATCCAGTTTCGGAAGTCCAAGTAAATGTAGTGATAAAGTGTTATGTAAAATCGCTAAGAGTCCAGTACTTGAGAAACTTCGTATTTCATGGTAACATCATATTAACAGACAAAAAACTCTCTTCATGATTCATTAAGGACTTCATTCCACCAAACGTAAGTACAATATGACGTAATATTACATAGCATGAGTTGATCTATACAGTAATACATTACTGGCCATTAAAATTGCTACACCACGAAGATGACGTTCTACAGATCCGAAATTTAACCGACAGGAACAAGATGCTGTGATATGCAAATGATTATCTTTTCAGAGCATTCACACAAGATTGGCGCCGGTGGCGACACCCACAACGTGCTGACATGAGGAAAGTTTCCAACCGATTTCTCATACACAAACAGCAGTTGACCGGCGTTGCCTGGTGAAACGTTGTTGAGAAGCCTCGTGTAAGGAGGAGAAATGCGTACCATCACGTTTCCGACTTTGAAAAAGGTCTGATTGTAGCCTATCGCGATGGCGGTTTATCGTATCGCGACAATGCTGCTCGCGTTGGTCGAGACGCAATGACTGTTAACAGAATATGGAATCTGTGGGTTCAGGAGGGTAATACGGAACGCCGTGCTGGATCCCAACGGCCTCGTATCACTAGCAGTCGATATGATAGGCATCTTATCCGCATGGCTGTAACGGATCGTGCAGCCACGTCTCGACCCCTGAGTCAACAGATGGGGACGTTTGCAAGACAACAACCATCTGCACAAACAGTTCGACGACGATTACAGCAGCATGGACTATGAGCTCGGAGACCGTGAATGCGGTTACCCTTGATGCTGCATCACAGGCAGGAGCGCCTGCGATGGTGTACTCGACAACGAACCTGGGTGCACGAATGGCAAAACGTCATTTTTTCGGATGAATCCAGGTTCTGTTTCCAGTATCATGATGGTCGCATCCGTGTTTGTCGACATCGCGGTGAACGCACATTGGAAGCGTGTATTCCTAATCGCCGTACTGGCTTATCACCCAGCGTGATGGTATGGGGTGCCATTGGTTACACGTCTCTGTCACCTCTTGTTCACAATGACGGCACTTTGAACAGTGGACGTTACATTTCAGATGTGTTACTACCCGTAGCTCTACCCTTCATTCGATCCCTGCGAAACCCTACATTTCAGCAGGATAATGCACGGCTGCATGTTGCAGGTCCTGTACGGGCCTTTCTGGATAAAGAAAATGTTCGACTGCTGCCCTGGCCAGCACATTCTTCAGATCTCTCACCAACTGAAAACGTCTGGTCAATGGTGGACGAGCAACTGGCTCGTCACAATAAGCCAGTCACTACTCTTGATGAACTGTGGTATCGTGTTGAAGCTGCATGGGCAGCTATACCTGTACACGCCATCCAAGCTCTGTTTGACTCAATGCCCAGGCGTATCAAGGCCGTCATTACGGCCAGAGGTGGTTGTTCTGGGTACTGATTTCTCAGGATCTATGCACCCAAATTGCGTGAAAGTGTAATCACATGTCAGTTGTATTATAATATTTTTGTCCAATGAATACGCTTTTGTCATCTGCATTTCTTGTTGGTGTATCAATTTTAATGGCCAGTAGTGTAGTTACTACATCTCAATAGGAACACTTGAAATTGATAGTTCTGCCGAAGGGAGCTCCTTGTGAATCTACGTAATCTACACAAGTCAAATGAAACAATTAGCAGCTATCTTCGTGCCAGTTGAAAGAAAATATCTACAAAGTCTTTAGAGTAACGTTCAGTTTATTTCTGTGAAAGAACAATACATTTAGATAATGTAACGCCGGAAGTTACTAAATTACACGAAACACTAACCGCAGTAGCTTCCAGGATGGAGGTCTTATGTAACGCGAGAATAATAAATGAAATGAATAAAATATACAGTAAATAAATAAAAAGCTCGTACAAACTAAGCGACGGAGTGCGAATCGCCGGCGGGCCTCCGAGGGTAATTAATAATGCTCCTCCTTTAGTATAAAATGAATAATTCCCCCGCGAGGGGCGTGGAACACAGGCGGGTGGCGGGAGGCGGCCGGTGGCCACGGAGCGGCCGACAAGAGCGCCGGCGACTAAACAGCGGTGCATTATGGAGGCGCGCGCCGCTTGCGTTATTCAGCGCCGCGGCCGCGCCTGCGCCTAACCTGCGCGCGCCGCCGACATTGTTCTTCCATTTTTCCGTCGTGAAATAATCAGCGCGGCTGCTTGTCGCGCCCCGAAGGTCCCGCTGAATTTTGCAGCGCAGCCGCGGCCGCCACCGTCCAACTCTTCCGTGGGGCCGCGCCGCGGTTTGCTTTCTTTTATTGGCGCTGCCACCAAATGCCGCGCTATTCTCTCTGCCCGCCGCCGCCGCTTTACCCGCAAAACTCAAACTGTCGCCCGAATTTACAACTTCTTTCCTCTCAGTTTCGATCCCCTGTCGGCGTGATGCCGTAGAGGGGGGTAAAGCTTTTCGTTTGCGAGTATTACACTCGCCCCTTTCTCTTCTCACTTCCTTGCGCCATCGCGCACTGTTACATTTAGTCAACTACGCACTTTTAACCGGGATGAGAAAAACCCGGCTACTTTTAACATATAACGAGATGGGTAAAATTGGACTTTTATGAATTTTCTTGCTCTTTTTTTAAATTCTTTATACTGACGATTAAATAATTAAGTTTACCGAGTAATTGTTGATAACATTTCAAGCAGAGATCTGTCTGACAGTATTTTAAAAATAGACACGAACAACCTCGATCGCAAAATCATTTATGTCTATTGTAACCTTTTTCCGTCTGGTTTTGACCATCCTCAGGCCCTCATACTGAAATATGAACAGTGAATGGATTTAAAGAGATGTCTGATAACAGTAGTAACATATAAAATACAACAAATATAACAAGTAATAAAAGAAGAAATTAAACATTTAACGTGGAAAAACAGTGATCTATCTGACAGTATTTTAAAAATAGACATGGACAACCTCGACCGCAAAATCATTTATCTCTATTGTAACCGGTTTCCATCTGGTTTTGACCATCCTCAAACGCTCATACTGAAATATGACCACTGAATGGATTGAGAAAGATGTCTGATAATAGTAGTAACATATAAAATATATCAAATATAACAAGTACTAAAAGAATCAAGGAAACACGATTTACGGACGAAAACCATTTTGATACAGACAACTACAGGATCTACAAAGGAAAACCAGCAGTTAAAACTAATGATAAAAGACTCAAACGGTTTGGTACAGCATTTGCAGTCCACAAATCTATCAGCGACTCTGTCATTGACTTCCAGTCTGCCTCAGAACGTATATCAACGCTCTCCGTCAAATCGGCCAACAAAGCATATACCTTGATCAACACACACGCACCCACAAATAAGTATAACAAGAAGAACCTCCAGAAAGTGGATGACTTCTGGAATGACCTTGAAGAGACGACAAACAAAATTGCCAAACATCATGTAATAATATTGTTAGGCGACTTTAACGCACAATTAGGTAAAGAGAAAAAATACAGGAAAATCACCGGAATCCATACAGCTCACAAGAGAACTAACAAGAATGGGGAAAGATTGATAAGCTTTTGCGAAAATTTTGGCCTCGTAATTATTTCAACACAATTCAAAAAACCCAACAAGAAACTGTATACTTGGAAGTCGCCCAACACAATGTTGGGTGAATTCCAGATAGACCATGTGGCCATCTCCAAGAGTAACACAGCAGAAATTCTGAATGTGAAAACGAGAAGAGGATTTTTTTGACTCAGACCACCATCTTCTACAGATAAAGACCAGATTACAACCCAATAGAAAAAAGCCAAAACTAAACAAAGTGCTGAGACCAGACCCCGAATACATAAAACTCAACGAGGAAAACATCTTACAGGAAATTAGTCAGACAAACACCACAAACTGGACAGAACTTGTGGACGTCCTCAAATCCACGATGAAATTGGATCAAACCCCGAGAAGGAGAAAACACAGGTGGTGGAATATAATATGTGACCAAGCAATAGAAGAGAGGACCAATGCCTGGAAAAACTTCAATAGTCACAAAACATCAGAAAAATGGCAACAATTTCTAGTAATCCGAAAACAAACATCGAAAACTATTCGGAGGGAAAAAAGAAATTATGACAGACGGCGACTAGATGAGATAGAACAAGATTTTAAGAAGAACAACACCAGGAATTTTTATAAGACGTTTAAAGAACATATTGCAGGATACCAGCCACCCAATCTTTGTTTCAAGAAACCGGATGGTTCACTAGAAACTAACACGAGGAATAACTGCCAAATCCTCGCAGACTATTTCAACAAACTTCTCAACTGCAATAGACCTACAGAGGATATTCACTACGAGACGTCTACACCAAATCCTGACGCTAAACCACCAACCATCAACGAAATAGTAGAAATTATCAAGACACTGAAAAACAATAGAGCCCCAGGAGAAGATGGAATTATTGCAGAACTATGGAAACTAAATGATGAAAGATTAACAGGAAAAATTCACAAAATCATATTAAACATTCGGAAAACAGAACAGATCCCTTCTGAATGGAAATGCGCACTCATCCATCCACTCCACAAAAAAGGGGACAAAACTGAACCAAATAATTACAGGGGTATCTCACTCGTACCGGTCACATATAAAATCCTATCAAAAGTTCTCATGAATAGATTAGAAGAACAACCTGACCCACAAATACGAGAATACCAGGCTGGTTTTTACAAGGGACGATCATGCATAGAGCAGATCTGGAATCTGAAAATGATTCTCCAGATGAGAAACACCCGAAACACAGTGGTTACTTTTGTAGATTTTAAAAAGTCCTACGATTCAATAGACAGAGTAGCGCTCTGCAAGACGCTGGAAGAATTCAGCATTGACAGAAAGACAAGAGCAATCATTCGGGAAACATTAACTGACACAGTCTCCAAGGTTAAATTTATGGGGGATATCTCGGAACCATTTGAAATCCAAACTGGAGTGCGACAGGGTGACGAACTTTCACAATTACTCTTTAATATCATTCTTGAAAAAATTATCAGGACATGGGAAAAAGAAGTCAAAGGAATACAAATTGGCATTAGAAAAGATAATAGATTCAATGTGAAGTGTTTAGCTTTTGCGGATGACCTTGCAATCCTCACAAATAATAGAAAAGAAGCCACTAACGCCATAGAGAAGTTACACGAAATTGCACAAAGAACTGGCCTGCAAATCTCATATGAAAAGAGTACCACAAGAAAGAGTGCCACAAGACAAATTGCCTATTGTGACAACCCATGGGAAAATCGTACAAGTACCACATTTTAAGTACCTGGGAGAAATCATCCACCCATCAGAGATCAACCTAAAGGCCAATGAGGAAAGAATAAAAAAACTACAGAAAGCATATAAACTCACGTGGAACTATTATAACAAAAAGTCCATATCCATTAACGCAAAATTGAGGCACTACAACACTGTCGTACTTCCGGAGGCACTGTATGCATCTGAAACAACACAAATAGGTGGGCAAACTAAAATCAAAGAAATAGAGAAATAAGAAAGGAAAATTCTCAGGAAAATTTTTGGCCCGATACAAGAGCAAGGAATCTGGAAGAAGAGACCAACATCAGAATTATATAAATACACAGACAAGATTACGGATACAATAAGGAAGAGAAGAATGCAGTTCTACGGACATATCCACAGGATGAATGAAAACAGAACTTCAAAGCGAATTCTTAAAGTCATCAACTCAGGCAGGGGAAAACAAAATGGATAAAAGAAGTTGAAGACGACCTCAGACAAACACACATAACAGTAAACGATGCAGAAAATAGAACTGAAGTCAGGAACATCATCAAAACACATAAATTTGACACCACAACACAGAAGAAACCAGGATGCAAATGGACAGCGGAGCGAAAGAAACAACACAGTGAACACATGAAGAAAATTTGGGCTCAGGAAAAACAAACAATCATCATAAAGGAATTGAAGTTCAAACGCTCTCTTAAATGGGAATAATCGAAAATAATAATAATAAGTACTAAAAGAAGAAATTGTACCCATGGTGGTAGGCGATGGAAGTGAATGAAGCGGACGTTGTAGCCTCACGAACGTCAACTGCTAACGAGAGCAACGCAGTCGTTGCATAAATACGTGATGCTCCACGCACTGCATATTGAATTACGTCTGCGATAGCCAATCGGGTTTACAGATCGTAAAACAGTTGTAGGAATAAGGTTTATACAGAATAAAATGTCTACTAAAAATTAGGAAATAATTCAGTAGAGAAAACACCCGAGAAATTAGTGAAGATTTATAAATCACTGCATGCAGCCAAAAATAGGTAAACTGTACTTTACAGTATTAAGATTCTAAATCAAATTCAAGTTTTTTCTAGAAGTGTAAATGTTATTCAGCTGTGTTTCTTATAGTGCGGTTATACTTAAAACACAATATTTGTAAAATAAGTATTAAATTTTTGTGACAGAAATTTTTTTATCATCTGTGTAAGGCTAAAATGTAACATTTTGAATGTTAATGGCATAATTAAGTGTAGTGGAGGTTTTTTCGCCGTTCTGGTGGGATTTTAAATCTTTTTTATCTATACATTCTTTTCTTGGATCTAGTTAAATTACAACACTGCTTTTCACCCTATCTTGTCCTAGAAAATGACTAGTAGAGCCAAACACTGATATACAGTTTGTAATAGGTATAAGTGCAAGTATTTTTATTGGTGACTCTAGATAGTGTACTGAACAAGGTTACATCACTATTTACATCATTTAGAGAATAATAATTTATAGCTATTATAAGTTATATGTTTTAGGCTGGCTGTAAATCCAAGTACATGTGGCAATAATAAGCCATTAATGATCATTTTCCCCTGGGCTCCAGGTCAGGTGTTGAAGTATGGACACGTGGATGCTAAACGGTTCGTCTATACTAACAGGCGAAGTCCACTTAGTGGTCCAGTTACAATTGTGAAGAAAACATCAGTTAGTAAATTATGTTATGTGTTTGCGGGAAGAGTGTTAGACGCAGACACAAAAAGTAACACACTCAAGTGGGTGCACATATAAAAGTACCTGCACTTATAGCCGTATCTGATGTTGTGAAAAGTTGCAGTAAGTCGAGAACAAAATAAGTTAAATATTCAGGACTGCAAGATGGTGCACTCCACAAAAGGATGCAAATGCAATTTCCTATGACTACAACATCAGTCGCAGTTGGAGTTAGTCATCTAATATAAATACCTGATTATAACAGTTTTTAGGGGTACGAAATTTTCCTAGCATGCTACTTGGTATGAAACGTACAACCTAATCTTTCATATTTGGCTGTTTTTGGCCTCTAGCCGCTGTGTCTGTCTGCCGAGTTTCATAGAGCCAAGGCTGGCCACTGCTAACGCCTGCATCCACATGCACCATTTCAGCCAGGAAAAGACCTGTTTTAACTCTTTTTCATGTTGAAGCAGCTGCTTACTTACTTAAAATGAAACACATTCGACATGTCACTAATAGGCGAAGGTTCAAAGTTTTATGTTCTACACCAAACATGAACATGAGCACCATGCGTTGCTGGAGAAACACAGAAATTATAGTGCATTACATTCCGCACACCAATCAATAAATCCATATTTATTGAATCGTCGACTTCAAGAATTCAAATTCTCAGTTTCTGAATTACTGTCGTAGGTGGGACAAAGGCTCTGCCTTTCATGTATCCCACAGAAAAAGAACCGCATGGCCTGAGATCTTATGACCTGGGAAGTCGAAATCATGAACTACATCTTGTTGACCTCTTCTAATGCAACGTTGTGGATGGTGTTGTTGAGATGATTGTTATGATAAGGCTGCATACAAAGGTAAAAGTGCGGCGGGGTTCCGTCATGATTGAAAATGACATCATTGGAATCTTCGTCAAGTTGAGGAAACAACGAATGTTGGAGCAGGTCCAGGTATGAGTTTCCTATCACAGTTTCCTCCGTAAAAATGACAAGTCCATGAACTCTGTAAACAGAAATAACACAAAAAATTCGCTTTCTATGAGAGTCTTTCATGTTCGACGACGACGTCAGGATTTTGTAACCCCGTACAACCAACTTCCAAGAATTTTGTATGCTAGTCATAAATCTGCTCATGCGGAGATGGATTCTTGATGACTCGAAAGCAGAATGCACGCTGCACGAGAACAGTGGATTGACTTCACGCAGATTGCAACACTTCTGATGTAGTCGCCATGTTGCTGGAAACAAACAACAGCGCAGCTGTGTCAAAACTTTGAATCTCCTTCCATACAATGACATGCGCAGTGTGTTTCTATCTTTTATAGACGTCTGTAATAAACAACTGAAATATGTTCTTTCTTTCTGAATCAAACAGTATTTAAATTTCTTTATTTTATTTAATTTACTAATTACTGATGCGTAGTAGACAATTAATGTTACAGATAGAAGAATAAACACAGAACTGACAAAACGTTCTCGTTTGCAACGCTTCTAAATTTCTATAGAATATTTGTTCCTAGGTACATGACAACAATATATTAAACTTATGTTGCAGAGCTAGCTAGAGGCAGAGGTGCCCCTTGGCGCAACACTTTCCCCTGCTAAGTAAGCGATACTACACAAACAGTCAGTTCCCAGCGCTGCATCACATCCTTACGCGGTAGCAGGTAGCAGCTTACTTTTCCAGGGGAAATGTTCATCTACCTTTCAATGGTAATATTAATTACAGCACCCAAACCTCTGTCACCAGCACAGTTAATGAAAAATATCAAACAACATGTTGTTACTTCAAATGATAAAGTAACAAGAACACATCTATGTCAGTTATGTGTAAATATATTTTGAAAGAGTTGCTTACAGCCAAAGGGACAGAAAAACAATAGTCTTACAGTAGACACACGAGAGTGTTTCTGACCATTTTAGAGACTTTATTGCTTACGACAGTTTTTGCTAAAAGTTTGACCTAAATGACCTTATTTCTTATTTGTGGATTTATGAGCGATTGCAAGAACGTCTTCAGCAAATGACAATGAATCAAAATATGATAAAGAGCAGTGTTCTAATTCTACACTAGTGCGTTTCTTTGTAAGAACACTTGAGTATTCACCTTGCGTATGCTGAGTAAACATGTTCTAATATTTGTTTCTTATTACATAATGTCCATATTCCAATATGTCATTCTGATGATCTAAAACAGTAGACTGCTTTTTATGTGGACGTAACTTTTTTATTCAAATCTGCGCTTTATATTTGAGGTTTCTCTTTTATTATTATTATTGTTGTTATTAATGTTTGGGCCCAACAGGACCACGCGAGGTACAATCAGTCAACGTCGTTTTTGATGGTTGGCCCTCCTTTGTGTCCAGATTTGTTTCATCCTCTTAGAATGAAGTCTCTTTCTTTCATCAGACCATGGTGTTCCAGTCCGTTTTATAATTTCCCTGTGACCAACTTTCCAGTCACATATCATTTGTCTGAATGTTTTTCTGTCTGTAACGTCTGCCTAAGTTATATCGGCTACTTCAAGGTCCTCCTTAATCGCAGCGATCCGTTTAATTGGCTCAGTTTTGGCCTTATTTCTGTTTTCGTAGATTCTGCGACTTGTTTTGTCAACCTAGTCGGTACCATTCTTTTAATGTGCCCATTAAATTTAAGTCTTCGTTTTCTCATGAAACAATGTATGTCTGTGTATTCTTCTATTTCCTAATTATTTTTCAGCCTTTAAGTTCCTCCATCAGCAATTTTAGGACCTAATATTTTCCTAATAATCTTTCTTTCTTCTGAATTTCTTCAATATTCCTCTTTCTGTTTAGAATTAAAGTTTCTGCGTCATAAACACACTCAGGTTTGCTGAATATAAAAAGCGATATCAATCTGAATGCAGTTGTCGTTTCTTGACAGCGGATTCCGTTTGCAACTTTTTCCAGACCGTTTTCTTGTGTGATTTCCGCCAGGTATTTAAAATGAGAAACCATTTTCATTTTTCCATATTTCGTGTTTAAAAACTTGTGTGCGTGTTTGTTGCATGTAATATTTTCCGATTATTCGGATGATATTTGCCGTCCTACTTTTTCCGCAACTTCATTAAGAATTTCATTTTGTTTTTGAGCTGTAGTATTATCCCTAATTAAAACTGTCAGACCATCTCCAAATGCGAGGCAATCTACTCCTTCTACCTACCTTGACTGATTGATCCATATTTTGACTCGACTTTGTTTTCACCATTCTGCTGTTACCTTTTCCAAAACACAGTTAAACTGTAATGGAGAGAGTCCATCCTCCGACTAACACCATTCTTTATATCAAATGGTATGGAAACTTCTCCCATGAATTTAACTTTACCAGTAGTGTCTATTAACGTCTCCTTAATCAGTGTTAGACCTTTATTATCTATCCCCTGTACCTTTAAAATTTTGTAAACAGTTTCACGATCAGCTGAATCGTAGGCATTTTTAAAATCCACGTATGTACGTACAATATTGTTACTAGAAATACTTCGGTGCCTAAGGATTAGTTTCAAATTAAGAATTTGTTCCGGACACGATCTGTTTGGTCTAACGCCTGCTTGGTATTCACCAGTTTTAGGTTCTAACTGTTCTTGGGCTCTCTCAGGTAAACATTGCGAGAGAATTTCGTATGTGACCGGGAGAACATGGTTTCCCCATTTTTATGCAATGGATGAATTAGGGCAGTTTTCCAGTCCTCAGGTATTTTCTCAGGTTGCCAGGTATGTCCTACTAGTTGAATGATCTCTTTTAAAGTGTTAGGACCAGATGATATTAGTAGTTCTGGAATTATACCGTCTTCTCTGGATGCTTTATTGTTTTTAAGTATCTTAATTGGTTATTTCAGGTCAGGTTCTTTAGAGCTAAGTTTGGTGTTATTAGTTTGCTTATGGTTGGAACGTGAATCACTGGTTATAGACTGTTTAATAGTTTTTCAAAATAATTAGCAAATACCTTACAAATTTCCAGGTCTTGAGAGCCAAACTGCCATTTTCATTTTTGAAGCAGAGGCTTTCAGGTTGCTAAAGGTTTACTTTTGTTTTGAATGTTTTATAAAAGGTTCTTGTATTGTTGTTTTCGACACCATTTTCGATTTCTAACAGTTGGGCATTGTGGTAGTTTCTTTAACTCTTTAGGATTAATTTAGATGTTTCTTTCTTTACAGTCACAAAGGTGTTGTACCTATTTTCAGTTTTGTTAGTACTCCATCTTGGAATGTCTCATGCCTAAACTTAAGTGCTGTTTCATAATCCGCATTCCACCAATTGTGTTTTTGTTTGTTTCATGCGAAATTAAATGTTTTACTGTTTTCCGAACTTCACTTTTAGGATTTGTTGGACTGTTTTTTGTCAAGTTCGCTTGTTATAGTTGGGGTTATTTTAGCAGTGTTTAATTTTGGGATAACTTTTTTGTTTTGAAGAGTTTTTGAGGTTGGAGTTTCATTCGCGTTAAATAATGGCCAGAATCAATACTAGCCCCCTTCCTAAAGTGTAAATTTAAAATTTATTTGTAGTTATGGTATCAAATTGCTACATGATCGATTTGAAATTCAGCAATAAATGTATTGGGCGCCCGCCAAGTTTTTTGTTTAGAGGAGTTTCTTGAAAATGTTTTTAAGATTAAATTTTTTTGCACGTTTCAAAAAGTCTTTGGACATTTTGGTTTCTCCATTTATACACACGAAATCCAACTACCATTTTCGTATATCTTTTTCTCTTTACCTAATTCAGCATTAAAATCACCCACTAAAATTTTAATATGGTTTGAGGGAATTTTCGAGATGATGCTTTCTAACATTTTCCAGGCTTCATTAACTTCTTCAGGTTTTTTACAGTTATCCTCATTGACTGGCATATAATAGCATTAGTTAAAATGTAGGCTTTATTTGCGAATTTAAGAAAATTTTCATTGGTTTATTATTAATGGGTTTTACCTCCGTTACTGAATTTAAAATAATTCAGGAGATGCAAAAGCAACTCCCAGATGTGGTGTATTATTAAGTATTCCTTTATCAGTTTTACTTTTAAAAAGAGGATAACTGCCAATATCCATGGTGTTATTGTCCATCATTCGTGTTTCTTGATGTACCAAATTTTAAATCTTCTGTTCTTTTAATGTATCTCCTAATTTATGACGTTTACTTGGCTGTAAAAGTGTCTGTATGTTAAGTGTGGCCAAAAATGTATTTTTTTTTGGTTTTAAGTTCACCAGAGGACTCGGACTCCCTCTTTTGAATCACATTGCATTTTAACCTGGCCGCCCCAGAATCCGGAAGACCAGCGCCATTAATACTGGCAGTGGATTCACCACCTGGGGTAATATTGTGATTGTCAAAACACTCCATTATGATTGTACCTGGAATCAGGTGGCGTTGAGTAGACTCATTGAATGAACTCAGAGCTTTAAGACTTTGAGGGTTAGTTTCAGAATGTAAATTTCACTAGTGAACAGACGCCAACCACTTTGTCGCATGCTACAAGACCGATGCAAAGTGGATCTGAATTTGTTTTCTCTTGGTCAGCAACTTGATATTCTGTATTCGCAGCAGTCCACCACATCTGATGGAATATTCACTATCAGCCATCCGTTACCCGTCCAATACCCTATGCAAGATCGGCTTCTTAGACTTTCAGTTACTAAGTATTGAAGCCTGGAGGTTTCTCTTTTCTTATTCGATAAATTATAATCTCCAAATCTTCCGTTATTCTTTGTTTGCTTTAGACTTTTTGAGATTTTGTTGTCTTTGTTACGGATTTTTCCTCTTAAACCAAATCAATTTTACAGCTGCTCTTCCACTACATTTGTCCTACTTCTTATCTAGAGCTGTAGAGCTCTACAGTGGAATATGAGAGCAATTAGAGTACTGACTAAACGTAATGTAGTGTTAAGATACTAAAATTCGTCTCCCACGTTAACAAGCAACAGAATATTATAGAACCTAGAAGGTGAGCGCCGTTATGTAGTGCGTAGTGACAATTTCAGTAGAAACAAAGAAAAATGATGCTAATGATTATATCTCTTGTCTTTCAGTGGATGAATAACATCTCATACTATTGCAAGACCAGAATCTACTGCTTCACATTTGTGGCTTTGCTTCGGGTTAGAGTGTCGTAACGTCACAGTCGGAAAAAAAGAAAGATCTGTTTCATTTACGTTTTAATGTGCGGCTTTGACTAGTTACACAAAAAGACGGCTTTCGAAATGAAGTGATTTACTGCAGTTAAATCGTGCATTTGCTACCAGTGTGGAATGTGCAAACGTGATCTATTCCTAATGAAGTGGAAAGACGTCACTTCCACAAGTTGCGAAACTGAACGCTGTCACGACGTAATGCTGTCCACATATAATTAATTTTCGTTTTTCAGATCGATACCTATATATCGTGGGAAAAAGTCTGCAAAAGGATGACAGAAACAAATTCCATAAGCATATTTGTACACAACTTCCTACCCTGTACACGCCATTAGCTAATAAATATTCGAACATTTTTTTCAGGCAGTTGTCAACAAGACAAATATGTTTCAAAAAAACCAGAACGATGCATTAGGTTCTTTTATTCTACTATCATTATCTGGAATGAAACTCGAACAAAAACTCCTTACGTATTACGAAAAGGTAAACATAGGAATGCAGCTATCGACACATTCCCTGATTAAAATACGTCATTCAGCTTCAAGTTGAGAAAATACGTTAGAGGGTATTAGAAACCGACAAGAAGCTGCATACTTATGGGTAATGTACTATCAATTCAACTGCGTAGTAGCATTCTACAGTCAACAAAGGTATTTATAATCTTTTCATAATTATTTATTTTCTTTAACTTCACAGACTGAGATCCACTATAACCATTATTTTTTGTGGTGCTGTACACTCTTTTTTAATTATAGCATCTATTTCGCTGGTTTGCATTGAGCACCCTGTCATCTCAGCTTCCACTAGCAGATAACCTATTTGCCGACATAAGGCGCCACGAAGGTGTCCCGTTTCGTATTGCGTGGGCGGCACGAGCCACAACGTGTTCATAAAAAGATCCTAATCTTGTGTGGAGACCAAAGTTGTTAGCAGAAAGAAACAGAAAAAAAACCAAACGTGAGCGAACTTTATTGGTCCCTAGCGTTTGCCATCCTTTACAACGGTCTATGGGTGTACACATACAAACATAACATCAATTTTTTTCATCAGTTCCATTGTTTAAATGTTTTTTCGCTTTTAGAAAAATCTATAATTTACAAAAGTATTTACAATCCTGTTCTCATTTGCACAATAGTAACCTTCATCAGATCTTTAATTTTCCACAACATTTATTATGCAGAGCTATATATGTAGTTTCTTTACTTCTTACACTAGACAGATCGAGTATTTGCTTATTTCCGCGGAAGCTGAAGTACCAAATTAAATCAGTTGCACTTATATTGAAGTAAATGACTATTAATGGTTTAAATTTTTTTTCTTCTGTAGCACTGCTCCTTCGTTATTCGTTTAAAGTAAATCACTGTGTCCATCTACAAGATTTTGACATATAGATATACTTCAAGTAGAGGTAACAACGTTAATGCTCATCAAAGAAGAACTAGTCAGCGATAATAGTCAATATTCCATTTCGTGTACAACATTTTTAAGTGGAGTGTATAGATTATGACAGTTTGAAGCATCTAAAAGTCTGCTTTTCTCATATATGTCTGAAAGCAAGGTGACATCATTAAAAATTTATGGAAGCTGTGGGTACATATTATAAAGACATGCTGCTTTAATGTTGCCTCCATTTCTCTCCATACCACAAAAAGTGGAAAAGGAAAACAAAAGTTCACTATCTCTAACTCACAGCTGCTCTCTAGGCTTCCTGCTAACCCATCGCTTCATGTGAATTATGTATTACAGCTCATAAATGTCTCACAATAAAACATAAACCCAAGAAGCAAAAGTCTGCTACTACTACTAGGTCTACGAAGTAAACAAGAAGCTAAGAACTAATGATTAACTTGTGTTTTCGTACCTTTCGCAGTCATTTTCAATTAGCTATCCCTAAATACATTCCCTGAAAAATTTACACTCCTTGGAAAGGAAATATCCTTCTTTACACCTTTGAACTATGTTATAGCTTTCTGATCTGTAACACATGTTTCCATAATCTGATCGATCAACCAAACTAAAGAGAGCAAAAACTCAAACCACTGACTATGTGCATTTCATATCCTCGATCCAGAAATCAATTACAACCTGTTTCTTTGCTTTATAATCGTTTGTTCCAAGTATTCCTTGTAAATGCATACCACTCACAGGGTTCTCTAACCCCTCTGCGTTATATGCCTTTTCCCATAACTGTTCTTGAATCAAACTATCATTTTTTCTTCAATCTAATACCATAGCTACATCATAGCTGTTTAAATATCCCTTGAAAACTGGTTGTAATACTGCTCCTTCTTCGCCTTGTGCTCTCCTTATAACTAGTTTCTAGGCAATTCTCACTGCAATTCCATTACGTAACACACTGTTTACAGTCTCTCCTTCAATTGCCTCTAATGTTCTTTTACATTCTTTGCTGAACCATCCTAATTCCAACCAAATTATTTCTTCTCGTGGCTCAAATCGTTCTCCTCGAATTCTTATTCTCCGATTAGGGTTACCTCTAACCTTATTTCGTTCTCTTATTTGCAATCTTTCTCTACTGTTGAGTGAGTCAGCCACATATCTTTTTAAATCATACACACGGTACAGTTATAATTGTTGTCGTGCCACAGGGTCTTTAATTACTAGTATGTTGGGATGTCGAATTTATTTCACCTCAAATGGTCCTTATATAGATGGACAAATTTCTTAATTTTTCCTGCCCATTTTAATACATTTTATTCTAGACTCTTGACAATATTCGTTCTCCTACCTGATGTCTTCGAATTTCATCTTTCTGGTTATATTTCCCTAGGTAATCTATTGCCTGTTTCTAAGGTATGCGTTAACAGGCTCTGAAAATTAGTTCTATTTATACTCCATAAATTCTAGACACTTTATTATTTCGAAAACTTATTATCCCTCAATACACTCTCCTAAGGATTCCTGTGGAGCTATCCCTGTACTAGTATGTGGTAATTTATTATGAATGGTTTCATATTATTTTACTTTTGTAGCTAATTCCTTCTGACCTGATTTCAAGTAAGTTGCTTTAACAAATTTCGCATCTGATTCCACAAGGACCAGAGTGAGGTCTGGAGGAATGTAGTACTTGTAGGGAACAGTTGATGTTCGTTACATTGAGAAAAATTTTCCAACATTTGACCAAAATGTAAAAAACCGATCCAGTAATATCTTAAACGTATTTCCATGGTATTTGACCAATAGTTTAGGATGATAAGAAGCTGACACGTTTTGTAATTAATTACGTGGACAGCGACGCACTTGAATAGGGTTTATTAACTTTAAACAGTTTAAATCATACATTTACTTTGAAATGTATTTCAAAGCCAAGTGTTGGTCATTAGGTGCGCAGAGTAAACTTCAGTTACAGTTGTGGGGACCCGAAGTTAACACAGATTCTTGGGAACGATATACGAACTTTGGAGTGTGGAATACTACCCAGACCAAATATTTAGACGAGGACATAGGTGAATAATATTTAATCGGAGAATTAATTAGCAGATTACTTACCACACCAATAGAGAAGCTTATCGGTGCAACATGAGAAAACGCACAGGTTTTTTGTTCTAATTCTTGGGTCAGTTAGATTACCTACACATTTACAAGGCAAACAGTCACTATGAATTAGTGGAAGAAGAAGACCATATAGACCTAATGAAAAAATTTTTACCTCCATAATGTGAGTTACAGAAAAAATATGCACCATGCTGAGAGTATTGCTAACAACACACGATGTGCGATAAGAGGATACAATCCCAGAAATGGTAGTGATAGACAGAGGGGCCTTCGTAGAATAATGATAGCAGAGGTCTACTCACAGGGAGAATACAATATTGCAGAAGAAATGGCTGTAATGAAGGTAGTTGGACGCCATCACTGCAAAGAATACAGGAAACACCATTCAGGGTAGCAACCACTGGAAAAGCAACTACATCTGAAACAGAACGCCAGGAGAAAGGATTTCCATACCTGCTTTTATCCATTACCAAGAAGGGAAACAAGTAAGAGAACTGTTAATGGAGGTGATGGAAGTAGAGAATATGTTATATAAAGGAACTTATTCTCAGCCTCTTTACAGACACCAGCACTGACTTGAGTTTTATCGAAAAATGTGCATAGAGGAAATTAATAATCACGGTTAAGTTACTTGTTAAAGGAGTAAGATCCTGATGTACAATTGATAGAGAAGAGAATACACGAAGAATGGCGGACATGGGGCTTCGAACAGAAGGTATGAGTTTCATACAAAGTATAATATTTTATCAGAACTGGGGACGAAGATTTTATTTGATATCAGTTGGGTGAAAGGAAATCAGGTAAAAATGTTGTTTATAAAAAGTAAGATTAGTATCCCTTGTAATCGTAGGAGAAGGCAAGTTAAATCTAACAATGAAGTGAATGAAATAGATGATGACAGAGTCTGGGTAGAAATGGCGTAGTCCAACTTACAGGGAAATAGTTTGGAAATGAGTAATTGTAATAATCTGATCTGCTGTGTTCTCTTGCATAGCTCTTCCCGCTTCCATAAATTTACTACTCCCGCCTGGTACCTTGTATTTTGGTAGGGAATAGTAACAACTAATTGTTTCCTTTTATTTTCCATTTGACGCGTACTATTGATTCACACCAGTTACACTAACATTATGGACTGAGTGGTCACAATCGCACAGCCATTTTACATCTCACCTCTGAACTAATGTATGCGACCGTCCTTTTGTTTCATGAATCTAATCCACCCCAGACACATTGACTCTCATGGTTCATTAATACTGCCTCATGCTCAAAGCCTTTGGACATATGGTAGTCTACAATTGACCAGTCGCATCATTGTTGTGGTGCTCTTTTACTGCAAGCTCAGCAAAAGAAGCATTCAACGTTGTTACTTTGCCCTCTGCCAAATTTAATTTTGAACTAAATCGGCTATCAATTTTAGATTAAAAATGCTGTAATTATGGTTTTCATCTGATATTGATTTCTTCTGTAAAACTTTAGAATCAGTGTGCGCTCCTCTCTTCCCATGTTTTTGATGTCCCTCCCCTCATGATTCCCTGTTTCCTGATTGGCTATAAACGTATAAAAAAATGTTCGCACACCTTCTTCTTCACACGCTTTGACAAATTTAGAGAAAATACTACACTAATTATCAACGCTGGTCTACTAACTATTGTTTAATAAAATGAACTATATATAAACTTTACACTCATAACAGTTCTGGAATGAAGTTCTTTAAAATTTTTGCTATTAGCCTTGGATACTTGTAACTGAGTCGCTAGCCATGACTGTTCTCAACAAACTGCACGTTGTCCACAAACTGCACATTGTTCTCTTGTTTGTCAATAACTGAATTTTGCATTTTCACTTGTTAAGTATTCATGTACATGCTGATACGCTTGAGAAATTTTGCACCTTTATTTCTGTACTTGTTTGGTTCCTCGTACGATTCACCACCAATAAATCAGGCCATCCGCAACTGCAAGCTACTGCTTCCCTCCTCTGTTCAGCGCACGTATTGAAGTATTAATTTACAATTAAAAACGAACTGAGAGTTGTTTCACCTGTTATTTATATCTCCTCTATCTATTATGTAGACCTCCAGATTTAATATGCTAAGAACTAAATGTTAAATTTCCTTGACTTAACTGCTAAGCTCATCAGTCTCTAAGCTTACACACTACTTAACATAAATTATCCTAAGGACAAACATACACACCCATGCCCGAGGGAGGACCTCTGCCGGGACCAGCCGTACAGCAGAACCGTATCAAACAAGTAAATAAAAGCATGTATTGATAGAGAATGGCGAGAAATCTGGGACAGGGTGGAAACAGAGAGGAGAACCTACGAGTTCCTTACTAATATAAAAGAAAGAACAGGAATGACATGCTTCCTTCTTACCAAGGAAGCTATACACTGCATTTGACTACTTGGTACGTATCGCAGCTCTTTACTAAAAATAAGACAGCACACCACAGACACTTGTGTATGTGAAGTAATCGGCAGCCCGGACCACATCGTCTGGGTATGTGCAGGTACACAAGATGACACAGATCAGGACAGGGACGCACTGAGTAATGCTACAGTCTATAATAAAAGAAGGAATGAGGAATTGTGGCATGAGCTGAACTCACTGACAGCTACAATGTCAACTTATGAATAGAAAGCCTACATGGCTAAGGGACTACCAAGAAAAGGTTGTATATCACGATAACGAGACGCGCCGCGGCAGAACATCCACCTACAACAGCCTTCCAGAAGCAGCGAGGAGACGAGCCTCGGGGAGGACCTGGCATGATTTCCGGAGACCCTGACAGTCATTTCCCAATCTCTGCTCTTTGGGTGGCGCAGCACCGCAGCCACTGTGAATCCTGAGTTACACCTCAGCGCGGCGGGGACTAACCACCCAGACAAATGAGAAATCCAGGTTGGTTCTGATGTCAATTGCAATAGTGGAGAGTAGTGCTGTGTAGTGCAGCGCTGTGTTTTGTAATAGTGTAGTCCACAATTATAAAATACAGTACATATGATCTACCAATGCTGCATAATGTAACAGACCAGTAACGTGTGCCTTCTGCATTCCGGATGAACAGATGTCTGGGCACCAGATGGCCAAATGATAATATGTAGATCTTTTTATTTTATTTTCAGTTATTATTTTTGTTCTTTTTATGTTGAAATTCTATGTAGATTTTTCCCCTTAAACAGCATATTTCTCAGTAATCACCAAAACGTTTCAAATTTTGTAAAAATATCAGGCGCTTGGTTGATGTCAATTCAGGTGCAACGCTCTTTTAAGTAGATAACAGACTAAAAGCAAATAGCAAATAAATAAATAAATCCAGTTGGTTGGCAGTAGTTTTGCTAGTAGTGAGTAGCTACTGGAAGGCGTTGTTAATAGATTTAGTATTTAGTGTTACTGTAAATGTATGATTGCCTAATTATTAACTCTGAAGGGTGATATCCCGATTTTATTGTTTGTATTAATCTGGTTGTGACTGAAGACTATTTTTCATCTTGCGCGTATTGTATTTTCAGGCCAAAAAGCCGAAAATTGTTAAACGTTTGTTTTCTTCTTAATGCCTCTAATTTTAATGTTATTTAGGCGGTGTTAATTTCAAATTACTTCGTTGCTGTACTCAACAAAATTTATTCAGTTATTGTATTGTTGTAATGCCCAGTGTTTCAGGAATCGTAAGGGGGCCAAATTATATTTTAAATTCAGTTTGTTAAACGGCTATTTGAGAGAAAGATATTTTTATTTCATATATACTGTCTGTGAAAGTAAACCCACACCAGCAAAACCCCATGAACGAACACCATATCACACATATCCTACGCTATTAGTCGACCACAATATTATTTCACTGGGCAGTGAGAGTTTTTATCGTGATATTTCAGCAAGCCATACTCAAACGTTTGAAACTATACGCAAAACTGTATTGAAATCATGCACAGTGCGATGTATTTTCCTTAGTCACCGCTGTGCGTGTCACGGTAACGTCAGAAAGAGTTTCCAATAAAGGCCACAGGAGGCCAAGTGTCATAATATCATGATCAGATAATACAATATTTCAAGCAGAACATTGAGCGTGAAAGCTGTCTAATATTCTTGCCAACTTTAATGTATCACGTTTATGCGTGTATTACTCGCGGGTAGTCTTTTGCTGTGGTATCTGTGTCCACTACGCGATCATCTGTGTGCTCACTCCGGTTTCGGCTACGTTGAGAATCACTTTAGTAAGGTTTCTGGGGTGATGCGATTTGAATGTGGCTTTGCGGACAGCACGGAGTATGCGTTTGAATACTAACAAGGATTCCGAATCTGTTCCGGATTCCGATTTGTTCGCTTCTTGTGTGTGTGCAGTTGTGTGCTAATGAACGTGGCTGCTGTGAAATGTACTGAGAAGAAAGGAGGGTGATGTATGACTGCAACATAGGTCTGTATATACACTGAAGTATCAGAGATACTGGTATAGGCATGCGTATTCAAATACAGATATATGCAAACAGAGAGAATATGGCGCTGCGGTCGGCAGCATCTACATAAGACAACAGATATCTGGAGCAGTTGTTAGTTCGGTTACTGCTACTACAATGGCACGTTATCGAGATGTAAGTTAGTGTGAACGTGATGTTATAGTCGCCGCAAGAGCGATGGGACACACCAGCTCCGATGTAGAGATGAAGTGGGGATTTACTCGTACAACCATTTCACATCTGTACCGTGTATATCAGGAATCCGATAAAATATTAAATCTCCGACATCGCTGCGGCCGGAAAAAGATCCTACAAGAACGGGACCAACGTCGACTGAAGACAATCGTTCAACGTGACAGAAGTGCAACCCTTCCGCAAATTGGTGCAGATTTCAGTGCTGGGTTATCAACAATTGTCAGAGTGCAAACTAATCAACGGAACATCACCGATACAGACTTTCAGAGCCGAAGGCCCTCTCGTGTAGCCTTCATAACTGCACGATATAAAGCTTTACGCCTTGCTTGGGCCCGTCAATACCGACATTGGACTTTTGATGACTGGAAACATGTTGCCTGGTCGGACGAGTCTCGTTTCAAGTTGTATCGAGCGGATGGACGTTTGCGCGTAAGAAGACAACCACATGAATCCATGGACCCTGCATGTCAGCAGGGGACTGTTCAAGCTGGTGGAGGCTCTGTAATGGGGTGGGGCGTGTGCAGTTGGAGTGATATGGGACCCCTGATACGTCTACATACGACTCTAACAGGTGACACGTACGTAGGCATCCTGTCTGATCACCTGCTTCTATTCATGTCCGTTCTGCATTCCGACGGACGTGGGCAATTCCAGCAGGACAGTGCGACACCCCACACGTCCAGAATTGCTACAGAATGGCTCCAGGAACACTCTTCTGAGTTTAAAACACTTCTGATGGTCTTCAGACTCCCCAGACATGAACAGTACTGTGCATATCTGGATGCCTTGAAACGTGCTGTTCAGAAGAACTCTCCAAGCCCTCTTACTCTTTCGGATTTATGAACAGCCATGCAGGATTCATGGTGTCAGTTCCCTTCAGCACTGCTTAAGGCGTTTGTCGAGCCCATGTCATGTCGTGTTGCGGCACTTCTGCCTGCTCACGGGGCCCTACACGATGGGAGGCAGGTGTACCAGTTTCATTGGCTTTCAGTGTATGAGATTACGATGAGAGCGACTGTGAACATCATTTTTCTGTTCACTTGCACTGGAAATAAGGATAAATTTTGCTGGAAATGCGAGCTTGGCACGCCTTATTGTGACGGGATGTCTTATCTGTACTGAGGCGGTATGAGTAACAAAGCAGGACTTGCCGTTTAGATTAGTATGGCCCATTTTCCGTTTCCTCTACATAGTGCATTTGATTCGTAACTGAGATGAGTACAGATTTCCTTCATTCATCTACTGTTTCTTGCATTTTTGTTGGTTTCACGAATACTTTGTAAACAATGTCTTTGTCTTACTGGGACCCTTGTAGCAGTATTGGTGGTATTTCATGTAAATGAAGTGTATCTAACTGATTTACTTGGCGTGGCTCAATAAAATAATGATACCAATACAGGTGATGCTGAGCCGCGTGGAAGCGGGTCAGACGGAGGCTGACCAGGAATTTATATGAAGAGTGACCTCCTGATACAACAAGAACTGTCACCACGGCGTCGAACAGTGACGACATAGCTCAGTCTAGCAGAAGGGCCAAGTCATAATATTATTGACGCAGCAGAGAAGCAGAGCTGCTGTGGCGTACGGCCGTGCGGGATTAGCCGAGCGGTCTCAGGCGCTGCAGTCATAGACTGTGCGGCTGGTCCCGGCGGCGGTTCGAGTCCTCCCTCGGGAATGGGTGTGTGTATTTGTCCTTAGGATCATTTAGTTTAAGTAGTGTGTAAGCTTAGGGACTGATGACCTTAGCAGTTAAGTCCCATAATATTTCAGACACATTTGAACATTTTTTTTTTTTTTTTGCGGCGTGGGTGGCTGATTTCTTTACGTCCAAGCCGCAGCTCTATTGCGGTTTACTGGATAGGAATAGATGCATTGGCAAAACAGGGGCTGTCCTAGCCCGTATAAATATACTCTTTTCTAGAAACAAAGTATTCAGACTGACAGCCAACAGTTTCGAAGGTCCACGTCGATCTTAGAGTCGACATGAGTCTACAAGCTGCCGCTGTCACCTGTAGCTGTGGTCCTCAACTGTTCATGCTGGAACTAATGGTGTCAACGTAGAGCTCTCCAACTGATGGGGCTCCTGCGGGGCTACTTCAGCCGCTGCTGGCCACCTATTCAGGGGTCCACATTTGGCGACAAGAGTAGTGGCTGCTACCTCCTTTGCGACGGCAGCCGTAACTAGCAGAGGGAACATGCAGCCTCGTGAGTGCAGTGTTTTTTTTCGGTTATTTTTGTTTGACTGCAATAATAATGGCACCTGAATGGGTTTTATGAAAGTGTTTAATTGTACTTACACTAATGGGAGCGCGATCTAATAAAATATTCAAGATACTGTAGAATATGTGTGTTAGTTTATGCTGTTTATAATGTGCAATGTATTTTGGCTTGAGTAAACAGCGTGACACATTGTATTTAAGAATTTATAAAGATGAGCAGCCATTCTAGAGGGAAGGTTAAGCTAAATCAGAATTTTACTTTCTTGTCCAGCATGTCGAACATCTTGGGTAGGATTCTGCAACTGTAGTAATAGTTTAGAAGGAAATGTCAGTAGTAGGAGCACTTTTCTTTTTATTTTAAATCCTGGCCGGTTTTACTCACAAGCGCAATATCATATGGTATGTACGTAGTATCAAACAACATAGTACAACAGAATTAGTGAAACGGTGAAGAATGTAGTAATAAGTATCATCAACAACAAATAAAATACATAAATGTTCTAAACAGCTGGTCCAAACACTTCATAACAGAGATAAATTAAATAATACTGTAGTGTGAACTCGTCTAAAATTAAAATTGATATTTGTTATGATGATGAGAAACAACTTGTCGACAAACGCCATAAAAATACGATAATGTCACAGATAGCCTATAGTAAGAACTCAGTTACCATCTAGTAAATTAACGCATATCATCCACAGAGGATACAGGACGATTTCAAAAGCACGCCAGTATTGACACACAAAAAGGAGAGAGACATGTTAATAGTAGGGATTGTAAGAGGGCAGGTAGCTACGCAGGCAGAGACAAATAATGAGAGAAAAGATGGCAAAATGCATTGACAAGGATGCATCATAAGAAGACCTGTAAAACGTATTAATACGAAAATAAGGACAGCATACGACGCTCAGAGATCCTATGATGATCGAAAAGTCGATGTGAAAACCATCGATAGTAAACAAACGGAAGTAGGAAAGGATAACTGTGCAGGCAAACACGATGTTAATACGACATGTAGCCAAAAGGAACTGGGCACGGCCTCCCGTTTACAATAAATAGGTCTAATGTACTATGTAACGAATCGTAATAGTGATACCATTAATTTATTATAATACATAAAACACTATGAAATGCATCCACGATAACAATGTTTTCCAGTTTCTTTTGTTGCTTAAGAGTATCGCTTTTACTGTGGTGCACATGGCTGTCAATTTTAATTTCCTCAGAAATGTCCGTTTGGCTATCTTTCTCCATTTTATGCAAAATTGTGAGGTTATTGGCAATATTATGTCGTTTCAGAATTAAATGAGAAGCAAAGGTAGGTTTGTCTTCTTCATTCTTCCTCCCTGCTTCTCTATGCTCTGTAAATCTAATTTTAAGGCATTTACCTGTCTTGCCAATGTAAAAGGAAACACGATGAGTGCAGCAAATTTTATAACTGTCTGCAGTTGAAAAATTTGTTGTGTTTGGTTTTAATGTTGTGTACAAGTAACAGACCTAGTGGGTTATCTGTTTGAATCTGCGAAACAAAGCACTGAATTTACAAGAAACTCTTCCCATAATAGGGAAACGAAATGAGTTACATATTTTCTGCTGTATCATCAGGAACTATATTGCCTCTGTTTTGAAGAACGTCAAGTTCAGAATTATATATCCTATCGACTAGAGAAAAATAAACGTCATTTTGGAAGCAATTTCACGCAATGTATTCATTTCTTTGTGGGTTTCTGTATCATTAAACCCTAAAATGGTTCAAATGGCTCTGAGCACTATGGGACTTAACATCTGAGGTCATCAGTCCCCTAGAACTTTCTTATTCTTTTAGTGTTCTACCCTGAGGTTGGTTTGCAGCAGAGCGCCATTCCTCTCTTCTGTCTGCCTTCCTCTTCATTTCCACGTATGTCTTACGTCCAACGTCATTCATGATCTGTTGCATGAATGATAACCTTGGTCGCCCCCGCCGATTCCTTCCCTCAATAGTTCCTTCTGCTATTGTTCCAATGCTGTTGTTGTGTCGTAGGATGTGCCCTACAAGTTTGTCCCTTCTTGTTTGGATGTGCCTCCACAGAGATTTGGTTTCCTGTACTCTTCTAAGCACATCTTCATTTGTTACTTTGTCTCTCCAGCTGATCTTCATCATCCTTCTATAGCACCACATCTCCAGGGCCTGTAGCCATCTTCTCTCTTCTCTTCCAATTGTTCAAGTTTCACATCTATACAGGGCCACACTCCAAACAAAAGCTTACACGATACGTTTCCTTATTTTCAGAGTGATGTTCTTGCTGGTGAGTAAGTTCCTTTCCGATTAAATGCAATTTTGGCCTTTTGTATTCTGGTCGCAATTTCTTTCCGGCTTCTACCATCTCTTGTGATTTTGCTTCCAAGGTACGTACATTCCTCTATCACTTCCAGCTCCTCTCTTCCAATTCTCATTCTCAGAGGTCCATATTCTGCTCCTGTACTACATACCATCACTTCCCTAGAACTTAGAACTACTTAAACCTAAGTAACCTAAGGACATCACACACATCCATGCCCGAGACAGGATTCGAGCTGAGACCGTAGTGATCGTGCGGTTCCAGACTGAAGCGCCTAGAACCGCTCGGCCACACCGGCCGGCCATTAAAGCATAATTTAATTAATCTGATTACAATCGCCTGAAAAAAATTCTTTCCTTTGCTGATCTGAGTGGCAATAGTTATCAGAAATAATGATATCTGTTGTTATGGACTTGAGATAAACGCCAAACCAATGACTTCATTGTGTACGTCGCCAATGTAATGCAAACGTACTTCTCCTTCTCCAGGAAAAGCAAGGCTTCAGGCAATTCTGCACACCCGAGAGAAGCTCACAAAACTTCATTGGACTGTTCGCCCTCATGCATCCTATATCCCGGATCTCGCGCCTTCCGATTGCCATCTCTTTGGCCCAATGAGGGATGCGCTCCTCGTGAAGCAGAACGTCGGTGATGGGGGAGGTTAGTGGTGCACCAAGGTGTCGGCTCCGACAACGTCAAGTGGAGTGGTACAATGCGATAATACACGACCTCCCTGTAAGGTGGTGTAAGGTCGTCACTTTGAACGGAAATTATGTTTAAAAATAAGGTTTTGTAACCGATAGAGTAGGGAATAATAATGGTGTATTGGAAGTCTTAAAAAACCAACCTGCTTTCATAAAAAAGGTATTTCATTGGTTACTGAATGCCCCTGATGTATCGTATCAACTATGGTGAAATAATCGCCATTTTTGAGGAAATTTCGCTCAATATATTCAGTTCTTTGTTAGTTTCAGTTCAATTGAAGCTTAATTTAAGTAATCTGTGCATCATTGCTCGAAAAAAGACTTTATTTTCTTGCTATGGGTGGCATCAATTGTTAAAGGCTTGCGATAAATGCGAAAGGAATGACATTGATTGATGTTAGAAGTGCATAAATTGGGAAAACTGATGAATATATATGGTTGATGTTCAACACTGAAGTGAATGTTAGGAAACGGTTTCTCTTTTTTATACTTCACACCCTGAACAAGATCGAGGTGAATGTAAAATTATTGCTGCGACGTGTAACGAAAAACTATGCTTCATTTATCGGCAGAGGGGAATAATTGGCATATTTTATGAGTCCTTTCTAATGCAAATTGTGTTCATCGAATGCTTCTCCGTAAGCGGCCTTCTCCCTCGTATAACAACAGTGGCGTTCTCTTCGAAGTCTTCTCCCTTGCTGGCACGTGAGGGGGAGAGCAGTAGCCGGCCTGGTCGGATGACGCATGGCACGTGTGGACACGCCTGCACACGTGTGTGTGTGTGTGTGTGTGTGTAAATCGGACGCGTGTGGAGCTCGATTGCCTATGCATGGAAGTGGGCGGCGGTAGAGTCCGCGTTGTTATTCGGTCATTAAAGCGATCAGATCTCGCTTCCCCCATTCCCTTCCCCACACATTCTGCCTCTCCTTCGCCGTTCGACACCCCTCGTTGTCTGGTGCCATACCAGCCGCCGTTTACCGCCGCCACAGAAGCGCCGATTAGTCCAGTTTCGGGCTTAACGCCCCTCGGTGCAGACCAATATCTCTGTCGGAAACCGAGTAACTGCCCAGGCACTAAAGCCAATGATAACCATTACCGACAGATAGCTCCTAACTGTTATTCACATCAGTAATGCCTACGTGACACAATCCATAGTATTTATTAACGCGAAATGCAACAATATGAATTCCTACGGTATGTTAAACCCATAGGTGCCTCAAATTACCCATTTTATAAGAACCCGATCATCTCAACATCTATTGGATTTATACTGCCGGAGAAAGCTATAAAGTTTTCGATATGTATCCCAATCTCTGTCTTCCTTTAGAATTTTCACCCTCTACAGCTCCCTCCAGTTCCATGGAAGATATTCCGTGATGTCGTAACACATGTCCTGCGATTGTGTCCGTTCTTCTGTTAATATATTCCATATATTCCTTTCCTGGCCAACTTTTACGGAGAACCTCCTCATTACTTAACATATCACACCACTTAATTTTCAGCATTCTTCTGTAACACCTTATCTCAAGTGCTTCGATTCTGTTCCGTTCCAGTTTTCCCATAGCCCGTATCTCATTGCCCTACAATGCAGTGCCCCAAACGTACACTCTCAGAAATTATTCCTCAAATTAAGCCTCCTGTTTTATAACAGTAGACTATTCTTGGCCAGGAATGCGCTTTTTGCCAATGCTAGTCTGCTGTTTATGTTCTCCTTGCTCCGACCGTCATGGGATATTTTACTACCTAGGTAATAGAATACTTCATCAACTTCGTGATCACAAATTTAGAATTTAAGTTTTTCGCTGTTCTCGTTTTTGCTACTTCTCATTACTTTCATGTTTCTTCGATTTACTGTCCATCCATATTGTGTACTCATCAGACTGTTCATTCCATTCAACAGATGTAATTCTTTACTTTCACTAAGGACAGCAATGCCATCAGCGGATCTTAATATGCATATCTCTTCACTTTGAATTTTAATTCTCCTGTTGAATGTTTAATTTATGTTCGTCATTGCTTCTTCAGCTTATAAATTGAACACCAGGGGAGAAAGACTACATACCTGCCTTCCACCGATTTTTGCCCTTGCATTCGCTCTTGGTCTTTTACTCCAACTGTTCCAGTCTAGTGACTGACTTTAAAAACACACGAAGGAATGCACGCTACTAGCCACCTTAAGCAGAGTCGGACAATTTCTACTATTTTCGTTCTTGTGGGATATGAGGTTGCGTTTGGGCAGTGTTTGTAAATATTACGAGTTCTATATATTTTAAGTGTTTTATAATTTATTAAGGTTATTAGGGGACTATTGTTACTTCTTGAGTTACAGAGTTTTATGGGGAGTGAAAATCAATATATTTTTAAAAATAATTACGTAACGTGTGGACAGTTAAGCCACACTTCGTCGATCATGCGACATCTTGCACCTTCAAAAAGGACGTCTTCTAAAATGAAGCACATTCCACTGAGTTTCTTTAAGTCTTAAAAATTTTCCCTGTCTTGAAGGTGGAAATTTTTTGTTAATTGCCAGTTACTTCTATTTCGAAATTTTTTAACTTGTAATATGTTTCTGACAATACTCCTTTTTAATTTGAATTCACTTATTGATTATTGAGGTGCAGTACAGTAATAATGTAATACACACTCTGTAAATAAAATATTGACAATATCTTCTTTACTGAAATACACTATGTGATAAAAATCATCCGGACACCCCCCAAAAAATATTAGGTGCATTATGCTGCCACCTTCCGCCAGGTACTCCATATCAGTGAACTCATTAGTCATTAGACATCGTGAGAGAGCAGAATGGGTCGTTCCGCAGAGCACACTGACTTCGAACGTGGTCAAATGATTGGGTGTCACTTGTGTAATACTTCTGTTACCGAGATTTCCACGCTCCTAAACATCCCTAGGTCCACTGTTTCCGATGTGATAGTGAAGTGGAAACGTGAGGGGACATGTGCAGCACAAAAGCGTACAAGCTGACCTCGTCTGTTGACTGACAGAGACCACCGACAGTTGAAGAGGGTCGTAATGTGTAATAGGTAGACATCTATCCAGACCATCACACAGGAACTGCAGACTGCCTCAGGATCCTCTGCAAGTACTGTGAAAGTTGGGCGGGAGGTGATAAAACCTGGATTTCATGGTCTAGCGGCTGCTCATAAACCACACATCACGTCGGTAAATGCCAAACGACGCTTCGGTTGGTGTAAGGAGCGTAAACATTGGACGACTGAACAGTGGAAAAACGTTGTGTGGAATGACGAATCACGATACACAATGTGGCGATCCGATGGAAGGTTTGGGTATGGTGAATGCCCAATGAACGTCATCTGCCAGAGTATGTAGTGCCAACAGTAAAATTCGGAGACGGTGGTGGTATGGCGTGGTCGTGTTTTTCGTGAAAGGGGCTTGCACCCTTTGTTGTTTTGCGTGGCACTATCAAAGCACAGGCCTACATTGATGTTTTAAGCACCTTCTTGCTTCCCACTACTGAAAGCAATTCTGGGTTGACGATTGCATCTTTCAACACGATCGAGCACCTGTTCATAATGCACGGCCTGTGGCGGAGTGGTAACACGACAATAACATCACTGTAATGGACTGGCCTGCACAGAGTCCTGACCTCTGTCCTACAGAACACCTTTGGGACGTTTTGGAACGCCTACTTCGTGCCATGCCTCACCGAGCGACATCGATACCTCTCCTCAATGCAGCACTCAGTGAAGAATGGGTTGCCACTCGCAAGAAACCTTCCAGCACCTGATTGAACGTATGCCTGCGAGAGTGGAAGATGTCACCAAGGCTAAGGATGGGCCAACACCACATTGAATTCCAGCATTAACGATGGAGGGCACTACGAACCTGTAATTCATTTTCAGTCAGGTATCTGGATACTTTTGGTTACATAGTGTACTTTTAAATTTTAGTAGAATGTTTGTTCTTAGGTGAAGGATTATGTTGTACCTTGGAACAGTTTTTCACATTCTGAAGGAAGTTATTTTCTTGAGTACTAAATGAAATTTAAGAAAACGTCTGTAGCACACATTAAGTGAATGCTATCATTTCAAAATGGAAAAACAATTGTTAAACTTCTGTTACAGGTCTGGCTACAGGCGAAGAAGTGAAAAGTATTTGAAGGTACAGCACTGGCCCCTACATGAGTAATTAAGGGCAGCCGGACACGAAGTTCCGCACAGAGCGTGTGTGACACAGTCCGTTACAGACATATTGTACATTTTGTTAGGACTTTCATGTCGTATCTGAAAGTATCTCTACTGTCGCACATCATTGTTTTAAGCGTTTTACCTGATAATATCACCCTCATATGATCACAATGACGGCATCAAAAACGCACAGTAGTGCAGTGGCACGCAAACCACTGGTAGTCGTTTCGGACGTTTGTGGCAGAAGAACTGTTCGTCACTAATATTTGGTCGGCCAATTGAGGAGACTTTATTTGCTGATTCATCCATTACACTAATCGTGTTCAAGCCTGGGAACTCTCTTGGTTCTACTGAATGAGGTGTATATTAAATAAACGGACCGCCCTTCTCACTACTGCTAATCCGTCCCACTGCCCCAACAGCAAAAATATAGCTTTAAACTGCACACGTCTTCATGAGCGCCATCTGCACGTGACAGTTGCATTCAAGTGGCAACATTCAACACTCGCTATAAGAAGAACCCACTGCGCAAGCAGCAAGAACAATTCTGTTGATGTAAGACGGTAATTAAGAACTTGAAACAATACAACGCAAGTTTTATATGAATATTGTAATCTTAGATTCACATGCAGATAATTCCCTAGACTATATGTACGGCATAAGTAACCTGCCACCGAGTCCAATCTCATAAGTGATTTCGTTTAACATGTTATTTTCTTGTTGAGTGTGTCCATGAAAGTGTGCCTGAGTATCTCTATGTAATTTACTGTCCTTGTGCTTTTCGAATTATCTTCGTAGTAATCTGCGCTAAAATCTGTTTTATTGTTATCAATAAAATTAAGTTTATTTGATGGTATCAGCTGATAGCTCGTCCCACATCTTGCATCAGTTCCTATATCCATCCATCACTAGGTCACAGTATGACGCATTCTGTACCATCAACAACTCTGCCTAAAGCAGTCATTTCATTATCTCAGAATCGTTAATTTTGTAAACTAGGAACGGCTCTGGGAAGTCTTCAGAACTTAGGAAGTTGGCAGCGGCTGTCTATGTGCACTCGCTGTCCATCCAGATCCAAATCTCTTCATTTTATGTACGCTCGGTCTCAAAATTATGGTTCAAAATGGTTCAAATGGCTCTGAGCACTATGGGACTTAACATCTATGGTCATCAGTCCCCTAGAACTTAGAACTACTTAAACCTAACTAATCTAAGAACAGCACACAACACCCAGTCATCACGAGGCAGAGAAAAACCCTGACCCCGCCGGGAATCGAATCCGGGAACCCGGGCGTGGGAAGCGAGAACGCTACCGCACGACCACGAGCTACGGACTCAAAATTATGGCTCTCACAAAAAAGACACCTCATCCAGATGCTGGTATTTTACTCATTTTATCCCTGGGGCCAAAGATATTACCTTGTATTTCCGTTCCCTGAAATAAACCATTACGGTATCAATTGTAGTTGCGTTATAATAGGCTGCATTCTAAATTTATCCTACATATGTTTTCTCAAGTCGACATTCCTTTTTTTCAACACGTACTGATCTTAAAGGGATGAATGTGGTATCATTAGGGAAATTTTTTAACTGGTTTCTGACATTGCCCACCGATTTTTCACTAGAACGTACTATTTGTGAACAATTTTGACATGAAAGAGGCTTTCCACTATCATAAGCAAAAGGGCGTCGTGGATGCCCAGCTTCGTATCGGTATTTTAGGACCCTAATGAATCACTAATAAAACTTCCTGTTATGTTATTACAAACACCGTTTTATTTGTTTTAAAGTACTTTTTGTTTTTCGTCATCAGTCTTCTGACTGGTTTGATGCGGGCCGCCACGAATTCCTCTCCTATGCATACCTCTTCATGTCAGACTATCACTTGCAAACCTACGTCCTCAATTATTTTCTGGATGTCTTCCGTTACAGTTTTTGCGTTCTACAGCTCCCTCTAGTACCATGGAAGCCATTCCCTCATATCTTAACAGATGTCCTATCATCCTGTCTCTTCTCCTTATCAGTGTTTTCCACATATTCCTTCCCTCTGCGATTCTGCACAGAACATCCTCATTCCTTACCTTATCAGTCCACCTAATTTTCAGCATTCGTCTGTAGCACCACACCTCAAATGCTTCGATTCTCTTCTGTTCCGGTTTTCCCACAGTCCATGTTTCACTTGCATGCAATGCTGTAATCCAGACGGCCTATATTCTCAGAAATTTCTTTCTCAAATTAAGGCCGATATTCGATATTAGTTGACATCTCTTGGCCAGGAATGCCCTTTTTGCCATTGCTAGTCTGTTTTTGATGTCCTCCTTGCTCCGTCCGTCATTGGTTATTTTACTGCCTACGTAGAGAAATTCCTTAACTTCATCTACTTCGTGACCATCAATCCTGATGTTAAGTTTCTCGCTGTTCTCATTTCTACTACTTCTCACTACCTTCGTCTTTCTTCGATTTACTCTCAATCCATACTCTGTACTCATTAGGTTTTTCATTCCGTTCAGCAGATCATGTAATTTTTCTTCACTTTCACTCAGGATAGTATTGCCATCACCGAATCGTATCATTGATATCCTTTCACCTTGAATTTTAATTGCACTCCTGAAACTTTCTTTTATTTCCATCATTGCTTCCTTGATGTACAGACTGAACAGTAGGGGCGAAAGGCTACATCCTTCTCTTACACCCTTTTTAATACGGGCACTTCGTTCTTCGTCGTCCAGTCTTATTGTTCCTCCTTGTCCGCCCCGGTAGCTGAGTGGTCAGCGTGACAGACTGTCAATCCTAAGGGCCCGGGTTCGATTCCCGGCTGGGTCGGAAATTTTCTCCGCCCAGGGACTGGGTGTTGTGTTGTCCTAATCATCATCATTTCATCCCCATCGACGCGCAGGTCGCCGAAGTGGCGTCAAATCGAAAGACCTGCACCAGGCGAACGGTCTACCCGACGGGAGGCCCTAGCCACACGACATTTCCATTGTTCCTCCTTGACTGTTGTACGTATTGTATATGACCCGTATCTCCCTATAGCTTACCCCTGCTTTTTTTCAGAATTTCGAACATCTTGCACCATTTTACACTGTCGAACGCATTCTCCAGGTCGACAAATCCTATGAAAGTGTGTTGATTTTTCTTTAGTCTTGCTTCCATTATTAGCCGAAACGGTAGAATTGCCTCCCTCGTGCCTTTACCTTTCCTAAAGAATAACTGGTCATCTATGAACCGTGCTGCGACTCGCGTTGGTGCTGTCTGTAGGTTTTCGCCCTCTGTTGGAGGCCAGATGGTATCGTATAGTTGGCATGGTTGCGGTTGTTTGTCTTCTTCTCGTGTTGGCTGGCGCCACTCGGTTTCGCAAGCGTTGCCTCTCCGCAAGTGACAGCAGCGGCGGTTATCGATGAGTAGTAACTGTTGCCCTATCTTTGGGGCGACGTCGTTGTTTTTCCGGATCGTGTGAGTGGGCCAGTTCGGTTGGGGACTCAGGAAGAGCCAGGTCCGCACAGTGCCAGAACACGCCGGAACCGCTGGCGGCACGTGTGGACTGCCAGATGGAAGGGCTATGGTCACGAAGGTATACGACCTCGTCGTAAACCGGATCCAGCAAGCTTTAAGATGGGTGCATTTCAATCCCAGTAGAGAAACCTCCACCATTGCGATATCCCGCGATTCCCCAGTGACTTGAGTTCGTGTTGCTGCTCGTAGTGTCGCCGAAGCGAAGAGCAGCGAGTGGAGTGCTTGGGGAAGGCGGATCTGATTAGTTTTCCTCGACTTCTTATTATTATTTACTGTGTTCAACTTGTTACATTTGGTTAAGTTGAACCAGCGGTAATTTTCTTGTCTGGTGGGCGCTAACGCCCCATTTATCTGCCCTGGGGATTAGTGTATGTAACGGCAGTGTGTATTTCCTCGCTTTGCCGCTTCTGTCCAGTAAGGCGTGTAGTTTTGACAGCTTTCTTGACTGTAGACCGGTTGGTGATTCTTCTACTCTGGTGGTAGTGATTCCTTTCTCGTTCCAGGCGCTCTAAACACAGTATTCTGGGTATGCAGTGCAGACCGCTGGCTCCGACTTTGGTGTATTGTTGCATTGTTGCATTTGGTTTATCGGACGTTAGGTAGCCTCAGCAAGATTATCATTAGTAATTCGTTAGACTGCTACTGGTCTGAGTTACCAGCTCGCGAAAGTGTTTGTTGCCGGGCCTTCTCAGAGGTCGATTCCTGGAACATTGTCTGTGGCCCCTTGGTTCTTGTAAGACTTGTGTGTTCTAAAAGGAGGTCTGATGGCCAGTTGTTCAGTGTAACGTTCCTTCAGTTCACGCTTTCTATGGGTATAATCTGCCACAGTACCCTCTGACGAAATTGTGTACTGGTCCTTGTGTTTTATTATTCTATTATTTATTACAATACATTGTAATGCCTACACTAAAGGTTATATATGTATAGTTAATAGTTCTGGTCGCCTTCTGGAATAAATCTAGCAGTGTAGTGTTCAGTGGATGTTAAAGGTTGCGTTAGAAAGTTTTCCATCGTCTTATTTCACCCGTTTGGTAATCAGCTGCTTGTTTTTTTAATTAAACTTTGTTATTGTATTTTCTGTTTTACAGCAGGTTTCTAAATTTTTTGTATTATTGCCGTTACTAGCGTGTAAGGCCTTCAGCCGTCATTGCGGTGATTTGCCTTAAAATTCTAATTTGGTATTTGTATTTTAGCAGTAAGCCCTAAAACGTTATTTACTGCTATTCCTGGCTTCTGATGCTTTCTGCTGTGTTTGTGGCGACTTACCTTTAATATTTCAATACGTGTAATTTTTAAGTTGCAGCGCGTTTTAAACAATTCTTAATTTATTGCCATTCTTGGCGTATAAGGCCTTTAGCCATGCCGGCCGGTATGGCCGTGCGGTTCTAGGCGCTACAGTCTGGAACCGAGCGACCGCTACGGTCGCAGGTTCGCATCCTGCCTAGGTCATTGATGTGTTTGATGTCCTTAGGTTGGTTAGGTTTAATTAGTTCTAAGTTCTAGGCGACTGATGACCTCAGAAGTTAAGTCGCATAGTGCTCAGAGCCATTTGAACCATTTTGAACCTTCAGCCGTGATTGTGGGCACTTGCCTTAAAATTCTAATTTGTATTTGTATTTACGCAGTAAGCCTTTAAAACAGTATTTACTGTCATTCCGGGCGTCTGATACCTTCTGCTGTGTTTGTGGCGACTTGCCTTTAATATTTCAATATCTGTAATTTGTAAGTTGCAGCGAGTTTTACACAATTCTTAATTTATTGTCATTCCTGGAGTGTAAGGCCTTCTGCCCACATCACAGTGGCTTGCTTTTAAAACATTATCTATTGTATCTGTATTTAATAGTGATTTGCCAAATTATAACTCACTGAAAACACTATTATTTACACAGTTGTTTATTCCTCCATTAATAACGTGTGGTATTTTTATTTTATTGTTGAGTCTGGTTTAAAATAATTTGTGTGTAACTGTAAAAGACAACCAATAGCAACTGATTTCGGCCCCGTCCACAATCGTAAGCGAATTCTGCCTTCCCTTCACTACCATGTTTCAATCTAGCGCATCCTCAATTTTCTTTACCATTCTTCTGTCAATTATTCTTGTAAGCAACTTGGATGCATGAGCTGTTAAGCTGTTTGTGCGATAATGCTCGCACCTGTGAGCACTTGCCGTCTTCGGAATTGTGTGGATGATACGTTTCTGAAAGTCAGATCGTATGTCACCAGACTGATATATTCTACACACCATCGTGAGTAATCGCTCTGTTGCTACTTCCCCCAACGATTTTAGAAATTCTGATCGAATGGTGTCTATCCCTTCTGACTTATTTGATCTTAAGTCCTCCAAAGGTCTTTCAAATTCTGATTCTATTTCGAACGTCAGATGTTGAAATCCATGTCAAGTCATTCCGATTTAGGTTTTCTGTTTTCTCCAAGAATTGCCCGGAAGAAAATCTTGGATTTCACTCGGGAAGAAATCTTGGTTTTCTCTTAAAGAAAGAATCAGTCATACGTCACTGTTCACTGATCGAGTTGCATAATTGGAAAAAAGGTTTTCTTTCTCTGTAGAAAATGGTCCATTTCCTCGTATTGTTTGAGGGTTGCGTTTTGAATGTGTCTGTCGAATGTAGGTGTTTGTAAAGGATATGTGTCACGACTGTGTTGTATAAAGATGAGAAAAGGAAGCGGTGAAATCCGTTGCCGGTACATGCTGTAACCTAATCCTCTCCAATAGTAGTGGCGAGATCACCAGACATGGCGCCACCATCACGAACAACAATGCCACATGCTCCCACTCGGTAAGACGTTAAGGAAGTCCGTTGCCAAAGGAGGGGAGGGGGGCAGGGGGTACCGACCCCCCTATCATTACAAGCCCGAAAGACAAAATGTCCCCCAATCTGGTCACCTGGATGGATGGTACTCAATTATGAAAACTAGTTCCAATACGGAACAATGGGGAGGGGTTTGTGGAGAGCGGAAGGAATGACAGCACATTCCATAGTACGTTTCGCTTTGAGTCGCTCCCAGCGCCTTTCATCCAAAATGTATTTACGCTCTTGTAAACCTGTAATAAATGAAGCGAGCAGTTCCATGCACAATTTTAAAACATGCATCCATTCATGCAGTATCAGATTACTAAATCTGCGCAATTAAAGGAAAAACGTGCACTATCAGAACTCAATCATTTGTTGTGACGCTTTTTATTTTGTTTTAAAACAATTTACAACAAACGGGTTTTCCAAACTCTCTACCGACTTGGGGTAGCTCTGCGTTTTGCGCTGCTCAGCTACCAATGCCCGGATTCGGGAGACGATATGGTTTGAATCCACCCGGAGCAACCTTGAAAATGGTTTTTTATGATTCCCCAATTTAAATTTAGCAAATTCCAGGTCTGGTCCCTTACTAAAGGCCACACCAATTCCTTTCGAATACCTTCCTTTCAGGAAAGATTCCAATTCCCTTAAAGACGCAACGCTTCTGCTTAAATGAAACGAACTGCGCCTAAGGCGAGACGAGCATCTCTTTGGTGACTCCCAGCATTTGATAAATAAATAATAATCAAAATTCTCCTCATTTAAGCTCATGCATTTGTCTGCCGGGACGTTCTTTAGCGCAGAAAATGAACTTTCTTACACTGCAGGAATTGAGAGATGCATACTTGAAGGAGGGAATTTGGGAAAGTGAAAGGTTGAATAATTCCAGATCCTTTGCATTGTCGCCACCAAAGGTTGTTCTAACTTCTCTGTTGAATAGAGATTTGTTTAATCCAAAATTCCTGCAGGTTCCACCCCAATGTCCTCAAAAATTAGCACTTGCCCGTTCCTGATTCAGCTCAAATCCAGACTGAAAGAAGAAGAGTGTAAACTGACGTTGGAGGGTGAAAGGAGATTGGAGCATGAACGTTTCTTAGTGGTTTGCCAAAATATAGCATATCCGCTTTGTGAAAGCTCCTAAACATTTTCGAATAAAGTGCTTTATCTTTCTTCAAGGAAATTTTAATAATAAATGGAAAACAATAGTCTTTCTAAGGACCTTTCTTTTTTAAAAAAAATCAGACCCATCCCCCATCCCCCCCCACCCCTCCCGATCCCTACAACAAAATCCTGGCTACATCCTTGTGCTAATCATTTTAATCAAGGACATAAGCCCACAGTCCCGTGTTGAAGAAATTTGCGCCACTGCCTCCAACCCTTGCTGGCCAAATACTACAGATGATCAATTATTCCACCACCAGATTTCGAATCGTGTACCGCCAAGCTAATCACAACACCACATAGCCCTTGTTTAGCGACCTCGACTACGACTACTGTGAAATGAAGAAAGTGTTTTACTTTTTCACTTCTTTCCCTAGTCCTCATTTTTATTTCTTCTCTAATTACTTTGTTATTTTCCGAACGCAAATTCCATATTTTCTTTCTTCCTTGTCAGCCATCGATCTCCCGGTTTGTTTAAGGTACCGTGACTGTACAACAGATTTTGTTCACTTTTGTGCACAAGTGTCCAGCCTATCACTGGTTTAATTGATGGGCGTTCTAAGCCGTTCTGTCCTGGTGATATTATTGCCATGTCACATAAACACTTGGCCACTTACGGCTCTTCTCTATTTGGTTCTTTAATGACGATTCTGTTCCCAACGTTCTTTGTCTGCTCGCAATTTTAGGTTACACTTAGCCTGCGTCCCCACAAGTTCGATCTCAGTTCTGTCTGGGGTCCTAAGTAATAAATCAGTTGCTAGAATAGGTGTGGTCACGCCCAATTGAGCCGTCTTGCGGCTGTGCCCTGCGGATTTCCAGGCTGTGGTTACGAGAGTGGCTGTCCTTTTAGACATAGCCTCTCACCAGTACAATATACCCAACATGCCTTATGACAGGCTTATCAGGTGCATCGCACAGTCGTTGTCTAAAGTCTTGTTACTGTTGTAGAGACAAGCGTTGATAGCAGGCATCACACGTTTTGTAATGTCGTTGGACGAATAATGGGATTAATACTGGTTCGGTACGTGTTATCATCGGTGATCACGGCTAGCATGCATTTCAAAACCGATACCGTCGATCTAGAACACTCTTGACATTACTATTATCTAAGACAACGTGAAAGCATACAATGAGATGACAGAAGTAATGGGACAGCAATATGTACATACGTAGATGGCGGTAGTGTCGCGTACTCACGGTATAAAAGGGCAGAGCGTTGGCGGATCTGCCATTTGTACTCAGGTAATTTATGTGAGAAGGCTTCCAACATCATTATGTACGCAGGACAAGGAAGTAACACACTTTGAACGTGGAAGCTAGACGCATGTGACATTCTGTTTCAAAAATAAGTAATTCAAAATTTCGAGACCCACAGTGTCAAGAGTGTGCCAAGAATACCAAATTCTACGCGTTACCTCTCACCATGGACAACTCAGTGACCGTCGACCTTCCCTTAACGACCGAGAGCAGCGGCATTCGCGTCGAGCTGTCAGTGCTAACAGACAAGCAACATGTGTGAAATTTCGGTAGAAATTACTGTGGGACGTACGAAGAACGTATCTATTAGGACAGGGGGGTGGAATTTGGCGTTAATGGCCAGAAGGCGACCGACGCAAGTACGTTTGCTAACAGCAAGACATCACCTGCAGCGTCTCTCCTGGGCTCGTAAGCATATCGGTTGGACCCCAGAACACTGGAAAAGTGTGGCCTGGTCAGATGAGTCCCTATTTCAGTTTGTAAGAGCTAACGATAGGGTTCGAGCGTAGCCCAAACCCCACGAAGCCATGGACTCAAGTTGTCAGCAAGGCATTGTGCAAGCTGGTATGGCTCGATGATGTTGTGGGCTGTGTGTACATGAAATGGACTGGGTCCTCCGGTCCAATTAAACCGGACAGGAAATGGCTATGTCCGGCTACTTGGAAACCGTATGCAGCCATTCATCAACTTCATTCTCCCAAACAAAAATGCTATGTCGCTGGGCCACAACTGTTCATCTGGACAATTCGAGCAAATTATTTGGCCACACAGATAGCCCGACATGTATCACAACGAACATGTACAGGACGTAATCGATAGGTCAGTTCTTGCGTAAAACCCTGCACAGGCAACACTTCCAAATTATGGACAGCCATAGAGGCAGCATGGCTAAGCCCATGTCATGTCGAGTTGCAGCAAGATCGCTTCTATATGCGAATTTAGACTCTCGGCGAATTCGATGATGAAATCATCTCGGTTTATCAGCAGAGCTCTTCACTAGGCTGACAATCCGAGAAGACTCAATTATCGACAATTAATGTTGCTAGGAAGAGAAGTTTCGCAGAGTTGTTGGTCACTACAAAAAGGAGGTCCGACACGATATTAGGAGATAGCCCATAACTTTCAGCACTTCAGTGTAAATCACTCTGTTTTAAAAAATACGGTATAATTCGATTGTGTGATAAAGACGACCTCAGCCATACAAAATGCAGTAACATACTTAGGTACGCAGAAATATAATGCCACTTCAGTATGAAGACTGCAAAGCTTTGGAGGGTCGTTTCAGTTCCTTTTAGGTGCTCTTAGTTACAATCATATGAAAACACTACATGTAAAAACACTCTGTAATAAACATATCGCATGCGAGTGAAGGCCCGACTGTTGTTAGCAACTTGTTAGGAATCTTCGGCGTACCCTCATTCAGCGTCACTTGTTCTATACATTGGAAGCACAAGAAGTACGTGCACATGAGGTGAGTGGCGGGTGTGCACGGTCCCCAAATGAGAATTTCATAAAGGTCACTGGCATTTGCTTATTGAGACACGATCCACATTACGAGAAATTATGGCACACACGTGTGTAACAGTCAAAACCTGACACCCTACTTCGTTGTAACAAACGCTTCGTGATTTTCACAACGCATCCCGATACTTCCTCCAGCTCGTAGAGCGCATTGTAGTGATCCACAATACCACATCGCACGTTCCCTGTCCATTTCCCGCCCATTGAGACATGCTGCCTCCAGTACTCTGGTTTTAATGACGACGTTCTGACGGGTCACCCGCTCTCACATCCATCCGTAGGTAGTGAATAATACACTTTGCTGTCAAATGAACGTCTAGTAGCGGGTGCGTTAACTTCCGATGCCGCATTAGCTACGACGGCTTGTCGATTGTTTGGGCTGATTACTGCTAGACGCTACCAGTCACTGGCATGATGTAATCAAACGCTTTGTACTATAGGTAATTCGATTTATCTTTTTATATCGTTGTAGATATAGAGTACTTTCGCAGTAAATGGACATGCGTTAAAACTTAGCAATAATAACTATTTTCAAAGAAATACCGAGTGCAAAAATGAGCTGTATTCCCCGTTTGCAGGATACAAGTGCAATAAACACTGGTATCGGTGCTGCCTATAGTTGGTCCAAACAGCGCTAATTGTTCAGTTTTTTTCTTAGTAAAGTTTATACACCGAAGTGCCAAAGAAACTGGTACAGTCATGTGTATTCAAATACAGCGATATGTAATTAGGCAGAATACGGCGCTGCGGTCGGCATCGCCTAAACAAGGCAACAAGCGTCTGGTGGAGTTCTTAGATTGGTTACTGCTGCTGCAATGACAGTTTATCAAGAGTTAAGTGAGTTTGAACGTGGTGTTACAGTCGGTGCACGAGCGATGGGACACAGCTTCTCCGACGTAGCTATAAGTTAGGATTTTCCTGTACTACCATTTCACGAGTGTACCGTGAATATCAGGAACACGATAAATCGAAAATTGGCTCCAAGCACTGTGGGAATTAACATTTGATGTCATCAGTCCCCTAGACGTAGAACTCCTTAAACCCAAGTAACTTAAGGACATCACACACATCCATGCCGGAGGCAGGATTCGAACCTGCGACAGTAGCAGCAGCGCGGTTCTAGACTGAAGCGCCTAGAACCGCTCGGCCATAGCGGCCGGCCACAGTAAAACATCAAATCTCCGACGTTGCTGTGGCCGGAAAAAGATCCTGTAAGAACGGGACTAACGACGACTGAAGAGTCTCGTTCAACGTGACAGAACTGCAACCCTTCCGTAAACGGCTATAGATTTCAGTGCTGGGTCACCAAAAAGTGTCAGCGTGTGAACCATCCAACGAAACATCATCGATATGTGCTTTCGGAGCCGAAAATCTACTCGTGTACGCTTGATGACAGCACAAAAATGGTTCAAATGTCTCTGAGCACTATGCGACTTAACTTCTGAGGTCATCAGTCGCCTAGAACTTAGAACTAAGTAAACCTAACTAACCTAAGGACATCACACACATCCATGCCCGAGGCAGGATTCAAACCTGCGACCGTAGCAGTCGCTCGGTTCCAGACTGCAGCGCCTAGAACCGCACGGCCACTCAAGCCGGCTATGACAGCACAACACAAGCCTTTTTCGCCTCACCTGGGCCCATCAACACCGACATTGGACTGTTGTTGACTGGAAACGTGTTGCTTGGTCGGACGACTCTCGTTTCAAATTGTATGGTGCGGATGATAGTGTACGGGTATGGAGAGACGCTGATGTATCCACGGACCGTGCATGTCAGTAGGGAACTATTCAAGCTGGTGATTCCTCGTAATGGTGTCGGGAGTGTGCAGTTGGATGCCATGGGATCCCCGATACGTCTCGATACGACTCTGACAGATGACACGTACGCAAGCATCCAGTCTGATCACCTACGTCGATTGATGTCCATTGTGCATTCCGAAAGGCTTGGTCAATTCCAGTAAGACAATGCGACACCCCACACATTCAGAATTGCTACAGAGTGGCACCAGGAAGACTCTTCTCAGGTTAAATACTTCCACTGCCCACCAAAATTCCCAGACGTGAACATTATTGAGCACTATCTGGGATGCCTTGCAACGTGGTCTTCAGAAGAGATCTATACCCCCTCGTACTCTTACGGATTTATAGACCGCCATGCAGGATTCATGGTTTCATTCCTACCAGCACTACTTCAGACATTTGTCGAGTCCATGCCACGTCGTGTTGTGGCACTTATGCGTGCTCCCGGAGGCCCTAAACAAGTGTACCAGTTTTTTTGGCTCTTCATTGTATAAGTTATATTCTTAAGTACCAACAACAACTTTGGTGAATTTTACAGCCACAAGTTCCACAGGAAATTTTTATGAAATGCTGAGACTTTTTTTTATCACTGATATCTTAAGGCACGTAAGTGACAGAAGACGCTAAATATTTCGGCCCAAAGAAATTTTCGTCCGTCAACGTGCGTGTCTCGTGACTCTTGGTTTCCACCGCCGATAAACATTGATTCGTTGGTAAACAGGGTGTGAGACTCGGTTGTTATCAGTTACCTGGCAATAAAATACTGCAGATTTCTGTATTCTCCGTCACTCGAGATGTTGTTCACGCTACCAGTGACAGTAATGCAAACCGTTCTCGTACAGTTTACTATTAGTCACATTTGTTTGTCACCAAATATTCACTTGTACAAATGTTCTTCCACTGCTATTCAACTGCTCGAATATAATTTCCCATATGATTTACACGATGTTAGCTCTTTCGTAAATTCTGAAGGTGGCAGGGGTAAAATACAGGGAGCGAAAGGCTATTTACAATTTGTATAGAACCCAAATGGCAGTTATAAGAGTTGAGGGGCATGAAAGGGAAGCAGTGGTTGGGAAGGGAGTGAGACTGGGTTGTAGCCTCTCCCCGATGTTATTCAATCTGTATACTGAGCAAGCAGTGAGGGAAACAAAAGAAAAATTCGGAGTAGGTATTACAATCCATGGAGAAGAAGTAAAAACTTTGAGGTTCGCCGATGACATTGTAATTCTGTCAGAGACAGCAAAGGATTTGGAAGAGCAGTTGAACGGAATGGACAGTGTCTTGAAAGGAGGGTATAAGATGAACATGAACAAAAGCAAAACGAGGATAATGGAATGTAGTCGAATTAAGTCGGGTGATGCTGAGGGTATTAGATTAGGAAATGAGACACTTAAAGTAGTAAAGGAGTTTTGCTGTTTGGGGAGCAAAATAACTGATTATGGTCGAAGTAGAGAGGATATAAAATGTAGACTGGCAACGGGAAGGAAAGCGTTTCTGAAGAAGAGAAATTTGTTAACATCGAGTATAGATTTAAGTGTCAGGAAGTCGTTTCTGAAAGTATTTGTATGGAGTGTAGCCATTTATGGAAGTGAAACATGGACGATAAATAGTTTAGACAAGAAGAGAATAGAAAAAATGCTTGGGGATATTTAGGAATACAGAATTAAAAGTCACTTAGGAATAAAATAAATAGGCAAATCAGAGAAGCTAAGACGAAATGACTCCATGAAAAATGTGAAGAAATCGAAAAAGAAGTGATTGTTGGAACAAGTGATTCAGAATATACAAAAATCAGAACGATCTTTCGTGAAATTAAAAGCAAGAGTGTTAACATTAAGAATGCAATTGGAATCTTAATCTTAAATACAGAGGAAACAACGGACAGGTGAAAAGAGTACACTGAAGGCCCCTATGAGGGACAGGACTTGTTAACGTGACAGAATAATAAGCAGAAGTCGATATGGAAGAGGTAGTGGACCCAGTATTACAACCACAATTTGAAAAAGTTTTGGAAAACTTTCGATCAAATAAGACAAAAGGGATAATTAACATTACGTCATTTTTACTAAAATCACGGAGTGAAGTCACAACAAAAAGACTACTCAGGATCGGTTGTACAGTGTATGAGACTGGCGATATATCAGTACGCCATCGCAACATCATCCACGCAATTCTGAAGATTGCAAGAGACGATAAGTACGATAATTGTCACACTATTAGCTTAGGAGCTCATGCATCCAAGTTCCTGACAAGGAAAATACTGAGAGAAATGGAAAAGTGAATTGAGGATCCGTCAGATGCCGATCAGTTTGGCTTTAGGAGAGGTAAAGGCGTCAGAAAATGAGTTCTGACGTTGCGGTTGATGATGAAATCAACACTGAAGAAAAATTGAGACACGTTCGAAGGATTTGTCGACCTGGAAAAAAGCGCTCGACAGAGTAAAACCATGCAAAATGTTCGAAAGTCTGAGAAAATTGGAGGTGAGCATAGGGAAAGACTGGTAATACAAAATACATACTAGAACCAAGAGGGAACAGTATGAGCGGAAGACTAAGATCAAAGTGCTCGAATTAAAAAGTGTTTTAGACAGACATGTAGTCCTTCGCCCCTACTGCTCAATATACAGTTCTAAGGAGCAGTGACGTAAGTATAGCGAAGGTTCAAGAGAGATCAGTATTCTAGGTGGAAAGGATATCAATGATAAGATACGCTAATGACATCGCTACCCTCAGTGAAAGTGAAGAAGAACGGCTGGATGCGCTGAATGAGAGAGAACAATCTAATGAGTACAGAATATGGATTGAGAGGAAATCGAAAAAAGACGAAAGTAATGAGAAGTAACAGATATGAGAACAGCGAGATAATTAATATCGTAATTGGTGATCACAATGTAGGTGAAGTTAAGGAATTCTGCTACTTAGGTAGCAAACTAAACCACAACAGACGGAACAAGGAGGACATAAAAAAGCAAACTAGCCCCGCCAAAAAGGGCATTCTAGCAAAGAGAAAATCTGCTAGTATCAAACATAAGCATGAATTAGAAGAAGAAGAAAGTACGGTTGGAGCACAGAATAATATAGTTGTGAGACATGAACTGTGAGAAAACCGAATTAGAAGAGAATCGAAACATTTTTGATGTCGTGCTACAGAAGACTGCGGAAAATTAGGTGGAGTGATATGGTAAGGAATGAGGACGTTCTGTGTAGAGCTGGCGAGGAAAGGAATATAAGGAGAACGCTGACAAGAAGGAGGTGCAGGATGACAGGATATGGGTTAAGACACCAGGGAATAACCTCCACGCAACTAAAGGGAGCTGCATAGGGCAAAAGCTGTACTGTAAGTCAGAGATTGTAATACATCCAACAAATAATTGTGAACTTAGGCTGCAAGAGCTACTCTGAGATGTAAAAGTTAGCATAAAAGGAGAATTGGTGGTGGACCACATCAAACCAACCAGAAGACTGATGTCTCACAAAAGAAGAAAAAAAGCTCTTTTGTTTGAACTCGAATGTAAAACATAACGTTTGCATAGTAATAATAATGAATACACGCCATGTCAACATTCAGCATATTTATTTCGAAATACTTGTCAAGTATGGAAACCCTTAACAATGAGAAATGGTGCATATGTTCATGTGATATTTTGAGAGAGGACGTCCTCTCTCACATTTTGTTTCATATTCTGCGATCTTTTTGGTGGCTCTCACTCGAATATTATACTCTGTAGTTGACAACAGGCAGGCAGTTTGGTTATTTAACAGTGAATCTCTTAGTGGACATCTGGGGCTGGGAAGCTACGTGCAGCTATTCGGGAGAGGAACATCTTGAAACACTGGAGACAGATCGTTGGTCCCAAGAATGTCTCGCACAGGTATGGAGACAATGCTTTCAGTTGTAGAGGCGAAAAAACTGCCTACCTGAATCTATCTGTTACGCGCTTCTGGCAATGACAAGGAGAGGGATACTGGAGGGAAATAGGTCGCATGGCCAAGGCATTTCGACGGTGTCGTAAACGCCCATTATGTAAAGGGATTCCAGCCATAAAAATTCGAAGGTTTCCATGTTCTACAAGGACCAAACGACATCGAGGGAGCTATCAAATGGTGTCGTCTCTCTGCCTCAGGCCTTTTGAAGAATTTTAGAACAGAACACAACATTTATGGCAGCTCTGATATGGTCTATGTTGGGACACAAAAGCACTTTTCTTAGTTTAGTCATGCTTAGCATTTGGCCACTCCAGATAGTGGTCTCTGTGAGAAATGTGTTGTTCGTTCTCAGCTCAAAAATAAGCTGCCTAAAGTAACCATAGGAAAAAAAGTCGACAGTATAATAGCTTCTCCTCCCTACATGGTAATTTATGAGTCAGGGATCAGCTACTTTTCCAGCAGAGAAAAGAATATTATTAGCTTTGATTTGAACTGGTTGGTGAGTAGAGACGATGAGTTAGGGGGTAGTCATGGAGCTCGTGGAGTCTTGTGTTTGGCCCAAATCCTTGTGGGGGAGGCTGAGCGAGTGCTTTTGGCAAGTTTACTGAGGTTTGATGGAAAGAGAGGAGTTGAGAAACTAGATCTTCCGATTCAGAGTCCAATCTGGAGAGGAGCTTGAGGTCTTGACTGTTGTTGTGAGTGGGTTTCTCTTGGGACACTCATCTTGAGCATGACTTCACATTGGTATTGATCTTTGTCTGAGAAGCCTGTGGTGAAGTCTTAGCTGTAACAGATTACACCTCAGATATCTCAGGCAACTCGCTGTGCCAAGGGCGGTCTTATTTGCGTCTCATCTGCTACCTTGACGTTTGATCTCCTTGTGCACACTGCAGTATGAGTGAGTGAAATTGTTCCATGGTATGACTCACAGATGGGAGTGCCACTCACTGGAATCTGCCGAGATTTCGGGACTCCACCAGAGAGTAACCGTGATGCGTCTAACATATTTCGTGACCACGATAACGAATTCTAGGCTCCTCACATCGATACTCTGCAGATGGATCACCTGAGACAGCTCGACGCATCAAGAAAGGCGTATACTATTGCTGCTCCAGCTTGTTGGAGTAAATAGAATCACAGTCTCGCTACTTGTCCTCATCCGCACCAACTTAGTATAACTTCCGTGTAGAACAAATCCATCAAAGTCTATTCAGCGTTAGACAATTTCAGATTGCGTTATCCTTGTTTTGAGTCAGAATAAACAGATTAAACAGATCAAACTTAGTCTTTGTCAACCAATCGCGACCCAATAGGGTTCAGATTATTTGTTGCATCTATTCGTGTTGCCAACAGTTCATGATATGTTTATCAGCTTGCTTAACTTGTTTGTGCTATTTTATGATCAATAAATTTTTACCGTAATTTTTATAAAAGATTAATTCCATGTTATATTAGTCTTCCACCAATAGTTGATTACAGTAACGACAGGGACACCATTTCTTAAAATTATTTCAGCACTCAAGTCCTATTCAAGATTCTGATAAAACTGATAACTACCAATGCAGTCCAGCAACTACAACCACTGTCAAAGGGTAGAATAAATTTAGCAGCGCATGATCAGGTAGACAAGTGGAAGGCTCTCAAGTTAAAGCGATTGCTGTCAGGACGCAAACTTATGGTCACCTGCAGCCTTCCAAATCAAACCGCAAGGCCAGAGTAGTCTTGCAATTTTCCACTTAGAATGGCAAAAAACTCACGTGATCAAAGTTTCATCTGGCTCTGCAACTCTCCTTGCAAATGTCTTGTAAGGAAACTAATAAAACTTCTTGCGGAAGTGAGGTTTGTAGAAGCTGAGGCAGACTACTTAATGACATTTCACTGACAATGGTCGACTAAACCGATGCTTAAGCTATATAAGGGAAAATGTTACAGACTACAGTGATTCATCCTGTATTTTCATCCTTTGAAAACAGAGAGTACAGTGTCTCATCAAAAGTATTTGGAAGCCTGTGTGTAATGAGGAAATAAGTCAAGAATTTCTGGCCAAATGATTGCAGGGTAATATCAACAGCAGCAGAAAATGATATAACAGGGCTAGCATTTGTTATCAATAGGAAGGTATGGCAGAGAACGTGTTACTGTGAACAGTTCAGTGATAGTGTTGTTCTCATCCAAATCGACAGCAAACCAATACCAATAACAATAGTACAAGTATACATACTGACATCGCAAGCTAAAGACGATGAAAATCTAAAAGTCATGGGCACTAGAATGCGCTTTTAGGAGAAGGATGCGGGAGAATATGGGCCTTGTGTTAGGAATGAGTCAGGAGAGAGATTAATTGAGTTCTGCAATAAATATCAGCTAGTAATGCAAATACTCTGTTCAAGAATCACAAGAGCAGGTGATATTCTGGGAAAATGCCATGAGACACAGAATGCTAGAGTTAGATTACATCATGGTCAGGCAGAGGTTCAGAAATCAGATAAAGGATTGTAAGGCGCATACAGGAGCAACATAGACTCAGATCACAGTTTAGCAGCGATTAAGAGTAAACCAATTTAAGAGACTAGTCACGAAGAATCAGTATTCAAATCAGTGGTAATGGAAGTGCTAACGAATGAAGAGATATGCTTGAACTTCGTTCTCTAAAGCTGCGATAAGGAATAGCTTAATAGGCAGTTCAGTTGCAAAGGAATGAGCGTTTCTAAAAAGGGAAATCACAGGAAGTGCAAAAAAAAAAAAAAAAAAAAAAAACATAGGTGAAAAGAAGGCAACTGGGAAGAAACCATGTGTAACGGAAGAATTACTGCAGCTGATCGGTAAAAGAACGGAGTATGAAAATGATGAGAGAAATTCAGGAATTCAGAAACACACAACGCTTAGAAATAGATAGGAAATGTAGGGAAGCTAAGCCGAAATGGCTGCATCAGAAACTTAAAGAAACCGAAAAAAGAATGACTGTGGGAAGAACTGACTCAGCATATAGAGTAGTCAAAAAAATCTTTCTTGAAATGAAAGGAAAAGCCGGTAACATTAAGAATGCAATGGGAATTCCACTATGCTGTGGTGAGAACAGATAAATGGAACACTGAAGGCCTCTGTGAAAGGTAAGACTGGTCTAATGACGTGATAGAAGAAGAAACAAGAGTGGATATAGGATAGAGGATTCAGTATTAGAATCAGAATTTAAAAGAGCTTTGGACGACTTAACAATGAATAATGCAGAAGGGATAGATAACATTTCATCAGAATTTCTAATATCATTGGGGGAAGTGGCAACAAAACCTCTATCCATGTTGGTGTGTAGAGTGTATGAGTCTGGTGATATACTATCTGACTTCCGGAAAAACATCATTCACACGACTCCGAAGACTACAAGAGCTGACAAGTGCTAGAATTATCGCACAATCAGCTTAAGAGCTCATGCATCTATGATGCTTACAAGGATAATATACAGAAGAAGAGAAAATAAAATTGAAGACACGGTATATGACGATCAGTCTGGCTTTAGGAATGATAAAGGCACCAGAGAAACAGTTATGATGTTGCAGTTCATAATGGAAGCAAAGCTAAAGAAAGATCATGACTTGTCTATGGGATTTTACGACCAGTGGAAATCGTTCGACAATGTCAAATGGTACTAGATTTTCGAAATTTTGCGTTAAATATGGGTAAGCCACAGGGAAAGACCTGTCTACATTATGTACAAGAACCAAGAGGGAATAATAAGCCAGGAAAACAAGATCGAAGAGCTCGGATTAAAAAGGATGTAAGACAGGGATGTAATATTCCGCCTCTAGTATTCAATCTATTGTAGCATTCTACTTAGTGTAGTATGGTAATAAAAGAAATCTTCAAAAATGGAATTAAAATGGAAGTTGAAAGGATATCAGTGATAAAGATTTGCTGATGACATCACTATCCTCAGTGAAAGTGACTGCTGATTGGAACGAACAGTCTAATCAGTACATAATATGGATTGAGCGTAAATCGAAGAAAGACGAAAGTAATGAGAAGTAACAGAAATGAGAACAGCAATAAATTTAACATTTCAATTGATGGCCACGAAGTAGATGAACTTAAGGAATTCTGCTACCAAGGGAGTAAAATAACCCATTAAGGTCAGAGGAAGGAAGACATCAAAAGCAGACTAGCACTGGCAAAAAGTGTACTCCTGGCTAAGAGAAGTCTACTAGTATGAAACTGGACTTAATTTTAGGAAGAAATTTCTGAGAGTGTACATTTGGAGCACAGCATTATAGGGTAGTAAAACATAGACTATGGGAAATCTGGAACAGAAGAGAGTGGAAGCATCTGAGATGTAGTGCTACAGAGAAATGTTGGAAATGAGGTAAAATGATAATGTATGGAACGACGTTCTGCCCAAAATCGGAGAGGAAAATACTGACAAGAAGGAGAGACAGGATGATGGGGCATCTGTTAAGACTTCAGGGGACATCTCCCACGGTACTAGATGAAGCTGTAGAGGATAAAACCTGTAAACCTATAGAGAAAGACAGAGATTGGAATAAATTCAGCAAATAATTAAGGATGAAGTTTGCAAGTTCTACTGGCAAAAAGTGTACTCCTGGCTAAGAGAAGTCTACTAGTATGAAACTGGACTTAATTTTAGGAAGAAATTTCTGAGAGTGTACATTTGGAGCACAGCATTATAGGGTATAAGCAGTGATACCACAGAGCAGTGGGTGACTGGCAACGACTGGTCTGGAATGAGAAATCACGCTGCATACCCTGTGGTAATCCAGTGGGAAGGGTTTTGTTTGGCGAAGGCCGGAGGACATTACCTGCTATCACGTATAGCACTGACAGTAAAGTATGACTGAGGGTGTGTTACAGTGTGGGTGTGTTTTCCGTGGTTAGGTGGTGGTACCATTGTTGCTCTTAAGAAAACACTAAATGTGGTGGGATATGAATACATTTTACAGCATTGTGTACTGTGCTCTGTAGGGGAACAATTTGAAGAAGATGGCTGTTCCTGCCAGTACGACAATGCAACCTGTCACAAAGCTGGATTTTTAGTCAGTGGTTTGTTGACACTGAAAATAACCTTCGTGAAAGTGCCACGGCTGCCACAGTCCTGATCTGAACCCAGTGAAACACCTTCGGGACGAGTCAGAAGATCAACTTTGCTCCGTATGCCAGAGTCCAATGTCACTACCTTCTCTGGTTTCGGCTCTGGAGAAAGAATGAGCTGCCATCCCTCCAAAGACGTTCACACACCTAACTGAAGGTGCCCTCAGCAGAGCACAAGCTGTCGTAAAGGCGATTGGTGAACAAAGACCGTATTAATGTTTACCAGATAAATGTGATTAAATAGTGTGAGAGTATTGGCGTAATAATGTCCACTAATATGATCAGATACTGTGTAAGTATTTCTACAATGTGTCTATAAATCATGAACCATTTTATGATAATACTAGTATGGAAAATTATCTTTAGGATGCTGATATAGGAAAATAAAAATGTAGTGCAAGATTTAGGTGGACTGGAGTATACGCTAGCGGCTGGGCCAGTGTGGGTTTATTTCAAATATGTTTTTATAAAAAAGCATATATCAGAATACGGGGGCGTACGCAATGGAAAACCCAGGGCTTGATCCCAAAAATATCGTCAAGCTGATAATATCAGAAATAAAAAGTATTTCGCCCAGACAAAGATATGGTAACAACTCTTGCTCAAAATGGGCTCAGTAACATAATAATAAAAACTTTTTCTGAACATATCAAAATATTTGTTAGACAGCATCCTAAGTCAGCTTCATTGACTTTACAAACGGACGTGAGTATAAGAGAACTAGTAAAAGCCAGTAATAACTTTAGAAATGGGCATACAGCACCACACTCAAGAACTGAAACAAGCAACTGCCACCAATAGGTCTACCCTATACTACCATCAGTCTCCACTGTCTACCAAACCTATAGCAATAGACAGCACAACTAGTCACAGTATCTACTACATAGATAAAGAAATGCAGCACAATACGAAATAAGTTATGAATGTTACACAACAGTGAAATCACAATATCTCCATGAGCTTTAGTATCAGAATACGATAAAACAGCACAGTGTTATGCACCACTGCCCCACTGTGAGATACTGCAACTCACATTAGACAATTCGCAGTGGTTTTGATATGCTTCAACTACCACAAAGGGCACCAATCAATTTCGTCTCTCTCGGAGCATACTACATCACTGTCACTCTACCACAGCTATTAGCTTCACAAGATCAGGTGTAGGCCACAAAATCTGTCCATAGCCTACACTGTCCATTGTTACTCTGCACACCACGCTGCCAGGCTTCATGCCGCTCTTGATTCTAGTTTTTCTTGCTTGCTGACCATCAACAAACAGTCTCATTACCCTGTACTGATGGCCCAAGGTAACTATTGGAGCCAGCAACGCCTAACCAAAACAAGTATGGCCAGCACTCCACAGGAGACCCAGCGCTGTCACCAGCTTGTCTACTGCTGCACGCATCTGCCTCCAGTGTTGGCGTTGGCTCAAGTCAATGTGGCCACTGGCACTCTGACTTGCGGTCTTCTCCCTCTGTCACTCTGACTTGCCGTCTCCTCCACTAGCTACAACACATCCTGGCTCAGCTCGCCAGTTTCAAGACACTCTTGACCATTGTGCCATAGTCTGCACCCCTGTGACATGCCACGGTATTGTCAGTCTCTTCCATAGTGGCTCGAGTGCTGCCCTCAGACGATGTAATTGGTCTCCTCTGTACTGCAGTCACTTCTGTTGCCTTGCACTGCCTGAGTAAAACCCAGAGTGTCGCAGGAGCTGTCCTCGACCTGCCACATACACCCTCTGCCCAGAATCGAGCTTCTGAGCCATGTCGGCGCGACCGTCTGGGCCAACGGGAGAAGAGTCCCGCGAAATTCAATGACGCGTACGTCAGTGTTGTGGGAATACAGATAATGGAAGTTTTATAACTGTATCCGTCCACTGCATTACGGTTTCTTCGAGATCATAGTAACCAATACAGCTTGATGAACTTACTTATGTATCCAGAGGATTAAAGTTTACAGCAGACGTTAGGAATCACTGTCATACATTTATGATATTGACGCCGATTCTATCGGTCATTCTAAAGTGAATATTATTTCTCGTAGTGGTTTGATTTAAATATGGAACAAATTGTGAAGTATAGTGGAAAGAGTTATCTAACATATTTGTCGATAATCATGGAATGAGAGTATATGTAATACACTCAATGGTGAAAGGGCTCAGTGATGTTTGGACTGCAACGTCACTCATGAACGGATCAATTTTAACATTGTTAATGTCCCATAATTTCATTGATTTCACCTCAGTCTAAGTACTCTTATGAGTAGTATTTTAGTATGTTATCCTAAAAGTAAAACTAAAGAAAAAAGTTCATGTAAACATAGGTCCGCAAACGTTTATTTACGGAATTACGGCTAATAAAAGATTTTTCCTGAAATTTAGGAATTCCGGTAATATGAAGCAATCGCAAAACTGTACGAGGTTAAAGTAATGCACGATTTCCATTTATTTTGTTGTTATTGACCTGGTTAATCTAATAAAACGTCCCAGACGTGCATCTGCAATAGTTTTCCAGAACATCCAGACAAGCAAACCCGGAATTTAGTAAAACATTTAATTTGTTAACTACTTGGCCTAATTTGTTTCTTAATTCCAGACAACTGCACAAAGTTTTCAACAGAAGTTGTAGAGAATTTAGTTTTGGAAAATCATTACGTTATTACCATTATTGGTAATGAAACTGTATGAATGTGTCAGATAATCTGCTTTTATTTATACCATAGCATACGTGAATTCATGTTAAACAGGAAAAAACAAAGCTGCGTATTAAGGAAGTATTACAGTGTACATACAATTTCACAGTACTTTCACAATAAATGTTCAAAAATGTCTTCACAGAGTTCAATGAATAGATTTCGTGGCTCGTTTCGTTTTCACTGGAGTGTTCTTAATTTCGTCTATTGCATTCATAATGCGAGCAAGTAATGCCTCACGTGTATTGACTTTGTCCTCATAAACTATGTCTTTGGTCCATCCCCATACACAAAAATCGTTTGGTGTTAAATCCCCACCTTTCGCAGCAATGCAGGCTGCTATTCTCCCATGGAGACGATCGTAGAAATGCTGGATGTAGTCCTGTGGAACGGCTTGCCATGCCATTTCCACCTGGCGCCTCAGTTGGACCAGCGTTCGTGCTGGACGTGCAGACCGCGTGAGACGACGCTTCATCCAGTCCCAAACATGCTCAATGGGGGACAGATCCGGAGATCTTGCTGGCCAGGGTAGTTGACTTACACCTTCTAGAGCACGTTGGGTGGCACGGGATACATGCGGACGTGCATTGTCCTGTTGGAACAGCAAGTTCCCTTGCCGGTCTAGGAATGGTAGAACGATGGGTTCGATGACGGTTTGGATGTACCGTGCACTATTCAGTGTCCCCTCGACGATCACCAGTGGTGTACGGCCAGTGTAGGAGATCGCTCCCCACACCATGATGCCGGGTGTTGGCCCTGTGTGCCTCGGTCGTATGCAGTCCTGATTGTGGCGCTCACCTGCACGGCGCCAAACACGCATACGACCATCATTGGCACCAAGGCAGAAGCGACTCTCATCGCTGAAGACGACACGTCTCCATTCGTCCCTCCATTCACGTCTGTCGCGACACCACTGGAGGCGGGCTGCACGATGTTGGGGCGTGAGCGGAAGACGGCCTAACGGTGTGCGGGACCGTAGCCCAGCTTCATGGAGACGGTTGCGAATGGTCCTCGCCGATACCCCAGGAGCAACAGTGTCCCTAATTTGCTGGGAAGTGGCGTTGCGGTCCCCTACGGCACTGAGTAGGATCCTACGGTCTTGGCGTGCATCCGTGCGTCGCTGCGGTCCGGTCCCAGGTCGACGGGCACGTGCACCTTCCGCCGACCACTGGCGACAACATCGATGTACTGTGGAGACCTCACGCCCCACGTGTTGAGCAACTCGGCGGTACGTCCACCCGGCCTCCCGCATGCCCACTATACGCCCTCGCTCAAAGTCCGTCAACTGCACATACGGTTCACGTCCACGCTGTCGCGGCATGCTACCAGTGTTAAAGACTGCGATGGAGCTCCGTATGCCACGGCAAACAGGCTGACACTGACGGCGGCGGTGCACAAATGCTGCGCAGCTAGCGCCATTCGACGGCCAACACCGCGGTTCCTGGTGTGTCCGCTGTGCCGTGCGTGTGATCATTGCTTGTACAGCCCTCTCGCAGTGTCCGGAGCAAGTATGGTGGGTCTGACACACCGGTGTCAATGTGTTCTTTTTTCCATTTCCAGGAGTGTACATTTTCAATCGCGTATCAAGTGGAACATCTTTGAGCATTTCTTCTTGAAGAAATTGTAAGTACGTCTCACCAGTTAGACGTCTTGAGAAAATATATGGTCCAATAAAGTGTGTGTTGATTATACCACACCACACATTTATTGCTGCTGGAAATTGCGTTGCACTGGTGCATATGCGTTTGTTTCAGATCATAAATGCTCGTTACGTAAATTGTTTATATCATATCGAGTAAGCTGTACTTCACCAGTAAATAAAACGTATTTGAGCAACTGCCGATTAGTATTCAACCAGTTGCAAAACTCCCATCGAAGAGCAGGATCTCCACCATGTAAATGATGCAGTTTTTGTTTATGGTAAGGATACATACTATTGCACTTCTGTGTACGCCATACCTTAGATTGTGAAATGTCTAATTGTTGAGGTATAAGTCGTGAACTGGTACCGAGCCTACATTGAACAGCATCCATAGTCCTCATCATCGTCTTCATGTACTGAGCGCTTGTAATGATTATGAACGCTATGTAGAGAACATTCGAAACACTCCGCTAATGGTTCGTGCATTCGGAATTCTCCGAGATGAATGATGCACGCGATATTCGTTAACTGCAGCCGTAGCATTAACATCATGTTTGCCATAAATAAACACCATATCGGCGTTTTCCTCTGTCGAAAATTTGAAATGCATCTCTATTTCATAAATAATATACAAACTACGACAGTTACTACGTGGTTTAACTTAGATACACTGTTGTTATGTTCTTTCACTGAACAATACGGAAAACTAACTCGTTTCAAGGTTAGGAAACCACTGAAACAATTCAGTACAGGTTGACCATAATGGCATACATGTTTCTACTTTCTTAATGGAAAGTAAACAAATTTACTTGTATAATATCCTTTGCTTCTCTGGATGTTCCGGAAAGCTACTGCAGATAGATATCTGGGACACGTTTTATTAGATTCACCAGTCCCATTAAAAAAAAAATGGAAATCGTGCTTTACTTTAACCTCATATAGTTTTGCGATGGCTTCATAATAGCGAAGTTGCTAAATTTCAGGCGAAATCTGCCAAAGACCATTTATTCAGTCATAATTTCTTACAGAGACAGCAATCTAATACGCACTATACCATGCAGCCTAGAGTGTGGTACTGTTCCTCATACATCATGCGATAGGGTCCTTTACTGCCATAGAAACTGTTAATGTTATGTCCAGTTCACTTCTCTTGCTGACTCACCTTGTAGTGGATGTGATACAGTGTTCTACACAAGGGATCGTATTCGAATCGAGAGTTTGCCGACATGGTGTTTACTTACTGAAAGGCCAATGGCAGTGGTCGGCAAGCAGCAAGGTTGTATCAGGAGACCTGCCCTCTGACAACAACATCAGCATTCAATGTTTACAACAGTCTTTCGCCGTTTGTCTGAGATAGGGTCGTCTCAGGAAACAGGAAATCCTGAAGGATCTACACAAAATGAATCGACATCAGTCTTGGAGAAAAATGTGATTAACACTGTGGAAGGCGATCGCTGTGCCAATACCAGACACCTCGCCCGCCGGTACAGGATAACCCAGACTACCATGTGGATCATTATCCATGACAATTGTTACTACCCTTATCACTTACAGCGTACTCAGGACTTAATAGCGACAGACTTTCGACGTCAGGAGCAGTTTTGTCACTAGTTTCTTCACCAGGAAGCCACAATTCCAGGATTTCTGTCATCCATCCTATTCACAGATGAGGCCATCTTTACGCGGAGTAGTATCTTCAGCATTCATAACAGTCATCTATGGGATAGTATGCACAGCCCCCATGATATGATAACTGTTGTGGTTGGCAGGAGAGCCAACACCGTGTTACTAGAGGAGGCCGAAATGCACGCGTTTTAGCTCACGCAGGCTGGCGTGAGGTCTGGAACAGGACAAGGAAATTAGAATTTAGAAGAAACGGACGTAGCTGGTGGAATACTTAACTTTACTCCTTTAATGATGAACGTCGGTCTGGACGGTACATGATTCACAATATCAATTGTAACTGATAATGGCGCCTTACTAGGTCGTAGCAAATGACGTAGCTGAAGGCTATGCTAAACTATCGTCTCGGCAAATGACAACGTAAGTAGGCAGTGAACCATCGCTAGCAAAGTCGGCTGTACAACTGGGGCGAGTGCTAGGAAGTCTCTCTAGACCTGCCGTGTGGCGGCGCTCGGTCTGCAATCACTGATAGTGGCGCACGCGGGTCCGACGTATACTAACGGACCGCGGCCGATTTAAAGGCTACCACCTAGCAAGTGTGGTGTCTGGCGGTGACACCACAATAATAGCAAATCATCACTATCGGTGCAGCCAAACTGTGTGGGCCGGGATAAATGACAACTGTATTTTGGGTCCAGTCTTCCTTCCACAAGACCTAACAGGCCATAAATATCGGTGTTTCTTGTGGGTGACTCTGCGTCCCCTGCTGGAAGAAGTGCCATTGATGATTCGAAGGGTTATATGGATGTTACATGATGGTGCTCCAGGCAGACGCCATTAGTGTCTGGACAAATCTCAATCATGTCTTCCCTGGGCGATGGATTGAACAACAGGATCTAGATGCATGGCCTACTCGTTCACCGAGTTCTGGTTATGGGCCCAACTCAAATGTGTTGTGTATTCAGTGCCCATTCCACATGTGGAGACAGTGAAGCAGCATATTCATCCTGCCTTTGACACAGTTAAGGTGCAGCGTGGCCGATACAAACGTCTGAGACAGAACATGCTACGGCACGTACACGCATGCACTGCAGAACATGAAAACAATTTTCAACACATTCTGTAACTGTGGCTGCATGATACAGCTTGTATTAGACCACAGTCTCTGTAATAATATATTATTGAATAAACAGTATCTAGCATGGAAACCGTGCATTTCCGGATGTAAATTCATTAGACAATTTTTGTTGCATTTCGACCAATCCCTACGGTTTGTACACAGTGGAAAAAGTCTGTACAGTCACAGTGACCACTGTATCCAGATGGCGCAGTGGTCAGCGCACCTACCTGGTAAGCAGGAAAACTGGATTCGAATCCCAGTCTAGCACAAACTTTCAACTTTTCCCACTGTTTTAAATGTGACCACTCGCAGCTTGTAATTCCTTTGTAAGGTGTCAGAAAAATAATACACATTACATTGAATTCCTGAAACAATTCTGGTTAAATTGATATCACACATAAAATAGTTACTTGAAAATGTGTGAATTTTATTGATAAGCAAATCGAACCAGGTTTTAAATTGTAAGACATTTCCAGGGGCAGATGTGGACTCTGACCACAATCTATTGGTTATGACCTGTAGATTAAAACTGAAGACACTGCAAAAAGGTGGGAATTTAAGGAGATGGGACCTGGATAAACTGAAAGAACCAGAGGTTGTAGAGAGTTTCAGGGAGAGCATAAGGGAACAATTGACAGGAATGGGGGAAAGAAATACAGTAGAAGAAGAATGGGTAGCTTTGAGGGATGAAGTAGTGAAGGAAGCAGAGGATCAAGTGGGTAAAAAGATGGGGGCTAGTAGAAATCCTTGGGTAACAGAAGAAATATTGAATTTAATTGATGAAAGGAGAAAATATAAAAATTCAGTAAATGAAGCATGCAAAAAGGAATACAAACGTCTCAAAAATGAGATCGACAGGAAGTGCAAAATGGCTAAGCAGGGATGGCTAGAGGACAAATGTAAGGATGTAGAGGCTTATCTCACTAGGGGTAAGATAGATACTGCCTACAGGAAAATTAAAGAGACCTTTGGAGATAAGGGAAACACTTGTATGAACATAAAGAGCTCAGATGGAAACCCAGTTCAAAGCAAAGAAGGGAAAGCAGAGAGGTGGAAAGAGTATATAGAGGGTCTATACAAGGGCGATGTACTTGAGGACAATATTATGGAAATGGAAGAGGATGTAGATGAAGATGAAATGGGAGATACGATACTACGTGAAGAGTTTGACAGAGCACTGAAAGACCTGAGTCGAAACAAGGCCCCCGGAGTAGACAACATTCCATCGGAACTACTGACGGCCTTGGGAGAGCCAGTCCTGACAAAACTCTACCATCTGGTGAGCAAGATGTATGAAACAGGTGGAGCCGGCCGCGGTGGTCTAGCGGTTCTGGCGCTGCAGTCCGGAACCGCGGGACTGCTACGGTCGCACGTTCGAATCCTGCCTCGGGCATGGTTGTGTGTGATGTCCTTAGGTTAGTTAGGTTTAAGTAGCTCTAAGTTCTAGGGGACTTATGACCTAAGATGTTGAGTCCTATAGTGCTCAGAGCCATTTGAACCATTTTTGAAACAGGCGAAATACCCTCAGACTTCAAGAAGAATATAATAATTCCAATCCCAAAGAAAGCTGGTGTTGACAGATGTGAGAATTACCGAACAATCAGTTTAATAAGCCACAGCTGCAAAATACTAACACGAATTCTTTACAGCCTAATGGAAAAACTAGTAGAAGCCGACCTCGGGGAAGATCAGTTTGGATTCCGTAGAAATACTGGAACACGTGAGGCAATACTGACCTTACGACTTATCTTAGAAGAAAGATTAAGGAAAGGCAAACTTACGTTTCTAGCATTTGTAGACTTAGAGAAAGCTTTTGAAATGTTGACTGGAATACTCTCTTTTAAATTCTAAAGGTGGCAGGGGTAAAATACAGGGAGCGAAAGGCTATTTACAATTTGTACAGAAACCAGATGGCAGTTATAAGAGTCGAGGGACATGAAAGGGAAGCAGTGGTTGGGAAGGGAGTAAGACAGGGTTGTAGCCCCTCCCCGATGTTATTCTATCTGTATATTGAGCAAGCAGTAAAGGAAACAAAAGAAAAATTCGGAGTGGGTATTAAAATCCATGGAGAAGAAATAAAAACTTCGAGGTTCACCGATGACATTGTAATTCTGTCAGAGACAGCAAAGGACTTGGAAGAGCAGTTGAACGGAATGGACGGTGTCTTGAAGGGAGGATATAAGATGAACATCAACAAAAGCAAAACGAGGATAATGGAATGTAGTCGAATTAAGTCGGGTGATGTTGAGGGAATTAGATTAGGAAATGAGACACTTAAAGTAGTAAAGGAGTTTTGCTATTTGGGGAGCAAAATAACTGATGATGGTGGAAGTAGAGAGGATATAAAATGTAGACTGGCAATGGCAAGGAAAGCGTTTCTGAAGAAGAGAAATTTGTTAACATCGAGTATAGATTTCAGTGTCAGGAAGTCATTTCTGAAAGTATTTGTATGGAGTGTAGCCATGTATGGAATTGAAACATGGACGGTAAATAGTTTGGACAAGAAGAGAATAGAAGCTTTCGAAATGTGGTGCTACAGAAGAATGCTGAAGATTAGATGGGTAGATCACATAACTAATAAGGAGGTACTGAATAGGATTGGGGAGAAGAGGAGTTTGTGGCACAACTTGACTAGAAGAAGGGATCGGTTGGTAGGACATGTTCTGAGGCATCAAGGGATCACCAATTTAGTATTGGAGGGCAGCGTGGAGGGTAAAAATCGTAGGGGGAGACCAAGAGATGAATACACTAAGCAGATTCAGAAGGATGTAGGTTGCAGTGGGTACTGGGAGATGAAGAAGCTTGCGCAGGGTAGAGTAGCATGGAGAGCTGCATCAAACCAGTCTCAGGACTGAAGACCACAACAACAACAACAAGCAAATCGAATAAACAAACACATTTCATGAATATAAACCACTAACACTCACAATAGTAATTGCAGACCCATGCTATTAGTCACAGTTCTGAGGAAAGGAGAATTTTGCGACGGTAACATCCATCCCGTGTCAGGCCGAAACCGTCACAGCGGGAAATTCACCAGACACAAACTGACGCTGGAGCCACTGCACAGGCCGTCGGCAAACGCCGCCCTTGTCTCTGCTTTAAACGATGAAACTTGGAAAAGCTCGAGATAGCAGATAAATCTCTGGAGAAACCTAACTCAAAACATTGGTGACTCACTGTAGCCACCTGTGTTAAAACCCGGGTGCAAAAAGCTGTTTGTCTCAGTATTATGTAGCAGAAGTTAAACTCAGTCCAACGAAAGAAGCGACGCCTGTGATAGGGTACAGAGTTATAACAAGTACGAATACTCTGACTGGATAGAGAAATAAGGCGTGGCCACCTGCTTTGATATAGGTAAACTGCAGACAGAAAAATTTGCTCTTCTCTTGAAGAAAATCGTCGAGTGATTCAGCAAGGCGTCTCACGCTGCACTGAGACCATTGCGAGAGTAAATATGAAGACTTGTTCACAGACTCGTCTTAACTCTTAAGGAGTTAAACTGAAAAGTCTCCTAGTACAGACAATTGCACCCAGCACTGACAGTTAACGCATGAAAGCGATTTGCGGAAAACGATGTATGCACTGTTTCAACCACATAGCGTGTACATGCCGATTAACTTAGCTAGGGAATCACTAGGAGTCTCTGCTTCATCTAAGACGCAGGAAATGCATCACACTGGTGTTTAACAGTCGAGAGAGATTTAGAATATATTCTCAGTTTCACAACTTGCACCGACCTCAGCCACCGCCGCCGTCGACGAGAGGCAAACACGGGCACTCATGGTACACCAGAAAGTGATATTCAATTGACACTCCCAACTGCGGTCGTCTCCGTCTCTCCTGTATTTTTGTACATTCAACCACAACCTGTAGTTATATTCACGACTGTTGAGCGTAACTGAAGCAGAAATGCGAGGTATCCGATCCAACGAGAAGTACTGACCAGCCACTACAGAGTGATTTATACTCTCAAGTTATTCAACTGTTTTAATTCTGCAATTATATTTGCAGTGATATTTACGTACTCTATACATGCCATTCGTTTTGGGTATTTTCATGGTGCATTTTAGGTCAATTGATATCATTGGCCCCAATTGTATTTAATTTGTTTGTATTTTATCGACCCCCAGGCATGGTCATCAACCATCTCACTATCAAAGAACCTTAGAATAAGAATTTCCCTTCACAGTTGTGAACACTCAGTATCAATATTTCACCATCCTGTACGTATTACAATTATGACTTGTATGTCATAAAGTCATACTTAAAGTAAAAAATAAACGTTAACAACGAAAATCGAAGATTTTCATTTTTTGCTAAAAAAACTCATACACAAGTTTCTGCTAGCGATAACATTTCCTTTAGAGGGAGTGTAGTGGGACTGACATTGAGATCATTGTCTGATTACATCACAGTATGTACTGCTGCACTCTTGTGAACTTTGCATGGTGAGCTGGTCTCTTCCTGCCTTGCAGGCCGTAGGTTCAACGCAAATTCCTAAAACACTCACAGAGCGTCCTTGTGCAACTGTGGCAGGAAGATAGATCAGAACCAGTCTCACACATGTTAGACCTTTGTGTCTTAGTCGATTCGTGTCGGAAATTATAATGCTCATTGGAGAATACAGCCTGATTAACGTTTAAAAGGTACACAGTGGTTTAAATAGGCGGACAACAGCTTCGCCATGACGATGTCCTACGGCATCTCATAGATCATGTGGACTGAAGCAGATTGGATGTACGTATAGTCAGAACCCGCAGTCACAGTCACACATTTTTCGAGAACTACTATTAATTTTTTACGAACTTTTTAACATCTATTAATTGGACGCTGTCAACCACTTTTTATAAAGATAGAAGTAATTGCACACAAATGGTTTCTGTGTGATCTACGGACGTCAGTTAATGACTTCTTTATAAATGCGAGCTTCCGAGGTTACTTGCAACATTATTGCTGGGCGGACTAGCAGATTCTTCAGAAAGCTGAACGACTAATACCAGCAAACTATTTGTTTTGCTACATTAAACAAGCGATAACAATAATGGAAGCAGTTGCTGTTAATACAAACAGACATTATCTTTCCAAGAATTACTTTCAAGTCTTAGGTAGAGGGCTTTTCTAAGGTTGAATGTGTAGTAGCATTTACATTTTTAGGTGATTGGTAATATTCAGAGACTTTCCAATTACTTTAAATCAATCACTTGAATAGCACTGTAGAGTTCAATATTTTAGTACTTTTTCATTTGACTTGAAATCAAATTAGTATTAATTGGACACTTTGGGAGAGAGATCAAATTTAAGGAAATTTTGATTAATATGAAACTTTTTCCTATAAAGAGAGTTAGATAATTTAACATGTTATAGGAGATGTTCTGACTAATGGCTTACCATATATGACAATAATGAACAGTAGTACTAACGAGTCTACCTAAGCAACTGAGTATCAGCAGGTCCAACTGCCATGCCGAGGACCTTGACTCAACGTTTTAAACTAGCAGCCTCGGTGGGAGAATAGGAACGTAGCGCTCAGCGCCACAGACTAATTGAGGAGCTACTTGATTGAGAAGTGGCGCCAGCAATGCGGGAAGCTGATAGCATCTGACTATTAGCTTACTACATGTCTCTGCAAACTGCCTCCATCAGCGCAAATAGTGACAATGTTGCTGACTGCAGTTACTTTGAGTGTTGGGAATAATGATCATTAATTTCAATAAAATGTTACGAATTTTGTGTTAATATACTTTTATACATAATCTTAAATACATAAATCTAAAAAACCGACATAAAATTTGTTGCTGTAACTCTCCAATTACAGTTAAGTTGTTGATACTAGTTTAACATCTTGTACATAATCTATTGTGACGCAGTAGTTATGTGACATGCATTCCACTCACTTCTAGTACTTATAGTTTAATCTGAAGAAGCTCTAAATATCTCTGGTGCCTTGATGTTAAAGTTACAACGCTTAAATAGCTGAAGGAATTTCAAATAGCCGCTAGCAGCCAAACACAAATGACTGAAAACTCTGTGACCTTCCATGAAGATCTCACAGTAAAGAAAGGATATGATGTTGAATTTTGGATCAATTTTGGTAACTGCTTATAGTCATTAACTGGAATGTCTTACAAGAATAACAGACTGATGACGCCTTACATTGACTCTGACGACTCAACAAATTCTCCAAAAATTATTTCATCTTATTGCAAAGAATAAGAATTGTGTAAAATAGTTTTACAAAATGGTTCAAATGGCTCAGAGCACTATGCGACTTAACTTCTGAGGTCATCAGTCGCCTAGAACTTAGAAATAATTAAACCTAACCAACCGAAAGACATCACACACATCCATGCCCGAGGCAGGATTCGAACATGCGACCGTAGCGGTCACTCGGTTCCAGACTGTAGCGCCTAGAACCGCATGGGCACTCAGGCCGGCTAGTTTTACACAATAGATATTCAGTCTGACTAATAGAAAATCGAGACTGATCAATGTAACTCCTGAAAGGCTATTCCCATAGTGCTAAGAAACACTATGAATTGAAATTCATGTCATGTTATATGCATAACACCGTAGTTGTCTTCGAATGCATGATGAACTACCAGCTTTAGTATCGGGAATTGATGACATGAGTTTGTTTCTGTGATGGCATTCTCTTTTTCAAGCTATTTATAGAGAGTTTAAAGCAGTGGGAGCCAAGAATTTGACATAAGAGTCATACCGTGGCACGAGTGCTGTACTACAGGTGTCTCGTCTGGCTGCACACGTCACGCTACGCTGTCTGAGAGTGAGGAGGGGGAAGTGAGGGCAACTGTAAATGCACCGTATTTAAATAGCAGTGCATATGAATTGCTTTTATATTTCATATTTCTCAACAACATAGATCAATAAATAAATAACTTTTTTGCATAATTTTATTTTTATCTGGCATAAATTCTTTGCACACAGAGAGACGCCAACAATTTCATAGATTTTCGCACTCAGGTTGCCAATGTGACATCGAAGAAAGCCTTTCACATACATATGAGGACCGAAATATTTTCATCATGTGTACTACCTCATTAAGGAGACGTACGAAACTCTTCTTGAGGAGAATAAATTAAGCCCCGGCACATTTTTAAGGTAAAATAATATGCTTTTTAAAGGAGAATTACACTGCAGAACAATCCATTTCATCTGCACATGCACATAAACGCCTTCAGCTAAAGTGGCAAACGATCTGTAACACAACTTCAAGACAGATGTAAGATTTGCAGTGCCCTCAAGACGTTTAGAAAACTATCTTTGTAATTCTTTAGCTCTCATGATGAATTCTTCGAAACTCCCGTTTTCTTTGACGTTAGTGAGCTTAGGGAACTGGACAAAGACTTTTGCCACAGTGTGACCCTCCTACGATGCGATTTTCTTTTTAAATGCATCCCAATTAATTCATAAATAAGTTATTTCTCACTTTGTGGTGTCGTTCCGTAGGCAATATGCTATCAAGTCCACTTAAAATCCAATGTCAGCAAAAGCATTCCAGAAGTTCAAAAATGTTCAAATGTGTGAAATTTTATGGGACTTAATTGCTAAGGTCATCAGTCCCTACGCTTACACACTACTTAACCTAAATTATCCAAAGGACAAAGAAACACATCCATGCCCAAGGGAGGAATCAACCTACGGCGAGACCAGCCGCACAGATTCCAGAAGTTCTAATTTTACCTTCTGCCTTTCTTTTTCCTTCATAAATTCGACAATAGCCGCGCTTTAATTCGAAAAATCGTTCCAGGAATCCCCGTTGACATTAGCAATGTATTCTGCAGTAATATATACGTTCTTTGTACTCTTGGTTCAGCTCCATCGAAAGTTGTCGTAACTTACCGTGTAGAAACACGCGCAACTTAAAAAATTTACCATTAATACCACAATTTTTTTTTCAAATTCTCCATGCCTGCCAATTTAGCACAAAGAGCTTTTTAATGTACAGAAAAACGAATTGCGTCTGTCGATTGACATAATACTCAGCTCTTTCATCACCGATTAAATCTTAAATTTCTTCCTGCGGTGTAGTGTAGTGTCGTTCCACAGCAAATTTGCGGTACCCATCGATTGTGCGACTGTATAATAGACACAGAGAATTCTGATCTTTCTCTTCTGTAATCCCCTATTTGTTTTTAAAGTCTTGTGACGATAGATCGATAGACTGCCTCTTTTTTGTGAAAGCAGCCACTCGACCTGTGAACTTCCTTCGTACCATGGACAAATAGCGACTGGGAAACAGCGTGACACCACGATTCTGCCGAAATGAAAAATGTCGAGCCTGTCAAAACATGCCATCCCATAATACTAAATGAAATGTCGCGGCCTACCGAGTACGTCCGAGAAGAGTCAAGCGATGCTGAGGTAGGCAAAGCCGCTGAACACATGTGTATCAGACATCAGGCTTTCATGAAATTTGGCCCACTGGTGCCCACCTTGGTCTAAGCCACCTAACTATTATAAAAAACTGTGACTCTGTAAGTAAAACATTGTATCATCTAACCGATGAATAAAGATTACTCCCAGGTCCATAATTTAAAAAAAAAGTATCTTAAAAAGAGAAGTATTTCTGTCCATCATGTGTAACTGTGTTCAACACACTATGCGATCTGATATAACATAACCTTCAAAGTCATATAAACACCACAATATTTCATGTATTCCTTAAGAGAGGAGATCAAATAACAGCCGGCCGGGGCTTGCATTTTCTGATGTAACGTAAAGGGTGTGGAAGTAACAGTGTATCGTGAAAGCAAATTACTAATACCTTCGCATTCACATTTTGTGGCAATTAGAATGAAATTAAATTAATGCTGTTTTAACATTTACAGGTATTCAGTTGATCGCTAAGGTTGGCAGAACCTGAAACAGAGCACAAACGACACGAAGATTTCCAATTTCTTAGGACAAACGTCGATCAGAAAAAGGGGACGAAACTGCGGGAAAACTTTTACAAACTATACGGTGGTTCATATCAGTAGGCCCGCCTGTTGACAAAATTCTGTAAACATTGCGCAGTAGCCGGGCATTGCCTACCTTTGAGATCTATCACTGTTACAATATCCTTAATTTAATTTCACATTTGTTGCAATTAATAAGTAACAGATTCGAACGCAAACGTTCTTATTCTACGCTTCCACAAACCTTGTAAATTTCATCTGGCATTTTTATCATAGCACTAAGCGGGATGGCGTAGTGCCCAATGCACTAGACCCGCACACAGCAGACCTGTCCCCTACACACAGACCCTGCTATCCAAGTAGCTGCTCCCTGCGTGAAGCGGATTCCTGACCTATTTAGTGGAACCTGGAAACCAACCACATTACGGCGCAAATGGAGGAAACCGCAACCTACACGGTCACAGAACCATCTGAGCCTCTGATTCAAACCCTCCACTCGGCGCTATACCAAAGACTACAGAACGGAAACTGTGTTCGTTTTGTTAGCACTGTGAAAGGTGGAAATTCTCTTATTGGCGGTGTTTCACTGTAAGATAGGAGCCCATGCAAGGAACATTTAATGTGCGACATAGAAAACTTTCTGCATTTGCATCACTAATGATTAATGAGAATTGCTCTCATTTATATTTACCACAATGCTGAGATCATAGAGTTTCACTTATTGTAAGCGGCAATTTGTTAGTTTACTGTAATACAAGGTGTACAGTGGCTGGTGTAAGGTTACTGTGCTGAGTGTGTAAGTGTGGTAGGCAGATTGCACACTCCACTGCCGAGCCCCAACGTGTCACACTCACAACGACAATAAGAGCAAATATTTCATATCGACGCTCATCCAAGATTCCTACCTCTGGAAAGGTCTGACAATCGTAGTCAGAAACGGCACTTTGAGATGCGTTTTGGTATGTAGAATATTCTTGTGGCGATCCTTTTCCGTTCATAAAAAAAATGTTCAAATGTGTGTGAAATCTTGTGGGACTTAACTGCTTAGGTCATCAGTCCCTAAGCTTACACACTTCTTAACCTAAATTATCCCAAGGACAAACACACACACCCATGCCCGAGGGAGGACTCGAACCTCCGCCGGTATCAGCCGCACAGTCCATGACTGCAGCGCCTTAGACCGCTCGTTTCCGGTCATCACTTCACTTGGTTGCATTATTTCTTTTAGCTGGCAGCAACTTTGCTAGCGTGAAATATATGTGTTTCTCTAGTAATTTTGGGGTTTTGTTTTCTTGATGTTTTAATATGAAGGTAAATTCAATTCCGTATGATGATATTTTACATGTACAGCGTATTTATTTGTTTATTTTATTTTTTTCGTAGTGTCTATTCGTCGAATGGTAGATTAGATTTGCGTCCGTTTAAAGTATTGAAATGGCAAATCGTGCTAGATCTAAGGAGAATAGAAAAATTACGCAAGACAAAAGTCCAGTAGATATGGAAGAAGTTATTGTAGAATTTGCCGACAGGGAGGAAGTAGCAATAGTTACCATCCCTGAAACCCAGAGAAGTGAACCTGTAAACGAGCAGAGTCAAAGTAGTTAGTTTTGCGAAAACTAAACGAACGTTCGCCGAGCAGTTCGATTTTTGGGCGACATGCCACTATGGGTTAAACAAAAAGACATATAAAAGCTAAGGAAGACAGGGCTAGCACAAATTAAAGAGAAGAAAAACTGAGGAAGGTAGATGCAGAGCAGAGGAAAGAGAATAAGAAGTTGAGACAGATAGGGAAGAAGCGAAGGAAGGAAGAAAGCAGTTTTGCAAGACAATGACCTAGTAAGATAGGAAAATCCATTCTAGAGTCTAGGCTATTGACAAGCAAATTGGGGAAGTCACAGAAACAGTAGAAAGCTGGATAGATAGATTACTCTAGGCCGACATTAGAATCGTGAAAATGGAGAAAATTAATACCTGTCTTCGTAGAAGGGTGAGAACTATGAATGCGAAATCTGACTGAATGGCAGGTTTCGGAAGCGACAGACTAGTGGAATTTGTTGAAACTGACGACTGCTTCAATGAAACGTGAAACTGAGAATCTGTGAAGAGGAACTGATCGAACGCAGTATGAGAGAGAGTGAGCATTGTGTGCAAAAATTCACAATCCAATAGCGCGGCACTGTTTAATACGGAGAGAGAAGCTAGTACGGCTTTAGGACCAGTGTCCGGATACGAGAGATCACATGACGAAAAGTTATTTTTCTCGCTAGGGGCATTTGTAATACATGCTGTAGGCAGGAACCTTGGGAGGACCTTGCATGGTACTCACACGGGTTGGTTGTCCCATAGTTAATAACTCGGCCACCAGATGTCACACTACTGGAGCGACTTTGTTAAGACTGGCAGCACTATCTGCTCCATTGTGTGAAGTTCCGATTGTTTCCGTCGAGTGAGTGACGAGCTGTCCATAGTTTTCTGTTATTAGTTCTGGTGTGTAAAATTTAAAGCATTATCATCATTCGATTTAACTACAGAACTTTTTGCTGTACTGATGATCGGATTCTACAGTCATGACTGACTGTCACGCGTGACAGCCATCCCCGCGAAGGTATTTGCCTTTCAAATTCTGGCATCATCTAATCTTTTTGTTATTTTCAGCATCAAGATGCCTAGAAATTTCTAAAGGAAAGCAGATAAAGGTCTAACAACCGCAGATGCTATACCGAAAGTGGCTCGAATCGTGAAATCTGAAAATAAATTCACAGGCATAGTTGGCAAAGATTACTTTTTCTTATTTCCAAGCATGAAAAGGGCTATGAAGGACACCGATTTCACAACATTGAAGAAGTCAAGAAAAAACGAGGGAGGAGCTGTCAGCCATTTCTAAAGTTGATTACAAATATCTTTCGAACAGTCGGCCGGAGTGGCCGAGTGGTTCTAGGCGCTTCAGTCCGGAACCGCGCGACCGCTACGGTCGCAGGTTCGAATCCTGCCTCGGGCATGGATGTGTGTGATGTACTTAGGTTAGTTCGGTTTAAGTAGTTCTAAGTTCTAGGGAACTGATGACCTCAGATGTTAAGTCCCATAGGGCTCAGAGCCATTTGAATCATTTTTTGTTTTTGTTTCGAACAGTGAAAACACCGGTGGGACAGTTGTGTTAGTTGTAATGAAGAGTATTTTGAATGGGATTAGGTTGTTTTGTAAACAATTTGAAAATATTATATTTAATTTTTGAAAAACAATTCCGTTGTTTTTGTTTTTTTTTTTTTTACGTGGGGAATATACTGAGGCTCGACAAGTTGGGGCTGGCCATTTTTATGGTTCATGCAGAGTCACAGAGAATTTTCAAATAGAGCTCTTGAAATTACCAGCTTAGCCCGAGCCTCTAGCTTCAATAAAACAAACGCTGGCGCCGTTTTCGAAATCCTGGCTACTGCAATGAAACCAGACAACTTTCAACAGAAAGATATTTGGAGCATAGACGAGACTGGCATTACAACGGCCCAAAAGCCAAATGGAATTGTGTCACGAAAAGGTTTCAAGCAATTGGGTCGATCACGTCTGGAGAACGTGGTAACCTAGTTACTTTATATGCTGCTGTTTCTCCTACTGGGAACTCTTTTCCACCGTTCTTCATTTTTAACAGGATGAACTTCAAAGAACATTTTATTCGTAATGGACCAGTAGGCTGCCGTGAAGCGAGTAACTCTTCCGGATCTACATCGATGTCATCTACATCATAGTCCGCAAATCATCTAGTAGTGTGTGGTGGAGGGTACTTTTTGTACCACTAACTCAGCCCCCTAAACCTGTTACCCTCGCGAATGGCACATGGGGAGAATGATTGTAGGGAAGCCTCTGCATTGACTATAATTTCTCGAATTTTCTCCTCGTGGTCATTACGCAAGTCGTATGCGGGATGAAATAATGTGTTTTCCGGCTGTTCCGGGAAAGTGTTCGCTCGAAATTTCAAAACTAAATCCCTCCATGATGCACAAAGCCTCTCTTGTAACGTCTGCCAGTGGAGTTTGTTGAGCATCTCCGTAATGGTTTCGCGCCGGCTAAACGATCCCGTAACGAAACGCATCGCTCTTCGTAGGATGTTATCTATCTCCTCTATCAGTCCTACCTGGGAGAGATCCCAGACAGAGGAACAATGCCGAAGAATCGGTCGAACAAGTACATTATAGGCGACTTACTTCGGGGATGAACTACATTTCCTTAAGTTTCTTCCTATGAGTCTGGGTCTGACATCCACTTTCTCCACTATTTGTTTTATGTGGTCATTCCATGGTGAAAACACATTTCTCTGAATTTTTGAAACACTACGTTGCTAACGCAAAGTGCTCTGAACATAGTCCGTGTATTCTTCTCCTTGACAATCGTAGTTCTCATCCGTCGATTAATGGGCTCAGATACGTAGAAGATGACGGCATTTATTTAATTCTCATTTCCTCCTCACTGTTCTCATCGACTGATCGACTGTAACCATTACATCGGACAGTGTAAGGACCGTTGAAGAAGTATGTGAATGCTGCACATCATTAATAGATGTTAAATCATACAGGTTGCACGATGACAACATATGACATTCCAGGAATAGTGACTTCTGCACGTCCTCTTGCATTTACGCCATCAAATATCCAAGCAGGATTCAAGACTTGGGGCATTTGTCCTTTCAATAGGGATGTTTTTGGTGACAACGAGTTTGCTCCTGGTTTCGTATCGGATCGACCAAATCCTGAGAGGCTTACTGCTCTAAGTACTGACACAATAGAAGAAGGAGAAAATCAAATCGAGACATGGGGGAGTCTCCTCGTACCAAATTAATGACATAGGAAAACTGCAGTGGCTTGGAAAATTTTCAGCGGAGGCCTACTATTTTTTCTGCAAAAGACATCAGACCTCTCCCTAAAACAACGAAGGGAGAACAGCAAACGAACAGATGCCCGGTTGTACTCAGGGTCATTCCTGTGAAAGAGGAACTGTAAATGAAGAAAAAGCAAAGTCCCACGAATGTCGAGAAGCGTTTGTTACCAGCTGAAAAAGAAAATAGAGAGCAGCAACAACACGCTGGAAACAGTGACCGTGAAGACGGCGACTGTTTATGTATTGTATGTCTTGGTTCCTCAGCCAACAGCAGATTAAGGGAAATGCGAGTACCTTGCACAAACTGTAAGAAATGGGCACATGAGAAATGTACACCAGGAGGTGCCCATTTTCTTTGTCAAAATTGGCAGACTGATTTTTCAGATTACTTTGCAGAGCCTTAACAATTTTTATTTGAGGGCTGTTGTCAATGGACAGTTTTCTACTGTAAGGTATTGTCGTGGGCCTATGATATTAGCTTTTAAACCATTTTCTCCTCGTGTATGTTCAATTCCTGAACTTTCTGTGTACAATGATCAGAATTATTTTGATTGTCTTTTAGTTATTAATGTTAAATAAGATAGTTATATTTTAATCTTCAATGCTTCTTTGGCTTCAAGTAATTCAGATAAAAGCAGGAAGGATTTTATTTCTTCAAACACCTGTCTTTCAAGTAATATTAACAAGTGTCAAGCAACCCCGATCCTTGTGACAACCATCCCACTCCTGGGGCCGGTAGTCACAAACATCGCATAATAGAAAAGCAATGCTAAATTATTTTTATAAACATTATTAAAAATATAGACTACAAGTTAGTTAAACAAAAGTGCGAAGATTTATGTTTGTGATCGCGTAAAAAAGCTCAAATAAAAAAATGTGATGACCATACTCGTTCTTCCCTATGTAATTTGATGGCATACTTTTAGAATAGCCTGCTAAGTCCCTAGCCTATCTACAGGAAACTAGAATATATTGTAGTCGCTTGAGCGTGAAGTCACTGTTAGAGTGTTGTCGATTGTATAAAAACTGGGCAACGGTAGAGAGCTTTGAGCCCGAGATAATGAAGTTATATTGATCGACGGTGGAACAGAGGAAGGCACGCTTGAGCGTCAGTAAAAAACCACCCATTCGAATAGGTGTTGGACGGTAAAACAGAGAGGATTTGACTCTATAGCTGTCCCACCAATTAAAGCACGGAACTTAAAAAGTGGAAAGCTCCACCTTGTGCACCAACTTCTGAGAAGTGAGCCGTAGGTGAAGAACATTGTTGGCGGAAAATGTTTTCGAAAGGGTGATGGATGGTAAAATGGAGAGGATTTTGCTTCATAGCTGTACCCTATAAGTATTGCGTCTTACCGACTGAAATATGGGACTCTAAAAATGGAACGCTTCACTTCAGCACAGAGTTATTGGAAACCGGCAGTAGGTGAAGAGAATTGCTGGAGGAGAGTGTTTTAGAAAAGATATAACGGCAAAGCATTATTCCGGTGACTGTAGCTGTCTTACGCAAGATGCATAGTTTTGCAACTGCTGCAGTGCGTTATTCAGACATTGCCTCATCACAAGATATTTGTACGTAGTACAATAATGATTTTTATGAATACTTTGACGAAGTGCTTAAGGGCAGTCCTCTTATTGTGGCCAATTTGTTTTTGGAGACTTTTGAATAACGATAGCTGCAGACTGCCAAAGACCAAGTAGATGGTACCGCTACGTTGATGATATTTTGTAGTATGGACACATTGTGCAGAAGAGTTGGATTCCTCCTTGACACATCTTAATAGGAAGAATAAAAATTTAATTGTTTATGGAAGTGGAAACTAATGGGAAGCTTAATTTTTTGAGTGAGTCGCAGTCGAACATGTTGAGGGGCCGTTGGGCCATAAGGCGTTCAGAAAAGCGAAGCACAGTGAATGATACCTTCAAAAGATTCTAACCACCACTCCAGACGAAAAACAGAACGACGACCGGCTGCAAGCCCGAAATTTGTTTGAACAGGGCTGATAAAATTTATGTACTGTTTTGATACAGGATGAGGTTAACAACCTACGGTCGACGTTTAAGATAATGGTTACTCTAACGAGGAGACAGATCGAGCTCTTCGCCCTAGGCAGAGATTTAAGATCAACGAGGAAAAACTGCCACCCAAAGACAATGTTTTTCTTTCGTTTATTAACAAGATTATAGATCACTCTGGAAAAGTGTTGGGAAAATATGGAGCTGAAACTATTTTCAGACCCACTAGGAAGATAAATGAACATCTAAGTGAATTATCTCTTATTGGGAACTGAGAAGGGCGATGTATATTTTATTTGGGAAAAAAATTCACTTCAAATTTGAAGACCAAAAGACGACAGTAGCAAATGTTGAAACCAGTTGCCAACAACAGAGTCTAATTTATGCAGTCTTCGTTATTGGACGTTTTTGCTCAGGAATATTTCAGAACGGCGAAAGATATACGACAACCGTTGGCTACACCGAGTGTGTTTAAAATTCCTCGCAGTTTGGTACCAGAAAAAGAAGTGTTAGAACCTGCTTAGTTGAACATAAGATGAATTGCCATCTAGGACATACGGATAAATCGGCAGTAACGCTAGATGTTTGTCAAGAGGGTAATCATGAGATAAACTTGAGTGAGACGAGCGTCATTTCGAAAACATAGCAGTATTATGCGCGCATGTATAGAGAGGCTATTGAGGTTTATAAACACCGCAATAATTTTAGTAGAAAAGGAAGTTGTCAGATTATATAACATATAGCTGTCCATTTTGCGCCGACGGAACGACGATCCATTACTTTCAATCGAGAATATTGGCATTACCAGAGATAGGCCCTTAGCCAGCGTCACATGATGAACTCTGGTGCCCTCTATACTATCTATATATTTGACGCTCTACGCTCCTTCGATTTCTGACTGCAGTTCCCCAATTCGCCTCTGAGGATGTCTGCCACACCCAGAAGCAAAATGTTATGGGGAAAATTTTATACATCGAAGAAGACCCGTCCAAAAATTGTTTAAGTTAAGGTGACACTGGCCGTGGAATCTTACAATGACTGAAGAAACCGTTCACTTTAATAGACTAAACAGTGTAGGAAGAAAGCGCATACTGTTACTTGTATGTGTACAGCAGGCTTAAGGATTGTGCAGGCAACACTTTATCTGCACATTACGGCAGAAATTTTAAAGTCGAAGTTTTTCAGAGGGTGTGAGACTTAGAGCAGTGAACAGCATGCTATCACTAATTATACCTCGTTTTGGATATGTACAACGTCGCGATGTTGTGTGGCGCACACACACACACACACACACACACACACACACACATACTAGATGAGTAGGTATTTATTCCAGTCTTCTGTTAGTACATCTCCTCCTCCCCCTCTTTCTGCCTAACTCTTATTCCCCCTGTCATTGTACATCTCTTCCTCTTCCTTTCTGTGTCCATCTCCTCTTTTCCCATCTCTCTGTCCAGTTCCACTCCCATTTCTGTATACACCTCCTCCTTCTAGTATTTGTGTAAATCTCATCTTTCTCCATCGCTTTTTGTCCATCTCCACATCTCCTCCCTTCTCACTCCACATAACCACACTCACCACATTAGGACGCTGATAGTTCTTTCTCACTCAGTATTTCTTCTCAGATCGTAACTAAACTGATTACCAAATTTCGTTGAAATCGTTCCAGGGGTTTAGGATGAGAATATTACCCGCAGCTCTGCCCACGTGCGCACATGTCAAATGTATTCCACATATATTTAACATACTTCACATGAAACTGTACACATATTTCACCCTTATCTCTAGCGAATTTCACCCTTCTGTTTCATCTTCACCCAGCTTAATGTTTACGACATCGTATCTCCTGAACCATGTGCTGTTCAATGATGTAATTTTGCAGGTACATCCAGTGGTATATGTGGCTGCTGTCTGCCAAATGTGTTGTGAATAGATTTGATAGTAATGAATTAAAACATCATTCATTATGTGATAGTTTTCCACGCATATCAGTGTTTAGGACGTTATATCTTCTGAAATTTGTGCCCTACAATGATACAATTTTGCTGGTACATTCGGTGGTGTATGTGAATACTTTCTGGAATATTTATTGTGAATAAGTCCACAGCTGGTGGTCGTGCGGTAGCGTTCTCACTTCCCGCGCCCGGGTTCCCGGGTTCGATTCCCGGCGGGGTGAGGGCTTTTCTCTGCCTCGTGATGACTGGGTGTTGTGTGATGTCCTTAGGTTAGTTAGGTTTAAGTAGTTCTAAGTTCTAGGGGACTGATGACCATATATGTTAAGTCCCATAGTGCTCAGAGCCGTTTGAACCATTATTTTTTTTGTGAATAAAATTAGCAGTAAAAGGAGGGTATAAGATGAACATCAACAAAGCAAAACGAGGATAATGGAATGTAGTCGAATTAAATCGAGTGATGCTGAGGGAATTAGATTAGGAAATGAGATACTTAGAGTAGTAAAGGAGTTTTGCTATTTTGGGAGCAAAATAACTGATGATGGTCGAAGTAGAGAGGATATAAAATGTAGACTGCCAATGGCAAGGAAAGCGTTTCTGAAGAAGAGAAATTTGTTAACATCGAGTATTCATTTAAGTGTCAGGAAGTCGTTCCTGAAAGTATTTGTATGGAGTGTAGGCATGTACGGAAGTGAGACATGGACGATAAGTAGTTTAGACAAGAAGAGAAGAGAAGCTTTCGAAATGTGGTGCTACAGAAGAATGCTGAACATTAGATGCGTAGATCACATAACTAATGAGGAGGTATTGAATAGAATTAGGGAGAAGAGGAGTTTGTGGCACAACTTGACTAGAAGGAGGGATCGGTTGGTAGGACACGTTCTGAGGCATCAAGGGATCACCAATTTAGTACTAGAGGGCAGCGTGGAGGCTAAAAATCGTATAGGGAGACCAAGAGATGAATACACTAAGCAGATTCAGTAGGATGTAGGCTGCAGTAGGTACTGGGTGCTGAAGAAGCTTGCACAGGATAGAGTAGCATGGAGAGCTACATCAAACCAGTCTCAGAACTGAAGACCACAACAACAACAACAGGAAAAAAGTATTAAATTAAAACGTCATGCTTCACTCGGCAGTTTACTGCACGAACAGCGAGAATGTAGTAAGTGATAAATATTTTCTCATTCATAATATTATGGTAGTTGTTAGCGATGAAAAGTTTCGTATGGGTTGGAAATTATTTTAAAGTTTGTTCTAAGCCACTAGGTAATCTCATTCTCAAATACTGGAAGACTACAGAACGGCCAGGCGCGTGTCGTGTGTTACACTGTTCCTTCACACCCATCCCCTCCCCTCAGGTAAGTAGGTGGTTCTTACCCCCACAACTACACTCCTGGAAATGGAAAAAAGAACACATTGACACCGGTGTGTCTGACCCACCATACTTGCTCCGGACACTGCGAGAGGGCTGTACAAGCAATGATCACACGCACGGCACAGCGGACACACCAGGAACCGCGGTGTTGGCCGTCGAATGGCGCTAGCTGCGCAGCATTTGTGCACCGCCGCCCTCAGTGTCAGCCAGTTTGCCGTGGCATACGGAGCTCCATCGCAGTCTTTAACACTGGTAGCATGCCGCGACAGCGTGGACGTGAACCGTATGTGCAGTTGACGGACTTTGAGCGAGGGCGTATAGTGGGCATGCGGGAGGCTGGGTGGACGTACCGCCGAATTGCTCAACACGTGGGGCGTGAGGTCTCCACAGTACATCGATGTTGTCGCCAGTGGTCGGCGGAAGGTGCACGTGCCCGTCGACCTGGGACCGGACCGCAGCGACGCACGGATGCACGCCAAGACCGTAGGATCCTACGCAGTGCCGTAGGGGACCGCACCGCCACTTCCCAGCAAATTAGGGACACTGTTGCTCCTGGGGTATCGGCGAGGACCATTCGCAACCGTCTACATGAAGCTGGGCTACGGTCCCGCACACCGTTAGGCCGTCTTCCGCTCACGCCCCAACATCGTGCAGCCCGCCTCCAGTGGCGTCGCGACAGGCGTGAATGGAGGGACGAATGGAGACGTGTCGTCTTCAGCGATGAGAGTCGCTTCTGCCTTGGTGCCAACGATGGTCGTATGCGTGTTTGGCGCCGTGCAGGTGAGCGCCACAATCAGGACTGCATACGACCGAGGCACACAGGGCCAACACCCGGCATCATGGTGTGGGGAGCGATCTCCTACACTGGCCGTACACCACTGGTGATCGTCGAGGGGACACTGAATAGTGCACGGTACATCCAAACCGTCATCGAACCCATCGTTCTACCATTCCTAGACCGGCAAGGGAACTTGCTGTTCCAACAGGACAATGCACGTCCGCATGTATCCCGTGCCACCCAACGTGCTCTAGAAGGTGTAAGTCAACTACCCTGGCCAGAAAGATCTCCGGATCTGTCCCCCATTGAGCATGTTTGGGACTGGATGAAGCGTCGTCTCACGCGGTCTGCACGTCCAGCACGAACGCTGGTCCAACTGAGGCGCCAGGTGGAAATGGCATGGCAAGCCGTTCCACAGGACTACATCCAGCATCTCTACGATCGTCTCCATGGGAGAATAGCAGCCTGCATTGCTGCGAAAGGTGGATATACACTGTACTAGTGCCGACATTGTGCATGCTCTGTTGCCTGTGTCTATGTGCCTGTGGTTCTGTCAGTGTGATCATGTGATGTATCTGACCCCAGGAATGTGTCAATAAAGTTTCCCCTTCCTGGGACAATGAATTCACGGTGTTCTTATTTCAATTTCCAGGAGTGTATTCTTTCCACTTGCCTGAAGGTTGTATTACGGATCTTCCCAATATCCTGCAGAGCCCGGTCCTCCATATCTGGTGCGCGCACAGTCCGCTGCTTCCCTGCACATTCGTGTGTCTGAAAGTAACCATTACCACATAAACGCCTAAGAAGGGCTTGAAATGTTGTTTGATGTGATTGGTGTCTGTGAGGGTACTTGCTTAGCACAACCGCGCTACCTCTCGACAGTTTCCATCTGCCTGGCTGTACACAAACGCCATCTCGGTTTGTCCCTGACCAGTCTGCTTTACAGTACGCTGCGTCAATCACACAACTTGCAACACAAGGAACGCACGGCAAGTAGTCAGAGGAACTGTCACTCGTCAGCGCCATCTACTGTGGCAACGACGCATTTCTGGATACATGTTATTAATGTCCACCCTATATATATGTACATCCATTTTATGATATGTGTGGAGGATATATGCATGCTCCTGTCGCTTGTTGATCTTATGACGAGTCAAGTTTTCAGTGCTGTTGGCCCGCACTGTTTTTCTGAAAATTCATGAAAAACTGTCTCATCAGTTTCTCTGAGCTTCACTTCAATGTGGGCTCGATGGTGGTTTACTCTATGTCCTTACGCTTCTCGGTGTCTCATATATATGAGAGAGAGTGTGTGTGTATCTGTGTATGTGAATATTTCTATAAAACGTTTTCGAAGACTGCTCTAAATTTATTGTACATATGCTGTCTGCTAGTGATTACATATGTAAATAAATTTACAGCAGTCTTCGAAAAATTGCAGAAGTGTATCATATGATACACAACTAGACAAAAAGAATACACAAACTGATGCCTTTGGCATACAGAATAATACACATCAGTGGTCTCGTCCCGTTAACGTCATCCATAGGATTCTAACTTGGGCAACAATGGAAGTTCCCCTAAAACATTTTCCCTTGCTGCGTGGATCAAGGTGTGACACTTCATTATCTATGGCAATGTCAAAATAAATATTTCTTTCAACGGATGAACGCATTTTTAACGGCTGTCGACAGCTGATGAAATGCGAATCGCTGTGGCTTCACAACTAGCCTAAGGAAAAGAATTAGACGTTTATTTTCACACCAAGATTGAGCTTTTTGTAATTTATTGACCTATCTTTCCTCTATTGCTCCTTAAGTAATAAATTGTTGTAGGATTATGTGGCAATTACAACTGTATTTACCGAGCGAGGTGGCGCAGTGGTTAGACACTGGACTCGCATTCGGGAGGACGACGGTTCAATCCCGCGTCCGGCCATCCTGGTTTAGGTTTTCCGTGATTTCCCTAAATCGCTCCAGGCAAATGTCGGGATGGTCCCTTTGAAAGGGCACGGCCGACTTCCTTCCCCGTCCTTCCCTAATCCGATGAGACCGATGACCTCGCTGTCTGGTCTCCTTCCCCAAAGAACCCAACCCAATTGTATTAGCGTCTTAATGAGATGAATCTTTGTAAACTGCCCTATGCTTTGGCAAAAGACGCAGATTTGAACATGGTGACAAGAGAAATGTAGATGTTACTCAAAACATGCCACTGATGACACACACCCGCATGTTATAGTAAGAGAGAACGAGTCGACGAGTAGGAAGCAACCGCAGCGCCACCGTTCTCAGACTCGTCGTACTCGCGGAACTGTAGGGGAAGGAGAGAAGCCAGTAAGCACTGACACGACAGTGGCACCTTGATTTTTAATTTATGCAACCCTCAGTACCGGACTCATACTCGCTCCTTTTGTGCTCTCTACCGGTCGTATAAGAAGCGATCCGGTTGCCAGGCAACGAGTGAAGCGCCTTCCGCGGTTCGTAGCGGAAGCCGCCGTCACCGCTGGATGCGGCGCCCTCGGCGCCGAGAGCCGTTAGTTGGCGCCTCAGACGACAGGGCGTGCTGCCGTCGGCGTCGCCGCTGGCTGAAGAGGGACGGGTGGCGCGCGCGTCCCCTGCCTGTGTGTGTGTGTGTGTGTTTGTGTGTGTGTAGTGCGGCGCGCCGCTGTGCAAATCTGCTGTCAACCCAGATTCAATTACGATTTTATCTCTAGAATAGATGACAGTTATTTCCCGGGACTCCATGAAAAGAGGGTGGCGAGCGGCCCGGCCTTTACAAGCGGCACCCGCACCGGCGTCGCCTCAGCTATTCCACCCGCACCCTCCACCCATACCCTACACAATGCCCACCACCCCTCCATTCAGCCGGGCCTCGCTTGTTTCGTTACAAAACGCGTCGTGCCTGGCTGCTCCTTCACCACTCCTACACTTTCCCCTCCTCCTCTGGCACACCTTTCCCCTTTGCTCGCGGGATACGTTTTCGTGCAATCGGCTGCATAATCGCGCCTTCTCAGCGACCTTCCGTACCGATTGCGTCTAGTCCGCAATGTGGATGTCACTGCACAGGGAATAAATGAGGCAATCAATTTATGAAGTAAATTTCCTTTCGTAGCACAAACCTTAAGTTACAATCCCCGCCTTCTCTCTCTCTCTCTCTCTCTCTCTCTCTCTCTCTCCCCCTTTCCTCTCCATTTCTCATTTTTTTACTGACCTTGAATCTTGAATTATTTTCTACCATCAGTAATGTAAACACTGATCGCATCTATCTTCAGCCGCTCTTCTGCTATAAAAAGTGCTGAATCTCCTCTCTCGAGTATTCTTACTGAAGAACTTTCCTCTTTCAAAACTTTGCCATTGTTTTAACTTCTTGCTTCAATACCACATGCTATGAGCTACGGATACATTGTTTGTTACAAAAACAACCTCTGTTTCTTCCTTCACGTTATTACTGAACAAGTTTTTCCATGAAACACTTCCCACTATTTTTCATTCACGTTTGATGTCGCCATGGACCACCCTGACCAGCTGATGCGTCTTTCATTTTTTATATAGTCCTCAGATTTCGACGAAGAGTTATTTATTACATAATTCACTTCTCTCTCTTCTGATGTTAATACCATTTTGCGTGTGCACGATGACAATCGAATATTCGCAGTTGGCAAGTATTTTTATTCTAGTGACATACTGCATTCACAGTATGTTAGGATTTGCATACCACTTGATTTAGTTTCACCTCTCTTTCAGTATTTCCACAATTCTGTACTAGGAGGGCACCTCGGCCTCTATAAAACCTTGGCCAAGGTGCGGGCCCATGTGACGTGGCCTTCTGTGTACCGCGATGTTCGGCGGCTCGTCAGTCAGTGTGACGACTGTAGCAGGAGTAAGGAGTAAGGCCAATTCCCACGCCCCTTTGGGTCTACTTCAATCTCAAAAAGAGCAGCGATCTACGGATATTTGTCGACTTCGTAGGACCTATGCCTAGGACTAAGGGAAGATACTGTTATATGTTCGTCGCCGTGGATGATTGGTTGGTTGGTTGGTTGGTTTGGTGAAGGAGACCAGACAGCGTGGTCATCGGTCTCATCGGATTAGGGAAGGATGGAGAAGGAAGTCGGCCGTGCCCTTTCAGAGGAGCCATCCCGACATTTGCCTGAAGTGATTTAGGGAAATCACGGAAAACCTAAATCAGGGTGGCCGGACGCGGGATTGAACCGTCGTCCTCCCCTCCCGAATGCGAGTCCAGTGTCTAACCACTGCGCCACCTCGCTCGGTCGCCGTGGATGACTTTTCGCGTTTTGTATGGTTGCTGCCCAGTACCGTGGTCACTGCGAGTATAACTATACGTCATCTGACTCGTAATTTTACATGGTTTGGGCCCACGAAACAACTCGTCAGCGATAATGCGCGTGCCTTTGTATCAAGAGAGTTTAAACAGTTTTTCTTCCGTTGTGGAATCAGTCATATTACGACTACTGCTTACTATCTGCAAGCATCCTTGGCAAAAAGGGTTAACCGTAACCTAAAGGCAGCGCTTATAATTTACCACGCCAAATCCTCCAGTAGGTGGGACACTACACTCCCGTGGTTAAATTCCGCATTCAACACTGCTGAGCATGAAACGTCTAGGGCAGTTCCGGCTGAGTTAATGTTGGCATATCCGGTCAATTCGCCTCTCCCCAATCAATGGCTTGTTGCCGTTTTCTATTACTTCGGATACCCTTAGGGAAAATTGGCTGCGTGTTCGAAACGACATGGAGTTAGCCCATCGTCCGCAATCCGAACGTTATAACCAAGGCAGAAACGTTTTTCAGGCTAAGACCGGGGATAAGGTGTTTATTAAGAACATCACTTGTCGGAATGCTTGTAAGTTTGTACAGAGTTACTTGGAACCATGTGTCGTCACCAGGGTCTTAGGTCCTGTTATTTTGTTAGTTTAGGAGCTTGCAACGGGCAAGGTGTTCAGAGTGCATGTTAATCAAATCAATCCTGTTAGGTAAGTTTCTATTCCTTCTTTCTGTGGTGGTAAGACGAAAGGGGGGGGAGGGGGGGACTGGTCAGGTTTGAGCGGCGTAGGTTAATCCGTGGTGCCCCTTTCCTGGCACACCAACTCTTTGGTACGGCACTGTCGTTTACCCGGCTGTACTACGATCTTCCCCTGTTGTGATCTGGGAGCTGTTTTGCAGTCGCGGTAGTTGGGCTCGGACTCACTATGAGGCGGAAGGACGTGCTCGCGGGGACGAAGGAGGAAAACACGCGGACTCGGTCAGCAGCGGTGTGGCCGGTCTACCTTGCAAGACGGTCGCGAGTTTGTGGTGGACATGCCTGATGTCAACTCCCGGTGCTGTTCGTCGCATTGCTTTGGTGCTGTTTTCTCGGAGAAACCCATCCCTCGAGACCATCTCGAACAACGCTCTTCATCGAAGGTGTAAGTGATATTGGTGCCATCGTTTCGTTAAACGATTTGCGTTGCACCAAGTGAACTTGTTGGTTGGTTGCCGTAATGTACGTGTTGCTGAAGTAAGAGCAGCCGGCAAGGCGTGTGACCGCATGGAGACCAGCAGTTACTACTTCCTTTAAAAAAATCAGTGTTCCCAACTGATGTAGTAACTGTAACGTATTGAATATATTACGGCATAGTCTAGTTGTAATTTTCTGCATATCAAGCTTACACAACTGGCAGCTACATTGCAGACCTACGCAACGAAATTAAAGTGCACAAAACCTAATATCGTTGTGAAGTTGTGCATTTGAATAACGTGATATTATATTGAAAATTTTTCCATTTCATCTTTGTACACATTGTCGGCCTTAATCATATGTGGAAATATTGTTTGGCAAACTATGAGAGTGTAAAACTCTGATACTGTATTTTCAGCATCGGATTTGTGTGCATTTCTTAGTTTAAATGTTTTACAGCATTGATATTGCTGTAAAACTTCAGTCACTTCTGTTGAAACCATTTAATGGTTCTTCAATTATATTGTTGTTTATTGATCTCGTAACTTATATTAAATGATGTTTGGTTGGTGTTTGCCGTGTCTTCTGCGGTCTGTTTGTGTTCCAGTTTTCTGCGAGTTGGGGTGTGTGAGAGCGGCGGCACGTTCCGCTTCGGTGCACAGAAGCTGTGACGTGTCGTCTAATGGGAAGTGACTCCCGGTTGGGCCCCAGCGTTTAGGTGTTGTTTTAGACGGCTGGTATGGTGCATCCGGCATTTTAAGTTAAGTCACCTTTTCCCCATGGCAGCACGGCGTCACTGCCCGTTTGGCAGACTTATTTTTTTTTTTTAAAGAAAAGGTTTTGTTTTTAATTTGCTTGTGAATCAATTGTATTAATTAACTTGTGCTCCTTGAGTTATTTGGGATCATAATGAACTGGTGTGCCCTGTAAATCACTTTCATATTGCTAATTATTGCCTAAAAAAGAACTATCTGTGCCACCTTTGAAAATCACCTTCAGATTGTAATTTATGTTTCTTAAGTATTGAAACCTGTGTGGATTACCTTTTAAGACACTTGTTGTGATTGTATATTTTTAAACATGGCCACGTGTTGATTGCCTCTTATCTGTATTATAAAAGCTTGTTTTGAATGAATTGTTAATTACTGATTTGCTAGTTGTTGTGCGACATAGTTAGGGGCCTTGACCTTCCATGCTAAGTGTACCCCTCATCCCGACTTCCTAAATCACAACATGGTACTCCAAAAGTAGTGGAGGAGTTGTTTAGTGATGACAGAAAAAGTAGGGAGCATGGGGGCATGTTGTTGCTTGGCTTTCAAATTACGGAAAAACTGATCAAATTGCTAAAATTAATCGCACTAGCAACTGTGGTCGTTATTACAGTACATCGTCCCATATTAATGGTGTCTTTTCCATCGCATCCATCCACTGGTACGCTTTTGATTAACACATAATGATTGGCTGACATCACTTGTTTGAGAGGGAGAGAGAGTTTTGGTATGAGCTACACTTTCTGGTGATGCCCAGCACCAAAATAGTGATTGTGTACATGACCGAAATATGAGGAATGTTTAAATGGAACATCAAGACGTCTCCTACTTCATTACTATGAAAGATGAGATTAAAGGTACAAGTCATCACCTTCTTGCAGTTGTTTGGAAATGCTCCAGAATGCCACAAACTCTTTCAGTTTCCATACATTGTGATACCTTCCAGATTTTTGTCAATAAGAAACATCGTGTTTGTCTTTTATTGCAATCATCCTGTATGTTGTGGAAGCAGCAGCACAGTTTATATCTTGCCATCTCTAGTTTTCTGCGAGAGCCAATGGATTGATATGTGTTAATGTTGGTTTACTGCCTCACATAGACTTCGAAGTCGTGATGGAAAAAAAATGTATGTCAGTGTGTACAGCTGTAGTTTTACACTGGTTGGGTGTGTTACAGCAGAAAAAACTATTTATCAAACAATAACACAGGACCTTTTCTTATGACTGATAGTTTGTGGGATATGGTCCTACTACAGTGCAGGCGATTAAACTTTTCACTGGTCTGTGCCACTGACTTTGATTACTTGCCACCTGCTCCAGTAGACCAATACATGTACACTCCTGGAAATTGAAATAAGAACACCGTGAATTCATTGTCCCAGGAAGGGGAAACTTTATTGACACATTCCTGGGGTCAGATACATCACATGATCACACTGACAGAACCACAGGCACATAGACACAGGCAACAGAGCATGCACAATGTCGGCACTAGTACAGTGTATATCCACCTTTCGCAGCAATGCAGGCTGCTATTCTCCCATGGAGACGATCGTAGAGATGCTGGATGTAATCCTGTGGAACGGCTTGCCATGCCATTTCCACCTGGCGCCTCAGTTGGACCAGCGTTCGTGCTGGACGTGCAGACCGCGTGAGACGACGCTTCATCCAGTCCCAAACATGCTCAATGGGGGACAGATCCGGAGATCTTGCTGGCCAGGGTAGTTGACTTACACCTTCTAGAGCACGTTGGGTGGCACGGGATACATGCGGACGTGCATTGTCCTGTTGGAACAGCAAATTCCCTTGCCGGTCTAGGAATGGTAGAACGATGGGTTCGATGACGGTTTGGATGTACCGTGCACTATTCAGTGTCCCCTCGACGATCACCAGTGGTGTACGGCCAGTGTAGGAGATCGCTCCCCACACCATGATGCCGGGTGTTGGCCCTGTGTGCCTCGGTCGTATGCAGTCCTGATTGTGGCGCTCACCTGCACGGCGCCAAACACGCATACGACCATCATTGGCACCAAGGCAGAAGCGACTCTCATCGCTGAAGACGACACGTCTCCATTCGTCCCTCCATTCACGTCTGTCGCGACACCACTGGAGGCGGGCTGCATGATGTTGGGGCGTGAGCGGAAGACGGCCTATCGGTGTGCGGGACCGTAGCCCAGCTTCATGTAGACGGTTGCGAATGGTCCTCGCCGATACCCCAGGAGCAACAGTGTCCCTAATTTGCTGGGAAGTGGCGGTGCGGTCCCCTACGGCACTGCGTAGGATCCTACGGTCTTGGCGTGCATCCGTGCGTCGCTGCGGTCCAGTCCCAGGTCGACGGGCACGTGCACCTTCCGCCGACCACTGGCGACAACATCGATGTACTGTGGAGACCTCACGCCTCACGTGTTGAGCAATTCGGCGGTACGTCCACCCGGCCTCCCGCATGCCCACTATACGCCCTCGCTCAAAGTCCGTCAACTGCACATACGGTTCACGTCCACGCTGTCGCGGCATGCTACCAGTGTTAAAGACTGCGATGGAGCTCCGTATGCCACGGCAAACTGGCTGACACTGACGGCGGCGATGCACAAATGCTGCGCAGCTAGCGCCATTCGACGGCCAACACCGCGGTTCCTGGTGTGTCCGCTGTGCCGTGCGTGTGATCATTGCTTGTACAGCCCTCTCGCAGTGTCCGGAGCAAGTATGGTGGGTCTGACACACCGGTGTCAATGTGTTCTTTTTTCCATTTCCAGGAGTGTATATTTAATGGGGTCACCACATATGGTCAGTGTCAACACTCATATGTATTGTTTGATGATATATGTTGGAAGAGAAATGCGGTAAAATCTTATCAAGTCCTCTAGCAGGTGACGTTAGGGGCTTTTTTTATAGTTCGTAACTTTTCTCTATTGGATGGTAGTCTGCTCCAATAGCTGAATGGTTAGCGTGATGGACTGCAATCCTCAGGGGCCCAGGTTCGATTCCCGGCTGGGTCGGGGATTTTCTCCGGTCAGGGACTGGGTGTTGTGTTGTCTTCATCATCATTTCATCCCCATCCGGCACGCAGGTCGCCCAATGTGGTGTCGAATGTAATAAGACCTGCACCAAGACGGCCAATGACGCCAAACGCACATTTCCATTGCTGTTACATGGTACAAAACAACGATGATATAGAGAGTGTTTGGGTGACAGATATGAATGTACCCTTAGAGATGCAGGTCTCCTTCGGACTGCAGTACCTGTACGTGGTTTGGAAATGCGCAACACTGCAGTAGCAGAATCCTTATCCGTGTTCCAGGTCCCGTAACATGTGGAGTCGTCAAAATTTTCCTGATAAGGAACTCCATCGTAACTGTTTCTACTGTCTTTTCTACTACCTCGTGTTGCAGGAGAGAGCTTTGTTTCACACTGGCCTTACACACATTACACAGTTGGCGGAACTATGACATCATCATCTCATTTCCACCAACTAGTCAGAGTATGCTCCTGTTGCATAACTCAGCCCACCCTGTTTCTCCATGGGTTGCAGAAGGTGGTAGATATAGCACTCCGTTTCGATTTAAATTGGGATAATTGCATGGACAAAGCTGCAGGTAGGGCGGGACAGAGACTGAGGAACAGTTACGACATGCAGAGGCACTGTCTAAAACCACATTCGAGTTTTGGTGTATGGGTTTCATTAGCAGATAGGTTCGAAAGAGGTGACCAGTTTCAAGATATGAGAGTGCCTCGAATACGTGTCACCGGTCTCCATCACCATTAGAAGACCTCACCATAGGATATAATGCAAATGTGTGTGGCGAATGGAAAGACTGGCTTCCAAATCACAGAGAGCATTTCTACCAGAAATAGCAACACTATAGGTTTGAAAATCCATTGTATTAGTCACAGGATTTTATGTACTTTTTAAGATTTCAGTGTAGTGTTGCATTTTTTAAGTGATTCCTCACATAACACACAATCTACTGCATGTGATCATTCCCAGTCAACCTCTCTAGCCTGTAACCCAGTGGATATACTGCAGAACCACTGTCATGGCATCGAGATTCAATGTATTACAAATACTGTCTTTAGCTGCAAAATATCTACCGATAGCATGAGGAACCTACAAGTATAGGCTTCATACCACGACCCTTAGCCGAATCAGTTTCTAAATTTGGTGAGAATGGTGATTTTATTATGAGCTTACACGACCAGAGACGTGCCCCTGCACTTTTGGTCTGCTAATACACAACCCTGATTTGTAAAGCATGTGTAGTTTTTTAACACCGATATCGTTAGCGCAATATCGGTGTGTGCGTGCATAACTAAGATTCCTTTTTATGCAGGCTGACAGTAACATGGTCATTGCAATCATGTTAACATCTGGTCACTTATAAGACAATTACGTTTCTCCTCCTAAGAGACAATGGTACCACTTGCACGAAAAAAATGACACACGTGCATCAATCACGGATTTTCGCTCAGTATTATTCGGTTTATGTATTTATTCATTTAAATGTCCAGTTTCATAGGATAATATTGAGGATCAAATCTCCACGGTCATGGAACGTGTCAGTACATGAAATTACAACATAAAAGTAATGACAGATAATAATAAAACGTTTATGAACTCAAAAAATTTAAGCCATAAGATTAAGTAAACGCAATCAACAATATAAGATTCAGCTTAATTTTTCAAGGAACTTAACAGCAGAATAGAAGAAGTGAGCCCTGAGAAAACTATTGTTTCGATTTGAAAGCATTTGGATTACTGCTAATATTTTTGAATTATTGTGGTAGCTTATCGAAAATGGATGCGACAGTGTACTGCACACCTTTCTGCACAAGAGTTACAGAAGTCCGATCCAAATGCAGATTGGATTTCTTCTGAGTATTAATCGAGTGAAAGTTGTTTATTCTTGGGAATAAGCTGATATTGTTAACAAGAAACGACCATAAAGAATATATACATAGGTATATTGAGAGGCAAGTGTCACAATATTCAGACTAATGAAAAGTGAAATACCATACGACATAAGCGAATGAAAGTAAGTAAAGTAGACTACTTTTTGCGTATAATGATCACTTACTTCAGATACCGTTCGAATAGTAAAAATGGCAGCATTAACTCTTTGAACAAGATCCTGAATGTCGGCTTCCCATGGCAATTTGTTATCTACCTGAACACCTACAAATCTGAACAGTTCGATTTCACTAATCATATGCCCACTCTGTGAAATGAAAACATCGGGTTTTGTTGAATTGTGTGTAGGAAACTGTAAAAACTGAGTCTTACTTTGATTTAGCGATAGTTTATTTTCTACAAGCCATCAACTTATGTCATGAACTGCATTATTTGAAACCACTCCATGTTGAAGATAACATCCTTTACTACCAAACTAGTGTCATCATAAAACAGAAATATTTTAGAGATACTCCTAATACTAGAGGGGGTATCATTTTTATACGTAAGGAATAGGAGTGGCCCCTAGACTGATCCCTAGGGCATCCCCCATTTGACCGTACCCCACTCAGACCTCCCATCACAGCCATTCTCAACATTGTGAATAATGACCATTTGCCTTCCTGTTGTTAAAGTAACAGGTGAACCAATTGTGAGCTACTCCCCATATTCCGTAATGGTCCAACATCTGGAGGAATATTTTGTACTCAGCACAATCAAACGTCTTCGTTACAGCGAAAATATGCCTAGTGTTCGAAACCTTTTGTGTAACCCATCCAGTACCTCACAGGGAATATAGCATTTTCAGTTGTTAAACAACTTCTAAAGGCGAACGGTACATGATATAAAATGGTCAATTATCCTTATACAGGGTGAGTCACCTAACGTTACCGCTGGTTATATTTCGTAAACCACATCAAATACCGACGAACCGATTCCACAGACCGAACGTGAGGAGAGGGGATAGTATAATTGTTTAATACAAACCATACAAAAATGCACGGAAGTATGTTTTTTAACACAAACCTACGTTTTTTTTAAATGGAACCACGTTAGTTTTGTTAGCACATCTGAACATATAAACAAATATGTAATCAGTGCCGTTTGTTGCATTGTAAAATGTTAATTACATCCGGAGATATTGTAGCCTAAAGTTGACGCTTGAGTACCACTCCTCCGCTGTTCGATCGTGTGTATCGGAGAGCACCGAATTACGTAGGGATCCAAAGGGAACGGTGATGGACCTTAGGTACAGAAATGACTGGGGAACAGCACATTACATCCACGTGCTAACACCTTTTTATTGGTCTTTTTCACTGACGCACATGTACATTACCATGAGGGGTGAGGTACACGTACACACGTGGTTTCCGTTTTCAATTACAGAATGATCTGCCAACGTTGCTCGAAAATGTCCCACTGGAAACGCGTAGACGTATGTGGTATCAGCATGATGGAGCATCTGCACATTCCGCAATTAACACTAGGCTGACCCATGACAGGATGTTCGACGGGCGTTTCATAGGACGTGGAGGACGCATAAATTGGCCAGCCCGTTCTCCTGATCTTACACCTCTGGACTTCTTTCTGTGGGGTACGTTAAAGGAGAATGTGTACCGTGATGTGCCTACATGTGCGGTGACATTACACCAGATGTTCTGCGGCGTGTACGGCATTCATTACGCCAGAGATTGCAATTGTGTGCAGCAAATGATGGCCACCACATTGAACATCTATTGGCCTGACACGTCGGGACACACTCTATTCCACTCCGTAATTGAAAACGGAAACCACGTGTGTACATGTACCTCACCCCTCATGGTAATGTACATGTGCGTCAGTGAAAAAGACCGATACAAAGGTGTTAGCATGTGGACGTAACGAGCTGTTCCAGTCTCTTCTGTACCTAAGGTCATCACCGTTCCCTTTGGATCCCTACGTAATTCGGTGCTCTCTGATACACACGATCATACAGCGCAGGAGTGGTACTCAAGCGTCAACTTTAGGTTACAATATCTCCGGATGTAATTAACATTTTACAATGCAACAAACGGCACTGATTACATATTTGTTTATATGTTCAGATGTGCTAACAAAACTAACGTGGTTCCATTTAAAAAAACGTAGGTTTGTGTTAAAAAACGTACTTCCGTGCATTTTTGTATGGTTTGTATTAAACAATTACACTATCCCCTCTCCTCACGTTCGGTCTGTGGAATCGGTTCGTCAGTATTTGATGTGGTTTACGAAATATATCCTGCGGTAACGTTAGATGACTCACCCTGTATACACAGCCTTTTCAATAACATTAGCAAACACTCATGGCATAGATATAGGTCAAATTGTCTACATTATCCGTTCCTCCCTCTTCATAAAGCGGCTTTGCTACTGAGAAGTCAATCGTTCAAGAAACTGACCATTCCTAAAGGAAAAATTACAAATATGGATAATATAGGGCTAATATGTGCAGCACAATACTTTAATATTCTGCTAGGCACTCCATCATATCCACGAGAGTCCTTAGTCTTCAGAGATTTAATTATTGACTCAATCTCCTCCTTGGCTTTATCAGAGAGGAGTATTTCAGATATCAATCTCGGAAAGGCATTTGCCAAGAGAGTTACATGATTCTCTGTGGAAACTAAATTTTTTTTTTTAATTTACCGGCAATGCTCAGAAAATCATTGTTAAGTACTGTACATATACCTGATTTATCAGTAATGGAAATATTTTTACAACGAACTGGCTTTATACGCCAGCCGGAGTGGCCGAGTGGTTCTAGGCGCTACAGTCTGGAACCGCGCCACCGCTACGGTCGCAGGTTCGAATCCTGCCTCGGGCATGTATGTGTGTGATGTCCTTAGGTTAGTTAAGTTTAATAGTTCTAAGGGACTGATAACCTCAGAAGTTAAGTCTCATAGTGCTCAGAGCCATTTGAACCATTTTTTGACTTTATATCGTCGACCTTGTGCTGCTGACCAGGCACTTGCTTCACAACTGACCGTATGGTTTTAATTTTATCTTGTGAAATAGCTATTCTATTTGCATACCACATATTCTTTGCCTTCCTAATAACATTTTTAAGTACCTTTCAGTACTGTTTCTAATGGGGTACTGTAGCTAGATTGTGACTACTTCTAACATTTTGATATAATTCTCGCTGGGCTGCCTTTTACTGCTCATACCCCGGTTACAACTTTCTGATGGAAGGGAACTCTCGAAGAGCATGAGAATGTGTTAAGAAAAGCAGTATATTTGTCATTATGTTATCCTCATTATAAACATACTACCACTCTTGTTCCTTGACGAGGTCTAAAAAACTCTCTATTGCCGTTGGATTAACTATCCAACGTTGTTTGTAATTATATGTGACGTTTGTTTGAGTACGAAAGCCTTTTAGTGTTAAAATTTGTGCATCATGGTCTGAATGGCTATTCATTCTTCTACTAATAGAATGCCCATCTAGTAATGAAGAATGAATGGAAATACTGTCTATGGTTGTGGTACTGTTCCCCTGCATCCTAGTTGGAAGAAACACAGTCTGCATCAGATCATATTAATTTAAGAGATCTACCAAAATCCTTTTTCTGCACAATCATATACAAAGTTAATATTGAAGTCACGACTTATAATTAATTTCTGGCACTTCCTATAAAGTGGATCAAGAACCATCTCTAACTTGAGCAGAAATGCTCTGAAGTCAGAATTAGAGGATCTATCAACAACATATATTAGAAGTTTAGTTTCACTTAATTCAACTGCCCCTTCACAACATTCAAATATCTGTTTAGTGCTGTGCCATGTTACGTCTGTGGACTCCTGTTTTTTATGTACATGGCCAGTCCCCCACACCACAAGGAAATATTTGAGAAACAGCCAGCTAGTCTGTATCCTGGTAAAGAAAGCATCTGAATTGTCAAATTATTTAACAGGTGCTCCGATATACCAATTATTTCAGAGTCAACATCTATAAGCAGTTCATTAACTTTGTCTCTAATACCTCTTATATTTCGGTGAAACATGCTGATTTCTTCTCTACTTGGGAACCTGACGTTCTCTGCAGGTGATTCCTCAGAGAGACTTTCTTTAAGCAGGTATACCTACCAGCTGACTTCAGTTTAAAAAAAAGTTCAGCTCCAACAACAGCAGCTACAGGAATTTTTCCAGGAGTGATCCCACCACCATCCACTACACTGTCACCAATTTGCTTTGCCAGCCTCCCCTTCCCATACCTATTGAGGGGCAGACCATGCCTAGTGAAACCCTATCTACTGATAGATTCAACTGGCACCACTACAATGTGACCCATGCCCTCTGTTATCAGTGCCTTCTCCAGCCACATGTTAACATGCCTAAACGTTGCATTAAGAGGAGGCCGATCATGACGCTGAAACATTTGCATGAAGTGCACGTTACTGCCACCAGTTTGAGAAGCTATCTTTACCAGGTCACCACCTACATCATATTCTCCGTCCCTACTAAGACTATTCCCTGCTCCACCCATTATCACTGCCTGATATTACATCGTAAAATTCCTACATAACTACCCTATGCTATCAGTCACATGAGCCAACGCTGCAATAGTCTTCACAATTGTGGTGACCTGGTACTCACTCCCCCACACTTCCCCTGCAACTGCTGGTCCACACATCTACTGTGTGAACTACTTAGCAGCAGAACCTTCTTCTTTCTGTTAGACTTTACAACTGACTTAGGCCTCCATACTGCTGACGACTTCTGCGTGTTTCCTATACTTACAGCTACAAGAGACTTCTCTCCACTCAGCTCTGACAGTTGATCAGATCTACTTCATATAGCAAAGTACAGGTGTCTGAATACCTCTTCCTCCTACCTGCCTTCTTGCCAACTGCCAGTTCCCATTCCCCAGCACCCTTCACCCTCCTCAACCTATCTAGTTCCTCCTTTTTTGTATCATAACTAGACCTGAAGGGCACAGATCTTAGGCTCCTGCTTCTCTATCAACTTATTTCTACTACAGATTTTGCATTCCCAACAGAGGATATCGCTAGAATGCCTACTAGCTTCCCCACTGTATTCCCCCCCCCCCCCCCCCCCAATGAAAATACTTTGAACAAAGCCCACAGCGTAATCCACTACTCACAAACCTACGACAGAACCCACACTTCTCACTCATGGTAAAATTTTACAGTTACTGAAAAACACTAAACGTCTGCGTTACCTAATTTCAGTTACACTAGTAGAATGTTGCGAAGTGTTGGCGCTGGACAATTATTCCCTCCCATGTAAATTTAGCACTTGACTGCTTGTACAGCCGTTCTGTACATTCTGCATCTTTATTTGCATGGGAGAACATCGATTGTGATATGTGTTGTGTGCATCTAGATGGTGAAAAACATGTGGAAGAGACGTTCACTGGTTCTCTAGACATGAGAAACACATACAATTATGAGTATTAAAACCATTGTTAACTTTGAAAAGTGCAAGAATGATCTGGAATCTTTTATAATATTGACATCAGTATTCGTTAGATTTCGTGAGTGGAACTAATACTTTCCTCTGTTTTCGAGTTTTCCGGTAAAGATCTTCACAGACGAAATAAGGCTCTAGTTTCTCAATGGTTTGCAGTCCAACCCACATAACGACAATGCTAAAGTTTCCGGTTTCTAGAGATATAATTTCCACTGTTTATCCTTGGAATTATACTGTGCAAGTGATAGGTAGCATACTGATATGTGGTTTATATCGAGAACTATCAAGTAAATCGTATGATATTCTGGGAAACCAAGTGAAAATACATATATTCTTGTAATACCAGAGTTTTGAGATCGTCGCAGCTCGTTGCAAAAACCTTGTCAGAAAGCATGCCACACCTTAAAGTTACGTTGTGCAAGACGCGACAGTTGGCTGCGACTGCGACGCTGCCCCCTCCTCTTTTCCCACCCTAGCAGACGGCGACACGGCCGCAACACGACTGGAGTCGTCGCCGTTTCCCAAGCTCCGGTCGGCGGCGGCGGATTCAAATACATAAGAAAAATAAGAATCCCGATTTTCTTGCTGTAAAAAATACTGTATGTTAATGCAACAAAGTTACATCGGCTCCCAGAGTTACTTTTTCGATACAGATTCTCCTTTTACTTTAAAAAATTGAAAAGTATCTCTTCCGGTTTTGCGTGTTTTTTTTTCGCTGTATATTACTTCCCTATCAATTGTGAGGAAAGTAAAAGGCAAAAAAATTGATGTTTGCGTATCTTACAGTTTCACATCACAGCTTGATAATGAGGTGTCTATTTTTCCGATATTCGTCACAGTTAATCCGATACTTAATTTACAAGTAACCTACTGCATAAAATTTGAATTGTGTACAGTGAAAAATGTGGTCGTTGGCTACTTTACGTATGGTTCACGTTAGGTCATACATCGTTGCCGATGAAAAGAAACTAACATATCGAAATTATTTTTAAAGTTCAGATCAGAATGATATCGATCTCCTTTCCCGAGATTTGGGCTCATATATCTCCGGGAGCGTCGCGACTAGCCGCCAGTTCTGTCGACGCGCAACGAGAATCGTGTGGTCATCACACGATAGAGAATGCATTTGTTTTGTTTCGCTGACACATTTGGACCTAATGAAACCATTTTATGTCATATATTTCTCCGGTATGAGTTAATAATATTTCTCCATATGCCCTTGACAATTTCATTTAAAATGCCACGAAATGTAGGTTTCTTAAAGCCAAGTGATCAAGCAGAACCCATTTTCTTGGTTTTGCTGAGGCATCTGAACCTGTTCCAAGCTTTCTTTCTCGTTTATTTCTCTGACACGAGTTCCGAATATTCCTCCATGTGTTTTTGCACATTTCACCTAAAATTCCAATGAAAGATAAGTTTATTAACAATAAGCGCACGCTAGCGTCATTGCACTGTTTCAAGTTCTTGACAACAAGATAGGGTTACACCTTAAACATCTCTAGAATTTTCATTCTGAACGTCTACAGTATACACTAGCAGAAATGTGGAAGAAATAATGTCCGTGCTTGTTCACAAAATTTCTCCAAATTATACTTGTCAGTTTCTCCCATGCAGAAACTTTTGGAACAAGCTAAGGCAACTTTCATAGCCGACTGACTCTTTATTCCCATCCAAATGAACTTCCATATTCTTATATTCTGACAGCATACATCGTTATGGATGACATGAACATTTAATCTTGCCAAGCTGCACTCAAAAGATGACTCCAGGATTTACAAAAGACTAATTTCAATTGTGAACAGTGTCAGACCAGAAGGGCGTTGTAAAACAGTAGTGCACTTTTGGCATAAGTTTTTTGAGCACCATCTTCTACCAATGAATTGAAGTAAATGTGACAAATTACTTATTGCAGCAAACTGTTTGCGCAATCTGTTGAGAAACGCCTTCCTCAAAAACGAACATCTATTGATTACAGAAAGCTGTACAACAATCTGGTGGTGGTTTTTCACAACTAGAAGGTATCATCAAGACACCAATCTACCGTTTACTTTCGAAGTGAAGGTATTGTAAAATGTAACTTTCTCGTTGTACTTTAGATTGTTCATTTTATAATGTACTTGTCGTTTTCAATTTTTATCGTCACAAAAAAGAGTAATGCGAAAATTGACCTTCACGTTCATTTTCATCATTCTAATTCTACATCTGCATGGATTATATGATTTTCATAACAGGCCTGAAAAATTTGCATTAATGGGAAAATATATATTTCACTCACCTGACAGTTTCAACTGTGCACCAATTTCTTCCCAAATTCTGTCTCTGAACATAGTGTCTCTATATTTAGGGTTCTTCAAATCGTAAAGGCAAGGATGTTGCGAGACCAGCTCACAGAGCATCACATCCTGTGAGTGGCTTATTTCAGTTTTCCTTGAGTGGCTCGACATCTTTCTGGCAGCCGTACGTCTTTGTGTCGTCCGACTTCCGTCGCAACACTGCTCACTGGTGCAGTGCTGCGACAGCTGCCGCAACAGTTGCGCGTCGCATCCCAAACTCGAACTGCGCATGCGCCAGCAGGCAACTTCTGACGTCACGTAGCGACCCGTCGCAGTCGCTAGTGTGCGTCGCGTCTTGGACAACGTACCTTAACCAGTACCGCCAGCAGATGCCTTTGTGCCAGGGGAACCAGTGCAGCTTTTATACACCAGTTTGTAGAGTGGCTGCTGTATGCATAGGGCACTCTGATCGCGATCAGGTCAGTGTGTGCTACGCCTTTGCCTTGTTACCGCTGGCTGTGGTGGATGACCAACTGACCTCACAGAAATATCTAGTGCTGCGACTTTATATTGTGTATATGCTTATGTTTTTTTTTTTTTTTTTTTTTGGAATTTCTCTTTCTTCGTGGTGTACATATGAGTACACCTTCTTGGATTAACCCATGGGAGAGATGGTGAAGGGGAGTCAGGAGGGTCAACAGTGCCCTCTGGTTATTTTGGAGGTAGCCAATTGACCTAATTCCCAGCAAAAATTTTAATTTGCCACGATGACATTAGTGCAATGTCATGGTGGAGGATAACTACAAACAAGATGCCGAAGTTATGATTTTGTACAGTGCAGCGAACGAATTGTCTTCACTACATCGATATGGTAGTATCGTTTGTGGCGATATAGCCTGGTTGGAGATCGGTTTCACGCCGAAAAATTCAAGCTTTCCACGTCGTAGCAGAGCAGTGCAATTGAGAAAATTTCCTTGGTAGCAGTTTTGGTATTTCATGATCTGTAGGCCACTTTTGCATGGTTTAACTATCAGTGTAATATGACTGCTCTATGTTATTCGATCTGTACAAAATAGTTTGATGCTGAAAGTCTCGAAATTTGTCCGTCTGCAGAAACTTCTAGACTCTGCTCCCAAAGAGGCACCAGCAATTTGGCTCGTAAATTCAGTAATAACCAATTACAATGCTCCATTTATAGTAAGTCCCACGATGTCACCGATTCACTTTATGTCTTTTGTGCAGGTGGTTCAAACAAGAAAGGGAAAGGTTTCTACAGAAATGTCTCTGATGTCTGAGAGTCACATGATGCCTTCTTTGTTCGAGTGTTCAGAGACAAGTTCAAGCAGACCATCCTCCTCTGGTTCAGGCAGATGCTGTCACCCACCTTCAATTGTGGCTTTAGAGCATCTCCAGACCAGTGGTTGTAGGACATCGAAAAATTCAACGAAAATCCTAAACATTTTTCTTGTTTTCAGGACATTATTCCGAATCCTGCTTGTGTTTTTCTTTTTCACGATCTGTTGTGGGATTAGAAATACATCGTGTAATTTTAGGTATGTAATTGTTCTGATTTTTCGATCTGTACTTGGACACTAGTGTGCTACAAAAAGTGAGGAAATTAAAAAATAAGAGCAGTAAGTGTAAAGTAAGCACAGTCAGCATTTTGTAAAGTGATGAACACCACAGCTCTTGTAGGACTCTCTCTGGCAGTGTCTTCAAGCAAGCAGTTATAAGTCTAAAAGAGGTGAGCATCTTAATTAGAATTACGACAAATTTCCCGCAAATGGGCGCCAAATGTCTCAGGGATGAGGATTGGAAAGTTTCAAAAGAATGCAGAGACCACCTCGATCTTTTCAGAGTATGTGTTCATGTGTGGTGGTATTCCTCGAGATAAAATGTGTAACTGCATTTGCTAATTGTCTAAATATTTTCGTGTCATCTGCAAAGCACTATCTCTCTCGTTGTGTTGTGATACAGTCACTTCCTGTGATATCTTCAAGATATGTGTGTGACACAATTCCGATGTTGCTTGAATGTCAAATTTAAAAGCTCCTGAAGCAGTTCCTCTTCAATGCCACAAGAAAGTGTGCCAGGTTGAAGGTATTTCCAGTGTGACAGGAGGTGATTGGCATGGCCTTGTGTTTGCTGGTAGCCAGTGGGCAGTGGCCAGTGTGTAGTGGCCCAGTGTATGACTCTTTACAGTGGCCATGACTCTGATATACAGAGTGCAGGAGAGAGTTTCTCAGATATGTGAAGCGCGATCTGTGAAGTGTAATTACGTGGTTCCTTTCGTTATCGGAATAAACAGAAAAGTACAGCAATTGTTTAATACCGTCTAAATTGTTTAATCACCAGCATCAATTTCGAGGTGTGTTGAATGTCAGAAGTAAATAAGCAATATTTTTAAACATATTATTTAAACAATGCCTTATGCAAGCTGCATCAGCCTAATGTCATGAGGTCCTCTTAACCTAGCAACTCGACACAGACTTAGCGAATTTCTCACCATTTTTTACTTTGGGCTACCTTCTTGGATTAACCCATGGGAGAGATGATGAAGGGGAGTCAGGAGGGTCAACAGTGCCCTCTGGTTATTTTGGAGGTAGCCAATTGACCCAATTCCCAGCAAAAATTTGAATTTGCCACCATGACATTAGTGCAATGTTGCCACTTCTGTGGCCGCCATTTTGGATACGCCATCTTGAATAAATTTGGCAACAGTGCAGAGGGGGGCAATGGTCTCTTTGTACCGCTACTGTCACTACAGACCATGGCTGTCAATTCTTAACTATAGACCAGTCATCGACTCTCTTTTATGCTCCGCATAGCGTCCAAGCGTGAAACTCTCCAACTCACTCCATGGAGAGCTGATTTCGACTCCAAATAATCTCTCTAACCGATCGGCTCCAGAGAAAAAATAAATATTAAGAGCTTTCAGACAATCAGCAGTGCAGACATGAATTCCTTTAGTATTTCCCTCTGGTAACGCCTTTGTCTTTGTATCTGCTTTCGTAACAAAATCCAACTGTAGAGCGCTGTCTCTGGCGAGAAACTATGGCAGTGTCATTAACCGTCCCACTCTTCTGTACACTTCCACTTATTTCAAGGATAATCAAGTACGCTTTCTAGAAAGCTACAAGATGCCGTCAGTAGATGTATTAAAAGAAAATTACACCTCAGTCTACCACGATCTTCAGGGCCAGCTTGCAATCATGTTTGCTCCCACAAGGCTCATAAACGATACGTTAGAGGAGACATAGTCAGTGGTGTAACTTAGGTAACTGTCGCTCAGGGTAAACTTTGACTTTGCCCATTTATTGACATTAGTACAATTTACAATGTAGTAAAAGATACATGATTCAATAATTCATTTTTGTTTCATACAATACAAAACATGGAACAAAGAACAATCACTAATTCACACTGTTTCCAACAATAATGCATTCCTTTCTCATACTTTCATTTCCAGTGAACGGAAAAGCTCAAGACAGACTAAATATATGCTTTAAGTATTCTTTACATTGACTCACTAACAGAACAGTTCCATGCTCAAAACAAGAAAGAAGTGACTTTGTACCAGAAAAGGTAGGTGGGACGGAATTGTAGCTTAACACAGTCCAGTCCATATTTCTTCAAGATCCTCTTTCATACGTATCCGACCTACACCAGTTTTAATGATTTTCGATCCATCCCTTTCTTCACCCTGATTAGGTTGGGATGGGTGTCATAAAGCAGTTGTTTCTTGTCCTGGGGCAAGCTGTACCACATATATTGTAACTGATACTTGATAGATTGGATACTGCCACTGTGACGGAGATGAAATTCGAACTGAGTTAAACATATGCTCTATAGGAGATAGACCTGGGGATCTTGTTGGTCACGATAGGACCTCAACGTCATGAAGGTCATAGACACACGTGCCGTATGTGGACAAGCGTTGTCCTGACGTAAAATGACATCATGGTATTGTCACATAAGAGATTACACTTGAGGTCACAGGATGTCCGTAACGTGCCACTGACCCATCGGAGCCGGCCGCGGTGGTCTAGCGGTTCTAGGCGCCCAGTCAGGAACCGCGCGACTGCTACGGTCGCAGGTTCGAATCCTGCCTCGGGCATGAATGTGTGTGATGTCCTTAGGTTAGTTAGGTTTAAGTAGTTCTAAGTTCTAGGGAACTGATGACCACAGCTGTTAAGTCCCATAGTGCTCAGAGCCATTTGAACCATTTGACCCATCGGACTTACCTCGTTCACTGCCAGCTGTAACTTAAAGTCACACCATAATGTCAGGAGTAACACTGCCGTGCCTCTTAAATCAATGGAAGAATGATACTACACCCTTTGCCGCCGCCCTACACGCCGACTAAGATCACACTGGGTCGTCCAGAACCACGATTTATTTCAGAATAACATGTGCCGTTTGTGATATGCTGTTTCCGGCAATCTACGCGTGGGTCGACAGTTCCCTAGTTATGCTGCTGTTAGTCTCCTACCAACAGAGCGGGATGACACAGACTGTTGCAGGAAGTCCACTACTTGCCTTTGGACACCAGGCACCGACGTGAAGCAGTTACGATGGGCTTGGTGCTCAATTAGGTCATGCTTCCTCGTGGATGTCACATATGCTCGATTGGAATCTTGGCGAAGGGTATTTCTCCCCTCACGCTTCCATACCGCTCAACATGCTGCCCGCGTCTTATCTGAATGCTCCGTAAGTCTGTATACTGCAGGATTCGACCAGCGGACAAAATGGTGTCCCACGATGAGACTACGTTCAGACTCTTCACAGAGAATTGCAATTCTAATCATTTACATACCCGACGCCGAAGTTACACTGACATCCGACTATGTCTTATGGATGTTTCACAATTTTTGTCATATATATATATATATATATATATATATATATATATATATATATATTCCTTGTCAACTCCTGTTAACTCAGACACTGCTCTGATTGTTAAACGGCGATCTTGTCGAACAAGTTTACCGATTTTTTCTATGTTTGCATCAGTTTTTGCTGACAATGGTCTGCCAGTGCGAGTGTCATCACTGGTATCTTCGCGGCCATCTTTAAATCGTTTAAACCACTCAAACACTTGTGTTCGCGATAAACAATCATCGCCGTACAGTTGTTGTAACATTACAAACGTTTCACTTGCAGATTTTCCTAGTTTGAAACAAAATTTGATGTTAACACGCTGTTCTTTCTGTACACTCAACATTTTCCGACGCACAGACAAAACGCCAACTACTTAAAATAGAGGCCACGGGCAGACTGAGTGCAGGAGGCAGATGAAACTCGAGCAGTAGGCGGAGCGAGAGTCACGTGACAGGCCACGCGACTTTCAGCCTTATTGCATTCGTTTTATTGTTTCACCAGTACTAGTCCGGTTTTTTTCTAGCCACACCTCGTATATATTGGTATTCCGGTTGCTATGGGTTTCTTCATCGATGTGATTCTTGTTTGTAATTATCTGTTGATATTTGGCTTTACATATTGCCATTTTGTTATTTTCAGATACTGATTGGAGCTGTGGACGTTAGAGAATGGAGTGCCAGTTGGAGAAATCGGAATATTTCCGATACCTTCTTCTGCTTGAGTTCAGTAGAGGGGTGACAGCAGCGGAGTCGAAACATTTGCACCGTGTGTGGGGATAATGTAATTGAAAAGAGCACGGCAAGAAAATGGATTTCTCGTTTCAAGGATGATCGTTTTGATATTAGTGACTCTCCGTGTTCGGGAGACCTTTAGGGTCTGATGAAGATCGTTTAAACGCATATATCCACATTGATCCACATCATTATATTCGAGAACTGGCAAATGTGATGAACTGTGATTCCACTGTCGTGCGACATTCTCATGAAACGGGGAGGTTAAAAAGTAGGGTGTACGAGTACGGCATGCTCTGAGCCAAAACATATAAATATCTGTGGGTTGCCATATGTGCGTCTCCCCTTGCTCGTCATCAATTGGCACGACAACAACACAAACCATCCCCATACCGTATCGCTACTAGTCACGATAAATGGTTTTATTAAGCTAGCGTAAGGAACGAAAGCATTGGATAAGCCAAAACAAAGCAGCAACTCGCCGTACAAAGACCTACGCACTTCCACAAAAGATTAAATGATGCATGTGGTGAAACAGCGACGGTATGGTGTACTACAAATTGTTTCCCCGAAGAGTAAACAACACTGCGGACAGTTATTGTCAACAACTGAGACGTCTTGTAGACCCACTTCAATAAGAACGAAACGATAGTGTCAAGTGACGCTCTACTCGACAACGCCTGCCGACATTCTAAGAGACTGATCAAAAACACTATACAGGAATTAGGTTGAGAAGTCATTCCACTGCGACCTCATTCATCACATCTTTCGCTCTCAGATTTTTTACCTTTTCCACTCTCTGTCAAACAACCTTCAAGGAACTTCATTTCCGGATGAAAATACGCTCCTAACATAGCTCGACGAGTTCTTCACCTCAAAACCACATGACTTCTACAGTCGTGGAATCGAAATCTGAAAACTTACCCCAGCGTTGGCAGACTGCTGTAAACTGTGAATCAGAATGTATTATTGATAACTAAAGTCTCTGTTATATGCATCTGTTGTGTTTATTAAACTTACGGGAAAACTCTACGGACTTATCAGCGCAACGACGGCCATGGCACGCACTCCGCTGCCACACCTAGTAGGTACACCACTGGATGTAGTCGAATGACGAATCACGTGTAAATCTGTACATATCGGAAACAACCGTGTAATGTAAGTGAGATACTGGTATCATTTTCTGTGTCACGCACTGTCTCAAACATGTCGAGAGATATTGCTGAGCAAATTAGCTGTTCATCTTTGCAGATCAGTGTTATTGTTTTGCTGTTATCTATAATTCCATAACAATGTCACATCTTTAAATTTCGTCGTGTCTCTGTGTCTTTAAAAACCTAATCTCCAAACTCATTTGACAAATTTTTATAGAGTTTTCACTGGAAATTTCAGCGTAGGTAGGGGCACCGAACAGACTATATTTCATAAAAACTTTATTACAGAAAAAATATATTGATACATATTGTAAAAATGTACGTACGTGTGTATATATGTTTGTATGTATGTTCCACGTACACAAATAAATTACTGCCTGGAAAAAAATTGCTGTTGCGGTAAGAACCTGAAACCCATCGCGGGGGAGGGGGGGAGGGGGTAGCTGGGAATGAAAAAGTAATGTAGGCGCCAGTGCACAGAACGAGGGCACTTAGTGACTTGCAGCAAACCTTACAAATAATTTCAAACCTTTACGAAACCTTCTGACAATCCACACAAAACTGTCGCCTCGGGAAGGTTATTATGAGCTTTACATTTATTGCTTCTTTGCTGCTAATTCTATTCGCAACACGTGTAGCAGATAGTGTCCACATATGCTGCTGAATGTACTTACAAAATTATATCACTGTACGAAACATACGTATTTTTTGGGGTAAGAAGAAAGGACAGAGATAAGGGGAATAGGAGTTGGACAGGCAGAGGGGAGATGAACATAGAAAGGAAAGGGAAGGACATGGACAGAGAGAAGAGGAGACAATGGGCGGACAGAGGCGGGAGTAAGAGATGGATAGAGAGAGGTGCAGTAAGAGATAGAAAGTGAGTGGGCCGCGTTGACTGGCCGCGCGGCTTGAGGCGTCATGTCACGGATTGCGCGGCCCCTCCCGTCAGAGGTTTGAGTCCTCTCCGGGGCATGGGTATGTGTATTGTTCTTAGCATAAGTTAGTTTCAGTAGTGTGTAGGAATTCGCACACCTTTGAACAATTTTAGAGAGTGAGTGGGACGGGGTTGAGGAGGTGGGCAGAGAAAAGCGGAGAAGGACAGAGAGAGGGCAGAGGAGATGCACAGAGAGAGGAGGAAGGAGGAGATGGACTAATCGAACTGAAATACATACAAACCAGGGCATCACCGGGTACTCAGCTGGTAGGCGAATAAAATACACTCCTGGAAATTGAAATAAGAACACCGTGAATTCATTGTCCCAGGAAGGGGAAACTTTATTGACACATTCCTGGGGTCAGATACATCACATGATCACACTGACAGAACCACAGGCACATAGACACAGGCAACAGAGCATGCACAATGTCGGCACTAGTACAGTGTATATCCACCTTTCGCAGCAATGCAGGCTGCTATTCTCCCATGGAGACGATCGTAGAGATGCTGGATGTAGTCCTGTGGAACGGCTTGCCATGCCATTTCCACCTGGCGCCTCAGTTGGACCAGCGTTCGTGCTGGACGTGCAGACCGCGTGAGACGACGCTTCATCCAGTCCCAAACATGCTCAATGGGGGACAGATCCGGAGATCTTGCTGGCCAGGGTAGTTGACGTACACCTTCTAGAGCACGTTGGGTGGCACGGGATACATGCGGACGTGCATTGTCCTGTTGGAACAGCAAGTTCCCTTGCCGGTCTAGGAATGGTAGAACGATGGGTTCGATGACGGTTTGGATGTACCGTGCACTATTCAGTGTCCCCTCGACGATCACCAGTGGTGTACGGCCAGTGTAGGAGATCGCTCCCCACACCATGATGCCGGGTGTTGGCCCTGTGTGCCTCGGTCGTATGCAGTCCTGATTGTGGCGCTCACCTGCACGGCGCCAAACACGCATACGACCATCATTGTCACCAAGGCAGAAGCGACTCTCATCGCTGAAGACGACACGTCTCCATTCGTCCCTCCATTCACGCCTGTCGCGACACCACTGGAGGCGGACTGCACGATGTTGGGGCGTGAGCGGAAGACGGCCTAACGGTGTGCGGGACCGTAGCCCAGCTTCATGGAGACGGTTGCGAATGGTCCTCGCCGATACCCCAGGAGCAACAGTGTCCCTAATTTGCTGGGAAGAGGCGGTGCGGTCCCCTACGGCACTGCGTAGGATCCTACGGTCTTGGCGTGCATCCGTGCGTCGCTGCGGTCCGGTCCCAGGTCGACGGGCACGTGCACCTTCCGCCGGCCACTGGCGACAACATCGATGTACTGTGGAGACCTCACGCCCCACGTGTTGAGCAATTCGGCGGTACGTCCACCCGGCCTCCCGCATGCCCACTATACGCCCTCGCTCAAAGTCCGTCAACTGCACATACGGTTCACGTCCACGCTGTCGCGGCATGCTACCAGTGTTAAAGACTGCGATGGAGCTCCGTATGCCACGGCAAACTGGCTGACACTGACGGCGGCGGTGCACAAATGCTGCGCAGCTAGCGCCATTCGACGGCCAACACCGCGGTTCCTGGTGTGTCCGCTGTGCCGTGCGTGTGATCATTGCTTGTACAGCCCTCTCGCAGTGTCCGGAGCAAGTATGGTGGGTCTGACACACCGGTGTCAATGTGTTCTTTTTTCCATTTCCAGGAGTGTAATCGCATTTGTTCTTTGGCCTAAAAACAGATGTCCACTAAGTGTTAATTGTTCTAATCTATGGCGTTGGTTTATTCCTGGAACATCTCTGAAGGGAATATCGTGAAAGAAATAGAGGTGTGCCGCACAGGTAATGTACTTTAAAGTGGCTGGACTCAGTTAATCTAAAGTTAAACCGATAGGTGTGACAGGGCTTAGGCAGAGTCACACACACACACACACACACACACACACACGCACACACGTCCGGACGCGCTCACACACAGAGACTGGGCGCCGGACCTTGTGTAAAACGCTAATTTATATTCCGGTGCGCCTCGGTGAACTCATCGGTAAGGGAAGGGGGAGGAAAGCCAGGACGGGGAGGGGGTGGGCGCAATTTTCAAGAAATTGATTTCCGATGACCCGCGCCACGTCCAGCCAGCCGTACCTTCCGCCGTAATTGTAAATAAACAGGAGGCCGTGCCGGGGGCGACTGGGGGCGGCTGGAGGCGGCTGTAGCGGCGACAGCGGCGGTGGAGCTCGGCAGCCGCAAGCCGGCGGCCCGGCCGGAGTTTCTAATGGAATCGCAATGGAATTAGCAGCGTGGCCAGCGGCCGGCGGCCGGCGGCTGCCCAGAGATAACGTAATAGCTTATGATAATAAAGAGCCGGTGCCGGCGAGGCCGCCATTAACCGCGGCCGCCGCCAAGGAGGGGCAGGGCGACGCCGTCCCGAGGAGAGCCCAGGTCGATGCAGCCGAAACGACGCCGGGGGCAGCGTGGCGTTTTAACAGCAATCTTATCATAATGCGGTTGAGGTGCAGGGGGGCGGGGGCGGAGGTGGAGGTCACGGGAGTGGGGGACTATCTGTATAGCGGGGGTGGCACCGGTCGTTATTGTTGCGGCTGCTTCAATAATCTCTTTGCGCCCCAACAAAAAGGCCCCCGTAGTCCGGGGGAGGCATCGAGGGGCCGTTGCGGGGACAGATAGCGCACCTGCCGAGCCCGCCCCCGCTGTATCTGTAACGGCACGCCGGGTCACGCCGACAGATTACCCTAACGCCATCCCTCCCGTACCGCGTTACGACCTCCTCTTTTCACCTCTGTAGAGCAACTGTTAGTCATCCGCAACGGCCACTTTTCTGTCAGTCAGAATAAAACACGGCTAATTTGTTTGAAACCTAACTTTACGTGAGGTGGTACACATAAACCGTGAATCAAGATTCAGAACCTGAAAGGAAATGGCAATTGTTAATATCATAGAGGAAATGACTCAAAGTACACTGCGAATCTCCAAAAATTTACAGTCCTTTCACACGGTCCATTCTGAGCATCGTGATCTTCCACCTATGTTCGACATCATTGTGCAATAACCAGTCACAGACGGCACGTGACAGCGCTAGCAGTGGCGGATACGTCAAACGTTTCTGGGGCGCGCGGAAAACAGTGAACAGCTGTTTATCTGACGTCCAAAAGGGAATGGTCATTGGATTTCGGGCCAATGGTGGCAACATTTCCGTAACGCATGAATTTTTAAACTGTTCGCGTGCCGCCGCATAGTAAAATGATACTATCCAAAGCGGTGCTGAGACCACTGTGGTGTGGGGATATCTACAGGCGAATAGATGTGCAACTGTTGAGCGATTGACCGACCAGATGAACCAAGCAAACATTTGGGGTTACACTCGTCTGGTATGAGACGTTCCTGGGCGGTGGGAGGGGGGACAGGCGTGCAAACCACACAATAACCTTGGGTTCGATGTGGGGCGCCGGTGGGGTGGGTGGATTGCTGTGGCCTGTTGTGGGGTTGTGAACTACTGAGGGCTACGGCGGGACGAAGCCTCTGCGTCGTTTGTAGGTCCCCGGTTTCATACTCACACATGCACACACATAGTGTAGCTTCTGTGAGACAGTCTTTGTCACAGTTTTTCCTTTATAAATCGCTATATTTGCACATAAACACAAGTGTGGCCGAAACGTGAAGGTGATGTGTTGTTTGTGTGTGTGTGTGTGTGTGTGTGTGTGTGTGTGTGTGTTTGGTACTGTACATTATCTGTGTCTTCAAAGTTCAGGAGTGTGTTAAAATTTGCCTGCCATTCGGCGAAATATGTTGTTTCGAAAGAAGTCAACGTGCTAGAAAAAGACGAATTTTTTGCGTGAAAGTAACAAACAATTAATTCAGTTCCTCTTACTAAGTTGTTTTAATTTAGGTCCAATTGCAGTAAAATAGTCCTTACCAACGGGCATTTGATGATGAACCTGTCGGTTTGAGACTTGTAACGGTGCTATTTGCTCTAAATAAAACAAGACTTTTATTTCTTTTGGCATTAAAGCGCAGTAAACGTTAGATGCTTGAAGAAGATATTACTTTCGTTACTTCTCCTCATATTCAAAAAAACATTTCTTATTTGGAATAGCCAACGTTGGTGGAAGGCCGAACTGCCCTTCCATCATTAATTTCGTCTTGAGAAATTTTCTTACAATATTTTGCTAAAGTCCTACAAGTGATTAGGTTATCAGCTGCAGTATTACGAAATGACAATCCCTTTTTCTTTACCTTCCTCACTACTGTAAACAGGATATCTGGAGCAAATTCTTCTCATTTCGTTTTACTTTACGCTTCTAAATCACTTTATCTGAACCTAATTAAAGTTACTAGAAATACTGCCGGGATAGCTTGTCGCATGTGATAAGAACCACCGAAATTTTCGTGACTACCAACCCCGAACAGATATTTCAGCAAAAGCCGAGCGGAAAAAATTGACTTTGAATGTAACCTCAAAATTGATAGGGAATGGCATGGTGTAACTGTTATAATGTAATAGAAAATGGTTGCGATATAGACATCATTGAATACAGAATTAGTAACGACAGTTACACAAACAATAAGTGAACAATTACAGCTGTGAAAACACTAACATAATCCGAAAAATTGCCACGGGGAACTAGAAACTGCGTAAGCTGTACTCAGATTATTGTGATCGTATTTTGTTTATAGTTTAGACTGCTAGGAAGCAGCACTGAGTGAGAACTGAGCATTGTTACCTCCACCGTGTGTCAACTTGTTCCAGTCTGCCCTGCTCACAAAATTTGATGGGAGCTATACAGGGTGTTACAAAAAGGTACGGCCAGACTTTCAGGAAACATTCCTCACACACGAATAAAGAAAAGATGTTATGTGGACATGTGTCCGGTAACGCTTAATTTCCATGTTACAGCTCATTTTAGTTTCGTCAATATGTACTGTACTTCCTCGATTCACCGCCAGTTGGCCCAATTGAAGGAAGGTAATGTTGACTTCGGTGCTTGTGTTGACATGCGACTCATTGCTCTACAAGCACATCAGTACGTAGCATCAACAGGTCAGTGTTCATCACGAACGTGGTTTTGCAGTCAGTGCAATGTTTACAAATGCGGAGTTGGTAGATGCCTATTTGATGTATGGATTAGCACGGGGCAATAGCCGTTACGCGGTACATTTGTATCGAGACAGATTTCCAGAACGAAGGTGTCCCGACAGGAAGACGTTCGAAGTCTTGATTGGGCCCCATATTCTTCCACCTACGCTCAATGGAGCATGTTATCATGATTTCATACGGGATACTCTAGCTGTGCTGCTATAACATGTGCCTTTGCAAGTACGACACAACATGTGGTTCATGCACGATGGAGCTCCTGCACATTTCAGTCGAAGTGTTCGTACGCTTCTCAACAACAGATTCGGTGACCGATGGATTGGTAGAGGCGGACCAATTCCATGGCCTCCACGCTCTCCTGACCTCAACCCTCTTGACTTTCATTTATGGGGGCATTTGAAAGCTCTTTTGTCTACGCAACGCTGGTACCAAATGTAGAGACTTTTCGTGCTCGTATTGTGGACGGCTGTGATACAATACGCCATTCTCCAGGGCTGCATCAGCGCATCAGGGATTCCATGCGACGGAGGGTGGATGCATGTATCCTCACTAGCGGAGGACATTTTGAACATTTCCTGTAACAGAGTGTTTGAAGTCACACTGGTACGTTCTGTTGCTGTGTGTTTCCACTCCATGATTAATGTGATTTGAAGAGAAGTAATACTATGAGCTCTAACATGGAAAGTAAGCGTTTCCGGACACATGTCCACATAACATATTTTCTTTCTTTGTGTGTAAGGAATGTTTCCTGAAAGTGTGGCCGTACCTTTTTGTAAAAACCTGTATAAATGTTATCGAGACACATTACTGGTATAGAGTAGATAGTTTAATGTACGATAATCCTTTACAGAAGTGTTGATAAATCGTGCACTTCTACTAACAAATATCATTACTGTTAAAAATTCCTGTAGAAATAGACGCCACTGAAATACTGTCTGCAGTTTATTAATATTTACTTAATGTTCTAGAGGAGATTAAAAATGATTATAGCATTAATTGTCGTTCCTTGTTTTCATTCGGCATGTTGTGTATGAGCATTTTATATTCTTCGTGTACGTCTATCCTCTGACAGCCCATATCCAAACTTTGCAGAGTTTTCATGCCACTGTTTATGTTTTCAGATTTTCTTCTACATTTTGATAAGTGTGGCTTCTGCTGATTCATAGTGATTGTACTATATTTTCATGATTTGCCTCTCCTGCGTTTTAGTTTTGCAGATAGAATGGAAAGCGAGGCAACACTACATTAGTACGTGGAACAGCCCAACACTGAAAATAGTAACAGCTGCAACTCCATTAGTAGAAATATTTCACAGATGGTGACATGAAAATACTGACTCATATGGGTCTTTCAAGAACTGTCTGAATAACATATATGTAACCGTCACTCAGTATCTTAAATGTACGGTGCTGATGTACTCCATAACAAAAGCAAAACTGACAGTTTTGTGTAGATGGTGGTTAAAGCTGCAGCCTGGTTTCTGCTTCTAAGCTTCTCATATCGACATAATCAATAGGACTCATGATCTCTTAATCTTGTGGTGTAACACCATACGTCGCCCACAGAGGTTCAGTTAGAATTTACCTTTATATATGTGGTGAGTTACGGCTTCTCCATGGCAAAAGTTCTTTTGTCGACTCAGCTATTTGCTAAAAAAGGCAGGAAGGTATCACAACCACCCATACGATAAAATATTATGTATGTTAAGATTAAATGTAAAATTTGCTCTGTACCAACTGAAAAAACCTTGTACATTTTCAAATGTCAGTAGCCAACAGCATTGTAAATTTTGGCCCTCACGGATACGAAAAATACCTAAAAACAAGGAATTAAAAGCTTACCTGAAACACTAACGTCTTGACAAGTCCATAAGGGAATAAGTGATATCTGACGATTCGTAAAGTAGTTTGGTTCTATATCTGGCATTTCAGTAAGAAGGAAAACCACTTTTCTGTGAATTACTTTATTTCACATAAGAAAGTTTGTTTGTCATTAACCTTATATTTCATGGTAAATCATACCGATTTAATTTGTTTTCTTGTTTTGTGAGTGAAGGAGTAAGAATGATGTATATGCGACCACTGAATACTTATTTTTGTACATAACTGAAATTAATTTGAGGCCATGGCAATATGAAACTCTATCGTATGACTCACTCATATGGCACGGGTAGAGTCGTGATTTATAATACGCCAGTGTACGCTATTGGGAACACGAGAAATATACTCCAATAGTTCATTTGTGTAGAGAAGGAATTAATTTGCTGTTGCAGGGTACATATATCATTATGGAAAGGTTATACTGCTATTCACCATATTACGGGAGAAGTTGAGTCACAGACATGCGCAGTAAAAATACTGCTATAAGGGTGAGTTCTCGGCGAAACACACACATATTGACGTGGGACATGATATTCTGAACCAACAATCAGTGTGTTGTGCCCGGACGAGGTTGTTGATGCAGTGTGTCTCATAACTTAGAGTGTGTGCGGTTTGGAAGACGACAGGTAAAACAGGAGAGAAAGAGACGGACACTGAGTAAAGTGTCGGGGCTGGTAACAAAGGAAAGCAGCACTGGGTTGTGGGACGGATGAAAAGCTGTTAGGCAAAATGAAGCAATGGAAAACTCCAGGATGGAGTAACAACAATATTATGTAAAGGATAGATAGCTATTGACTCGCGTTTATAGAGTCTTTTTGTTCTGCCTGTCAGTGACTCGATTTCTCCTTTATATGGTGAGCCTATATGATGAATCACACTTTCCTTAACTATGATCGTGATTGGTGTTCATCAAGGCAAGGTCTAATTCAGACTAAAATAATGGTTCGAACTACCAAATATGTTTGGGAATTTTGCAGCTGTCCATAAAAATGGCAAGTGAGGCTAGCTAATAATTTCCGTAGCGATGGTATTGAACAGCAACCTCATTTTCCAAAAAATTCAGTTTTACAGGAGAGTGAAAAAATATTATTCTTATATCGATATCCAAACTGACGTAAAATTATCATAATAACTTATAAAAATTAAATATTACATGGAAAAAGATTGAAAAATAAGTTTCAAGCCATTCAATAAATAACAGTTAACATACATTATTGCTGTATGAACAAACTTACATACAAGATTGTAACTCAGGACGGTTGTTACGGAATTTATTGAACAATAAATGAGAAAATCTCACAAACCATTTGGTACACACAAGTTGATAAATGAAAATGGTCCCAGAACTGACACGGTAGGCAATTTTGTTTTAAATTATATGTGGCAATTTTATATACAAGCGTGATCATAAGAGTTTCACGTGCATCGAGGGATTAAGGATGGGCAGGTGGTAGCACATTGTGGAGGTACGCAAGAAGGACAGCATCCATACATGTGTGCATCCCACAGACCACTCATAAGGACTTCTATTGTTCTTCATAATGCAAACATTACAATATGCGGGACAGAGGACTGTAACTGTGTACCCAGAAGACAGGCCAAAACTGGGCAAAAAGTAACTTTAATAATCACAGAGTGTAATGAAATTTGGTATACATGTTGGTATTGTTGAGACCTATTCATTGAGAACAACTAAGTATTATTTGAAATTAAAATTAAATCAGTACCATTAGCTACTGACGGGAGCTGATATACGTCAACGGGGGACAGTTGAGAATGTGTGCCCCGACCGGGATTCGAACCCGGGTTCTCCTGTTTACATGGCATACGCTCTATCCATCTGAGCCACCGAGGGCACAGAAGATACTACGGCTGCAGGAACGTATTGCCAGTACGCTCCTCGTGAGACGCATATTCTCAACTTATAGTCCACACACTAGATTCGTAGTGCCCATACCATAATACCCATTACTCCCGGCAGACAATCCACCGAGTCCCGTAAGAGTTCAGGCAATTCGTGTGCATCCGCACTGAAGAAGGTCATCAGCCGGTTAGCCTTAACCATATGAAGATGACATCTGTTCTTTCGGTCATGTCCGAAAGAACAGATGCCAACTTCATACGTATTATTTGATGGACGTATGACAGAATATGGATGAACCATGAGATACCAATTTTATTTTTGCTTCACTATTCCTTTATTTATTTGTAATGGCACAGGTCACACGACGAGCTCGTTTCGGCGTCTTGCAGTTATCAGGTGTACCTGAGCGCCGTACGGTGTTGTAAAATTGTTGTGTATTGGTATGTCTATGTAATTATTTTCGTTATAGTAAGTAAATGCAAACATAGGTTGGCACTTTCAGCTGTAATTTAAGTAAAAAAAATTGTAACGCTGTGCAGTCTCTTTGTTCAAAGGGCTGTCACAAATAACATGACTGTACAGATTTTTTCCTGAAGATTTTAAAGTAAGGATGTTACGGGCAGTGCAACAGTGTTGTACACTGCTCATTGGCTTTGTAATACTACTTGCGGCTGAATGTAACTGATTTTACGTGAAGATTTAAAATACGAATCATAGGTGGTAAGTTCCTATGGGACCCAATTGTATCAATTGGATTACGATGAGGAATAATCCTATTTATTGCATCAGGTCATCGGTCCCTAGGCCTACACACTACATAATGTAACTTACAATAACTTACGCTAAGGACAACACACACACCCATGCTCGAACCTCCGACGGAGGGAGCCGCGCGAACCGTGACAAGGCCCCCTGGACCACGCGGCTACGACGCGCGACGCCGAAAGGGAAACACACAGCAACAGTTGGCAACACTACTCGCTGTAAACGTTCAATAATAGTGAAAAGTGCAAATGAAGCATTGTAATAAATGTATGGGGGAAACGGCGAAAATTATCCCTCTGGATTCTGGGGACTCAGCAAACACATCTCCAGGATCACACACATAATCTGTCAACATTTGAAATCGTAAATAATAAGAAACAATAATTTATCGCCACAAGCTTGTGCTGTAAAATTTGATTCTAGCTTGAAAAACCAGAGAATAACATACAAAAACATTTAACTGTCTTCTACTTACACTGAAGTGTCAAAGATACTGGTATAGGCATGCGTATCCAAATACAGAGATATGTAAAGAGGCAGAATATGGCGCTGCGGTCGTAAACGCCTATATAAGACAAGTGTCTGACGCAGTTGTCAGACCGGTTACTACTGCTACAATGGCAGGTTATCAAGTTTTTACGTGGTGTTATAATCGGTGCACGAGCGATGCGACACAGCATCTGCGAGGTGGCGATGAAGTTGGGATTTCCCCATACGAGCATTTCACAAGTGTACCGTGAATATCAGTAATCCGCTAAAACATCAAATCTCCGACATCGCTGAGGCCGGGAAAAGATCCTGCAAGAACGGGTTGGTTGGTTGGTTGGTTGGTTTGGGGAAGGAGACCAGACAGCGTGGTCATCGGTCTCAACGGATTAGGGAAGGATTGGGAAGGAAGTCGGCCGTGCCCTTTCAGAGGAACCATCCCGGCATTTGCCTGGAGTGATTTAGGGAAATCACGGAAAACCTAAATCAGGATGGCCGGACGCGGGATTGAACCGTCGTCCTCCCGAATGCGAGTCCAGTGTTTAACCACTGCGCCACCCCGCTCGGTGCAAGAACGGGACCAACGACGATTGAAGAGAGTGGTTCAACGAGACACATGTGCAACCATTCCGTAAACTGCTGCATATTTCAATGCTGGGCTATTAAAAGGTGTCAGCGTGCGAACCATTCAACGAAACATTGTCGATATAGACTTTCGGAACCGAGGGCTCACTCGGGTACCGTTGATGACAACACGACACAAGCATTTACGCCTCGCCTCGGCCCGTCTACACCGACATTGGACTTTTGATGACTGGAAACATCTCGTTTCAAATTCTGTGGAACGGATGGACATGTACTGGTATGGAGACCACCTCATGAACTCATGGATGCTGCATGTCAGCAGGGGACTGTTGAAGCTGTAATACGTCTAGATACGACTCTGATATGTGATACGTAAGTAAGCAGTCTGTCAAATCACCAGCATCCATTCATGTCATTATGCGTTCCAACGGACTTGGACAATTTCAGCAGGACAATGCGACACCCCACGCGTCCAGAATTGCTACAGAGTGGCTCTAGGAACACTCTTATGTGTTCAGACACTTCTGCTGGCCACCGAAATCCCCAGACATGAACATTATTGAGAAATATCTGGGATGCCTTGGAACGTTCAGAAGAGATCTCCACTCCCTCGTACTCTTACGGATTTGTGGACAGCCCTGCAAGATTCATGATGTCAATTCCCTCCAGCACTGCTTCAGACATTAGTCGAGTCCATGCCACGTTGTGCTGCGGCACATCTGCGTGCTCGCCGGGACCCTACACGATATTAGGCAGGTGTACCAGTTTCTTTGGCTCTTCAGTGTAGTTGCAAAGACAGAACATACCATGGAAAGTTCTAAAAATTTTTATGATTTTATATTTGATCATCTGTTTACGCTCTCTTTCTCCTATTCTAGCAATGTCAGATATATTTAGTAATATGAGGCTGATTCTGCAACTAGAAGTTGTTAATGGTTCGGATTTCACTGGAAATCTTTTCATCAAAATATGTCACTCCACATCCCTGTTCTTACGGAGTTCTGTGTTGCATTACTTCCTTTCATTTGATATGATGTTGGACTAACTCTATGATTTTTCTGTATGTGGGAAAGCAGAGCACGTAGGATTTGAGACAGGGCATGCACATAATGCAACGGATAAAAAAATAAGTGCGATCCTTAGCCTTTAGCACAGACCGGTGCCTCAGATGTTGGAACAACTGGGACAAGCCAGGCGGTAGTGTGCTGTTGTGTAGTTATATACCTCAGCCCTGTCCAACAGACACACTGCAGCCAGGCACAAACAGAAGCAGCAGGAGAGCTCCGCTTCCTCCTGTTTCGCGGAGAGATTTTAGGAAGACAAACATCATACGCTTTTCAAGAGAAACATGACTTGCAGAAAAATAGTGGCCTAGCCTTGTGAGCCACTTACCAGTTTCAGAGAAGCTCTAACGTGAGGCTAGCTGCTGGGTGCGAGGATATGCAATTAGTAAAATAATTAGTGACAACACAGAGATGGAACTGAAGCAGCCACTTTTTTGGAAGTGGAATGGTGTTTTGTTATTTGATTGGAGTTTTATCAGAATGCATTATCTTGGCGACCTCACTACTGTGTTGCCGTGTTTTGCATTTTCCACTATTGGCAGACAGGCAGTCTTTCGCAGGAAAATATAGCAGGGCGTAAGAACCAGCTAAAAGTATGAGTCATCTGTTAAGCACAGAGGTGAGGGGATCAGAGGAGTTCGTGTGAAGCTGTGAAGGAGAGCACACTGGAAGAGTTGGTAGAAAAATGTCACGCAGGGTGCATCTTAGCGGACGAAAAAGGACCGGAGTTTTGGTAATAGCAAGATGCCCTCATCCACAATTGGTGAGCCACGGCTGTCAGTGAATAATTATGGGGCTTATAAATAGAAGTACCGGCGCGGTAAGGAATTCGTCCACACTTGTGGAATTTTGTATGATCACCTGTCTAAGGTCCAGCTTGCTACATTGAATGTATCAACTTCCTAATTTGCATGTTGACAGTCAATGTTTTTCATTTGGGGTTAATGAGGTTTGATTTGAGACTGATTTTCTGATTTACGTCAACATTTGTGTTAGGAAGGCACAGTTTTTTCCATAATCAAGAAATATATATAAGACCATTCGACAGGTTTTCGTTATCCGTTCATGACAACTATGTCTTTATTGACGAAATTAATTGTTAAGTGGAAGGTTGTTTCTGTTTTGAACTAGTCCCCACTTTAGGATCTACAGCTAGGGCCTCAAAATCCATTAAAGTTCTGCATATGAAATTTATAACTGAGATCTTAAAGGCGTGGCCAGCTCACAATTACTTTTCTGGGCTAGGGTAATTTTTTTACATGGGCTTTAGGAATTAGATCCTCTAATCTGAAGAGTGATAGGGACTGTGTGTTACTACAATGTAAAAGCGCTTGCCTTTGATACGGAAGTGATAGGATCTAATACACAAACTTTCACAGGAACTGAGTTTACAACGTTCATTACAAATTTTGCGTTAGTGCTCTCTACCTTACAGTAGGCAGTGGTTTTCGACAAGTGAAGCTGAAACGTCAATGAACAGTTTGATGACTACAAGTAATGCTGTTATGCTGTTTTTAGCTTACTACTTGAATGAATTGCAGACCCCTTCCGCGTGGCTAATAAGGATGTTAGGAAAGTAAAGGCGCAAGGTAACGGATAGTGAGCCAGTGCCAGTTAAAATAAAGTTCTTGTAATGTAATACCGTGTCGTGGCTTCCGCGCAGTGAAGAAGCGAGTGTCTGTTTGGGATCGGAATATTTGTAATGGAAGCCAGCCATTGCATTTGTCACTCAGTTGTTACAAAGACTGGCACACTCTTTTGGCTGGCAATGGCTGAGTAGAAGACGCCATCACGTGTTCGAAGGTCACCTGCAAGAGCGTTCGAGATGTTGGAACAGTTTAAACGATGAGATGGTCACTATGAAACGTTCCTTTCGTCCTCCTCCGCAGCTTCCGTGACGTCGCTAGAAATCACTCTCGCGATCTCCGTCAGCATCCGCATCCTCTTGGCGGTGTGTGGCGAGACAAATCGTGCGACTTAATACTTCACAGATTTAATAGGAAACGTTTATTTGCGGACGGGAATCAATTTTCTATTTTGCTACGCGGGTAAAATCTGTCTAAAATAAGGGTGACATATCTCAGTTCGACCCGCAGGCGCAGTTACAATTCACCCATTAAAAGTCAATAATTAACAGCCTTGTCATTATCTAATTACATTGATGTAAGGTTCCATGATCAAAGTACCAGACTGAAAAGATTTACCACCTACAGTTCTAGTAAATCACCTTCAACTGACTGTTAGCAATACCCATTGATAATCACCCTAACAGCAAAGAGGAAGACAGTTCAAAGTTAATAGGGAAAAGGTCACTCAATAAACACCAGTCTCAGATTTGCGCGGAACCAAATGATGTTTGCTGGTATTAAATATTACTAGCCAAATTGGTCACTTTTTATGCAACCACTGCTTTTATCTATCTCTATACTGCCTCTGGTCACCGTTGCAGGAGACGAGAATGATGCTGAGAACACGCTTCGAAAGTCAAAAAAAATGATTCAAATGGCTCTGAGCATTATGGGACTTAACATTTAAGGTCATCAGTCCCCTAGAACTTAGTACTTAAACCTAACTAATCTATCACATACATCCATGCCCGAGACAGGATTCGAACCTGCGACCGTAGCGGTCGCGCGGTTCCAGACTGAAGCGCCTAGAACCGCTCGTCCACAACGGCCGGCTCGAATGTTAAAAGAGGAATATAAATATCTGGACACCACAATTACCTTGACCTAAACCGAATACCTGGAAGTTGGTGACATAGGAGTTCTGGAGGTCGAACCAGTTAAAACAGGGAGGGAGCGTGGGGGGGGGGGGGGGGGGGTCTGTGACTCTTTTAAGTACCTGGGGTCTATGGCGGCATCAAGCAGAAAAAGTGAAGATGACGTAAATAATGAAACAGAGCTGGGAAAGAGGGCTGAACGACAACTGAACTCGGTCCTTTGTACGAAGCAGGTGATATGTCGTTCAGTTCTTGAAATCTTCGCCATGTACAGAGCAGAAACATAGGTAGTAAAAAAGCATCAGAGAAACAAGTTGCTTGCACTAGAGGTGAATTTTTGGAGACGAAATTTTGATGCCTCTAATTTGAACAGTATACCAAACACTAAGAGAGTCTACGGGTGTCGATAAATCAATTATAGATATTAGAGGCGAAACGTCTAAACGGGAGTGGACATCTAGATTCAATAAACGATAGCCGATGCCCAAAGAAAGTGTGCAGAGGACCCCAGTGGAAAGAAGGAAGCGTGGGTGACCTAGAAGGTGCCGAATTCAGGATGTCCGGGACTCATCAGATGCCAGAAACCTACAGGAAGGAGACTGACATGATCGGAGGAAGTGGAAGAAGCGAAGAGAGGCGCCAGCTGTAGAATATTCGCAACATGACGATGGCCCTCTCAGCTCTTTTCTCACCACCAAAGTCCACACTCACTATTTCACGATAAACACAGAGAACAGGAAAATGCGTAAGTGGGAATCGCCGCTGGTGCGCGGGAACGCAGTTTGGATTCTCTGTCTTCCAATCGCATTGGCGTAAATCACTTGGTTGATCACGAATGATCGCTGACCCATAGTTCTGGTATACACTGTGGAAACACCACCTCTGCCCCACAAGGCACACAACTCTCCACTCAAAGAGGGCTGCCGGCCAACTAAAACTATTTCACGAGTTCCCAACCACTCCACAGAATTGTTTAATGTCTTTCCGCCAATAAAAAGCGTAATGAAAGGCTTACCATTGCTCATTTCGTGCCTCTGCCTACCGTGCTTTTGTAAGCTGCTGCATTCTGGCGGAACATTAGGCACTTTTTGTGCATTTTCCATTTAGTTGAATTGTCTCTCCATGTAAGCCAACCCACTAGGCTCCAACTTTCACCCATTTAGAATATTCAGTAGAAAATGCGTCGCATCACACCCAGACTAAATAAAGCCTCCTTTCACTATAAACACGACCCTGTCATTGACCATGGCTAAAGGGAGGAAGAAAGTCCTTTGGGCACATCTCTCTTTCAATTTAATTATTCAGATCATGCAGACATATAAAATGAGGGTCCTGTATCTAATTAGGAAGACACTGTGACCGATATGATACTTTTTAAAGAGAGTTGACACTGGCCTGGTACAGAGTTCATTGGTATATAACAGCGCGGAGTAATGTGAGGTGACAGGACTCAGTTTATGTTTGTTTGAACGTTTTGTTGGGCAGTTACGGCAACAGCTCGACGAAAGGAAACTTGGTAGGCGTAGACGGCGAATTGGCTGCACTATTGGTGTTACTACAAAGAACAGGGAATTGCCGCAGGAGCAGGTATTTCGACCTTGCCTGGGATACTTGGTCGCTGTTTTCACGCAAAGGGAGGCATGCTGGCAGATATGGCTTGAACAGCAGTGGTGGGGGGGGGGGGGGGGGGAGGCAGCCACGTATAGAGAAAGGCTCGTAGCGGGCCACATCACTTGTCCCAAAGACTTGTGGCAGAGTCTATTATTGCAAATTCTTTAGCCGAATCGCGAAAGGCCAGTTCTCAGACAATTTTTGATCCCTGTCACGCAGAGCTCATTCTTCAAATTCTGCAAATATCTGACCTCTGAAATATATGTAAGGCTCTTTGTCAAGGATTTCGTCAGATTTCTTTGACCAAATGACTTCGCATGAGCTATTACACCACCGTAAAATTTTGTGTCGTAATTGCTCGGGAATGGATGCCGAACGGTTAATCACCTGTACAACAGCATATGTTATTGGCGAACGCATTGCTTGGAAGAAAGAGAAGTGAAAACTATGATGAGTGAAAACGTGAATAGCGAGAAGAGAAGATCGAAGTGTTCACCAGAAGCTGCTTCTTTAGCTACAATGTGAGGACATAAGTGAAACTCTATTAAGAACCGGTGAATAAACATTTCAGTTTTCCCTCTTGAAAGCAGATCCTCATGTGATTTTTGAGGCTATCTCGACGGATAAGTTGTATATTTACCTACACGACACTCATTTAATAAATGTCATTTCGCAATTCATCACAATCGATATTTCTGGGAAGCCTTTAACTGTGTCACTCATGAATGAAATAATGAAATATTAGACTGGTTATTTATTTTCTCATGCTTAATATGACACGTTTAGAGAATTTATTCTATTATCAAGAGCAAATATTTATTTAGGTATTTTATGTGGTGTTGGAATGTGTGGTGTTCTGCCTCTCTTGCCTTGCAGTTGTGTTTCATGCTTTACTGCAATCGGACAGATTTCTTTTGCCCGATTTTCCGGGACATTGTGTAAAACTCCTGTGTAAATATTTGTACTTTATAATGAGAAAGAATTCTTGAAAAGCATCATAAAACTTTGAAAAAATACGTAATTGGTGCAGAGTTTCATTACTTAAATCATGAACGCCGCTTCTCCTTCAAATCGGCTCATGGTTAGGTTAAGACTATGAGCAACAGGCGCAAGCTATTCCAGCTTGCAATATAGCACTGGAATCCGGCATTGTACCATTTCACGTATTATCCCAGAAACAGATGAATCAATATACAGGAGTAATGCATATTAGTGCAGATATTTTAATGGTGACTGAGGATGGTGTACGGAACAATCACTACATCAGTATTTACATCATTTGCAGACTAGGAATTATGCTACTACAAGTCGTATGTTTTTAGGTTGGTTAATACTTCCTAGTACATGTGACAAGAGCAAGCCATTAATGCTTAATTTCCTCTGGGCAGCAGGTCAGGTGTTGAAGCGTTGACACATAGATCCACAACGGTTTAGTCTATACCGACAGGTGTGGTCGACTTAGTGGTTCAGTTACGGCCATGCAGACCAACATCAGGCAGTAAACTGAGTGACATGTTTGCACAAAGACTATTAGATGCACAGAAAATACGACCATCATACAGATATGTGTTCATGTTGAGGTACCACATATAAAAATTCTGCACTTACACCCGTTATGGCCTCTATGAAGCACTTAAGGAGGAATTTATGAAGGTTAGGTTATACACAGTACAAACAAATACATTTATTTCACTTATGTACACAGTCACAAGAGTTCTTGTGTCTTAGTCCCCTTCCATATCTTCTCTTTCTGTATGTAAGCTTACTTCGTCCACAAAAAAATGTTCAAATGTGTGTGAAATCTTATGGGACTTAACTGCTAAGGTCATCAGTCCCTAAGCTTACACATTACTTAACCTAAATTATCCTAAGGACAAACACACACACCCATGCCCGAGGGAGGACTCGAGCCTCCGCCGGGACCAGGCGCACAGTTCATGACTTCAGCGCCTTGGATCGCTCGGCCAATCCCGCGCGGCCTTTGTCCACAATGCAGTCGCTTCGAATACAGCTGATTTCTGGAACTTCAAATGGTTCAAATGGCTCTGAGCACTATGCGACTTAACTTCTTAGGTCATCAGTCGCCTAGAACTTAGAACTAATTAAACCTAACTAACCTAAGGACATCACACACATCCATGCCCGAGGCAGGATTCGAACCTGCGACCGTAGCGGCCTCTCGGTTCCAGACTGTAGCGCCTAGAACCGCACGGCCACTCCGGCCGGCGATTTCTGGAACTATTTCTTCCCGTATTCTTCATAGTTTTCAGTGACCACTGTGATGGTACCCAGGCACCAAATATACTCAGTCGTCATTTTGTATCCCCATCGACGTGCAAGTCGCCGAAGTGGCGTCAAATCGAAAGACTTCCACCAGGCGAGCGGTGTACCCGACGGGAGGCCCTCGTCACACGCATTTTTTTTATCATTTTGTAGTTTAAAGGCACTTCGACAGCGACGTCAGCCAGAGCAAAATCGACAAGTCCACCACGGAAAACTGATGGTCCTTGCAGAACATCGATTGTTTTGGCTGTATTAACATTCATATTATGATCAGTCTCCACGTCTCAAGGATGCAACAGTTTGCTCAATAAATTATATTGATCTGTTAGACAAGTGTTTTAATTGCTTGACTTATTCGCCCACTAATCCCAGTCTTGACCTCTCTGTGTGTAGACATATTTTACATAATCAATGGCAATGGGCTGTGCGACCGACTACCTTTTCTGCTGTTATCGCCGCGCCTCCTCTGCCGCAGGTACGCGTGCTGCTAGAAAGTCTCTCATCTGCCGCGAGAATACTCTAATTTCGTTTTCCGTCCCTGACGTGACCCTATTTGCGCACTGCTGTACAACTGCGTATCCTGGTAAGATTGTGGACAGTCGGCAAGATGCCTCGCTTTCGAATGCCATCGTGTTTATCGCTGGCGTTCTACGATCTACAAAACAGTTCTTGACGTGAGGACTATAATATGAATGTTGATCCGGCCAAAACGAGGATCATCAGTTTTCCGTAGTGGACGTGTCGATTTTATACTGACTGACGTGACATGATGTGTGCAAACGGCAAATTTTAATTAAAGTTAGGCCCTGGCTGTAACTTTCATCAAAAATCTTGGTAAAAGATAACTTTGATGAAGCCTCCCCATTGTGTGCGGCGCAGAAGAGATTTGACCAAACGACTTTGATAAAAGAGCTTTGTCACAGATCCTTTACAACTTAATAATGACCTTACTCGCCACCTACCTATGAAATACGGGAGAACTGCTAACGACAGCAACGGTAACAAGGCAGACCGCACAGGAAACCGGCACCGCCCCCCCCCCCCCCCCCCCCCCGTCTGAGCCGTGTCTCCCCGGCCGGCGCCGCAACCTCCGATAGTGGCGCGCTCGTTAATAAACATGGCCAGCAGAAAACGGAAATTGCGCCGCTGGCGGCGCCGCGGCTGGCAAGACGAGGCGAGACGTGGCGAGGCAGGGCGAGGCGCGGCCTTCCGGATCCCAGCCCGCCCCCGCCTCCGCTCCCTCCGCCCCCACACCCGCACAGTAAGGGGGGAGCCGCCGCAGTTCGATAGCTTATTATTGTGTGCGGCGCAGAAACAACGGCGCCGCTGATTAGCTGCTGCGCAAAGTGGCTTCGCCACCGGCCCGTCCGCGCCCGGCTCTCGCTGCCTGTCACCGGGATTCTCAATCGACATGAGAGACGGAGTACACCAGCGTGCAACGGAAGGGGTATCTGGTTAGGCATTACGTAGTATGCTATCGATAGTGACTAGTTACTTAGTCATTTGTTTGTAGCCAATGGTCCCCCGTCGCTTCTCTTTCTTCAGTCTAGTTATAGGCCCTCTGTACTTCTTAATCTATATAAATTTGGAGATAATCTGAGCACTGTGCGGCTGGTCCCGGCGGAGGTTCGAGTCCTCCCTTGGGCATGGGTGTGTGTGTTTGTCCTTAGGATAATTTAGGTTAAGTAGTGTGTAAGCTTAGGGACTGATGAACTTAGCAGTTAAGTCCCATAAGATTTCACACATATTTTTTAAATCTGAGCAGCCCTCTCAGACAGTGTGCTGTTGGTGCTTTCGTGCACATTCTGGTAAATTCATCACAAGATGTAGACGATGACGGTCGTGACCTTGGGCGCTCGAAACATGAAGACGAGTCGTCATGTCTTCGTTTCATGAGCGCTCAATGTCATTTACCCACCGGGGCCCCCGGGGTCAGCATGGCGGCGGTCCCTGCCCCGCTGAGATAATTTGTCCTTTTAGGACAATTATCTGAGCAAGCACCCACGCCAGCAAAAGGTTGGCACGTGTAAAAGTTTTCTTTTTGGAGTGACGACATATGAGTACTGATAACTGAAGTTGGTTAGCAACCACTCCAGCATATAAGGGGCATGGTATTGTCGTCTGTTCATTATGTCCTCTGAATCGACTTCGAGAACTTCTATTGTCGCTAACGAGCTGCCAGAAATAGTAAGTACACTTCTTCCGAATGGAAACTTTGTACAAACTTGCACGAATTGCTGTTTGTGGAAGACTGCAAAATGCGTTGGATGTTTTTCAATTAGATGTAATACAAACTATACGGGAAGATATTCTTTTGGAATTTCGTGTTTCGAAATTTAATTTCATGTTAAATTCGTATAGGTTGCCAGAATGTTATATATTTAATAAAAGTGAGAATGTTCCAATGATTTGTGAGATCGTAAATGACGCATTAGAAGCTTGTGCAAAAATAAGAGCAGGAATTCCAGTTCCACGGGCGCTCCTGAAACGAAGACATGACGACTCGTCTTCATGTTTCGAGCGCCCAGGGTCATTTACCCACCGGGGCCCCCGGGGTCAGCATGGCGGCGGTCCCTGTCCCGCTGAGATAATTTGTCCTTTTAGGACAATTATCTGAGCAAGCACCCACGCCAGCAAAAGGTTGGCACGTGTAAAAGTTGTCGTTTTCGAGCGTCATGCAGTGCCCCCTTTTTGTTCAATATGTATATAAATGCAGAATCTTCTACATTTTACTCAGTCAGAACAATGTCGTGGTTAAATCAGTATTTAAGCATAGGATCACATAGTTCAATTCAGTACGACAGAGGAACTTTACATCCGGAACCAGTGGACGGTATTGAAATGGCGGAACATGGAAACACCTTTAATATTAATAGAGATAATAGTATACGGACAATGTTTCGACAAGATGCCGCATATGAAGTTAGGTACGGAGAAAATCCAGCATATGATGATTTAGACGAATAAGTCGTCGAATTTCAGTTGGAGCCAATACCATCAGAAGAAGTTAATACTGGACTGCGCCAGCGTCATCCATATCAGTACGGCGAAGAAGACCACACTGCAATAAATGTAGATACCAGAGATAACGTAGACTGCAAGAGACGGAATCGTCTCATTTTCAAGTTTGTGGCTTCTGTATTCAAATTACGTACAGCATACAGGTGGGGATGTGTTTCCTTTGCAATAAAAGTGGCCATCTTCGAAGCTATTGTCAGTGAGCAGTTCTTGTTTTACTGTCTTTCTTGGAACAGTGCAGCAAGTTAACGGTTGCTGACCTTGTCTGCCCCGGCAACGACATGGGGCTACATCTTTCCGCGTTTCTGGTGGTCTTCCGTCAGTTTCCACTATCCCTGCGGGCGATTTTCCGCCGTTACAACTAAAGCCTCACGACGTTCCTGCTACTGCATGGACTGCGGTGCGCGTGACTTACAATAAGCGGCGCCGCACTCAAGATGGTGAAGATTTAGTTGTGCCTTACTCTGCCCCGTCTTCCCATCTTCCCATGAGACGTGTCTGTCCGTTACACCTACAAGTACTGTGGTATCACATAGCCCTGGCAAGGTGGAGCCATACCGGAGCGATTGTTTGTCGAAGTCGTCTCCTTCGCAGATTCCATCACAATTATAGTTGGTAATACTGAGCAACAATGCCATCCTATTCCTCTGTCTGCTCTTGACGATGGGGATCGTGATTTGCCACCTATTGTGACTCTCGTTGCGAAAATTGTTGTCCCATAGTCGTCTCCCGCTGTCTCTGAGATTCACTTGGATTGCCCTACTTTTCAGGGAGTCGACATACCTTGCAGAGTGACCCTTCTGTGAAGCAGGCCTCGGACCCTGGAAAGGCACACAATGATGTGGAAGTGGTAGAATATCCATCTACGTCCCCACCTGCAGAGGTTATTATGCCTCACAATTGAGTTAAACAACGTGTACAACCGGAACGTACACGAGCGCGCAAAACAACTAAGGGTAAGGTTCAGTTGATACCGGAACTGACTCCTGCTCTCGGATTCGCTATTGGTCTCCGCGGTGGACCGTGGCGAGTGACTGGTGTTGTTTTATTATGATTGATTGCTCTAGCATATACTGATAAGTCAAAAAATTCATGACTTTCTACTTAATAGCTTGATTGTTCGTCTTTGGAGCGAAATACAAAATTGAATCTGCGTATCAGGTATCCGACAGTTTCTTGGTAGGTTTGTGGAGGTATGTGGCATTAGATGTCAACGCACAGATCATGTAATTCGCCTAAATAACGGGCCGTTGATTTGCGTACGCGGTGATGGCACTGATAGCGACCAGACGCGTCCCACAGTATTTACATCAGGCGTATTTATATACTGAGACATCAACCTGAGTTCACTATAATGCTTCTCGAACCACTGCTGTCTTCCAGACACGGACGATCAAACTGCTGAAAGATGACTTCGCCATCGAGGAAGACATCAAGCATGAAGGCGTGCAGATGGTTCGCAGTTGTCAGCGAATCTTCGATTACTACCACAGGTCGCATGCACCCGCAGTAGAATGTCCCCCATAGTTAATTCAGCTCTTACCATCCCGCTTTAGGGGCATACTGCACGTTTCGACCCACCATTCACCTCGATGACAGCGTTTGTGAAGATGACCGTCGACCTAATGTAACAAAAATGTGATTCGCTCTAAGACCCGACACCTTCCATTGATCGACGGTTGAATATCGATGGTCCCGTGCCCACTGCGATCGTAATTAACGATGTCAACATGTGAATATACAGGGGTGGTCTGCTACGGAGCTCCATGTTCAACAATATATGGTGAACGGTGTTCTTCGACACAGATGTACGTGCACTGACATTGTGCTCTTTCGGTGGAGATGTCATAGATCACTATCTGTTCCACTTTACAGAGCAGATAAGCCTCCGAACCGCCCGTTCTGTGAAGAACATTAGTACGTGAACATTCAACCAACTTTGCCGTTTTCGAGATACTCTGCGTAATAGTAATCTGCACTTTGTCAAATTCGCTTATCTCAACGGATTTCCCCATTTGCAGCCCATGTGTTCGCTTAGGCGATTCCCCGTCCGTGTCTGCTCCGCTTACATACTTTTCTTACCGTGTCACGTGCCCGCGATGCCACCAGCAGGCATCCAACGTAGCGGTGTGCACTGGTCATAATATTCTGATTGTTCATTGTGTATGTATTTTCCACAATAAATTTTAAACAAATGTTAACACAGCTGCGCGTAGCTTCGTTGCGTCCTTTTTGTACTCGTATATGACTCCTGTGCAGACATAGTGTTATCTCGATAAATTGTACTTGCCAGTTTCCCTCTCCCATGATTTCGAACTGTTTTCAACGTGGCTTTTTAATTTTCTATGGGAATTTCCTTATTCTTTCGGGAAAAAATGCCCATTGGTGAGATAGAGGTTTCCTTATTTGCTCCGTTTTGTACTGGTGACACAGTGGAACTTACGCTTTTCTTATAAAGATGATACGGTTTATCTTTTACAAGGGAGTCCTCGGGGTCTTTTGTTGAATGGTGATTTTAACTGTGTTCTGCACCCTGTTGATCTGTGACGTCATTGAAATTACTATTGGGATTTAAACGAATTGATATGCTTGACGCACGTGGACGATGTTTGGCAATGTAAACATCCGGCGATGGTCAAATTTACGCATGCTATTGAGACTTCTGGTGGCAGGATTGACCATTTCTACTTTTCTGACTGGATGCACGGTCGCATTCTTACAGTCTACATTATCTCTGGTAGCTTTTCTGATCATTGTGCTTTCGACACCCCCCCCCCCCCCAACTTGTTCGCCAACCTCTGAAACTACGTATTTCGTTAGCCGTGGATGTTGCATGTTCCTCTCTTGGCAAGCCCTTCTCTTGGTGGTGCGGTACACGATATGGGGGAGCGTTTAGTAAGCCACAGCTGCAAAACACTAACACGAATTCTTTACAGACGAATGGAAAAACTAGTAGAAGCCGACCTCGGGGAAGATCAGTTTGGATTCCGTAGAAATACTGGAACACGTGAGGCAATACTGACCTTACGACTTATCTTAGAAGAAAGATTAAGGAAAGGCAAACCTACATTTCTAGCATTTGTAGACTTAGAGAAAGCTTTTGACAATGTTAACTGGAATACTCTCTTTCAAATTCTAAAGGTGGCAGGGGTAAAACACAGGGAGCGAAAGGCTATTTACAATTTGTACAGAAACCAGATGGCAGTTATAAGAGTCGAGGGACATGAAAGGGAAGCAGTGGTTGGGAAGGGAGTAAGACAGGATTGTAGCCTCTCCCCGATGTTATTCAATCTGTATATTGAGCAAGCAGTAAAGGAAACAAAAGAAAAATTCGGAATAGGTATTAAAATCCATGGAGAAGAAATAAAAACTTTGGGTTCGCCGATGACATTGTAATTCTGTCAGAGACAGCAAAGGACTTGGAAGAGCAGTTGAACGGAATGGATGGTGTCTTGAAGGGAGGATATAAGATGAACATCAACAAAAGCAAAACGAGGATAATGAAATGTAGTCGAATTAAGTCGGGTGATGCTGAGGGTATTAGACTAGGAAATGAGACACTTAAAGTAGTAAAGGAGTTTTGCTATTTGGGGAGCAAAATAACTGATGATGGTCGAAGTAGAGAGGATGTAAAATGTAGACTGGCAATGGCAAGGAAAGCGTTTCTGAAGAAGAGAAATTTGTTAACATCGAGTATAGATTTCGGTGTCAGGAAGTCATTTCTGAAAGTATTTTTATGGAGTGTAGCCATGTATGGAAGTGAAACATGGACGGTAAATAGTTTGGACAAGAAGAGAATAGAAGCTTTCGAAATGTGGTGCTACAGAAGAATGCTGAAGATTAGATGGGTAGATCACATAACTAATGAGGAGGTACTGAATAGGATTGGGGAGAAGAGGAGTTTGTGGCACAACTTGACCAGAAGAAGGGATCGGTTGGTAGGACATGTTCTGAGGCATCAAGGGATCACCAATTTAGTATTGGAGGGCAGCGTGGAGGGTAAAAATCGTAGAGGGAGACCAAGAGATGAATACACTAAGCAGATTCAGAAGGATGTAGGTTGCAGTAGGTACTGGGAGATGAAGAAGCTTGCACAGGATAGAGTAGCATGGAGAGCTGCATCAAACCAGTCTCAGGACTGAAGACCACAACAACAACAACCTTCGATCCACTGGTAGATACTACCACTCTGGAATGGTGGACTCTCCTGGCAAACCAGAGGTCCGTCAAACTTTGATCATTTATTGTGCTGCTAGGGCGGAGGGTTTCCGGAGGAGAACTCATGAATTTTACTATTCTCTCCTGCGCGACTTGTATGACGGTGCAGGTAAACCCCCCCCCCCCCCCCCCCCTTGTGAATAGCAGCTATACGAAGTATTAAAGAAAAGTTTTTGTAGTTGAAGCGGTGACAGATGGAAAAGCTGCGGGTGCGATCGAAACCACGATCACTGTTGGTGGAGGAATTGACCTCGTTATACTATCTGCTTCGACATCGAGTTCGTCATCGCCGCTCTTGAACTACTTCTGTTACGGCAGCAGAGAGCCGTCAGCTGACAACACAAGTTGACGTCGTTCACGCCTTACACCAGCGCTATGATGACCTTTACGAAGAGGGTACACCTAGCGACTCTTCCTTCGACCGAGCGCGAGCGGAACGCCGAATTCTTGGTCGCCTTTCACTCAGATAACGAATGTGGTCTTATTGTTACCTCACCCTCTCACGAATCGCCAATTATTGATGTTCTCCCAAATGAATTTTATGTCCGTTTTTGACCCTTCTTTGGTGTCTCATTTGTGTCAACACTGAACGAAATGACACGGGGGTTTGCCCGCTCCTTTCAAGGTCGCGAAAATTGTGTTGATACCCAAACATGATGGTCGTATTACTGTTTATAATTTTCATCGTCTCACTTTTCATAGTTTCAGCAGTTACAAGAACGTGGTGCGGGTGGTAATTCGCAGGATATCTGTCTTGCTGGGGGCTGTCGTCAGCGAATGTCAGAGTTGTCTTCCGAGTCACTGTTTCCTTACACCTGTGGCGGAAAACCGTGATGTAGTTCCGGTTGCTGCCGTTACTTCTGTCCACTCTGCATTTGCCTTTTTGGATTTAAATAAGTCTTTCGTTTCCATGAATCATGAATTCCTGCTTCGGATTTTGGAAATAATGAGGTTTACTGTTGAGGCTCGTCGATTGTTATCGAATTTATTCACAGACATTGAAGCTTCGGTAGCTGTAAATAGGCAACTTAGAACCAAGATTACCTGGCTATATGATGGTTCTACTCCATCGATGATTATTGCCGTGTCTCAGAAGCGTGACGTAACGAGGGCAAAAGTAAATTTCTTGATGTACATGGTTTAGATGAAGTAGTAACTACGTGGGCCACTGTTATCGATTGAGATACGAGTACGTCACTTGGAGTGGTTATAGATCGTTGTCCGCTCCAGATGGCGACTCTCAATGGGAAATCGGTTACTGATAAGATCCAGGGGGGCAATACTGGGAAGTGAACGACGTTTTCTTCAGAATCTACCTATTTTGGATACGTATATATTGTGCAAGGCACCATAGAGCCTATATCGTGTCAGGATTGACGACACAGATAAGTGCAAAATACAGTAGGCGTGCGTCCCTAGATAAGCTGCAGCACCGGTTTACCTGTAGTGCTCATCTGCCCGACTGATCCGGGCTCAGGAAGCAATTAGCTATCGTCACTCGGTCTACTGAAGCTGCATATTCCGCCACTATAATTCTGCGGTCGGCTGACCAGTATGATTTTATGGTTGGTACATTTTGTTGCTGCTGGTGAGGGTGACGATGACCATTTGGCTTCTCATCAGTTTACGAGGTGTGGCTAGAAAAAAACCGGACTAGTACTGGTGAAACAATAAAACGAATGCAATAAGGCTGAAAGTCGCGTGGCCTGTCACGTGACTCTCGCTCCGCCTACTGCTCGAGTTTCATCTGCCTCCTGCACTCAGTCGGCCCGTGGCGTCTGTTTTAAGTAGTTGACGTTTTGTCTGTGCGTCGGAAAATGTTGCGTGTACAGAAAGAACAGCGTGTTAACATCAAATTTTGTTTCAAACTAGGAAAATCTGCAAGTGAAACGTTTGTAATGTTACAACAAGTGTATGGCAATGATTGTTTATCGGGAACACAAGTGTTTGAGTGGTTTAAACGATTTAAAGATGGCCGCGAAGACACCAGTGATGACACTCGCACTGGCAGACAATTGTCAGCAAAAACTGATGCAAACATTGAAAAAATCGGTAAACTTGTTCGAAACTTTCCTTGTCAACTCCTGTTAACTCAGACACTGCTCTGATTGTCAAACGGCGATCTTGTCGAACAAGTTTACCGATTTTTTCAATGTTTGCATCAGTTTTTGCTGACAATGGTCTGCCAGTGCGAGTGTCATCACTGGTGTCTTCGCGGCCATCTTTAAATCGTTTAAACCACTCAAACACTTGTGTTCCCGATAAACAATCATCGCCGTACACTTGTTGTAACATTACAAACGTTTCACTTGCAGATTTTCCTAGTTTGAAACAAAATTTGATGTTAACACGCTGTTCTTTCTGTACACTCAACATTTTCCGACGCAGAGACAAAACGTCAACTACTTAAAACAGACGCCACGGGCCGACTGAGTGCAGGAGGCAGATGAAACTCGAGCAGTAGGCGGAGCGAGAGTCACGTGACAGGCCACGCGACTTTCAGCCTTATTGCAAAATGGTTCAAATGGCTCTGAGCACTATGGGACTCAACTGCTGAGGTCATTAGTCCCCTAGAACTTAGAACTAGTTAAACCTAACTAACCTAAGGACATCACAAACATCCATGCCCGAGGCAGGATTCGAACCTGCGACCGTAGCGGTCTTGCGGTTCCAGACTGCAGCGCCTTTAACCGCACGGCCACTTCGGCCGGCCAGCCTTATTGCATTCGTTTTATTGTTTCACCAGTAATAGTCCGGTTTTTTTCTAGCCACACCTCGTATGTATGCAGTTTATTGGTTGTGCTTGCAACTGCCTCGACTCCGAGAGCTTTTTGCGAACGTACTGAATCTTACATTTCAGATACCGGGCGCTTAATGGTTCCGGCAACAGCTGCTGCCCTCATTGTCCTTTTGTTTTTTCGTCTCCCTTTTTCCTCTGTATTCCATCCTTTTGCGCTGTTGGTACTGTTTTTGGAAAAATAGTATAAAATAAAAATAAAAGAAATCTCGTGAAGGAGCAACTCAGTGAGGGCGGTGGGTGGTGGGGTGGAGGGGGGAGGGGATGCGCCGTGCTCAAGCCTCGGGATTTGGACCCTGCCCACCTTGCCTCCACCTACCTGCAGCTGACTGTAACCATTATTGTTTGTTTTTTGTAAAATGTATTTCCTGTTTTCTTTCTCTAATTCATTCTATTTTCATATATGTAAACTACAGTGTATGATCAAGAGTATCCGGACACCCCGATAAACATACGTTTTTCATATTAGGTGCATTATGCTGCTATCTACTAGCAGGTACTCCATATCAGCGACCTCAGTAGTCATTAGACATCGCGAGAGAGCAGAATGGGATGCTCCGCGGAACTCACGGAATTCGAACGTGGTCAGGTGATTGGGTGTCACTTGTGCCTTGCGTATGTATGCGAGATTTCCACATTACTAAGCATCCCTAGGTCTATTGTTTCCGATGTGATACTGAAGTGGAAACGTGAAGGAACACGTGCAGCACAAAAGCATAAAGTTCGACCTCGTGTGTTGACTGACACAGACCGCCGACAGTTGAAGGGGGGTCGTAATGTGTAACATGCAGACATGTGTCCAGACCATCACACAGGAATTCGTGACTGCATCAGGATCCACTGCAAGTATTATGACAGTTAGGCGGGAAGTGTGAAAACTTGGATTTCATGATCGAGCGGCTGCTCATAAGCCACACATCACGCCGGTAAATGCCAAATGACGCCTCTTCTCCGAGCGGTTCTAGGCGCTACAGTCTGGAACGGCGCGACAGCTACGGTCGCAGGTTCGAATCCTGCCTCGGGCATGTATGTGTGTGATGTCCTTAGGTTAGTTAGGTTTAAGTAGTTCTGAGTTCTAGGGGACTGATGACCTCAGCATTTAAGTCCCATAGTGGTCAGAGCCATTTTTGAACGCCTCGCCTGGTGTAAGGAGAATAAACATTGGACGATTGAACTGTGGAAAAACGTTGTGTGGAGTGACGAGTCACGGTACACAATGTGGCGATCCAATGACAGGGTATGTGTATGGCGAATGCCCGGTGAACGTCATCTGCAAGCGAGTCTAGTGCAAAAAGTAAAATTCGGAGGTAGTGGTGTTATGGTGAGGTCGTGTTTTTCATGGAGGGGGTTTGGCTCAAACGGTTCAAATGGCTCTGAGCACTATGCGACTAAACTTCTGAAGTCATCACTACCCTAGAACTTAGAACTACTTAAACCTAACCAACCTAAGGACATCACACACATCCATTCCCGAGGCAGGATTCGAACCTGCGACCGCAACGGTCGCACGGTTCCAGACTGTAGCGCCTAGAACCGCTCGGCCACCCAAGCCGACATGGAGGGGTTTTGCACCCCTTTATGTTTTGCGTGGCACTATCACAGCACAGGCGTACATTGATGTTTTAAGCACCTTCTTGCTTCCCACTGTTGAAGAACAATTCGGGGATGGCGATTGCATCTTTCGACACGATCGAGCACCTGTTCATAATGTACGGCCGGTGACGGAGTTATTACACAATATCATTCCCGTAATGAACTATCCTGCACTGAGTCCTGACCTGAATCCTATAGAACACCTCTGGAATGCTTTGGAACGCCGACTTCGTGCCAGGCCTCACCGACCGACGTTGATACCTCTCCTCAGTGCAGCACTCCGAGAAAAATGGGCTGACATTCCCCAATAAAACTTCCAGCACCTGCCTGGACGTATGTTTGCGTGAGTGGATGCTGTCATCGAAGCTAAGGGTGGGCCAACACCATTCTGAATTCCAGCATTACCGATGGAGGGCGCCACGAACTTGTTAGTCATTTTCAGCCAGGCGTCCGGATACTTTTGATCACATGGTGTATGTAATGCTCGTGTTTATTATCTTTATTTCAATGTAAATTAACTGTATATGACGAATAGTAATGAATTAGTTATAAAAAGAAGAAGAAAGGTGAACAGGCCGGTTCCCGTCGGATCACCGAGGTTAAGCATTGTCGGACGTGACCATTATTCGGATGGGTGACCTTCCGGGTACGCCATGTGCTGTTGACAATTATCTCTTTGTCTTTATGGCAGGTGGGTAGGAGGGGCGCTGGCGTAACGTCCCTGATCAGTAGTCTCTGCGCCACCGTCGCTGATTAAGTTCCAAATCTCTCCATATTGTCCCTTCAAATGAGCGTATGCAACACTGTCGACGGGGATCCATCCGTCGGATGCGGACGTTAAGCCCAGTAGGCCCATTGGGGTTCTTCGAGAGGAGTAGGCTATGTTCCTGCAGACGGTTTCACCCTCTCCCTTCTCTCAACGATCGTAGCACCAGACCATACACACTCTCATTACAGTCATTTACACTGAAGAGTTACACTTCCACACACTGCTCCTACTTCGCGAAGGAAAGGTGCCCGTGGGAGCGGATGATAGGAGAAACCTTTCTGATTAGTTGGTTGAACCTGCCCTTTGGGGTCTCCCGGCCAGTCATGTCATACGATTACGATGTTTTTTTTACCCAGAGAATGTATCGGAGAATTGTGAAAAATGACACTAGACCCTAAACAATAAAAAGTAAGGCTCTCCACGTAAGCGCAGAAAAAATTCCGTTAAAGTTTTATTACATGATAAATAACACAAATTTGAAGGCTGTTTATACAGTCAGCTACCTAGGGATTACGAACAACGTAATTTGGAACCATCACATTGAAAATGTTGTTGCAAGGGTGAACCAAAGATTGCGTACTCGTATTATTGGCAGAGCACTTATAAGAAGCAGATGAGACTGACTATGCCCTTGTTTGTCCTCTTCTGGATAACTGCTGTGTGGTTTGGGACCCTTAACAGATAGGGTTCACGGAGGAAATCGAGAAAGTTGAAGGAGAACGACTTGTCTTACTTTATCACAAAATAAGGAAGTAATTTTGCTGGATGCTATAATGAATCGGGAATAGCTATCTATTTATTTTTAAAAATGAAAATAAAACAGTGTTCTGCGTTGCGGCAACATCTTTTTACGGAATTTCAATTACAAACTTTCTCCTATGAATGCCGCACCTACATGAGTAGGAACGATCATCGTCATGAAATAGATGGTTCATTCAATATTTTTTTAAATAAAATATTTATATTTAACAAAATCGCCCTAATGCCAGAGCTGGACAGGCTTCTCAGTTCAGCGTGCAAAGAATTCTAGAGGTGCGTGTGCGTAACCACTTATGCATTGCTGCTTGTATTCCCTCATCATCAGCGGACCTTGAACCACTAAGAGCGTCTTTCAGTGGATCAAAAATGTGATAAACTGAGGGTGCTACATCCGGGGAATACGGGGGTTGGGGCAAGCAGTCGAACCTCAGGTGTCCCTTCACACATCCGTGCACCTTTCTTTCATTTCTGATGCAGAATGTTTTGCAACCCAAACCGTACACGCTTGCTTGGGCATCAATACGTCATGAACAACGTGGTAAGCTGATCCGACACTAACGTTTAACGCTGATGCACTGTCACTCACTGTAATGCACTTATTTTTCCCCAGTTAACTCTCGAAATGTTGTTCTCCGTGACTGCACAGACAGAGCATCCTGGACGTGGCGTATCTTCAACATTTGTTACACCTCGTCTCAACTTATGTGCCCACTTGTACACATTCACCACCAAACTAAACCAGTTTCATCATATTCCACTGCTATCGACGGCGAATTTCGATTCGTTTCAACCCTCACAAAAATGTAATGTCACTCTGCTACTGCATGTTGGTGCAAACCTGCAAAGGTGTCGCCATTTTGTATCACTGGTTTCCAGCATTCTGTTCGTGAGGCGAGCGTGCGAGCCCCAAAGGATAATAGTCCTACGACACCAAAAAAATAATAACAAATAAGCACGAATTTCGTCGAAATTTTTTATTGTTTTACAGCTTCTTCGGTTGTTTATTGAGTAAAGTTTGTAGGAGACATCAGATCTCGCAACGGGCGATTTGGATGTCCATTCTTCCCACGTACTATTAGAAAATGGAATGGTCGAGAAAGTGGCTCTATGGACCAATTGCCAAACCCTTAAATGTAAATTGCAGAGTAATCATTTTTACGTGTATGTACAAGTAGTTGTGTTGAGGACAAATCCGTTTCACTAGGGCGAATGCACTGTTCACACTGTAGAACGCGGAGATGGTGTAGGATTTGTACCAGGCTGTCATGCTACCCTTCATCTCCGACGTAAATCATGGGAGAGAAATGATGAGCATGTGTCAGTGTGGTGTCTGGAATCTCGTAATAAGGAGTGGACGTGAAGACACAACATGATGGCAGAAAGGAGCTATCGTGTTAGAAAGCACTCGTCACCACACAGTGAATAATTTTCCCGATTTGTTATCGTATCAATGCCGACTGCCATCGTGCCTACATAGAATGTTGTAGAACCCGTACTCGTGTAACACAACCTACCTAGAATGGTCATAAAAATACACTAAGTGACAGGCAAAGTAGGTGAGCAACACGTCCTGTCAATTACAATCTAGTCTAAACTCGACAGGAATGTTGTTTGCGAATGCAGACTCATCTCACTTACAAGGGAACCTCCCCATTCGCAGCCCCCTCAGATTTAGTTATAAGTTGGCACAGTGGATAGACCTTAGAAACTGAACACAGATCGATCGAGAAAATAGGAAGAAGTTGTGCGGACCTATGAAAAAAAAAATAAGCAAAATATACAAACTGAGTAGTCCATGCGCAAGATAGGCAACATCAAGGATAATCTGAGCTCAGGAGCGCCGTGGTCCCGTGGTTAGCGTGAGCAGCTGCGGAACGAAAGGTCCTTGGTTCATGTCTTCCCTCGAGTGAAAAGTTGACTTTCTTTATTTTCGCAAAGTTATGATCTGTCCGTTCGTTCATTGACGTCTCTGTTCACTGTAATAAGTTTAGTGTCTGTGTTTTGCGACCGCACCGCAAAACCGTGCGATTAGTAGACGAAAGGACGTGCCTCTCCAATGGGAACCGGAAACATTTGATCGCATAGGTCAACCGATTCCTCCACAGAAAAACACGTCTGATATATTCTATACGACACTGGTGACGGTATGTGCGTCACATGACAGGAATATGCTGTCGACCCACCTAACTTGTACACTTGGCGAATGTGTAAAAAGATTCTTCTACCTTGCCCGATTTAGGTTTTCTTGTGGATATGATAATCACTCCCAAAAAAGTGATCGCATCGGACGGACGGACGGACATATAATAATTGACTGAAAATAAAAAAAATTAAACTTTTCACGGAGACTTGAACCAAGGACCTCTCATTCCGCAGGCGCTCACGCTAACCACGGGACCACGGCGCACCTGAGCTCCTGTTTTCCTTGATGTTGCCTATCTTGCGCATGGAGTACTCAATTTGTATATTTTGCTTATTTTTTTCATAGTTACACACGACTTCTTCCTGTTTTCTCCATTGATCTGTGTTCAGTTTTTCAAGGCCTATCCACTGTGCCACCTTATAACTAAATCTGAGGGTGGTGCGATGGGGAGGTTCCCTTGTTAGTTTCCGAGCGAACTACTTAATGGTAATTTGGAGTTGAGCAGAAGGCTCACAACAACAGGTAAAAAGTTTGTATTCAGTGTGCCATAAAATACCGAGATCAGATAGTAGCCGACTAGAGGCATGTATTGTGGGTTCTATGTCACGGTATTAACTCGTTTCATATGACGAAGCTAGTCGCTGTTTCTATCCGATGACGTACTCTAATTCTTGTGAAAGTCTGTGCCTGAAGATGAAGGGTTAATGACACATGACAATGTCCGCAACGCATAATACTGGATTAATGAAGTCAGCTTGTATCCAGTAAATGAATTTTCCTCAGGCATCTATTCACCATTTTGAGGACTGTACAGAATACTACATTCGCTGACTCTTCCCAGAGACGACATTTAACTGAAATACAATTGGCAGTCAAATAAAACTGAACACCTGCCGTGGAATGGTTACATCCAAGAGAAATCACCACACTCGTTAAAGCATTCGTCCCACTGGGAGACGAAACGATCAATTCCTCTTTCGTTCAACACGGTCGCCTGCTGACGTATCCACAACCGCACCCACTGTTGCACTTCCTCGTCCGACTGAAACCAATGTACAAGACGTCTTTCATCAAATTGTCAAAGATGTGAAAATAATATGGTGGAAGATCCGGGCTGTATGGAGGATGCTTCACAGGCAAATCGCTGAAACGTAGTCATCGTCCGATTAGCAGTGTGGCGGCAGACTTTATCGTGCAACAGGATGAGTCCGACCGACAGCGTTCCCGGGCGTTTCGACTTCATGGCGCATCGCAGTTTCTACGAAGTGTCTTCATAGCGCTGCGCTCCGCGCTCGAGGATCTTGACGAGCAGAGGGCCCCTGGAGTCGAAATACGTGCTCATCATGACCCTACGTGGTAGCACATCTCGCCCTTCCCCCCCCCACCCCTCCTTCCAATAAATCTAAGGCTGTTCACACAGGCCGGCCGCGGTGGTCTCGCGGTTCTAGGCGCGCAGTCCGGAACCGTGCGACTGCTACGGTCGCAGGTTCGAATCCTGCCTCGGGCAAGGATGTGTGTGATGTCCTTAGGTTAGTTAGGTTTCAGTAGTTCTAAGTTCTAGGGGACTAATGACCACAGCAGTTGAGTCCCATAGTGCTCAGAGCCATTTGCTGTTCACACAAAGTCAGGTAAATACAATGAAATAATAAGCAACCAACTGCATAAAGGAAATTTAATTTCTTTACCGGTTCCGGGCAATTGGCGCCCTTCTTCAGAAAGTCACACCTACCGCATTATTTGCGAGTGTCAACAATAAGATGCATACAGAAAAATGCAATGGTTGTAAAAAACTTTACAGGAGCAATAAGTAGTATAAAAATGAATCTATTCATGATTATTTCGTTATATACGACTACAGTTCCTGAGTATCACGTAAGTTGCACGATAACGACCACTTTAATACTGCCAATCGCACGAGAGCTACTCTGCAGCAATTTGGTTGAAAAACACTGCAACATCCTCCGTAGAACACGGATTACTGTTGGGGAGCAGACGCAGGGATGCGAGGGCCGTCGACCCTGTTCCTCCTGTCCCCCTACTGGTCCACTGCTGTGGGTATCCCGGGAGTAGGGGGGCTACAGGGATATCACCCATTCTCCATTGTTTCCAGATGTATCCGTGATAGCGGCGATGACAACATCCAAGATGGCGGCCTGTAGACTTGGCAACAGTGCTTGACGTAATCCAAAATGGCGGTCGTGACGTCAGCTGATGACGCGAGTACCATTACCGGCGGCTTTAGGAGGGAACGTACCATGCAATACTGCCCCGAACCCTTAGCGGAATGTGCAAATTCCATCAACGTCTACTAACCTAAGAAAGGCCACTTAGGCCACTTGGGCTATCTCTAAAAGCATAAGAAAATGATGGGAAAGAAAGGGCACTGGGCTGCCTCTACTAATATAAGTCATCCAACTGCCACCTTTTCCTAGGAAATTGTGGGGAGAGGACTCGATCTGTGTTGAACATAAGTCTTCATTTTCAGTCATTATTTAAACAACTAGAGGCAGTACCTCCATCCAGTGAGTTAACCACGAGGTCCAAGGTCCAACTAACCTAGTACAGCCGGCCGGTGTGGCCAAGCGGTTCTAGGAACTTCAGTCTGGAACCGCGCAACAGCTACGGTCGCAGGTTCTAATGCTGCCTTGGGCATGGATGTTTGTGATGTCCTTAGGTTAGTTAGGTTTAAGTAGTTCTAAGTTCTAGGGGACTGATGACCTCAGAAGTCAAGTCCCATAGTGGTCAGAGCCATTTGAACCATTTAACCTAGTACACAATACTGCCACCAAAGGGCATTGTCATCCTTTCCATGACATAATACAAGACGGCGGTCTGGGGTGGGGGAAAATTGTGGGACAGTGTGTTCGCCATGAGATCTGGGCCTAGGACACAGTACCACCACCAGAGGGCGCAGTCATCCCTTCTGTGATGTAATCCAAGATGGCGGTCTAGTGGTGTAGAGGAAGGGTCTCGTAAAAGAAAATTCAAGGGTGTATTGATTATTTATACAAAAATCAGTTTGTATGGGTTGGATTTCTGTTGTTCAACATTCTATGTTGTTTGGAAATATGTAGATCTTGTAAGAAGTAATTACTTGGAGCAAACATGTTGCATAACCTAATGTTCATCACTATACTCTGGGCATCTAACTTGATGTTTGGCCATTTGTCGGCACTTACCCTATTACCGTTTTTCTAGGATGATTCTGCCTATGTGTGCTCGGCATACAGCGCTGGTGATGGGAATTATTAACGTTTCCAGTTGACGGTAGCAGCTGTCTGAATGGAAAGGCCTGTTGGAGTATAGGAATGTAGCTGACTTACCTGTGTAGTCCTCTAGGCGGCTCAATGGCGAACTAATACTTAGTATGAGTTGCACAGCTTCGGCCGGCCGAAGTGGCCGCGCGGTTCTGGCGCTACAGTCTGGAACCGCGAGACCGCTACGGTCGCAGGTTCGAATCCTGCCTCGGGCATGGATGTGTGTGATGTCCTTAGGTTAGTTAGGTTTAACTAGTTCTAAGTTCTAGGGGACTAATGACCTCAGCAGTTGAGTCCCATAGTGCTCAGAGCCATTTGAACCATTTTTTTTTTTGCACAGCTTCGGCGATCACGTGACAGTTTGAGAAGATTCAATATGGATGTGTGTATGCGCTTGGCCGTTACTCCCATCCATGTAAATTGTTTGGTTGTCTGCTTCTTCACATTTCGCGCCTTTATTTAGTTGAGAGAACATCGATTGTGGTGTATGCATCTAACAGATGGAAAACACGTTTTCTGGTTCTCTAGACATGAGAAACACGTTATATGACTTTGTACATTCTAGGGATGATTTGGAATCTGTTACACCACCGAAATCAGTATCTGCGAGTGAAAATAACTGTTTCCTATATTTTTCTTTTGTCGAGTTTTTTCATGTAAAGGTCCTTGCAGACGGGATAAGTTTCTAGTTACTCTATGGTTTACAGCACACTCCACCTAGCTAAGTTTTCGTGTTTGTAGAGAAATAATTTCCAGTCTATACCTTCGGAATTATATCGCGAGAGTGATACTGCTATGCAAGCGATATTGATATGTCTTTGATATCGAGAAGTACCTCGAAAATTGCATGATATTCTAGCAAACGATGGGAAATTATGTGTGTTCTTGTAATCACAGAGTCTGGATATGTGTGTATAAATGCGAGCAAGCAAGCAGGTCGGGACTAGAAACAGTAACGCGTTTGTGCCGAGGGGGAAACAAGTCAGTCTTTGCACAACAGTTCTGAGAGTGACTTTGATCCAATGAGGGTACTCTGTTCATGCATTGGGATTGTATGACCCCTGACCTCACGGGAAATATCTAGTGCCACGAGTATACCTACGTTGCATGTGCATATGCTGACTGTCTTCGTGCTATATGTACAAATGATGTGAAAGAGGCGCTTTTGTATGGTGCATGATACGAATTGTTTGTTTACTATGTCTACACGGTACATGTGATATATTGCTGGGTTGGAGATCGGTTTCACGCTCTAATATTCAAACTCCTGTCCTCATTTGGATATCAGTGTAATTGAGTAAGAATCTATCCATATTTGTCATTATGCAGGAGCCAGCCAGGGTGGCCGAGCTGTTCTAAGTGCTAGTCTGGAACCACGCAACAGCTATGGTTGCAGTCTTGAATTCCGCCTTGGGCATGGACGTGTGTGATGTTCTTAGGTTAGTTACGTTTAGGTAGTTCTGAGTTCTAGGGGACTGATGACCTCAGAAGTTCATTCCCATAGTGCTCAGAGCCATTTGAACCATTTTTTAATGTGTAGAGCACTTTGCAAGGTTAAATTGTGGGTGCAATATGGCTATCTGTATAAACTAGTTTTCTGCAGGTGAAAGTCTCGTCAGGTGCAAAAATAAGAAGGCGGACAGTGCTTCAACATAGGCGTCATCAGTAATTCAGTGGGTAAATTCGATAAGAACCAATCATAATCCCCCCGTTCATTCACAAGACATCTTTTGTCCTGGGATGTAGGGGATTCTACAATGCAGTGAGAACGTATGTGTATGTTGAAAGCAGGAAAGGTAAGACATGATAGATCAGGTGCCGCATTAGGACTATGAGGAGGAATGCGTTCGGTGTTATTCAGCACTATTTTCGTGAACAGGTTATGTTAGGACAATGGTTTCCACACAGACAATCTGAGACATCATAAAAGCTCCTACAAAAGCAACTATTCCTTGGACACTACACAGTTTCCGAGAGGTCGACTTTTCTTTTATTTTAGATAGTCACGTGATGTCAGTATAACATTGACAACCTTATAGATGATGAGTCACCAGACGGACGACTCACAGCGATGCGTCAGTTACGCTGGGGCAGGAAAGTATGGCTGGACACAGCTTGTATGTCCTCTTAGAATCGGTAGGGAGAAAGCAGTGTTTGTTATTCCGGTACAGATTCTATAGCGCGATCTGTGATGTCAATATCCACAGGTATAATGTCAGCAATGTGCTGCCCACAGGCGTTTCGCATATGGGATCAGTCTGAACACACCTTGAAGTTCTGTGGCGAGATGGATAGGGGTGTGCATTGTAAGTTGTGGAATCAGGCTGCTGTGAGCAGCCTAGTCTTGCAGCCCTAACCTGCAACCTTGAGGGAGGGCGGCCCATGGGCGCAAGAGCGATGCTGTGGCAGCTGCGGCAGGACCAGGTTCACGGCTAGGTGCAGCGGCGGGGTTGCATCGGCGTCGGGCTTCATGTGGTGTCATATGTTTTTTATTCACGATCTTTGGTTTAAACTGTATTCCATCGATTTCACCGACTAATAGGATGCTGCGAGTGAAAAAATTTATCCCCACAATTGAAAACTATCGATTAATTAATTTGCATAATTTTTTTATATCAACTTGATGTTAGCAGTACAATAGTTAAGGGGAGGATGTGCATGAACGGGTGACATGGAGCAGAATGGCAGGTGGAACACTAGGTTAGTTAGCATAATTTTTATGTACAACGCAGTACAATAGTTTAAGGTGGTGGGTGACAAAGAAGACTTCGCCAGAAATGACGTTGAAATCATGTGAAATTCGAAAAGTGTACCAGAAAATGTTGGAAGGTCATAACTAATCACTTAATTTGGCATCAAAAGTGGTACAGTAGTTTAAGGACATGGTGGCGACATGGAAAACCTCTTAACAGAACAATAGGTTAACTATGGACAAAAGATCCAAACATTAGTTTAAGACACCCAGAGTACAATTAGGCTATGCAACATGTTTGCTCCATGTAATTACTTCTTACAAGACCTATATGTATCCAAACAGCAGAGAATGATGAACAACAGAAATCCAACCCACACAAACTGATTTTTTTTAATAAATAAACAATACATCCCTGTATTTCCTGTTATGAGACCCTTCCTCCCCACCACCAGACTGCCATTGTGTATTACGTCACAGAAGGGATGACAGTGCCCTCTGGTGGTGGTACTGTGTACTAGGCCCACATCTTGTGGCGAACACACTGTTCCCACCATTTTGCCCCATCCCAGACCGCCATCTTGGATTATATCACACAATGGATGACAGTGTTCTCTGGTGGCAGTACTGTGTACTAGGTCAGTTGGGCTCCGTGCATTGTGGTTAACACACTGGATGGACGTACTGCCTCTAGTTGTTTAAATAAAGACTGAAAATAAAGACTTATGTCCAATATAGGTCAGGTCCCCTTCCCACCATATCCTAGTAAGCGGTGGTAGTCGGATGACTTATTTTAGGTGAGGTAGCCCAAGTGCCCTCTCTTTCCTATAATTTTCATAGGTTAGTAGACATTGCCAAAGTGGCTTTTCTTTACCGCCAAAATTTAAATATCCCTCCAATCCCTAGAAAGACATGGCGGTCAGATGACTTAGGTTAGTGGAGGTAGCCAATGTGACCTATTTTCCCTCCATTTACTTATGTTAGTAGAGGCTAGTGGTGCGTGGCAGGGGGCAGTGGCAGTTTCCCACCTAAAGTCGCCATCTTGGATAATGGTACTCTTGTCATCAGCAGAGGTCACCGCCACTGTCTGGATTATATCCTGCGCTGTTGCCAAGTCTACAGGCCGCCATCTTGTATTACGTCTTCGACGCCATCTTGGAACCATCTCGCAACAATGGAGAGTGGGGTGACACCCCTGTATCCCGCCAACCCTAGGTACTTCCTGCACTGAGGTTGTCCCATCACCCGTGGTCGAGTGTGAGATCATTCCAAAGGAGAAAAAGACTTTCCGATGGCCTATTGTAGGGCCTTCCCAGTTCGTTTGACGAACAGGTTTCAGTCATTATCTGTGGCTGACGACGTCTCTAAGCCGGTTGCAGTGGTCCATCCTGTTCCAGAGGAAGCTTCTCAGCCTACAAGGTCTGGGTATTCATAGAGTGTAGGTTTGCTGGTAGTTGGGAGCTTCAGCGTTAGGTGCGTAATAGGGCCACTTAGGATATGTCTGCCCAGGAGAGGAAGGAAGCCAGTGTGCGCCCTGTGTGCATCACAGATGTGGAAAGGGTGCTTCTGGATACTATAAAGTGTACTGTGTGCAGCCAACTACAGGTGATGGCTCATGTTGGTACCAATGACGTGTGTCGCTTTGGATCGGAGGAGATTCTCTCTGATTTTTGGCAGCGAAAATGGTAAAGACTGCAAACCTTGCCTGCGATATTAAGGCTGAGGTCACCACCTGCAGCATCGTCGATAGAGCCGACTGTGGTCTTTTGGTGCAGAGCCGAGTGGAGGGCCTGAATATGAGGCTCAGGTGGTTCTGTGACCATGTAGGCTGCAGATTCCTGACTTGAGCCATCGGGTGGTGGGTTTCCCGGTTCCGCATAATAGGTGAGGAGTCCATACACAGAGTAAGCTGCTACACAGATAGTGGGGACTGTGTGGAAGGAACTGGGCGGTTTTTTAGGTTAGAGGGTCCCACGAAACCACAGAAAGGGTGACCATCTAAAAGGGAGCACGTAAAACGTAGTAAGGTAGCTGTAGAAACGATCGGTATTGTAGTTGTAAATTGTAGCGGTGTTGGTAAGGAACCAGAGTTTCAAGCTCCAATCGAGAGCAATGAAGCTCAAATATCTATGGGTATGGAAAGCTAGCTAAAGCCGAAAATAAGTTGAGCCAAATTTTTTTCAAACGACCTAACAGTGTTCAGAAAGGTTAGATTAAATACAGTTGGTTTTGGAGTATTTATTGCTGTCAGAAGTAGTTTACTTTGTACAGGAATTGAAGTAGATAGTTCCTACGAAACAGTATGGGTATTGTACTTGACTATTGGACTAAACTATTAAGTGGATCGCTTTACCGACACCCTGATTCAGAAGATATAGTTGCTGAACAGTTCAATGAAAGCTTGAGTGTCATTTCGAGTATGTATCCCACTTACACAATTATAGTCGGTGGTGACTTCAATCACCCTCGATATGCTGGAAAAATTATACGTTTTAAACCGGCGACAGGCATAAAACGCCATCCGAAATTGGACTGAATGCTTTCTCAGAAAATTATTTTGAACAATTAGTTAATGAGCCCATTCGAAGCATACTTGACCACTTAGCAACAAATAATCCTGGTCAAATAGGCAGTATCATGACGGATCCAGGGATTAGCGACCACAAGGCAGTTGCTGCTAGGTTGAATACTCTAACAGCCATAACCATCAAAAAGAAATACAAAGTACATCTATTTAAAAAAGGTGATAAACGCTGTTAACGGGGTTTTAAGAGACAGTTTCCACTCCTTCCGATCTGATCATGTAAGCGTAGAGAAGATGTGGAATGATTTCAAGGAGACAGTATCGACGGCAATTGAGAGATATATACCACATAAATTGGTAAGTGATGGTACTAATCACCCGTGGCACACATAACGGGTCATATCACTGTTGCAGAAGCTACGAAAAAAATCATGCTAAATTTAAAAGGACGCAAAATTCCCCATATTGGCAAAGTTTTGCAGAAGTTCGAAATATCGCGCATACTTCAATGAGAAGTGCTTTTTAAAATTTCCACAACGAAACTCTGTCTCGGTATCTGGCTGGAAAACCCAAAGAGATTCTGGTCATACATAAAGCACACCTGTGGCAAGACACAATCAATACCATCACTGCGCAATAACTACCGTTAAGTCACAGATGACAGTGCCACTAAAGCAGAGTGATTAAACACGGTTTTCCGGAGCTCCTTTATCAAGGAAGTCGAAGTAAATATTCCTGGATTCCCATCAAGAACAGCTGCCCAGATGAGAAACATAAAAGTAGATATCCTCGGTGTAGGAAAGCAGCTTAAATCAATAAAGGCAAGGCATCCGGTCCAGACTGAATACCAGTCAGTTTCCTTTCAAAGTATGCTGATACAATAGCTTCATATTTAGCGATTACATACAACCGCTCGCACACAGAAAGATCCGTGCGTAAAGACTAGTCATGGTGTAGGAAAGCAACTTAAATCAATAAAGGCAAGGCCTCCGGTCCAGACTGAATACCAGTCAGATTCCTTTCAGAGTATGCTGATACAATAGCTCTATATTTAGTAGTTATATACAACCGCTCGCTCACAGAAAGATCCGTACGTAAAGACTAGCCACGCCAATACCCAAAAAGGGAAATAGTAGTAATCTGCTGAATTACCGGCCCGTATCACTAACGTATATTTGCTGTAGGGTATTGGAACATATACTGTATTCGAATATTATTAATTGTTGTTGTTGTGGTCTTCAGTCCTGAGACTGGTTTGATGCAGCTCTCCATGCTACTCTATCATGTGCAAGCTTCTTCATCTCCCAGTACCTACTGTAGCCTACATCCTTCTCAATCTGCTTAGTGTATTCATCTCTTGGTCTCCCTCTACGATTTTTACCCCCCCACGCTGCCCTCCAATACTAAATTGGTGATCCCTCGATGCCTCAGAACATGTCCTACCAACCGTTCCCTTCTTCTAGTTAAGTTGTGCCACAAGCTCCTCTTCTCCCCAATTCTATTCAATACGTCCTCATTAGTTATGTAATCTACCCAGCTAATCTTCTGCATTCTTCTGCAGCACCACATTTCGAAAGCTTCTATTCTCTTCTTGTCTAGACTATTTATCGTCCACGTTTCACTTCCATACATGGCTACACTCCATACAAACACTTTCAGAAACGACTTCCTGACATTTAAATCTATACTCGATGTTAACAAATTTTTCTTCTTCAGAAACGATTTCCTTGCCATTGGCAGTCTACATTTTATATCCTCTCTACTTCGACCTCATCAGTTATTTTGCTCCCCAAATAGCAAAACTCCTTTACTACTTAAGTGTCTCATTTCCTAATTTAATTCCCTCCGCATCACCTGACTTAATTCGACTACATTCCATTATCCTCATTTTGCTTTTGTTGATGTTCATCTTATACCCTCCTTTCAAGACACTGTCCATTCCGTTCAACTGCTCTTCCAAGTCCTTTGCTGTCTCTGACAGAATTACAATGTCATCCGCGAACCTCAAAGTTTTTACTTCGTCCGAGCCTTGGTTGGAGAAATGGCGAGTTAGAGTAAACGTCGACAAGTGCGAAGCCGTTCTGTTCACTAGAAGACCGAAGCAACTGCGCAAACACCGCTATTGCAGACCAATAACTCTACATGCACGTCCAATACGTTTCCGCGAGAAAGTGAAATACCTCGGTGTCTGGCTGGACCGTAAATTACTCTGGGGGGACCACATACAACACATTACCAACCGAGCTAGCGCGAGGCTCAAACAGCTCTACCATATGCTCAACAGGCGTAGCACACTGAATAGAAGGGTGTCGAGGTCCATGTACATGACACTTATTCGACCCCTCATGGCGTACGCAGCTCCTGTCTGGGGATACGCTGCGCCTACACGCCTGCGCCGTCTGCAGCTCATACAAAACAAAGTACTCAAAATCATAAGCAATGCTCCACGATACACACGCATCGCGGACCTTCACCGGGAATACCGACTTGAGAGTCTCACGGAGGTAATCCACAAACTCACCACAAGACTATACAGAAACTCCAAACATTCGCAGAACCCGTTTATTCTGAATCTGGGGAACTACGACCACAACTATAGATGGAAACATAAAAGACCAAAAGACATACTTGTAAGGACATAACATCTATGGCCAAGCATACGCAAACATAACGGCACAGGCGAGCCCCTGTTAATCAGACGCCATTACTGGATATCCAGCTGAAATACACTGCCGAATAACTGGCACCACACAGGGAAGCCGTACCGTACACTGCATGCAAACAAGCTCCACACATCCCCCACACAGTGAGATGATCTATGGCCGATCTCCCACTACTTTATAACGACCTTGATTGTTCCAGGAATGTAGCAGCTGCAGCAACTGGGACGCATCGCCATCGCTTGTCACGGTAATGATGCATGATACCTATACTAACAAATCCAACCTTGCATGAGCTATCGCAGTTAGTAAACCACTACTGCTTTTACTACCCATCCCACTGTCGCAGAGGTTTTTTTCCCACGGCACGAGCCATGGCACTTTTTTCCCTCTGCTCTTCAAATCGCTACCCTCACTCGCGTTTCGTCCACTATCTATCACCTGATGGACCGTGTTAACGCGTAGTCTTACCCAGACGCACGGACAACATCACAGCCCAGCATCCTGTGATCCACTTACTAGATAACTAACATGTTTTACGGAGGTGACAGTAGAACTTTTGGTTTGGTCACCACGTTGGTGCGGGCGTGGAGGGGCCCCATCTCTATTTACTGCTTCCCTTTCATACCCCTCGACTCTTATAACTGCCATCTGCTTTCTGTACAAATTGTAAATAGCCTTTCGCTCTCTGTATTTTACCCCTGCCACCTTCAGAATTTTAAAGAGAGTATTCCAATCAACATTGTCGAAAGCTTTCTCTAAGTCTACAAATGCTAGAAACGTAGGTTTGCCTTTCCTTAATCTTTCTTCTAAGATAAGTCGTAGGGTCAGTATTGCCTCACGTGTTCCTATATTTCTACGGAATTCAAACTGATCTTCCCCGAGGTCGGCTTCTACCATTTTTTCCATTCGTCTGTAAAGAATTCGCGTTAGTATTTTGCAGCTGTGACTTATTAAACTGATAGTTCAGTAATTTTCACATCTGTCAACACCTGCTTTCTTTGGGACTGGAATTATTATATTCTTCTTGAAGTCTGAGGGTATTTCGCCTGTCTCATACATCTTGCTCACCAGATGGTAGAGTTTTGTCAGGACTGGCTCTCCCAAGGCCGTCAGTAGTTCCAATGGAATGTTGACTACTCCGGGGGCCTTGTTTCGACTCAGGTCTTTCAGTGCTCTGTCAAACTCTTCACGCAATATCGTATCTCCCATTTCATCTACATCCTCTTCCATTTCCATAATATTGTCCTCAAGTACATCGCCCTTGTATAGACCCTCTGTATACTCCTTCCACCTTTCTGCTTTCCCTTCTTTGCTTAGAACTGGGTTTCCATCTGAGCTCTTGATGTTCATACAAGTGGTTCTCTTATCTCCAAAGGTCTCTTTAAGTATCCCGTAGGCAGTATCTATCTTACCCTTCGTGAGATAAGCCTCTACATCTTTACATTTGTCCTCTAGCCATCCCTACTTAGCCATTTTGCACTTCCTGTCGATCTCATTTTTGAGACGTTTGTATTCCTTTTTGCCTGCTTCATTTACTGCATTTTTATATTTTCTCCTTTCATCAATTAAATTCAATATTTCTTCTGTTACCCAAGGGTTTCTACTAGCCCTCGTCTTTTTAGCTATTTGATCCTCTGCTCCCTTCACTATTTCATCCCTCAAAGCTACCCATTCTTCTTCTACTGTATTTCTTTCCCCCATTCCTGTCAATTGTTCCCTTATGCCCTCCCTGAAACTCTGTACAACTTCTGGTTCTTTCAGTTTATCCAGGTCCCATCTCCTTAAATTCCCACCTTTTTGTAGTTTCTTCAGTTGTAATCTACAGTTCATAACAAATAGATTGAGGTCAGAGTCCACATCTGCCCCTGGAAATGTCTTACAGTTTATAACCTGGTTCCTAAATCTCTGTCTTACCATTATATAATCTATCTTATACCTTCTAGTATCTCCAGGGCTCTTCCACGTATACAACCTTCTTTCATGATTCTTGAACCAAGTGTTAGCTATGATTAAGTTATGCTCTGCGCAAAATTCTACCAGGTGGCTTCATCTTTCATTTCTTAGCCCCAATCTATATTCACCTACTATGTTTCCTTCTCTCCCTTTTCCTACTCTTTAATTCCAGTCACCCATGACTATTATATTTTCGTCTCCTTTCACCGTCTGAATAATTTCATTTATCTCATCATACATTTCATCAATCTCTTCGTTATCTGCGGAGCTAGTTGGCATATAAACTTGTACTACTGTGGTAGGCGTGGGCTTCGTATGTATCTTGGCGACAACAATGCGTTCACTATGCTGTTTGTTGTAGCTTACCCGCATTGCTACTTTCTATTCATTGTTAAACCTACTCCTGAATTACCCCTAATTAATTTTGTATTTATAACCCTGTATTCACCTGACCAGAAGTCTTGTTCCTCCTGCCATCGAACTTCATTAATTCCCACTATATCTAAATTTAACCTATCCATTTCCCTTTTTAAATTTTCTAACCTACCTTCCCGATTAAGGGATCTGACATTCCACGCTTCGATCTGTAGAACGCCAGTTTTCTTTCTCCTGATAACAACGTCTTCCTGAGTAGTCCATACCCGGAGATCCGAATGGGGGACTATTTTACCTCCGGAATATTTTACCCAAGAGGACGCCATCATCATTTAATCATACAGTAAATCTGCATTCCCTCGGGAAAATTTGCGGCTGTAGTTTCCCCTTGCTTTCAGCCGTTCGCAGTACCAGAACACCAAGGCCATTTTGGTTAGTCTTACAAGGCCAGATCAGTCAATCGTCCAGACTGTTGCACCTGCAACTACTGAAAAGCTGCTGCCCCTCTTCAGGAGCCACAAGTTTGTCTGGCCTCTCAACAGAAACCCCTCCGTTGTGGCTGCACCTACGGTACGGCTATCTGTATCGTTGAGGCACGCAAGCCTCCCCACCAACGGCAAGGTCCATGGTTCATGGGGGGATTATTAATTACCTCGAAGAAAATGATTTGTTGACGCATAGTCAACACGGATTCTGAAAATACCGCTCTTGTGAAACACAACTAGCTCTTTATACTCATGTAGTAACGAGTGCTGTTGACAGGGGATGTCAAATTGATTTTATATTTTTAGATTTCCAGAAGGCTTTCGACACCGTTTCTCACAAGCGTCATCTAACCAAACTGCTTGCCTATAGAATATCGCCTCAGTTGTGCGACTGGATTCGTGATTTCCTGTCAGAACGGTCGCAGTTCGTAGTAATAGACTGAAAGTTATCGAATACAACAGAAGTAATATATGGCGTCCCCAAAGGAAACATTATAGGCCCTCTAATGCTCCTTGTTTATATGAACGACATAAGAGACAATCTGAGTGGCCCTCTTAGATTTTTAGCAGATGCTGCTGTCATTTACCGTCATCAGATGTCCAAAACGAATTGAAAAATGATTTAAATAAGTTATCTGTATGGTGCGAAAAGTGTCAATTGACTCCGAATGAAGAAAAGTGTGTAGTTATTCACATGAGTACTAAAAGAAATCTGCTTAATTTTGATTACGTGGTAAGTGACGCAAATTTTAAGGCTGTACATTCAACTAAATACTTAGGGATTACAATTACAAATAACCTAAATTGGGACGATCACATAGATAATGTTGTGGGTAGAGCAAACCAAACACAGCGATTGGCAGAACAGTTAGAAAGTGCAACAGGCCTACTTAAGGTCTGCTTACACCACGCTTGTCCGCTGTATTCTGGAGTATTGCTGTGCGATGTCGCATCCGCATGAGCCAGGACTGTTGGATGACACAGAAAAAGTTCAAAGAAGGGCAGCTCGATTTGTATTATCGCGAAATAGGGGAGATATTGCCACAGACATGATGCATGCATTGGAGTGGCAATCATTATAACAAATGCTTTTTTCGTTAAGACGGGATCTTCTCATGAAATTTCAATCACGAATTATCTCCTCCGATTGCGAAAACATTCTTTTGGCACCCAACTACATAGCGAAAAATGATTATCACTATAAAGTAAGAGAAATTAGGGCTCGAACAGAAAAATTTAAGTGCTCGTTTTCCCTGCGCGCCTTTCGAGAGTGGAGCGGTAGAGAGAGAGCGTGAAGGTGATTCATTGAACCCTCTGCCAGTCTCTTTGTTGTGAACAGCAGCATAATCACGTAAATGTACATGTAGATGATCTTCCACCGTGTGATTTTCACATAGTTGGCAATCTGAAGGAAGATATGCTTGGACGTCTGTTTCAGCCAAACGAAAAATTGGAGGAGTGTGGGGGATCCGCCAGCGCCAACCGCTTTCTACGAAAGAGGAAATAATGGTCTCGTCTCCCAATGGGACAAATGCCTTAAAGCTTGTGGCGATTACTTTTGAATGGAACCATTCCATGGTCTAGCTGTTCGGTTTTCAGTTGACTGTCCCTTATAGCAGCGTCCACTAACAAGTTGTGCAGCACTTGATGTAACCCAATAAACTGACTATAATATTCACTGAGCGAACCTTAGGAATGGGTGTTCATAAGCTGAGAAAAGCATTTTACAAGCGAACCAGGAAATTTAATTTTGGCCCGCCTCTTAAGCAGAGCGTGTGACTGTATGATAGGCAACACACATCGCATACGAACGCCGCACAGTGTGTACGGCACGCCGCCTCCCATAGTGATAACAATTCTTAAAACACATAGCGTCACCACGAAGCGTCAGCGAACAGTTTGTATCTAACAAACGTTATTCCCCTTGACATGATCTCTCACCCCTAGACGTTTTGTAGTAAGGACTTTGAAACTCCCAGTATAATGTGTCATCTTGGTCTGCTAACTTACTATCCCCCATTCCCTTCAATATGTACCTAACTCCTTTGTAATTGCCACTTGGCAGTGGGTTTAAAGAGTCAATCTTCTGCAGTCTTCCTTCACGTTTACATTTTGTCGTAAACACAAGGCTTCCACCGTTTACTTCTCTGGGTTCGTCAGATACATTCCCGTCATTACCAGAAGACCACCAAGCAGGCGGATAGCTTCCAACAGCGAAGGCCTCCACACACGTCTCAAAATCTGTCCGGGAAACAGCAGAGCAGAGGTCGCCGGCCTGGAGACACGCGCCAGCGTCAGCAGGCGGCGGTAGCGGCGGCGGACGGTGTAACGAGTTTGTTGCAATTATTTCGTGTGGGCGGAGCGATCCCTGAGTGAGCGGCGGAACAATAAGCAGCCGCCGGCTTGCTCGTTATTCGGGGCGAGCCCGCGCTGATGAGCGACGAGAGCACACAGTAGTTAGCGCGCGCCTCCAGGCGGCCGCCGAGGAGCCCAGCCCAGGGTGGCGGGGGCGGCGTGGGCGGCGGGGGCGCAGGAGCAGAGGGGAGCGGGGAATTAGGGACGCGCCCCGCGCGCGCCGCCGCGCCGCTACGGCGACGAAAGATTTACATAGGATTATTTACCGGGATCCTTCTTCTCGGAAACTTACCGCGCATATTTTAATCGTCTGCAAAACAGACTTCCCGAGGGAAACTGGCAAGTGTAGTTAGTCGGGACTTAGTCGCGCCTCAAAAACTAATAAGTTTGCCAGCCGCCGACGCGGCTTGAGGACAGTCGCTTCCGCACTCACTGGGACCCCGCTAAGTCCGCGGAGCTAAAACAGGTGTATACACGCTTGTTCAAGGTGATGTTCTAAAAATTTACGGACCCGTTCCTTACAGCAGTACAAGGAAAAAAATATCCAGCGAACATGGGCCCTAAAATGCATACCTTGAGAGCTGTGAGCATTTCTTCATTCCCAATACTAAGGAGCACATGTCTTCCACTGCAAGCTCTTTGCTTTACATATAGTGAGAGGAAGTAGTATGGACTAAAAGAGGAATAAAAATTCTATTACATATGGGCTGTACAATTCAAGAGCTATGAGCACTTGTTCATCCTCGATACTGTGAACACATTTCTTCTACTGCAAGCTCTTTGATTTCCATGTATTGGAGGAGGTAGTATGGACCAAAACAAGGAAAAAATTTTCTTTCTACATGGGCTCCAAAATCCATAGTTTACAGCTGTTAGCACTAACCCAGTAGAAGAGATGTGTTTCACTGTAGTGAAAATGAACAAATGCTCGTATCTCTTAAGGTATGCATTTTAGAGCCCGTGTTTACTGGACATTCTGTCTTTGTTTCGATCCGTACTACCTCTACCTAACATACGGAAACCAAAGATCCTGCAGCAGAAGAACTGTGGTTCACAGTATCCAAGGAGAACAAGACCTCATTAAGGTATGCATTTTAGAGCCCATATTAACTCGAGTTCTTTTCTTATTTTGATGTAAGGAAGATGACCCCAAAGCTTTAAAACGTTGTTCTGAAACATGCTATAGATGTTATTTCACTGTGAATACCAATCCTCATTTATCACCAGAATATTCCTCGATGTACGTTACGTAAAGTCGCCTATTTTTTTAATTTTTATGAGATAATGTGATTTGCGATAAACATAACAAAAGGCTTCCTGGGTTATTGTTACAGAAAAATGTTGACAATTAAATGGACTGATAAGGTAAGGAATGAGGAGCTTCTCCGTAGAATCTGCGAGGAAAGGAATATACGGAAAACACTGATAAGAAGAAGGGACAGGATGGCAGGACACCTGTTAAGACGTAACGGGATAACTTCCATAGTACTGGTGGGAGCTCCGTAGGGTAAAAGCTGTAGAGCAATACACATGCCTCAGAGAACGTGGTATGCAGGTGCTATCCTAATATAAACAGTGTGGCGTGCCTTGTATCTCGGTGTTTTGCAATTTTTGGGCAGGACTACAACAAAACCTACTTGTTATTAGCGTAACATGACGTTTTATTTAATCACTGCCTCTCCCGGCTAATGGTCCTTATGTTATTAAAGAAATCTCCACCTGGGATCGTGTAGCAATGCTGTCTGTCAAGCAGTGTAAGTGGCACTAAGTTCATGCACAAAAGTGATGTCATACAATTTACCCCTCCTGTCATTAGAGGTGACAACACTTTTCTTTAAGCAAAATCAACAGTTTTGACACACAGTACCACACACACACAACACTCATGTATTCTTTCCTGTCAAAAATATTTTATAAAAGTTCTTACGAAATAATCCGGCTTCATATATTAGCAGTGAACAATTTTTATCGCGTAAGATGCTGTTGCACTATATTTAAAGAGTATCTAAGCGGAATCTATTATCTCTGAGTGGGTTGTGGGCCACCCATACACATTTATTATCGCAATAATTGACCATCAAGATATATGTCTGTTTAAAAATTCAAATTAAAACTGCCGCTGCAATATTTCACTAAGATGGCAGCTAACATAAGACAATCACTTATCGAATCTCGTCCAGGCATTGTTTTACTATTAACTAATAATGTATATTAAATCTTTTCTGTACCTCTACTATATGCATTAACATAAAAGTATTCCTCAGTGTTAATCACTTATTATTCAAACTTTTACCAATAAAGCGCGCTGCAGATCAATAGCGCTAATAGCTGCGCTCCATTGTAGCTGAACAGAAAACTTGTCATTTATATAGGACGAGAATCGTATTAAAATAAATACTCAAACAGACGTATTGATTTCAATGACACAGAAACTCTGTTTTTCAAATATAACTTAACAACTTGATACAATTTTTACAGACCTCAGTGCTACAAGACATCAATCACGTCCGATCAGTACAACAGTTCGAACAAGAAGTTGGATTAATCTAGAAGAACCATAGAAAACAAAAGATAGATTTTCATTATCTTTTCCCATAGGTATTGTCTGAGATACAAGTTTTTACAGAATATTAAATTATGTCACTTACAACAATTATTTATTATTTTAGTAACGATGAAGTCCTTTTTTATTAATATCACGAGAATGTTCACTCAGATTCCACACACAATGATGTCGTAAACAATTATCTGAATAAATATATGCGTGAATATTACAAGAGGTTGACAGTGGGGAGGAATTCGTGGCGGGCCGCATCAAACCAGTCAGACTGACCACTCTCCTATTTTTCTAACTTTCAATTAAATCGTAGGTTCGAGGTTTCCGGATATCGGTTACTTAAACTACCCCAAATATAAAACTAAACCACTATTTCTATGAATTTGTACTAGTCTGTAACATTTTCTTTAAAATATGATATTTATGATCTTAGTCATATTGTAACAGAGTTTCAAAACTTTTTCAAACATGCACTTTTAAACTAATTGATTAGTTGTCGAAGAATATCTACACCCAAGAGAACTTACAGTATACCATCAACGAAAATCTGCTGGTTCAGATATATCCCATTGAAACGTATTCCATCTTCATTTCCACAGTTTCAAGTTCTGGAAACTTTCTCTACGAAAGCTGAGAACAGTTTTGGGCGTATTATGTCTCCTTGTCTGACTCCTCTTTGGGTTCTAGATTTTTCTCTGTCTTAACAAAGTCAAGTGGATATAGCACCACTGACGTGTCTGTAGTTTACTGTACTGCCAGAGACTGAATGAGAGCCTGTTTTTTAATGTCTGTGGATGTACACAGATGAGCCAAAACAATATGGTCATTTGTTTAATAGCTTGTTTGTCGCTCTATGGAACGAAACACATATGTGATTCGGCGCATCAGGGATAGGAAAATTTGTTGGTAGGTATTTGAAGGTATGTGGCATAAGGTGTCTATCCAGAAGTTACGTAATTCTTGTAAATAACAGGCCTCTGCTATGCATACGCAGAGATGACGCCCGATGGCGACCCATATGGGTTCCGTAGGATTTACATGAAGTGATTTTGGCTGTCGAGACATCAACGTAACTTTACTATAATGCTCCTCAAAGCACTGTAACACTGCTCTGTCTCCGGGACACGGACAATTGCACTGCTATCACCGTCGGAGAAGACATCAAACATGAAGGGGTGCACGTGGTTCGCATCTGTCAGCATATCGTCTACCACAGGTCCCATGAAAGTCCAGGAGAATGTCTCCAATACTATAATATTGCTCCCACCACCCTGTGTCCGTGGCGCGCTGCACGTTTCGATCCGCCTTTCACCTAGATGACGGCGTTTGTGGAGACGACCATCGACTTATTGTAGCCAAAAGAGTGATTTAGTCTAAGAGGCGACACGTTTCCATTGATCGGCAATCAAATCCCGAAGGCCGCGTGCCCACCGCAATCGCAATTGAGGCTGTCGTTGGGTGAACATGTAGGAGCGGTCTGTTGCGGAGCTCCATGATCAGTAATGTACGACGAACGGTGTGCTCCGAAACACTTCTGCTTGCACCAGCATTGTGCTCTTTCGGTAGAGAAGCCACCATCTATGCTACTTTACAAAGCAGACAAGCCTCGGAACCCCACTTAGTAGACGTCCAAACATTTCGCACCTAGTGGTAGGTTCGCCGTCCTCCTGGTCTTTCCGTAGATGTTCACGACAGTCACATGTGAACATTTGACCATGTTCGTTGTTTTCGAAGTACTTGTTGAAAGGCTATGCTTACTAATAATCTGCCCTTTGTCAAAGTCGCTTATCTCAACGGATTTCTCCATTTTCATCCCATATCTTCGCTAGGGCGACTCACGTCCGTGTTTGCTCCACTTACATATATTTGTTACAGCATCTAACATTCCGGTTTGAAGTGGTCATAATGTTTTAACTTTCCAGTGTACGTTTTGTTGAAACTATCCAAAAGTTAGATACTGCCAACAAAAAATCAATTTGCAAATGTACAGAAGTAACAATTGAAGCCATAAAGCCATAATATCTATTTATGATTTGAAGTGGGAAACGAAAACATCGATTTTATATATTAAATCAATCTGTAAATCTTTATTTTCGATTGTAGAACCGCATGTACGAAAGATGCTGGAAAATAAGTGCCCGTCCGGCCATCCAGACTTCTGTATTTTGTAATTTACGTGAAACGAATGCAATTACGGTTCCTTTCGAAATTAACGACGATTTGCCTTCCCTACACTTGTTCAGTCCTAACTTGTAATAAGTCTAAGGAGCACCTTGTGGAATCACCAAACCCTTAAGTTCATTCCTCTCTCAGTGGCGACAATCCACTGGCTAAGGAAATACGAGGGTTGTCCAGAAAGAAAGTTCCGATCGGTCGCAAAATGGAAAACGCTGGGAAAATCCGGTAAAGCTTTGCATAGATGTGTTGGGCAGTGTCTCTAGTATGCCCTTCGATCGTGTCACGTCGCTCTTTTCAGTTTTGAATGAACAGTGAGCACGTAAAGATGCGTAGGGAATAGCGTCTTCCGCCAAGTATAAGGGCCTGTTTAGAGATTTCGCCTGTGTCACGCTGCCCATATAACACAATTATCGAGCAGTTCCTTCTTCATGCCAATTCTCGGCCGCACCCTGCAGGGGCAATGAAGACGCTCCGGCAGCGTTTACGATAAGAAGTGTTTGATCACCCACAACAGAGTCGGTAATCGGCTCCCCCTGAGTCTCATCTCTGTTCACAAGAACCGCTGGCTATGAAGACAAAAATTTTCCACAGACAGCGAACTGCAAACCAGTGCAGATAACTGGCCGAAAGCACAGGCAGCTGCTTTCTATGACGAGGATATTGGAAAGTTGATACAACACTACGACAAAACTCGAAGCTGGAGCGGCGACTATGTAGAGAAATAGTTGGGAGGTGTACCTAACTGTTGCAAATAAAACGTTTCTGGTTTTCGTTGTGGTTTCCATTTCACGACCGATCGGGACTTACTTTCTGTGCAACCCTCGTATTTGTGCAGCCATGAAAGAAGGAAGAATTCTTAGGTGCTTGTGATACGTTATAAGCAGCAATATTACTTCCTATGGAAGGCATGATTTGTTGAACATTCCTTGCATTGGATTTCACCTAAAAATGTTTCTTTGTGTGAGAAGTGATATCTTATCCATATCCTCTGCTAAATATTTATGTGATTAAGTAACACAACATATGTTGAAAATATTAAATTTCTATAGTACATCATGCTCCGATGTTAATTTAACAATGAAATAAAACATTCTCTTATTCTCGTAAGATTCCTAATGCTGTACACACATTGAGAACTCTGTTCGTCTGACGATATAAAAACTAGACAACAAAACCCTGGATCAATCTCTTATTCATGAAGAGACAGGCTTTCTTTTTAAATTAATATTCACTTCGTATTTCCTGAGAGAGAAACATTTATTTAATGCCTGTCGCATCCATCCCATTTCGAAATTTCTATTCTTCTATGTAATAAAGGTACCAAGCAAATACTTTCAGTGCCTGATTTCTAGGTTTTGTGTAAATATGTTGCCCAACAGACTAAAAATAAAATATTTCATAGTTATAATGTTATCGCATTGACTGACCATTCCGTCGGTTCTACGTAGACTTTTTTATACATTATGAATGAAAAGACCCATGACTCTGGTGAAATATTCTACAAATTGTATATCAGACAGTATGACATCAGTGTCGTGTGTGTTTTCATTGATAATATATAGTGTTGTCTTTTAATGGAACGGATGCGATATCTAACGGAGTCCGTGAACGATTTCTACACAAGAATTGTAAGTCATGACTATTAGAAGAAATGTGTGAAGTTACAGTGTCGGTTGAGTGAAGAGTTCTGCAACAGAAAAAATAGACGTTAGCCGTTTCTTGGAGTTTTTACTGAGCTATGTAGATACAAGTAACTATTCGTTTCTCTGTTATATTCTCCAGTTATAATAAGAACCTTTAGGTAGCAACTGACCTTTATCTTTGTCCGCATTCATTTACGCTGCTACGTACCGCCTTAAGACAATTTCTCTTCTTCAGAGCCTTCTGTTCGCATTACCGAGAAAAGCTTTGTTTTGACTTATTAATGGGCGACGAATTATCGAGCTTGTACTGTGTCCCAACAGTGTCAAAATTCGTAACACTCGAAAATTCAGTGGCTTCAATAAGCAGTTTACAAAATATGTGTGCTTATGCCCCGCAGTAAGTCTGGAACGATGGAGCTCTAACAAATTCTCACGAAAAACTACATTTCGAAAAAATTTGAGCGACAGATATATCTAGTGCAGATGTGTGTAGACTAAAGTGAATTTTACTTTGAAAGGTACCAAAATAGCAGTATCAGTCTCATTAACTCGTGCGTATTTATTGTTCAGTGGAGTGTAAGAATTTTTCTGCAGTAAACTTTTCGTCCTCTGAGAATGAGTTGATGTATTTGCTAATAAGAAGTCTTCTCGTAGACAGAGACGATTGACGTAATACTACAGGGACATAAAGAAGTGAATGTATACGGTATGCAGTGCCGTCCAGTACGCGCTCCGTGCCAATTATGGAGTACTGGTGCGGACGTAAACGACAGCTGAATCTGGCGCGAGGCAGCCGTGACATGGCGTTCGCACTGGTGCAGATGGCACGTGTCATGCACGGGATGGCGTGGCTGGGGGGATGGGGAGTGTGTATGGTGCCGGGGCGTGCAGGGCAGGGCAGGCCGTGTCGCGTCGTGCGTGAGCCGAGGGCAGCGGCGCGAACTCGACACGCGTGCGCCACGTGTGGACACCAGCCTGCGCCACCTCCACGCTGCAGGCCGCCTTGTCCCCATGGCCTCATCTGCGTGGTCGACGCGACACTGCAGCCCACCGACAGCTACTACCTGAATGCTGTTCTGATGTCTTCTGCTTCCTTACCGGCTAGCTCCAAATCGTTTGAAGGAAGTGCATCGCAGATCCATGGAAACTAATGTTTCAGTAGAGGTTGACTTACACCTGTAAGATTTTTTTTTTCAAGGTCTGATCGGTGGCGAAGTTAAAAGCGCAGTCGGAATCTGATGAAGCTTTGAGCAACGACTTTAATCGCAGTGTATCTACACAGGGGGGATGAAAGTCATACAATAGCGATGTGTACATATACAGACGACGGTAGTGTCATGTACACAAAGTACAACAAGACAATGCGTTGGCGGAGCTGTCATTTGTCCACAGGTGATTCACATGAAAACATTTCCGACATGATTATGGCCGCAGGAAAGGAATTGGGAATTACTGGACTTTGAAGAACGCGGTATGGTAGTTGGAGTTTTACATATGGCACATTCCATTTCGGAAATCACGTGTGAATTTAATATTCCGAGTTCCAAAGTTCTGTTCTTGTGAAATATAAGGAAAACTACTAAATGATAACATCTCCTTTCACAAATACTGGATTTGTTTAATTAAAACACCCTTTTTGTAAACCAAAATTTATAAACACGCAACAGATATCAAATACTGTGTGCCATTACACCTACATTCTGCCACTAATCTCCAGTCCCGTTAGCGAGCAACTGTCTCTAGCCTCTCCACACACACGACTTCCCACTCACGGACTCCAACACTCGACTTTAATGCACCCACTCGCACATTGTTGACTGCACTGCAGTCTTTGCTTTATTTTATGATCGCTGCATAGTGCATGATCTATACTATGTAAGGGTACTGTACCCGTACAACAAGATATAACAAGTCAATGCATTGGCGGAGCTGTCGTTTCTACTCAGATGATTCACTTGAAAAGATTTCCGACGTGATTATGGGCGCACGAACGGAATTGGGAATTACTGGACTTTGAACGCGGTATGGTAGTTAGAGTTTTACATATGGGACATTCCATTTCGGAAATCACTTGTGAATTCAATATTCCGAGATCCACAGTGTCAAGAATATGCCGAGAACGCCACATTCCAGGCATCACCTCTCACCAAGGGCAATGCAGAGACCGACGGCTTTCACTTGACGACCCAGAGTAGTGACGTTTGTGTAGAACTGTCAGTGCTAACACTGTGTGAAATAACTGCAAAAATTACTGTGGGACGTACGATGAACGTATCCCTAGGACATTACGGCAATATTTCGCATTAATGGACTGTAGCAGCAGACGACCGTTACGAATGCCTTTGCTAACAGCAGCACATCGCCTGCAGCACATCTGCTGTGTTCGTGACCGTATTGCTTGGAGCATAGCCGAAGGAAAACAGTGGCCTCGTCAGATGCGTCCCGATTTCAGTAGGTAAGAGCTAACAGGTTTCGGATGTGGTGGAGACCCCACGAAGACATGGACCATTGTTGTCAACGAGGCACTATGCAAGACGGTGTTGGCTCGGTAATTGACTGGAAATGGTTATGTTCGGCTTCTTGGAAACCATTTGCAGTCATTCATGAACTTCATATTCGCAAACAACAGTGGAATTTTGATGGATGACAGTGCGCCATGCCAAGGGGCCACAATTGTTAACGCTTTTATGAAGAACCTTCTGGACTGTTCTATCGAATGATTTGCTCAACCGGATTCCCCGACTTACACTACTGGCCATTAAAATTGCTACACCACAAAGATAACATGCTACAGACGCGAAATTTAACCGACAGGAAGAAGATGCTGTGATATGCAAATGATTACCTTTTCAGAGCATTCACACAACGTTGGCGCCGGTGGCGACACCTACAACGTGCTGCCAAGAGGAAAGTTTCCAACCGATTTCTCATACACAAACAGCAGTTGACCGGCGTTGCCTGGTGGAACGTTGTTGTGATGCCTCGTGTAAGGAGGAGAAATACGTACCATCACGTTTCCGACTTTGATAAAGGTCAGATTGTACCCTATCGCGATTGCGGTTTATCGTATCGCGACATTGCTGCTCGCTTTGGTCGAGATCCAATGACTGTTAGCTGAATATAGAATCTGTGGGTTCAGGAGAGTAATACGGAACGCCGTGCTGGATCCCAACGGCCTTGTATCACTAGCAGTCGAGATGACAGGCATTTTATCCACATGGCTGTAACGGATCGTGCAGCTACGTCTCGATCCCTGAGTCAACAGATGGTGACGTTTGCAAGACAACAGCCATCTGCACGAACAGTTCGACGACGCTTGCATCACAGACAAGAGCGCCTGCGATGGTGTACTCAACGACGAACCTGGGTGCACGAATGGCAAAACGTCTTTTTTTCGGATGAATCCAGGTTCTGTTTACAGCATCATGATGGTCGCATCCGTGTTTGGCGACATCGCGGTGAACGCACTTTGGAAGCGTGTATTCGTCATCGCCATACTGGCGTATCACCTGGCGTGATGGTATGGGTTGCCATTGGTTACACGTCTCGGTCACCTCTTGTTCGCATTGAGGGCACTCCGAACAGTGGAAGTTACATTTCAGATGTGTTACGACCCGTGGCTCTACCCTTCATTCCATCCCCGCGAAACCCTACATTTCAGCAGGATAATGCACGACCGCATGTAGCAGGTCCTCTACGGGCCTTTCTGGATACAGAAAATATTCGACTGCTGCCCTGGCCAGTACATTCTCCATATCTCTCACCAATTGAAAACGTCTGGTCAATGGTGGCAGAGCAATTGGCTCGTCACAATACGCCAGTCAGTACTCTTGATGAACTGGTATCGTGTTGAAGTTGCATGGACAGCTGTACCTGTACACGCCATCCAAGCTCTGTTAGACTCAATGCCCAGGCTTATCAAGGCCGTCATTACGGCCAGAGGTGGTTGTTCTGGGTACTGATTTCTTAGGATCTATGCACCCAAATTGAGTGAAAATGTAATCACATGTCAGTTCTAGTATAATATATGTGTCCAATGAATACCCGTTTATCATCTGGATTTCTTCATGGTGTAGCAATGTTAATGGCCAGTAGTATATATCCCATCGTAGATTTATGAGACGTAATCGAGAGATCAGTTCGTGCACAGAATACTGCACTGGCAACACTTTTGCAATTATGGACGGCTATAGAGGCAACATGGCTCGGTATTTCTGTATGGGACTTCCAACTACTTGTCTAGTTCACGCCCCGTCGAACTGCTAAAGTGCGCCAGGCATAAAAAAGGTGTGACACGACACTAGGAGCTATCCTATGACTTTTGTCACTTTAGTTATTGTTCCCGTCGATTGCATCATGCTCCACTTTTCAGTTCCGAGCGCTCGTAATGACGCCTCGAAAAACAGTGTCTTCCGCATAGTGTGAAGTGCATGCTCAGGAGTTCCGCCTGATTTCCATGTAGCCCACATAACGCATCTGTCATGAGTGATAGCAAAGTACGGTAATGGTGCAGGAACTTTGACGCAGGACGTACAAGCGTTGTCGACGGGAAGTGTTTGGTCACTCACCGTACAGCCCCCTCTAATTTTCACCTCTTTGCTCACATGGACCGCTGGTTGTGAGCAATGAATTTTGGCACAGACAACGAACTGCATACGAGCGTAGAGAATTTACAGAAAACGCAGACTAGTATGGTTAGGATATTGGAAAGTTCGTAACATGCTGCGACAAATGTCAAAGTGGGAGCGCAACTATCTAAAGAAGTAGCTGGAAGATGTAGATAAATGTTGCAAGTAAAACATATCATTTTTATTTTCACTGCTGTTTACATTTCATGACAGATCGGATAACCTTCGTAGAATGATGCGACATTCAAAAAACGATGAGAGTTCTCTTGCACTTGCGACCTTTTTGATTAACTTGAAAAACATTTTTGCCTCGAAAATTAACTTTAGATCCATGTACGTACACGGAGTCGCAGGGGTAAATGTGTCAGACCCCTCCCCCGCCCCCCTTCATCCTCCTCAAGAAAGGACATTCATGAACCAATCACTCATCCTGACTCGCCACACGCAGAAACGTACAAATTCAGTATCAGTGAAATTGGTCTTCTTCATATCCTAGCACGTGATCTAGTTTGTGAAATACATTTTTATTGACAGTTTCTTATGTTAACCTGACACCTATCGTGGTCACTTATATTCAAGTACAAACTGTAAGTGATCATTACCACCAAATGACCCTTTGGCATGTTACTTATGTAACAAGATACTGGTTCTGATTTTGAACCATAACAGGCGTAGCTTATTAAGTCACCAAACGCGGTTCAGATAGCTGTTAATAGAAAATAGACTTTATCAGTTTGAAGAAAGGTGGAACATGTAGCTGCTGCCGACTGTGTACTAGTGTATCCACATCCAGTTGCCATGAAATCTCGAAACTACTCCACCATTCACATTAAAACTAGTATGAGTGCTTCTTCTGCTCCCACCACTCTCAAGTCCCCATTCCCCTTGCTCTTATGGAATTCCAGTTGTCGGCCAACTTCCATGCATAATAAATAGATCGATTGCACGAACGTCGATTTCTGACTGTATCATATAATATTTCAGTTAAAATTTGACGGCATACGCCATAATTCTGACAACATCGTAATGTTGAATAGTAACTTTCTGTTTATTGAGTAATGGAGGCACTACATAATTTTTTTTCGTGTCGTTACCTGTGAGTGAATCAAATATACACATCCAGTACCGAGTTGCGTACAATGTTAATAATACTAAGTTTTATCGGAAGAGAGAATAGCTTCAAGTTCATATTGACACAATAGGCTTTATGAAAGAACAGCTTTAATAAGCTATTCCCTCAAATATGTCGTGCTGCACCATTTTCGTTACACCACTTATGAGAGTGATTATTTGTTAAATGCTGAACTATCTCGGTGCAGACATAAGAATGAAGGTAAGAAACTGTGTTTTAATTACTACTGAACTAATTATGTAGCCTAATTATACTACCAATTATTTGACGAGTATCCATTGCAAGAATATTTTAATGAGGGGAAGGACCGTACCATGTAATATACAACCGAATGACAGGGAAAGCAGCTGTTTTCCCAGTTTTAAACTTTAATGGAAAATTTGTTTGTTTTCAAATGTCTACAATGTTGGCTTCTTCTGGTAAAGCCAGGTCAGCCAAACAATTACAAACCAAAGGAACTGGCATTCTGCAATATACCATTTAAAATATTAACTTATTTAATTATGTTTGAATATGGTCTTCAGACAATAATATCGTTAATCAAAATGCCTTTTGCTTCATGGTTAATGAAATAGATAGTGATACATTTAAATATAACAGCTACAGACGGAGAGGTAGTTGCTGAGTTATCGTATGAACCAGCCGTTTGTGGGATATCACTACCTTGTAGACGATTGTTTTCAGTTACTTAAGTTTTTGGGACCAGTCATAATTTGAAAAGCACTCCGTATTCAGGCCACAAGTGGCCCTTCGGAACCATCCGACCGCCGTGTCATCCTCAGATGAGGATGCGGATAGGAGGGGCGTGTGGTCAGCACACCGCTCTCCCGGTCGTTATGATGGTTTTCTTTGACCGGAGCAGCTACTATTTGGTCGAGTAGCTCCTCACGAGGCTGAGTGCACCCCGAAAAATGGCAACAGCGCATGGCGGCCCTGATGGTCACCCATCCAAGTGCCAGCCAAACCCGACAATGCTTAACTTCGATGATCTGGGGGGAACCGGTGTATGCACTGAGGCTAGGCCATTGCTAATAATTTGAAGGCGTTTTTTTAAACTAACCAGTCAACATCCAACAAACGGGTGTTTCTGAAATGACGATCTTGTGGACTTCAACCCTCGAGTACGTTATCGAACATAAGAAGAATATTTTCAATAAGTGTGGAAATGGCCACTGCACACCAGACTTATATTTCGACAACTGCTTGGAAAAGAGTCGCAGCCAGTCGCGAATGTAAGAAACTAGGTCCAGACCCCATCTGGACATCCGAAATTAGGTATAATACGGTTGTTCAAACATATCAGACGAGAAATTCAATACATCACGTGCGATATCCTTCTCCAGCGAAGTAAAGGCTCTATAAACATAAAGCATTGTCATGAAGCCAAACTATAAATGGACGTCGTTTTTGTTAATCACAGAAGGAAAGCTAATATGATTCAAGCAGCCAGCGGTTTTTTGTGTTATTAGTTTTCTGGGTGGTTTGACACTGTCGGCCACGAAATCCTATTTTATACCAAAGTTATCATCTCAGTTTTTTGTTGCATGTCTTCCACTTTCTTTCTTCCCTTTCAGATTTAACGCTATACAGTGCGCTTTAGTATCATGTAATTTCTTCCCTGATGTCTTATCAAATGCCCTGTCATCTCGTTCCTTCTTTGTGTCAGAGTTTTCCATACGTTCCTTTCTTTCTTCGCCAATTCTTCGGAGTGCCTCCTCATTCCTCATTATATCGGTCCACCTAATTTTTGCCACTGTTCTGTAGCACCACATCTCAATCGCTTCGATCCTCTTCTCTTCCGATTTTAAAACAATCCTTGTTTCACTATCAAACAATACTATGTTCAAAATGTACATTCTCAGATAATTTTTCCCCAAATTAAGGCCTATTTTTGATACTAGTAAACTTCTTTTCTCAGGAATGCCTTCTTTGCCTGCACTAGTCTGCTTTCTTGTATCCTCCTTATTTCATCCGTCATGTCTCATTTTACTTCCATGATAGTAAAATAGCTTAACATCGTCTGCTTCGTGGTCCCAATTTGGTTGTTAAGTTTTCTGTTATCGTCATTATTTTCGCTTCTCTTCGGTTCACTCTCACGGCATAGTCTCTGCTCCGTAGAATGCTCATTCTATAGTAAATCTTTAAATCTTCCCCATTGTCATTGTGGATAATTATGTCACCATAAAATCGTTCTTTAATCATCAATTTTAATCCCACTCCTGAACCTATCTTTTATATCCATCACTGCTTTTTCGATATACGGTCTGAATAGTATGGACGAAATATTGCAGCCCTATCCTATACCATTTTTAATCAGAGCACTTCGTTCTTGATTATGCATTCTTATTATTCCATCCTAGCTCTTATACATATTAAATATTACTCTTCTTCTCCTATAGCTTACTCCTATTTTACATTGGTGAACGCTTTTTATACTTCGACAGAGCCTATGAAGGTACCCTGATTTTTTTTAAACTTCTGATTCCATGATTAAGCGCCACGTCACTACAGCTTTCCCAACGGCAAGCGGAACTTCACCTTACAAGTCCTCAGTTTTCTTCTCCATTCTTCTGTACATTATCCTTGTCAGCATTTTATGTGCATGGCCTGCTAAGATGATTGTACTATACTTCTCGCAATTACAAGGTGACAATTATTGAACTATATGGAATAAAATCGCCATAACTTCTGAACTGTTTGCGTTAGGAATTACAAACTGTACGGTTTGCCACCGGGCATGATGGGAATTAGTATGCGCTTGTATGGTTTGGTTTAACGATGAAGCCCACTTACATTTGGATGAGTTCGTCAGTAAGCAAAATTGGAGTATCTGGGGGGACTGGGAATCCGCATTTCGCGATCGAGGAGTCTTTCGCCCTCAACGGGTGAATGTGTGGTGTCCAATGTCCAGTCACGGAATAATCGGTGCGATATTCATTGATGGTACGATGATTACCGAAGATATATGAAGGTACATGACCCTGATTACGCCAAGATGTTGTTCATGTAGACAGAGAACGACCCTATCGAAGTAGGGGAGCCTGGGGGAGCACTTTAGGAACCGCATTCTGGCTCTAGAGTACCCAGAGGCCACTGGCATGGGCCTCGATTGGCCGCCACATTCCCCGGATCTGAACACATAAGCCTCTTTTTTGTGGGACTACATCAAGGACAAAATGTACATCAATAACCGGAAAAAACCATTGGTGGGCTGAAAATAGCCATTCAGGAGAACAATGTCAGCATCGATGTTCCGACACTTCACCGGTTCATGCAGAATTTCGCTGTTCGTCTGCACCACATTATTGTCAAATCTGAATATCTGTAGTAACGTTTGCCGGCCGGAGTGGCCGAGCGGTTCTAGACGCTACAGTCCGGAACCGCGCGACCGCTACGGTCGCAGGCTCGAATCCTGCCTCGGGCATGGATGTGTGTGACGTCCTTAGGTTAGTTAGGTTTAAGTAGTTCTAAGTTCTAGGGGACTGATGACCTCAGCAGTTAAGTCCCATAGTGCTCAGAGCCATTTGAACCAATTTGTAGTGACGTTTACATGTTCAATAAAGTGTGTGCACGCCGTAGTTTGTAACTAATTTACGTTATTTTTCTTATAGTTCAATAATTGTCATCCTGTATATGACCTTTCTGTTTTCGGGATAATGAGGATAATACTTTTCCGAGAGTCCGAAGATAAACAGTATCTCCAGTCTCAGATTCTACACACCAGCTTCACTAGTCGTTTGATTGTTCGTTTGACTGCCACTTCTCCCAATAATTTTAAGAAATCTCGGAGCAGTTTTATCAGTCGCTTCCAGAGCTCCATTAAACTGTGACTACCGTATTGGATCCCCTATGTTTTTCATATCGACTCTCATGTCTTCTTGTACCAACCACGTCACCAGGCAAGGCTTTAGTGTATTGTTTCCACTTATCTGCTCTCTCTCTCTCTCTCTCTCTCTCTCTCTCTCTCTCTCTGTACCCTGCATTTAAGAGTAGAATTCCTATTTTTTTCAGTCTTAATGTTGACACTCTTAGCTTTAATTGTTTCGAATTTTATGTGGGCTGAATCTGTTCTTAATGACTTCTTCAATATTTCTTGATTTCTTGCAGCCATTTCACCTTGGCTTCCCTGCAATTCCTATTTACTTCATTCCTAAGTGATTTACATTACTGTCTTTCGCTGGACATTTTCGTACTTCCTTAATTAGTCAATTAATCGAATTATTTCTACTGTGACTCAAGGTTACTTCGCAATTTGTATCTTTATTTGTCCCTCTTCTGTACTGCCATACTGATATTTGCAAACGGTTTCCTTTGTAAAATCGCCTAAATCATCAATTTATCCACGGAATCACGGAATCATGGAGTGGCTTACCTCACGTACATCTTCTCCCATTTTATTTACATGTCATTTGTACTGATTACTCTGCTGGGAAATATATTGCTTAGATGGCGCCGGGATTAACCGCTGTGTAACACATAAATTAAAGATACATAATGTGTTCATTGAGCTGAATCCGATACGGAATGATTCAGTACAGTAGCTCCAGCATATGTAAAGGAGAGTTTCATCATGTGCTGTACTGTACATAATTATTCGAAGATACATATGTACAACACGGAAAGACACTACATTTGTTCTTATTCTTCTGGCATAAGTCTGTTGTAGGACGCTGGAGAAACGACATGTTCCAAATGATTGTAAAAATATGCAGGTTATCTCTGCTTGCTAGAAGAATCGTTGGACATCTACTGTAGAATCCTACCCCTCGGAGTAGTGAAGCAACATAAATGACTTAATACAAGCAAGTCTTCTGGTCCAGACTGTATACCAATTAGGGCCCTTTCAGAGTACGCTGATGCAACCGTTCGCTCGACGAAAGATCCGTACCCAAAGGATGGAAAGTAACACAGGCCACACCAATATTCAAGAAAGGTAGTAGGAGTAATCCACTAAATTACAGGCCCATTTCATTAATGTCGATATGTAGCAGGATTTTGGAACATATATTGTGTTCAAACATTATGAAACGGACTACTTACACACAGTCAACATGGATTTAGAAAACATCGTTCTTGTGAAACACAAGTAGCTCTTTAATCGCATGAACTGCTGAGCGCTATTGACAAGGGGTTTCAGATTGTTTCCGTATTTCTCGGTTTCCGGAAGGCTTTTAACACTGTAGCAACCAAGCGGCTTGCTTATGGAATAACGTCTCAGTTATGTGACTGGATTCATGATTTCCTGTCAGAGATATCACAGTTCTGGTACCTGACGGAAAGTCATCGAGTAAAACAGAAGTGATTTCTGCTGTTCCCCAAGGCCCTTTGCTGTTCCTTATCTATATAAATGATTTGGGAGACAATTTGAGCAGCCGTCAGATTGTTTACAGATGACACTGTCGTTTATCGACTAATAAGGTCATCAGAACATCAAAACAAATTGAAATACGGTTTAGAAAAGATAACTGTTTGGTGTGAAAACTGGCAATTGAACCTAAATAACGAAAAGTGTGAGTTCATCCACAAGAGAACTAAAATGAATTAGTTAAACTTCGATTACACGATAAATCAGTCAAATCTAAAGGCCGTAAATTCACCTAAATACCTAGGAATTACAATTACGAACAACTTAAACTGGTAGGAACACATAGAAAATGTTGTGGGGGAGGCTAACCAAAGACTGCGATTTATTGGCAGGACACTTAGAAACTCTATTAAGGAGACTGCCTACACTACGACTTGTCCGTCCTCTTTTAGAATGCTGCTGCGCGGTGTGGGATCCTTACCAGATGGGATTGACAGAGTACATCGAAAAAGTTCAAAGAAAGGCAACACGTTTTGTATTGGGGTTACAGGGGAAAGAGTCTCACTGAAATGATACAGGATTTTGGGTGGACGTCATTAAAACAAAGGCGTTTTTCATTGTGGCGGAATTCTCTCACGAATTTCCAGTCACCAACTTCCTCCTCCGAATGCGAAAATATTTTTTGTTGACACCGATCTACATAGGGAGAAACGATCACCATGATAAAATAAGGGAAATCAGACTCGTTCGGAAAGATATAGGTGTTCGTTCTTTCCGCGCGCTCTACAAGTTTGGAATAATAGAGAATTGTGACGGTGGTTCAATGAGCCATCTGCCAGGCACTTAAATGTGATTAGCAAAAAAATGGTTCAAATGGCTCTGAGCACTATGGGACTTAACATCTGTGGTCATCAGTCCCCTAGAACTTAGAACTACTTAAACCTAACTAACCTAAGGACATCACACACATCCATGCCCGAGGCAGGATTCGAACCTGCGACCGTAGCAGTCCCGCGGTTCCGGACTGAGCGCCTAGAACCGCTAGACCACCGCGGCCGGCCTGTGATTAGCAGAGTATCCATGTAGATATAGATGTCGATGTACAACAGATTTATGTTTTCTGAACACCAAAAATCTAAACTGTGACCTCTCCGTGTTTATCCCCCAGACATGGGAGGTAGTAAATACCGACGACGACATTGATGTCATGTGCCATGTAAGGCCTCTTATAGCCTCACTTGCTCACAACGCCATCAGGTTCGCGGTGGGCAGCGGTAATAACGCTTTGACCCTGAGGTGTATACGCAGAACAGAAGGGAATGTGGCATCATTCTAGCGACACCGGCCGGAAAGGAGGAAATTCATCGACATAAGTGACTCTGGAAAAGGGCAGATTGTTATGGCCCAGTGACTGAACGAGCATCTCGCATATGGAGGAGCATGTTGGCTTTTGGCATGCTACTGTCATGAGCGTCGTGGTTGAAGGACGGTGAAACCAAGAATAGGCGACAAGGTACTGCACGTCCAAGCCTCATCACCGATAAAATAAAAATAACAGTAGCTGGAAACTGAAAGAAGGGTGCTACCGACGCATAATTCCAGGTAATCTTTCGTTCTAAGGTATCTTCTGAACTCAGCCCTGAAAATTGTCTTCTTGTATTTGTTCAATGTAAGCGTTAAAAAGTTCCGAAAAGTTTTCTCACATTTATTTGCAAGTCGAGTCTACAGCTTCCAGTTTCGGTCATGTAGGTAGTAGCTGTAATCTTTACCTCTGGCTTGACAACGAGTATTAAATTAAGTACCCAATCATACTTTGTAACCACTATATGTGGGTGCCAGATAGAAACTACCATTAGTTTGTTTCACATAACTTAATTTATCACTTGCCCGTCGCGTTTGTTGCCCCGTTTTCGAATCTGCCACGCTGAATTTTACTCTGGCTAGACTGCACTAAATTTCTGGAGAGAAGATGTACCAAGCTAACTCTTTGAAAAGGAACGTAGCATGAAGACAGAGAAGGGAATGGGCCATAACAGTCACAGCGCGAGAGAGTTGGTTGAGGGTTTGAAGCTCAACGAATCGGCCACCATCACTTTTTTAAACGCAGGAACCATTCTCTGCTCAACACCGTTTTATATACAACATAGAAGGGAACAGCTCATGAGAAGGATAGCAGCCGAAGCCTGGAACAAGAGAGTGGATGGACCTTACAAACACAACGAATTTCTATCGTCCACTTCTTGAACAGACAAATCGTCTCTCGATAGTATGGTGGTTGACACGACAGATAGGGAGTTAGGCTAGGACTTATGATCTAACTCAGAGATTTTTGATGGTCGCTTCAAACTCAATGAATAACTCACCCCACTCTGAAAAGCAGAAGAGTCTTTTATTTTATTTTATTTACACGTCAAACTACCTAGGATCAAATTAAGGAGCAAATCTCGAAGGTCATGGAACGTGTCAGTACATGAAATTACATACATGAAATTACAACATAAAGGTAATAAAAGATAAAAAAGTTTATGAACCCGAAAAAGTCAGTTCATAAATTTAAGTAAACGCAATCAACAATACAGCAAGAATGAGCTTTCTTTTTCAAGGAACTCATCAACAGAATAGAAGGAGTGACCCATTAGGATACTCTTCAGTTTCGACTTGAAAGCGTGTGGATTACTACCAACGTTTTTGAATTCTAGTGGTAGCTTATTGAAAATGGATGCAGCAGTATACTGCACAACTTTCTGCACAAGAGTTAAGGAAGTCCGATCCAAATGCAGGTTTGATTTTTGCCCTTTATTAACTGAGTGAAAGCTGCTTATTCTTGGGAACAAGCTAATACTGTTAACGAGAAACAACAGTTAGGAATCTATATACTGAAAGGCCGTTGTCAATATACCCAGACTCGTGAACAGGTGTCAACAAGAGGTCCGTGAACTTGCACCACTTATTGCCCGAACCGCCCGTTCCTGAGCCAAAAATATTCTTTTAGAATGGGAAAAGTTACCCCAAAATATAATACAATACGACATAAGCGAATGAAAATAAGCAAAGTAGACTAATTTTCCTGTCGAACGATCATTCATTTCAGATACCGTTCGAATAGTAAAAATACCAGCATTAAGCCTTTTAACTAGATCCTGAACGTGGGCTTTCCACCACAGTTTACTATCTATCTCAACAACTAGAAATTTGAACTATTCAGTTTCAATAATCACATACCCATTGTGCGAAATTATAACTTCAGGTTTTGTTGAATTTTGCGTCAGAAACTGTAAAACCTGAGTGTTACTGTGATTTAGCGTTAGTTTATTTTATACAAGCCATGAACTTATGTCATGAACTGCACTATTTGAAACAGAGCCAATTTTGCACGCAACGTCCTTTACTACCAAGCTAGTGTCATCAGCAAACAGAAACATTTTAGAGTTAGCCGTAATACTAGAGGGAAAGTCATTTAAGTAAATCAGGAACAGGAGTGGCCCCAATACTGATCCCTGGGCCACCCCTCACTTAATTGTACCCCACTCAGACACCACATCACAGCCATTCTCAACACTGTGAATAAAGATCTTTTGCTAAAGTAAGAGTTGAACCTGTTGTGAGCTACTACCCGTATTCCGTAATGGTCCAACTTCTGGAACAATACTTTGTGATCCACACAATCAAAGGCCTTAGTTAAATCAAAATACATGCCCAGCGTTCGAAACCTTTTGCTTAACTCATCCAGTACCTCACAGAGAAAAGAGAATATAGCATTTTCAGTTATTAAACGACTTCTAAAGCCGGACTGTACAGTTGATAGCAAATAGTGTGATATAAAATGATCAATTATCCTTACATACACAGCCTTTTCAACAACTTTAACAAACACTGATGGCATAGAAATAGGTCAAATTGTCTACATTATTCCTTTCTTCCTTTTTATAAAACGGTTTTGTTACTGAGAACTTAACCGTTCAAGAAACTGACCATTTCTAAAAGAAAAATCACAAATATGGCTAAATAATGGGCTAACATGTGCAGCACAATACTTTAATATTCTGCTAGCCATATCCATGAGAGTCCTTAGTCTTCAGTGATTTAATTACTGACTCAATCTCCTTCTTAGCTTTATCACAGAGGAGTATTTCAGATATCAATCTCGGAAAGGCATTTGCCAAGAGATGTATATGATTCCCTGTAGAAACTAAATTTTTATTTAATTCACCAGCAATGCTCAGAAAATGATTGTTAAATACCGTACGTATATATGATTTATCAGTAATTGAAATATTTTTACTACGAGCTGACTTTATATCGACGACCTTGTGCTGCTGACCAGACACTTCCTTCACAACTGACCGCATGGTTTAATTTTATCTTGTGAAATAGCTGTTCTATTTGCATACCAGATATTCTTTGACTTCCTAATAACATTTTAAGCACCAGTGTTGAGAATGGCTCTGATGTGGTGTCTGAGTGTTAAAATTTGTGCTTCATGGTCTGCTAGGCCATTCACCCTCTTACTAACAGAATATCCATGTCATAATGAGGAATGAATAAAAATATTTTTGTGGCTGTGCACCAAGGCTGTTTTCTAAACACTTCTAAGTAAACTGGGTAAGTGAGCAGACGTCAAAGCATTTCCCTTTAATCTCGGAGGAAGGTATCTGAATGTATAAAATTGCCTGTTGGCTTCCGTCTCGGTTTCTTCGGCCGACGTATGTTTTGATGATTTTTATGACGTTTCACCAGCACGAGTGGTTGGCATTGTCAAAGCTTAACCTCCATTGCAAGTGGCGGAATGGAGTCGAGCTCGCCGCCGCAGTTTACATGTATCTGGCGCACCAACGCCCAGGGCCTTCTCCGTGGTCATTACTGCTGCCGTTCTCCCCTTGCTGCCCGCGACGGTCATTCGCTGCAGCACGGAAATCCAGGATCCATTCACATTGAGAGTTTCTCCTTTTCTAACGCGAGCAAGGTGTTTTTGTGAGCCGCAATACCTAGAAAGGGATCTGAGGAGCAATATGTACTCCACCAGGTTCTTAGAAAGTGTCACAGAATCAAATACTCGGCAAAAGAAATATCGGGTGCAGCCTATGCTATACATTCGCGGATTGACGTACGGAATCGGGCGTATATTGTGCAAACACGGCACGAAGACCGTTTATAAACCGACAAAGCACAACACAGACTGTCTCAGATCGTCAAAGGAAGAAAGGGACCCACTTGCCAAGTCGGAAATATACGGCATGTCATGTATATGTGGAAAAGTCTATGACGGAGAGACTGGACTATCAGTCAACTCAAGAATTACTGAACATAAGCGATATTGCGTGTCGGAGCAGGTAGACAAATGTGCAGAGCCAGGGCTGCGGTATGTGAGACCGACTACATAGTAAACTTCGCCGATGCGGAGCTATCACATCCGCTTGTTCAGAGAAGCTACAGAAATAGACAAGCATGGCAATAGTTTCAAGAAGAAAGAATAAAACCTGAAGATGAACTCATCCTGGATTCCCTTGCTGCAGCGAACGACCGTTGCAGGTAACAAGGGGAGAACCGCAGCGGAAATGGCCCCAGAAAAATCCCTTGCACGTTTGTGCGCCAGCCACACATAATCTGCCACCGCGAGCTCGACTCCATACCACCACCAGCAGTGAAGGGTGAAGCTTTGACAACGCCAGCCATTCGTGATGACGAAACGTCAGTAGAGTCTTCAAATAAACGTCGGCTGAAGAAACCGAGTCAGAAGCCAACGAGCATGTCTGAATCTATTAGTTGAGTGATTTACAATTTTCGATTATGTTTATCTTAGTCCAGTCATGTTAGCGAAACGTTTTGTGCTGCTATTCCGTTTCGCAGTGTTTTTATATTTAGTAAGAGTGTCATAGGATTTCTGTTCCACATTAGACAGTGCTACCTCGACACTGTGCCACCAGTCTTTTATCATTATGAACAGTAGTAAATAGAAAGGCATATTTTCATTGAGTATCTTCGATGAACAAGAAGGGATAACGTTTTTCCTTTATCACAAATGATTACCCCAGAATCCTCCCCAATGAGTGCATTTTTGACATTTTACCCGCATCTTAAATTATTCTTTGGTAGGAAACCACTTGTTGTAAATGTTCTGAATGTGATGTGTATCGAACCATTTAACCTTGTTTTAAGAAATGGAGGTTTGTCACCGTAAATTATGCGAGAACTTCCGAGACTTTTACCCACATCACATGTATAACGAGAAATAGTAGGAGAGACTGTACAGTAACTCTATCCAGTACTTAATCACTTCGGTATTGACTCGTGTGGAACATGTCCGGATGCTTTTAGGTGCTCTACCAAGTCACTTTGCAACAGTTATTTGCTTATAAGTCGTTGCTCTTTGTAACTTTTATATAGTATGAGGGAGGCAGTTTCGTTTGTAGCATTTGTCACATAAAGTGTATTTCCTGAATAGATGTATAGACAAGTTTTTGGACTCCAAAGTTTATATTGTTGGCGGTAGTTAGCAAGAGCTGGCCAGTACTTTTTCTTTGTCGAGCGTTGTGGAGTCGAATGTGTTGACTTGGGCCATGTCCGCGTGGTGGCTTGAGTTCGGAATGCAGTTGCTGCAGCTTGGAACATATCGAATAAGGTAGTATGTGGCAATGCAGTCGCGTCCCTTGGCATTGCAAGAAATGGAATGTCACCTTTAGGGACCATTTTGTATTATAACTGTGTTAATATTGTAGCATGTTTCTTGGCAGTTGGCTGTTTAAGCACTTCATAATATCCACGAACTCAGGAAAGTACCATTCCAGTCTTCACCTTAAAGTATTGAATGTAAGAAGAAGTTTTATTTAAAGTGTTCATTTCATAAACTTTCTATTTTATATCCAAAATTACAGTAATTGTTAAAAAAAAAAAAGATCAGCTGTGTATACAAGTTCACATTTTAAAATTCCAGTAATTAATTCACAAAAATAACACAATAGTTTTCAAGCCATTCATTACTGAGCCTTCATAACCCACTTGCCTATTGAAAAGATTTCTAAATTAAGATTATCTGGACACGAATGACAGCTCTGCAGGTCCGATTATTACGAAGGGCTTTCAATAAATAATTGGAAGCATTTCCTTTTCTCGGCAAATGTCTGTTTAAAAAATGCGAAATTTGTTGTGGAACAACTTGGAGTATTCCTACTTCGACCCCTATAGTTTCATGAAGTTACGATAGGTAACTGCACCATACGTAGCACTGAAAATGGCGTCGGTAACGGAGGTGCTTTCCAATCAGAGAGCAGTCACTGAGTTTCTTTTGGCGGGAAACCAGAGAATCGCAGATATTCTAGGCGCTTGCTGAATGTCTACGGAGAGCTGGCAGTGAACGAAAGTATGATGAGTCGTTTGGCGAGGGGTCTGTCTTCATCGCAACAAGGTCGCACTAACCTGTCCGATCTCCCGCACGTCGGTCGGCCGCACACAGCGTGATTCCTGCAATGCAAAATGTGCGGACCCTCTCATTCGGGATGATCGACGGATTACAAACTGCAGCACAGCTGAGGGTGATGTGGAGGTTATTGATGGTGCAAAACGTTGGCTCCGGCTCAACCAGTAGAGTGGTACCATACAGCCGCACAGGCTCTTCCATTAAGGTAGCGCCGATCGGGGTGGCCGAGCGGTTCTAGGCGCTACAGTCTGGAACCGCGCGACCGCTACGGTCGCAGGTTCGAATCCTGCCTCGGACAAGGATGTGCGTGATGTCCTTAGGTTAGTTAGGATTAAGTAGTTCTAAGTTCTAGGTGACTGATGACCTCAGAAGTTAAGTCACATAGTGCTCAGAGCCATTTGAAACATTAAGGTAGGGTAAGATCGTCGCATTGAACAGAGATTACGTTGAGAAATAGCGTTTTCTAGCCAGAATAATGGGGAATAGTATTCTACATTTAGATCCACAATAAAACCAATGCCGTTTCAGAAAAAAAAGTTTTGCATTGCTCATTGAACACCCTGTAAGGTGTCAGGCAAATCCAACACCTTCCATGAAAACCCTGACATGATAAGCAAATCCAGTAGTAAATCACATAGCTCCGAATAAATCGCGACATTAAATTAACCAAAATAATACGAGTAACGAGTGAGCAAATGGAATACCACAGACTAACACAAGAATGCCTAAATGCATGTCATACCTTCCCACCGTGAGACAGACGCAGTTCCGAGGGGAGAAACGAGAACAGAAGCCGAGAGCAGAACCGTGTTAAGCTGAAGACCCTACGATAAGGGACGGACACCCACGTCGCCAGCTAACCGCTAGGACCACCCCCCCCCCAGCCCATGTTAAAAGCTAGAGCCCTCCAGAAGAACAGAATAGATTTTACGACAACAAAAAAGGGCCACCCCAGCTGAAAGTTTTAGCGTGAGACTTTTTCGCGTCTATGTTATGTTGCAAACCTTAAAAACATTGCCCCACCACGAAAAGTATAACGTTTCTCATTGGATAGACATAATTTTTGTAGGTGGAGCTTAAGGTTAACATTGAGACCCTGATTGGTCAGATAAAAACACAGCCAGATAGTTTTTTTAAACCAACTTCGGAAAATTGTAGTAAGGAGCAGTTAGGAGAGAGTTGCTTCCGAGACGGCTAGGTGAGCGGAGCTGTTCTGCCCGCCGCCCCCTGACGAACACCGACAAGGTAATGAACGCACGCGATGCCGCATTTTTGAGGGCATAAGGCTTCACTCAGAACTGCAGAAGTCTCATCTGTTACACCCCCTTTTTGCGTAATACCAGAGTCGATCGTCAATTAAAGCTCATGGTGTTCACATTTGCCACTTGAAGTAAAAATCTGAAACGCGATGATTTTTCTGTTATATAGTTATTGAGAAGCCACACAAGCCACTGTAATTTACGACAAGTTAGATAAGTAATTAAAGATAATTGAGGGTCACTGTAGACCATTTTGAAACTTAATTTAAACCTAGATTATAGATGTGATATGGCATAGGTCATCCTTAGATCCATTGTAGAACTTGGAAACCCATTCAGGGAATATTCGTTCACATTTTTGTTGAACGCAGTTGGTTTTTACCATCCTGTATTAAAACATTTCCTTTTATCAATAGTGCAATTTATAAATAATGTTTTGTGAGTAGAATAAAATTTCCAATGGCAAGCTTAACTGCTTTTTCGACGTTATTTTAACAGCTAACTAAAAATAGGAAAGCCTTGAACCCCTTCCACTAAATTTAGTTAGTATTAAGATTCTTTTACAGGGAGTGCAGTAAAGCTGACGCTGAAATCATTAAATATTTTGTTATATCATCGCAAGTCTCACTGAACTCTTCTGAACTCTACATGTCATGTGTGGTCTGACGTCTCCTTACCAGCAACAGGTCCCAGGTTCAAACTAGTCAATTCCCTAAAAAACATGCTCAGAGCGTCGTTGCGCGAAAGTGGTAGGGAGACACGATATAGAACAAACAGACACCACGCTGAATGTTAGAATCCCTCGTAATTTGTGATTTGGTGGCTCCTGCCTATACACCTTTAAGAACATACGGTAACATGAACTGCCACTAGTTTGTTGAAATAAAACAAAAATGCACTGAACATGGCTATTTACGGCCAAAATCTAGATTTTCAAGAATAATAAAAGCTAATTGGATTGCGACTGACTGCTGTATGCCTCTCCTTCCTTATACGAGTGGAACTTAAATAGTGGCAACTATTTATTCACAACCGATACAACAGAGTTACATGTTTGCCCCTGTTACTGTCCTTCAAAGTACTCACCAGCATTGTGTAAAACCCGTTGCCAGCGATGTGGAAGGCATAGTATACCATTAGCAGAGCATGTTCAGTTGATGGTGCGAATGGAACGGTCTAAGGTTATGATGATTCTCGTGTACGACTGTAATAGTGCTATCCTAACGTATTACGTTCCTCCACGGCAAACCGTTAATACGCAGTATTACTGTTCGTTTTTGGAGCATCACCTGCGACCAGCTTTGCGAAAGAAGCGACGACACTTTCTGCGCAACCCACCCATCACTTTTCACGACAGTGCGTGGGGACATACAGCGCAAACTGTGGCTGCTCTGTTCGGTCGATGGGACTGGTAAGTACTGTACCATCCACCATACTCCACAAACTTAAGTTCTTGTGACTTTGATTTGATTCCGAAGATGAAGGAACCACTTCATGGCTTCGCTTCAGAACTGTTCCAGAGGTTCGACAGGCAGCATTCGCACCATCAACAGAACAGGTTCTGATAACGGTATACTACGCCTTCCACATCGCTGTCAACGGGTTCTACACTACACTGGTGACTACTTTGAAGGACAGGAACAGGTGCAAACATGTAACTTTTTTGTATCGGTTGTGAATAAATAGTTGCCACTGTTTAAGTTCCAACCCTCGTAATTTACGGTCACTGTGCACAATGGTTCCTGCTGTTGATTGGATTCAGATATTGTCTATAGCGTTTAGAGAACAGTGGTAATTCTTTTTGCACATATAGATTACTCTAGCTACTATAGAGGTTTATTTTGTAGGTAAACTAATTACTGTTTTTAGGTCAAATGTACTGCTGTAAGCCTATTCAGAGTTGTATGTTAATTAATATTGTATTGTTCTGTACTCAAAAATGGTTCAAATGGCTCTGAGCACTATGGGACTTAACATCTATGGTCATCAGTCCCCTAGAACTTAGAACTACTTAAACGTTACTAACCTAAGGACGTCACACACATCCATGCCCGAGGCAGGATTCGAACCTGCGACCGTAGCAGTCGCGCGGCTCCGGACTGAGCGCTTAGAACCGCTAGACCACCGCGGCCGGCTGTACTCATAGTAGTGGATAGTTACATTTTATGTTTAGTGACCTGTTCAAACTTGATGTAACAATCTTACATAGTTGCGCATGTAAATGTTGGTTTGGTTAACATACATACCGATGTTGTGCAGTTAAAAGGTTATATAAATATTTTGCATTGGAAGTCCAAAGATAAAGAAAACACACACAATTATGCTGTCATCACATCTAGGTCAAATCTGTGTGCTTCACCGAGATTCTACGTAGTGTACGCAGCTAGACACGTAGGAACTCCAAATTCGTGTTTTTCAGATAGTTGCAACCAGTGGTTACACATAGCCACCAAGAAGCACTAAGTTGTACCAGGTAGATACACAGATGAAAATGGTACCGTATCAAAGTTGCCCGGAATTAGATTACGTTTTACTGGGTCCTGATTTAGTTGCTGTACCCTAATCACTAAAGCAAGAACCAAAGAAACTGGCGCGTGGGAGGGAAGCAAATTCAAAGATATAGCTCCAAGTTAACGAAAGTATTTTATTCGGCAGCTTCCTTGCAGTGCAAAAGTAATAACTTCAACATTAATTTTCAGAACAAGATATGAACAGTGACACTGATCTAATTATGAAAGCGGCCTTATGTTGGGATAAGAATGCCACCGTATGGTATGTGTCGCATCGTGGAGATCCTGGTATGTGGTGTCCGAAAAATTTCTTTCCTGTTATAAATATGTCTCTGACCACCACATATGAATTGGAGCAGGTTCCTGTGGGCAATGACTTGTTATGTTCGTTCTCCCACATGCGGAACTAGATCAGAGTGAGTTGTCTGCCAATTACTGGATGTGAAGTGGGTTCCTGCATGATTCTTTTATATATTCATAACTGTTGATGCTGAAATATATGTTGTCCTATATAGCTGTTTTAAGAGATAGTACCAGTACACATTATAGAAACCTCAAATACCAAACTGAAGTGGATAGGCAGAGTAAAGCACTGAAAGCAGAGCATCGTGAATAACACCTTAGTCTTAGGCATGCGTTTCGGACAGAAGGATCGACTTGATAAAGTTATGGCATAACTTATATCGGTATTAGGAAGCTAGGAGAGGAGCCACTGACAAGATGAAGCTTCAATGAACTACGGGAAAGATTTGTTTGAAAATGTCGGAAAAACATCAGTATCTGCCGGTATTGGGAGGTGACGAGTTTCTTCTGTTGTTCGATATTATACGCTGTAGCCCTAAGTGGTTGCCGATAAATGTACGTGTGGACCACAAAAAGTAAGTCACACATGTCGTCCCATCCTAAGATAGTGCGTAACGACAGTGGCGCATTGTCAGAACAGAGTACTTGTTCCGTGTTTCCCTCAAGCAAAGTTTGCGCATCACTCTTCTTTTTCGTGGCGCCGTATCTTCGCGGCGTCATTATGTTGTGGATTTGACAACGTCATTAGTAGAAGCTAGCGTTATGGCCCCCCTATCACCACCCCTTCACCCACGGGATGGAGTTTGTGAACCCCATCTGACTGCCTCTAGTTTTATGCCTTGTTAAAGGGTAAGAACGTTTCCCGAAATTTTTCTGGATTGTGTTACTGACGAGGCGACCACCAAGCCTGTTAATCACGGATTTTGATAAGCCTTAGGTATGTTGTATAGGAACCGGTCCTGAGTACTTGACTTGTGGCTTTTCTTGCGGCGATCGCAAGAAAATCGATGTTGAAGGTTGATGGGTACCATCTGTACCTGAAACTTTATGTTATTTCAGCAAAGTGAGGGTAGCGATTTCTTTATGACCTAGTTTTTAGCAAGTCGGAAGCGTTTGGATCGTTTTCTATTTTTATCAAACTTTTAATCTGCCTGTAAAATTAAACATCAAAGGATTGGCAAAGTGGAGTTCGTTTCGCTGGGATAATTTTTACGGTGCATGTGCCTGCTTACCTTTCATCTACAAAGATTTGATCGTACAGTGATTGGTCAGTGTGTCCCCGCCTCCCCTCCCCCCCCTTTCACCCCCCTCCCCCCCGCCACCCGCGAATTAGTAATGTGAAACAATTTTTCTTTTCCCACGTACGCAAGAATGACAGATTTTAAACACCCTTCTTGCAGAACTTTAGTGAGCGTACCTGATTTCGTGCAGGTCACAATTATTTTTTTTAAATTTATGATTCAACTTGTCAAGTCTTTTTTTAACAATGCGACCAGATTTAACGGATGATTCTTGCATACATAAGATAACGTATGGGAATATGTTTCCTGACGTAGCTACAGTAGGATCAAGTAATCACGTTGAAATCGTAGACTGCTACAGAATTCATTGGTCAATTACATAATCGATCTCAAAATCTGGAATGAGTACTTCCATCTATCACTGGAATGCTTTCACAGCTCTTAATACTTCATCCACCGTTGAGAACCTTTTGGAACTCTTCAAAAATTTGGAGTTTTAAGTAAAAACCACAAACGAAATATTTGTTTGAGAAACTGCACTGTAATCAGCGATTTATTAATGAAATTACTATCGCGAATATGACTGCTTCTGAATAGACTTCCATGACATGTTTTATTCAATGATATTCTATACAATGAATTTGAAAGAAACAAGAAACAAAGTACACGGGCATAGTTGGGACCTTTACCGCTAGTTTGGTAGCTGTACTCTTAAGCCCCTGCACTTTGCTCGCTCGGTCAAAGCATGATTAACGTTATGGATATAGGAAATACGCATAAAACTTCAACGTAGATTTTCTCTGAAAGTAGGAGTCGTCGCAAGGACAACTGTTAGCCACATACGTAAGACACATTCTTCCATAACAAGCATCATATTTACCAAAATCCATGGTTAACAGGTCTGATGGTCCCCATCTGAAGCAGAGCGTATGAGCCCCATATTCGCCTAGTCGGTCGTGAGAAACCACCTAAAAACCACATCCAGATCGGTCGGCAAATCGGCCGTCGTTGTTAATCCACCTTGAGTATTCGATCCTGTGCCGGCGCGTCCCCCGCGTCCGGCGGCGTTAACGTTCGCAGCTATGGAGATGGCTCAATAGGTACATCACAGAGTATGCGCGTAATGGCTGGCAAGTGGAAACATACTCCTAAGTTGAACTACGCGAAGCAGTAAGATTTCTGAGGGCAAAACGTCTAAATTACACACAGGTTCTATGTGAAATTCTGGCGGTTTTTCAATCAAACACAATATCGCTCACAGGCGTCTTGAAATGAAGTCAACAATTTTATCAACGCCTCTCAGATGCGGCTCATGCGGAACTGCCAAACAGCCCACATCTTGCACCACTCTGCTTCCATCTGTTTGAAAGTTGAAAAATGCCCTGGAGGTGTAGGGCAGTGGGGCGAAGTTAGATGAGTCTCGAGAACATTAGGTCTTAACTCGCTCCTTGTAAAATACTTCCGAAAACGAGGCACGATATAACTCTGATCGAAAGCGCCATGATCACTCACATAGGCCTAAAGTGCCTTCTATCTACTGTAACGCCATAGAAACAGAAATTATGATAGGAAGTAGCACAGACGAGAAAGATTTTATAACCCGATTCACTTTCATTCATGACAACTTACCACTTCCCTCGAAACATGTCTAATACGCAGTGAGCGTTTGTTACGCCATGACTATAATTAAAGCACAAGGCCTTATGCTTCGTTTTGCGGTCGTGCGTCTTAGTGTCATTTGCTTTCCTTACGGCCAACTCTACGTGGCTCTCTCCGATATTAGTAAACCAAACGAGTTCTCCGTTCATTTACCCAATCATACTACTGCAAGTACATACAAAGACTCTTTATAAGCCAAAAATAAATTTCACTTGTACATAGTATCGGGTATGATAAGGACATCCACACAGCTTTTCTCGAATGGCTCCATGACCTAGGAACGGAGTTGTATCGTCGAGATATGAACGATTGCTATAACGTTCTGTCTGTTGTTTACGGAGACTGTGATGAAAAATAGTATTATGTAATTCTGCCAGTGTAAAAGTTACTTGGCGTGCCGTACAAATGTGTAACTTCCCTTGTGTAACCCCTCGATGAAGGAAGGCACAGCCGGGAGACCTGACACAGTTGAGACCACAGTGCGCAGTGAGGGAACCTTAGTGCCTGGCAGAGCGCGTGGCGGCCGGGGTGCCAGTTTTGGGCGTCGCGACGCACCGCGTCGCGCGGTGCTGCGCTGCGCCGGGCGTGATCCCCGGATTAGGCGCTCCGGAGCCTGTAAACGGCCGATTAGTTAACTGCCGCCTTGATGCCGAATTTATGGCGTTATAAGCCGGCGCGCCTCCCCCTCCCTCCTTTGTAATGAGCGGCCTCGTGAAGGAGCCGCCCCGGCGCACCCTCCTGCAGCGCGTGCTGAGAAACGCCCAACTGTCGGATTCGATTTTTCATCACAAGCGTACCCTGTATATAGTGCGCACGTGATAGGCAGGGTGTCCCTTGAGGAAACTACACCTTCTATCCACGCGTGGTGCAATGGGTACAAGTGCAGATATATCTTCTGCCGACTGAAGTCTCTACTGTTCATCAGTAATCAGGGCATCTGCAGACTAATAATCATAGTCATTAATAGTCATATACACTCCTAGAAATGGAAAAAAGAACACATTGACACCGGTGTGTCAGACCCACCATACTTGCTCCGGACACTGCGAGAAGGCTGTACAAGCAATGATCACACGCACGGCACAGCGGACACACCAGGAACCGCGGTGTTGGCCGTCGAATGGCGCTAGCTGCGCAGCATTTGTGCACCGCCGCCATCAGTGTCAGCCAGTTTGCCGTGGCATACGGAGCTCCATCGCAGTCTTTAACACTGGTAGCATGCCGCGACAGCGTGGACGTGAACCGTATGTGCAGTTGACGGACTTTGAGCGACGGCGTATAGTGGGCATGCGGGAGGCCGGGTGGACGTACCGCCGAATTGCTCAACACGTGGGGCGTGAGGTCTCCACAGTACATCGATGTTGTCGCCAGTGGTCGGCGGAAGGTGCACGTGCCCGTCGACCTGTGACCGGACCGCAGCGACGCACGGATGCACGCCAAGACCGTAGGATCCTACGCAGTGCCGTAGGGGACCGCACCGCCACTTCCCAGCAAATTAGGGACACTGTTGCTCCTGGGGTATCGGCGAGGACCATTCGCAACCGTCTCCATGAAGCTGGGCTACGGTCCCGCACACCGTTAGGCCGTCTTCCGCTCACGCCCCAACATCGTGCAGCCCGCCTCCAGTGGTGTCGCGACAGGCGTGAATGGAGGGACGAATGGAGACGTGTCGTCTTCAGCGATGAGAGTCGCTTCTGCCTTGGTGCCAATGATGGTCGTATGCGTGTTTGGCGCCGTGCAGGTGAGCGCCACAATCAGGACTGCATACGACCGAGGCACACAGGGCCAACACCCGGCATCATGGTGTGGGGAGCGATCTCCTACACTGGCCGTACACCACTGGTGATCGTCGAGGGGACACTGAATAGTGCACGGTACATCCAAACCGTCATCGAACCCATCGTTCTACCATTCCTAGACCGGCAAGGGAACTTGCTGTTCCAACAGGACAATGCACGTCCGCATGTATCCCGTGCCACCCAACGTGCTCTAGAAGGTGTAAGTCAACTACCCTGGCCAGCAAGATCTCCTGATCTGTCCCCCATTGAGCATGTTTGGGACTGGATGAAGCGTCGTCTCACGCGGTCTGCACGTCCAGCACGAACGCTGGTCCAACTGAGGCGCCAGGTGGAAATGGCATGGCAAGCCGTTCCACAGGACTACATCCAGCATCTCTACGATCGTCTCCATGGGAGAATAGCAGCCTTCATTGCTGCGAAAGGTGGATATACACTGTACTAGTGCCGACATTGTGCATGCTCTGTTGCCTGTGTCTATGTGCCTGTGGTTCTGTCAGTGTGATCATGTGATGTATCTGACCCCAGGTATGTGTCAATAAAGTTTCCCCTTCCTGGGACAATGAATTCACGGTGTTCTTATTTCAATTTCCAGGAGTGTAGTTTTAGGTTGGTTAGTACCTTCAAGTACATGTGGCAGGAGCATGTCATTAATACTTTATCTCCCCTCGGTTGCAGGTCCGGTGTTGAAATGTGAACATAAGGACGCAAAACAGTTAATCGTTACTGACACACGTAGTCCAACTAGTGGTGCAGTTACGACTGTGCAGGGAAGTCAGGCCGCTTTGTGGCGTGTTTCCGGGAAGACTGCTCGACGTAGAGAAGAAACAACAAACACATTGATGTGTGTATAGTAACGTACCATATTTTAAAATATGTAAGCCTATACTCGTTACACCTTATAGTTATGTCTATATCAATGTAAAACACTAAAACTGTAGTGTCTGTGTTTGTCTGTTCGAATACACTCATCTCCAAATCCACTAGACAAATTTTCATACCGTTTTCACAAGTAGTTTGTTCATAGCTTGGGGACAATTATAGGATTTATGTCATTAAAATCGGAACAAAACAAAAGCTATCGTAATTAAAATTTTTATCTAAAACCGTCCGCTCAGCTTAGTAGTATGGATGTTTAATCTCATAGCATAGGTACATCAAAGAATCAAAGAGTGCTATTAGTTCCGTAGTACACCAAAGAACGAATAGATGGCGTTGTTAGTGTTTTTTAACTCAGTGATTGATGTTTTCCGAAAGTTTACGTCAGTGGCAAAATTAAGTGTCGCAAACTTATCTTTACGAATACAAGCTGATAGCAAATTTACTTGACTGGGATTTACAGATTTCGCTTTGTGTGGTAAAACATTAAGGGCACTGCTGTGCTTCTATCGATAGGTTTTATTATATTTTTTGCTACGAAAAACGGATCTATTAAGTTTGCTTTGTGACATGGCTGCTGACTCATTACATGTTTATTTCGTTTTGTTTACGAATAAAAACTCCTAGAAAATGGTCGTGGCTTTCTGGACATCAGAACGGCTAAGAGAATTCAGTGAAGATCGTCAGACAAGACTTGTTGTCCTGTTGTGACTCGAAAATATGAGGCTTCAACTTGCTCTTTGGAAACTCCACCCAAAGGCGAGGTGGGACACAACTCTGATCGAAAGTGTCATGCATTATCTCGCTCCTCAGGACACTTCACTCTCGGAGGCTTTCCAACGTAACGTTGTAGAAATGGAAACTTAGGTCAAAAGTGGCACAGATAAGCGAGGTTTTATTCCCCAAATCCCAATTGTTTGCAAAGATTTACCATTTTGCTTTCAATGTGTATCATTCCTAGTGAACGTAAATTATCCCGTAACCGTAAGCAGAGCACAAGGCTAGACAATGCGCTTTGCTGGCGTGGGTCGTAGTGTCAGTCACTTTCCCGACAGTGAACGCTACGTGGCTTCCTCCCATGTTAGTGAAAGAAACAAGCTCTTCATTCATGTCCACAACCATACTACTTCAAACTTAAGCAAACAAGTTTAATAACTCAAAAATGAATTCCATGCATATGAAGTCTCAGGCACAACCATAAACAAATGTTTAGGGAATTCCAAGTTTATAAGCTAGTGGTAAATATTCAGCGATATGATAGAAACGAAAATTTGAAGCAAAAAGTGCTATCGACATATTACCCTATTCCTGATTCTGAGTTACAACACATTTACTGAACATTTTAATTTATATTCTCCATTATTCAGTAGATTGTCAGGATTACATACGTGCACATGTACAACAGTTAGTAAATATTACAACATGTGATTAAGGTATACAAACTGAAAAATAGGCACTTTTAACACATTCACCTCTAAGCACTTTCTTGTATATCACATATTAAAGCTGTTGCACAACTCACAATAAATGTTCGAATATGTACCATCCGCTTCACTGCATTTGCGTACTCATGGGAGAACATGTTGTGTTGCTTGTATGAGGGGCTCTGCACATTTCCTAATGAGGGCAGCAGTATACACGATGTGACTAAATAATAATTACCTTTCGTTTGTACGTTTCAGACTTCATCCAATCTAACCTCATAAACAAAAATGTTATGGCCTAAGGTCTGGCGAATTTCAGGGCCAGTTCATTGTACTGCCATGACAAATCCAGCGAGTAGGACAAGTGTGGTTGAGATGTTTCCTCGCACATTTGGTAAAATGTGGAGTGGCTCCATTACCACGGAGGTAGTCTGCGTGGCCAAAGGAACGTCCTTAAGGTATCCAACAAACGTATTTTCCAAAAAATCCAATTAACTCTGTCCCGTCACTCCTCTAGACAGACTGACATGAAAATCGTACTGATCATGCCGCACCAACCACTGAATGAAAAACGAACTTCTAAATTGGTTTCCATGGAGATTTGAATTTCCTCTGATAATCGACGATCGTTACTTGTGTTGCGGATACCATCCCATGTAAACATTGCTTCTTCAGTGAAAAGTATTACTGGAAGCAAATGAGGATTAGTTGGTGACAAAATTCAAGTTGTGTGGAATTGTATCCTATGTGAAAATAGTGGACGCACTGAATGTGACGTGGATACAAGTTTGCTGCATGTAATTTTTGCCATACACGTGCTTGGGGTACAGTGATATATGCAAAAGTCACTGTACACTGGTGGCGAGATTAGTGTAAGCAGTCATGGAAAAAGATACTTCATAAATATTACCATTTTAATCACATGTGTAAAAAAGATTCTGTGTATCTAACATAATTAAAATAATCGCTGTCCTCGAAAATAACGGTCGAGGAAATCGTTACCTATAAAATTAAATAAGGATCACAACCCACTCAGTTTACTGTATGAAATGCAGAGAAATGAATTAAAAGTCATTGATAGAGAAATATTATGCCTTGGCAGTTGTGGACAAGGCATCTGGAATATCATTCAAGTGGAACTGTATCTGTATAAAGCAGTTATATTCGAGTAATTCGTACTATGATTGAGGAAGAGTATGCTTAAAAACAGAAAGCGCTGCTGAAAGATACATGTTTGCATCTATTGCCGGAGCTGGAAGCATGTTGAATGTTTAAATGCACTTAGTCTTAAGAACGAAGACTGGAATAATGTATCTTAGACACAAAAAAAAACCTTACCCCACAGTTGGCCTCACTGTTGCAACTGGATCTCACCATATTAACGTGCAGGTGGCGGTGTGGCTGTAAAGTCATTTTAGTTCAGTACCAACAGCTTGCATCTGAGTCCAAGTTTAAATCAGCCAGATCAGAGCTGAAGTGGAATCTGCCAGAAAAGGCGTCCATTCATCAAGATGCTGAAATCAGAATTCTGACGACGGGGCACCTAGTTGAAGAGTAAATACCCGCCGTCTGCTTCTGAAAAGGAAGACTCGTGCCTCTGTGTTTTGCTGGTTACATACAACTTTGACTGCCTGAATCATAAACATTTTGAGTGCCGACCACTAAGAAGCTGTCTTAAAAGATACTGGTCTGCTTCGCTTTCATTTCAGGTGGTTAGCCAGTAACAAAATTGTATCCTGTCCCTCTGTGCTTTTTGTCTATGTTTGAGTGTCTGCCAGTGAGGATTGAACTCTTCTGAATTATTCAGGGCCGGCCGGAGTGGCCGTGCGGTTCTAGGCGCTACAGTCTGGAACCGATCGACCGCTGCGGTCGCAGATTCGAATCCTGCCTCGGGCATGGATATGTTTGAAGTCCTTAGGTTAGTTAGGTTTAATTAGTTCTAAGTTCTAGGCGACTGATGACCTCAGAAGTTAAGTCGCATAGTGCTCAGAGCCATTTGAACCATTTTTTTTAAATTATTCAGGTTTCCAAGTATAAGTCGTTTTCAAGTTTCGTTAAATATTTTGCCTTGCAGTGCCTGATATCGGTGCAGTGTCTCACAGGTGCATAGAGTGGCCACGCTGCTTGAGGCACCATGTCACGGATTGCGAGGTGCCTCCGTTGGAGGTTCGCCTCCTCCCTCGGGCATGGATGTGTGTGTTGTTCTCAGCATAAGTTAGTTTAAGTTACTATAAATAGTGTGTAAGTATAGGGACCGATGAACTCAGCAGTATGGTCCCATAGGAACTCACTCACTCACACACACACACACACACACAGTGTCTCACACTCTTCACAGGCATCCTAAACTTTCCTTGACGCTCTTCCACTCTCGAAAAAATGGTTCAAATGGCTCTGAGCACTATGGGACTTAACATCTGAGACCTCAGAAGTCCCCTAGGTATACCTAACTAACCTAAGGTTCAAATGGCTCTGAGCACTATGGGACTCAACTGCTGTGGTCATAAGTCCCCCAGAACTTAGAACTACTTAAACCTAACTAACCTAAGGACAGCACACAACACCCAGCCATCACGAGGCAGAGAAAATCCCTGACCCCGCCGGGAATCGAACCCGGGAACCCGGGCCTGGGAAGCAAGAACGCTACCGCACGACCACGAGATGCGGGCGAACTAACCTAAGGACATCACACACATCCATGACCGAGGCAGGATTCGAACCTGCGACCAAAGCAGCAGTGCGGTTCTGGACTGAAGCGCCTAGAACCGCTCGACCACACTGGCCGGCTCTTCCACTCTCAGATATTATCTTTGGTGGCCTATTTATTTTGATAAGTTCTGCTTTCTACCACTCCGTCTACAATAGTGATCTTCTGTGGCACTGCCAAAAATGGCAGGAGTAGGGGGACAAGTCAGGTGTCAGTGCATTTTGTTAGTGTGGGTTGCCTACATCAGGGGCAGGTATGCACTCAGGGGGTAAGCTAATGTTCTCTTTTGACTGACAGGTACTTAACCTTTCTCCTATTGTTCTGCCAAGAGGATCCTTCCTTTGGATTGACAGTCACTTCACCTATTGTTCCCCACCCCCTCCCCCTCCCCCCCCACCACCTCTCCCCTCACTGCTACAAGAACACTATCAAGTCTGAGTTAGTGGAATAGCTCCTCTCACTCTTATTAATTTGATTGACTACTTAATTAAATTGATGAATTAATTAACCTCTCCCTCTCTGGTAAACCCCCTCCTGTCCCACCCTCCCTCCTGGGAATTGGTGGGAAGTTCAAATTCCATCAGGACAGTGCAACACACCATGGCTACCCCCACAAACCTAAGGACATGGCAGGAAAATAGGCCACTTGGACTACCTCCACTAACCTAAGTCATCTGACCGCCACCTCTTCCTAGGAATTGGTGGGAAAAGGAAATGGCCTGTGCTGGATGTAAGTCTTTATTTGCAGTGTTTATTTAAACAATTAGAGGCAGTACCACCATCAAGTGCGTTCACCATGGAGTAAGGAGCCCAGCTGACCTAGTACACCACACTGCTACCAGAGGGCACTGTCATCCCTCCCATGATGTAATCCAAGATGGCGGTTCAGGGTGGGAGAAAATGGGGGAAAAGGACTGATCTTGTGTTGAATAGGATGGACATAAGTCTTTATTTTGCAGGCAGTCATTATTTGAACAATTTGAGGCAGTACCTCCATCCAGTGTGTCCTCCATGAGGTCCAGAGTCGAACTGACCTAGTACACAGTACTGCCACCAGAGGGTGCTGTTGTCCGTCCTATGATGTAATCCTAAATGGCAGTCTGGGGGGAAAAATGGCAGGAAAATGACTCAGCCTGTGCTGAGATGCTTGAGAGAGGAAGGAGTGTACTTTATTTATTTTCGAGCAATTTATTTAGGGACGAATTTCACTTAGTTTATTTATTACACTGACACAAACACGCCACACAGCCTACAGACCTGCAGACTACTCATAAATTTCCGAAATAACACATGTTAAACGCTCTGCAGACACATAAACAACTCCTAAATTACCAAAATAATGCACTACACAGCACACAGACATGCAAACTACTCGTAAATAATGCTGTACACTGATGTGTGGATACAAGATCAACTCATAAATTGTCAAAATAATGCAGTACACAGCATAGAGACTAGCAAACGACTCGTAAATCACTGAAATAATTCGCATATAATGCTCTGCTGAGAAGCTCATAACACTTACACAGCGTAAAATAATGTAGTGCACAAACACTCATTGCACGTAAAAACGATTCTGAACTATTGTCAATGTATCAGAGGCTCCAAGGGCGTGCTAATGCCGATGTCACCTCGGGCAACCGTGAGACGCAAGCCAGCATGTGCCATGACTCTCATGCCGCTGCAGCCTACAGCAAGCAGGTGACAGTCGCATCTATTTTTGGGTATACAGTTAGATTTCTTCGAGTGTCACAATGACGTCACAGAACGTCAAGGTGCACTCACACTGGTCCCATATGCAGGTACAGAAAAATTACGAACTACCAAAGCTTCACTAACTTCATCCGGTAGAGAATTCTGTGTTCCATTTTCACTGATTCCTCATATTGCAATCATGTATGTGATCACTGTTTCGGTGCTAGCCATCCCCAGAAAGTGTTGCCCCTCCACCAAAACTCTTTCTCCTACTCCAACAAGCGATGTCAGTCAATCATTATGTGGTAACCAACAATGTACCAGTGGACAGATGGGGTGGAAAAGACATCATCGATGTAGTCTAATAATGGGCATCACAATTGATAGTGCGAACAATTTTAGCCATTTTACAGTAATTTCAATACCGAGCAATGATGCAACACCATGTTTCCCAAATTCAGTATGATAGCTTAACCGCTCTCTAGCTAAACTGCCCCTCTCTACTTTGCGAGCATCATTGTGAATGTAGATAGATGACTGTACAGTACGTCCATTCATTGTTAATTGTCGAACACATACACCATCGTAGTCAATTCACGCTTCCATATCATTACCGATTTCATCTGCAGCTGACCTGAAGTAGACCGCTACATTCCACATCTCATGATTGAATGGAGCTAGCCGAGTTCTCGCCCATCCATGTAAACAAGATTTCTCCAGATACACCCATGTTGAGGCGCTTATCAGTCCTTGTAGGTGTACAGTAACATATTTGAAAGTGTTGTGATGTAATAGCTGACAGTTCAGAAGAATAAGAAACGAGTGAGTCTTATGAATGATGGAGCTTCACACAGATGGAGTTTGAAGTATTTTATGTAAATCAACTACGCTATCAACTCTATTTTTCTAGAGCCTAGGACCAGTACCTGGAAGGTATTGGTAAGACAAAACATAAACACACGCACTCCTAAGGCTACAACGTTCTAAACTTTAAACAGGCTTTAATGTTAGATTGCTTGAGTTTCCAACCTATCGGTCATGTGGAATACAACGCTGTTAATATTCCAATATAAGAAATATATTTCCAGCGCATGACATACATCCTTCATGCAGGTTTCTCCACGATAAACCATGGTATCGAACCGTAAAACGAGAAAACTACTTCGATAAAACAGTGGCTCTGTGATACTGAAATTGGGAAACATGCTGTTGCATCCTTGCTCAGTGTTGAAATTACTGTAAAATTGCTTAAATTGTTCATACTATCACTGTGATACTTATTATTAGAGTACATCGATAATGTCTTTTCCACCCCATCCATCCACTGGTACGTTGTTCGATACCACATATAACTGACTGACATCACTTGTTTGAGTTGGAGAAAGACATTTGGTGGAGGGACCACCCCTTCTGGGGATGGACAGCACCAAAACAGTGATCACGTACATGACTGCAATATCAGGAATCAGTTGAAACGGATTGCAGAGCCATAAGCTATTCTGTCACTGTGACAGATGAGTTTAAATGTAGAGGTCTTCAAGTACTTTTGGACAGAAGATTGGTACTCTCCACAACCCCGCCAAACTCTTCCAGTTTCCACATGTAGTAACTGTCTTTTATTTAAAATCATTCAGTGTGTGTGTGTGTGTGTGTGTGTGTGTGTGTGTGTGTGTGTGTGTGGCATGTTAAGGTAGCCACAGTAACAACATGACATCTAGTGCGACATCTAGTTTTCTGTGAGAGACAATGGATCAGAACGTGTTAATGTCAGTTTAGAACCTGACACAGACCTCAAAGTAGTGCCAGAAAAACAAAATGTATGGAACTGTTCAAAGCGTGTTATAGCAGAAAAAATACACCATCGTAGTATACCAGACAGCACTCTACATGTTTCTAGCACCTCGAGCACAGTGCATAATTTACCATCTGTCTCTAAGCGGATGGGAGTCACAGAGCATTCTATTAGTCTTAGGATAAAATTGGAGATGGAAAGACCTCCTCATTTCAAACAACGACAACGGGTCACAGGCAGTGTCTCTTGCGACTTACAGTATAGACTATGGGATATGGTCATCCTCCTGCGGTACAGCTGATGAAACTTTAAAGTGGTCTGTGCAGTGGATCAATACCTGTATATTCAATAGGATCATCACATGTGCTCAATGCTGCCACGCATGCGGTATTCGTTTTCGATATATAGGAGGAGAGAGATGCAGAAAAAATCTCATCGATTCCTTTATCGGATGAAGTTAGTGGAGCTTTTATAGTTTGTGATATTTCTCTAGTGGATATTACAGAATGATGCTGATAGAATGTTGGGGTGATAGACGTGAATGGGCTCTAAGAGAAGTGAATCTGTTGTACCTGCTTGTAGTTTGGAGAAGCACCACAGTGCAGTAGCAAAATCCACATCCTTCCCCCAGTTCCCATACTGTATTTTATACTACCTCATGTTGCAGGAGAAAGCTTCAATTCCGTCGGATGGTCATAACACAGTTCTGTCACAGTAACGCAGCTTCCCCTGTTTATACACAGGTTGCAGAAGGTGGTAGATATAGCTTTCTCCAACTTCTACCCAGTTCCGACTTACACTGGAATGATCACATGTGCAAAGCAACAGGGACAGTAGTGCAGAGTCTGAGGGGTAGTTGCAAGATGCATAAGGGCTACCTAAAACCATGTTGGAATTTTACTGTAACAGATGGGTTTGAGAGGCATGGCTCGTTTCGAGATATGAGATTGCCAGAAATATGATTCACTAGTGGCTGTAATCATTATAGGACTTCTCCATAGAATCCAACGCAGGTATGTAGTTGAATGGAAAGACTTGATTCGAAATCATAGGAATCCTTTCTACCGAAAGCGTAGCACAAGAGATCTGAAAAGCCAGTGTACATTTCTTATGATCTCAATCATTACACTACTGTTTTTGATCCTTCTCAATCAATCATTGCCTATAACTCAGTGATATATCACAGAACGTCTGACATGGCATTGAGACAGAATGCATTACAAATACTGGAGATATATCTAGTGGCGGAGGCTTGGGGGAGTTGTAAATACTGGTTTCATACCACGCTCCTTGCCGAATCACTTTCAAAATTCGGTAATATTTTACGTGGGTGCACCATCAGCGACATTTAATTGCACTTCTGGTCTCATAATATACACTGCGGCAATCACCGTCTATATTCAGTGTCACTGTATTTGTCTGGAAAAACAATGTCATTCGTAGGTAATGCCATACCTCGATTTACAAAGGCAGCATAACTTTTAACACATATACTTCTGTGCACCTATAAAACCAAGACCGCTTGTGATTGTAATATGATTGCTTTTTTTTTAATGTATAGTGGTTTCTAAGACGATTACGCCTCTGTTTCTAAGACAAGGTGGTAGCACTTGCAAGAAAAACTTATGAGACATGTCCACCCATCGTTGATTTTCGGTCAATATTATTTCGCGTCGCCAGTAATCAGCTATTGACGAAGTATTAGACTTTGTAGTAGGGGGTGCGTGGTAGGTTCGCCTTGAGCATCAGGCTTATCAAGTATTTGTTTGTGTTCCGACATGTGCAAAGAAAATGAGTATGTCCAGTCATAAGGAAGGTATTGATTTGATGTAGAGTATTGTGATAGCAAAGGGAAGAGTATGTCAAGTCATAAGAATGGTACCGGTATTTCTATTTCCAGAGCCACAGCCGTCAGCAGGGTGTATTTCTGATACTTCACTCATTGTCAAATGTCATTCAGCTGTGACAGCAATCGTAACATTTAGTTGAAAGTTCAGGGATAAAATACATATGAGGCTGGTTTTTTTCCTAGTATGATTGTGTCTATGCTTGCTTGGCGTGCAGCGCCGGTGACGTGTGGTGGGAATGATTCACATTTCCCATTAACAGTGGGAGCTGTCCTAATGGAGGGGCCTGTTCGAGTGTAGGAATGTAGCTGACTTAACTGTATTGTCTCCTAGATGGCCGAATAGCGAACTAATACTTAGTATGTGTTGGATAGCTTTTGTGATCGCGTGGAAATATGAGAAGATTCAATATGGACGTGTGTTTACAATGGACCATTACTCCCTCCCATGTAAATTGCTCGGCTGACTGCTTCTGCACACTTCGCTCGTTTATTTAGTTGACAAAACATCGATTGTGGTGTGAGCATCTAGCAGGTGAAAGAAGGGTGGAAGGCACATTTGCTGGTTCTCTAGACATGAGAAACACCATAGTTAACTTTGTAAATTATAGGGATGATTTGGAATCTGTTACATCACCAACATGCGTATTCACAAGTGGAAATATGAGTTTTCTCCATTTTTTTCGAATTCTCACATAAAGGTCTTCGCAGACAGGATATGTATCTAGTTACTCAGTGATTTACAGCACACTTCACCTAGCACAGCTTTCGGGTTTGTAGAGAAATTATTTCCAGTCTATATCTTCGGAATTGTGTTGTGCGAGTGATCAAGATGATACTGCTGTGTGCTTGATATCGAGAAGTACCGCGGAAATGGGTTAATATTACGGCAAACCATGTGAATGTACATGTGTTCTTGTAATCCCAGAGTCTGCAGATGGGTGTGGAAAAGCAAGCAAGCCAGCTGGTCTGGACCAGAAACAGTAATGCGTTTGTGCCGAGGGGAAACGAGCCCAAATTTGTATAACAGTTCTGAGAGTGACTTCGGTCCACTGACGGCACTCTGGTATTGAATCGGGAGTGGATGACTTGTGACTGTTGGCTGCAGGAAAATATCCAGTGTTATGAGAAGTATATACAGTGCTGTTTGTCCTAGCGGTATACGTATGAGTGTTTAGTGGTCGATAGCTATAAGAATGATGTAAAAGGGGCGAATTTTATATGGCACAGGATACGAATAGTATGTTTACTACATCGATATGGTAAGTGGTTATATATTGCTGGGTTGGAGATTGGTTTCATGCTCTAATATTCAAGCTCCTGTCCACAGTGGCGAGTTAGGGCTTTTCCGTGTTTGACAATCTGTAGGCCTATTTGCAAGGTTTCATTGCCGGTACAATATGGTGATTTGTGCAAAATAATTTTTTTGACACTGAAAGTCTCATCTGCAGAAAGAAGAAAAGGAAGACGGACAGTGCTTCCACACTGACGTCATCAGTAATTCAGCGGGTAAAATCATTAAGAACCAATCATAATGCTCCATTCATTTCATACGACATCCTTTGTGCCAGGACATAGGAGCCGCTACATAGTGATGACAATGTTTGTGTTTCGGAGATGTTCATTGAAAGCAGGACTTAACGATTGCCAGGAAGGGTAACACATGATGGATGGGGTGCCACAGTAGGACCATCAGGAGGAGTGCATTTGGCGTTATTCTGCGCTATTTTCGTAAACAGGTTCTGTTAGGACAAATATTTCCATGCAGACAAGTTGACACATTATGAAATCTCCTACAGAAGCGACTGTTAACTATTTCTGAAATGCTATACAATTTCCGTGGTGTCGATTAGGCTCTTATTTTACATATACATGTGACGTCACTATAACATTAAGAACCTTTTAGATGGTGAGTCGCCACATGAAAATTTTGCAGCGATGAGTCAGCCACGCTGGGGAGGTAAGCATGCATTCAGGGCCTGACACAGCTCATATGTCCTGTTAGGATTGCTAGGGAGAAAGCAGCCAGTGCTGTTCTGGAACAGATTTCTATAGCACAATCTGTGACATCAGTATCCACAGGTATCGCACCAGCAACGGTGAACATACGTGCCCAGAGGCGTTTCGCATATGGGACTGGTGTGAGCGTGTGTTGGAGTTCTGTGACATCAGGACAACACTCAAAGAACTCTAACAGTATATTTGAAAACAGACACGACTTTCACCTGCTTGTTGTAGGTGGCAGTGGCGTGAGAGTGATGGCTCGAGCTGGCTTGCGTCTGGTGGTGGCTCACGGTGGCATCAAAGTTCATGTGCCCTTGGAGCCTCTGATACGTTGACGATAGTTGGTAAGTGTTTTTATGTGCAATGGGTGTTTGTGCACTACATTATTTCCGGCTGTTTACGCATTATGAGCGTGTTGGCAGAGCGTTATATCAGCACATCAGTTTACCGCATTATTTCGGTGATTTATGAGCAGTTTGGAGGTCTGTATGCTGTGTACTGCATTATCTTGACAATTTACGAGTTGATTTCGTGTCTGCACATCAGTGTACTGCATTATTTATGTGTAGTTTCCATGTCTGTGAGCTGTGAAGTGCATTACTTCGCTAATTTGTTTGTTGTTTTTGCGCGTCTGCAGAGCGTTTAACAAGCGTTATTTCGGTAATTTACGAGTAGTTTGCAGGTCAGTAGGCTGTGTGGCGTAACCCCAGGCATGTCAGAGCATGTGTTTTGTATCATTGTACTAAATAAACTATATGAAATTCGTCCCTAAATAAACTGTTCGAAAATATACAAAGCACACTCCTTCATCTCTCTAGCAGCCCAGCACAGATTGTCATTTTCCCTCCATTTTTCTTCCCATACCACCATCTAGAATTATGTCATAGGAGGGACAATAGCACCCTCTGATGGCAGTACTGTTTACTACATCAGTTGGATTCCAGACCTCATAATGGACACACTGGATGGAGGTACTGCTTCAAATTGTTTAAATAAAGACTGCCTGAAAAAAGACTTACATCCATCCTATTGAGCATTGGCTGAGTCCTTTTCCCGCCATTTTCCTCCACTCCAGACCGCCATCTTGGATTATATCCCAGAACAGATGACACCTCCCTCTGGTGGCGTTGTTGTGTACTAGGTCAGTTGGACTCCAGATCCTATGGCGAACACACTTGATGGTGGTGCTATATCTAATTGCTTAAATAAAGACTGCAAATAAAGACTTTTCTCACCAATTCTTAGGAAGAGGTGGCGGTCAGATGACTTAGGTTAGTGGACGTAGCCCAAGTGACCCATTTTCCTGCCAGCAGGTATCTGTGGCGTGTTGCATTGTCATGATGGAATTTGAACTTCATGCCAATTTCCAGTAGGGAGGGTGGGAAGGGAGGTGGGTTTACCAGAGGGGGATAGGTTAATTAATTCATAAATTTAATTAAGTTGTCAATCAAATTGATAAGAGTGAGAGGGGCTATTCAAATAACTCAGACCTGAAGGTGGACCTGTAGCAGCGCAGGGGGGGAGGGGGGGGAGGGGTGAGAAACCAGGAGAACTATAGCTTAAGTGCCTGTCAATATAGAGGAAGGTTCTATTTAGCAAAACAATAGTTTAAGGACCTGTCAATCAAAGGAGAACAATAGGTTATGTACCTGTCAATCAAAGGAGAACGATAAGTTTGCATCTGTGTGCATGCCTTCCCGTGATGTAGGCAACCTGCACGAACTAAATGCACTGATGCCTGCCATGTCGCCTTCTGGCAGACAACACAATCCCGACTGTGACTTTAGCGATTCTGGCGACCAGGGCAGTTTCTCTCAAAGCATAGCTCAGCCTGACACTCGCGATTGTCCAGCTGCCTTCCACGAATTCTGCCAGGGCAGTTTTCCCATGGCACGTCTAATCGTTCACAGTTAAGGACGATTTGCTTTCATATAGGCTTCTTTTTTTTAAATTCACATGCAGTTCAACATAGGATATCGTCAACTACGTTATTTAAGCAGTGACAAACAAATCTTCTAATGGATGTCTCACTTATTGGTGGGGATTAATTAATTTGTCTGTTTATTTTGGGTTTATTTTCGAATTTGGATGTACGCTCTTGATGGTATTACTAAGATGTTTCAGAAAACCTTCTTCTTTCTCTTTTATTGGCGAATGGACCTCTTAGGCTCACGCTATAATTTAATTTCTTCTTTGTCTGAAGTTTCCTCTTTCTCTATTACTCCTTCATATGGGCGATGTGCTGTTGCTTCTGTTCATCCATCCACACTCTTCCAGTCTTTGTAGTTCTTTCGACTTGAAATCCTTCCACGTTTTGAATCATGGTCCGAAATATTTAACATCTGAACTTCCTGAATGTTGAACCTTTCCAGATCCTTACGAGCTTCCTTAATCTTTGTCGTTGTTGTCTTCTTTTTCCACAAGTAGTCGAATATCCTTTTGGTTAGGCTGATTTTGTCCAATCTGTACAGGTGTCCTAGAAATGAATACTTGCTCTTTTTCATGGTCTCCGAGATTTTCTCCACCTTTTTGTAGATTTCATTTTCGCTCCGAAGTTTCCAGCCAGTTTCAAACTGGGCTGGACCCATGATTTTACGTAATATTCTTCTTTCTAGTACCTCTAACTTTTCCAACGTCTAATACATAGAGATCATTCGCTGGCATGTAGGCACACTGTTTTTATCACATCATTGTAGTGCTTTATTTTGGAATTCCAAGAGATGCATTTTTTGTTGTAAATGTTTTCAGTTAATCCGTAAGCTCTCTCCATTTTTGTGATCCGGTCCCCCACAGCAGCTTTCTCCATTCCGTTCTCTTGTATGGCTTCACCAGGGTATCTGAAGATTTTTACCCTCTTAATCCGTCCTATCTCTGTTTCAAGGAATTGTGGTCCATGTTTGTCACTTGACATGAATTTCGTCTTCTGTCTTGCCAGCGATCCTTTTTGGTAGGTTGATCTGTATGGCCGCTTCTTCTAAGTTCTCTGAAAGTATTTCAAAATCATCAGCGAAAGCCAGGCAGTTGACTTTGATTTCTTCCAATTTTCTTCCTAGACAAATTGGGCGAACCACTTGATTTTCAAGTTCGTAATCTCAAATTATTACAATCTTCTCCAGGACACAGTTAATCAGTACTGGTGATAACCCATCACCCTCTTTATCTTGATTTCAAATGGTTGGAACAATGCTCTCATAAAGTTCACTTTCGAAGTCGTGCCTCTTAAGGTTTATCTGACAATGTTTGCAGCTTGTTTTTAACCCCAAATTCTCCGATGATCCTATCTGGGTCTCTTTATCCACCGAGTTCAATGAAAGAAACCATTATATTTTAGCCATTCAGCATTCTGTGTCAGATTATTTATCTCTAACTCAAAATTTGTTCAGCAAGGAGCGGCCTTTTATTTCCAATATTTTCCACAAAAGATATCTTTTTACCTTAGGCTTTCTCATATTCAATAAATGTAAAATTCTTTTTAAGCCCACTTTGTGACGTTTTTCAATAATTTGTCTTATTATAAGTACAGCATATTACTGTTACACAAACGATCCTTTTTAAAGCCCTATTGTTCTGTAATTTTTTGCATCAGCTATAGTTTGTAACCGTTGAATAACAATTTTCTCGTAATTTTACATCCTGCATTTATTAAACCTATTCTTATATCATTTCCTGTGTCTTTCTTAACATTTTTTTAAAATGTAGAAATAACTCAGTTACTTCCATGCTCCACTTATGAACATTTCTTCCAAAACACATTTGAAATATGAAGAATGTTAAATTCAGAAATGATTCCTCAAATTTGATTAATTCAGCATTAATTCCAGCAAGGCCAGGAGTTTTCTATTTTGTGTTACATTTTGATTCTTTTATGTCTGTTTGATCTACAGAATCATTATCATTCATATAACTTTCTTCACTATCCTCATCACACCATGTATTTCTGTAACGGTGTATCCATTGATTCGGTGTTATTATACTCAAGTTTGCAGTATTTCTCTCTATTTTCTTCATATGTTTCATAAGTTTAGACACTATATTCTGACTTCCATGTACGTTGTGCTCAACATTAGTAATGAATCTTTCCCAGAATTCACTATCACATAATTTTTCAGATTTTTTGTTTTTCTTCCTGTATATGTCTTTTCTAGGCTTAATTCGTCTGTGTTTGTAAGTAGACATTACAAGTAATTTTTTAAAATATTGTTGGCTACTTCTGTATTCCATTTTTTCAGACCCTTTCCAGTTTTGTACTTAGATTTCCCTAATACCTCGTTAGGTATTTTCAGCATTACTGATTATCATCTCACCTATCCTTCTTTAATATTGTCTTAAAGTTCACCATCTGCAGTGTGTGAGTCTTTGTTGATATAAACTCCTTATACTATCGTCCTCTGGATGATGAACCTTGAATTTCAAGTTTTGGCTTTGTGTTTTCTTTACAGTTGCTTGTTTCCTCCATCTTACCCACATATAAATCTATGAAGCAACTAGAAAGGGATCAGAGCTTATATCATCAGCTCTAAAAACATGAATATCTAGAATTTGAGAGCTTATTTCTATTAGCTATTACATAATCAATTATTGAGGGTTACCCTCTTGAGTCTAGGCGTATTTACTTATGTCTTTCTTTCTGAAGAACTTATTTGTCATTATGTAGTAAACTCCCTTAATGTCCTGCCATTTTCATTTAAAGTTACTTCACCGAATTTCTCTTATTGTTGTATTTAAGTCTCCTTATAAAAAAAAGATCAGCTTTATTATATTTATTTACTAGTTTTTGTACTTCTTCGTAAAATATTACAGTATCTTCACATTTACCTTATTCATGTGCACATACTCCTATGGTGCAAAAGGGTCCTTCATCAATTCTAATTCTAGAAATTACTACCATTTTAGTTACATAGTCATAAAAATTTATCTTTATTTTCCATTTTTCATCTATAAGATTGTCTACTCCACTCCTAGCCCGTTGCATTTGCTCGACTCCACTTTACACTAATGTCTAATTACTTAAATCTTTCGTTCCTCTAAATTGCTTCTTTGTTCCTGTTATTACGGCAATCTTTGTATTTCTATGTGACATAAGCTGGTAGGAGTTAGCTGGGATAGATACTGGGGAAAACATCAGACAACGCCCGAACGTCAATGCTTTGAATATGTGGAATTTCCCGGGCGTACGGGCAGGCACTGTTTCTCTAATAAAAGCGTTTTTTTTGCTTTCAAAGTTTTACAACTTTATTAACTTAATTTTAAAATAGTAATTGAACATTCGTTATCATGGACAACAACATCCTCAATATAGTTTGTTAATGAAAGTTCCTGAAGTATTACTTTAACAGATCAAACAACAGCTCTCAGAATCAATGTACAACGCTTAAAACTCAAATTCCCTTTGCAAGCAAAGGGAAAAAGTACAAATTGCATAATGCAAGGTTAAATAAAAGATTCTAGCGCCACATGGCAATACTAAAATTTTCGTAGGTATCACTTGTGATCTCTAAAGGCAATAAAATATTGATCACAAAATTTTAAATGAAAACAACTTAAATGTAATAAAATTACTATCAACGTACCCTCAAACCCCGTAGCCTCTACGATGCCCACCGTATCACAAAATATTTTACTTCTTTTTAAAGACTTTACACCATAAACCTTCCTACATGTGATGCATACTACACCCAACGAATCATGACAATTAAGCATAGATGTTATAATAATCTTTTCTTCTCAACTTAAATAAAAAACCACACAAATCAACTTTTAATATCAGTGATTACATCTGTTAAAAAAATATACAATACATATGTTTTGATTTCGTCGTGGTCATGCGCTGTTATGCACCGTGCTCTACTTCAGAATCACATGCGACATGGGAAATGTCTTCTATGATGTACAAAACGTTATCAGAGCGGAACCAACGTGCACAAATAGCATACTGGGATTATACGTCGATGTGGATGATGCTCGCAAATCTTAAAACCGGCGAGGGAGTAGATGCGGTACAACTGAACACTTCGATTATACCGCACCGCACCAAACAGCAGTGTGGTGAGGTAGACAAGAGTCAAATCAACAACTGTTGCAAGGCAACCTCAGAAAGTCAGTAAAAATATATTTGGGACTTTAAACTCTTGAGAGGCCAACGCCAAACCACAGAATGACGTCCCAAACTAAATTAAGAAAAGACTATCGGCAATTTTGCCACGAAAAGTAGAATCGTAAAATAACATAAGAAGTGAACTGCAATTAACACGATTCAAAAGCGTCCGACTGAAAAGCTCCACAGTCAATTTTTCCCTTACTAGAAACACTTAACAGTACATCCAAAGTTCATTCGTGGACACTACCAGGGTGTCAATTACTCGTTATAACTACAGATAACAGATTTTAAAACGCTGAGGCCGACTTAGATTTCTTAATAAGACAAGAAATGATTCGTTCCTTCACTTGGTTCCAACTTCGATCCAAAACAGCCATTTACTTTAAAGCAGCTAAATAGATGAGAATGCCGATATCAAAGCTCTCCTCCCAAGCAGCGCTCTAGCTGGATTCTACAGTACCGAAGCAAAGCTTACACCGCTTACAAGTCTGATAGACGCGCCACCAACATGCACTTTTTTAGAATTCTAAGGTTCACCTCATACATCAGACTTGCCGTAATTCTTCGTCGGGCAGAACCAAGAAATTACTTTTCAGCATTTGAATGACCACACGATGATCGCCATCGGGACAACACCGGCTCTCTACACTAGGTTCTTCGAGTGCACGGCGTTCCGTCCCCAACCGGCTGCTTCTGCCTGGCCCACCGACCAAGCGGCCTCGCCCTCCAACACCGACGTAGCTCCTCACGCACAGTCCAGAGCTAGCTCACAACAAGCCCCTTCTTCTTCCTTTTCTCCGCCTCGCGGCGCATGTAAAGCCAACTCGCCGACGAAATGTGGCGACCGGAGACTCCAATCCGATCTCGATGTTGACATCGCGGCGAGTACTGACACGGTGGGTGGTTTCAAAAAACAGAAAAATCTAAATAGTGAGCCGTACCGGCTCAACCTCCTCCACTAAAACAGAAACTCGAAGCGTGACAGACTAACTCCGTCGAATCAGTCTGGCATTTACCCGCAACATCCGCCCGGACTCTAAGTGCTTGACCAGTAAATTCACCGGACTCAACACCCGTAGAACCTAATAAGACCCCAAAAAACGGGGTTCCAACTTTCCGGTATAATCCGCACCACCCTTCTGAGATAGGCCCGTGTTGCAGAGGAACACCCTATCCCCGGTTTTGCAGTTAAGTTCCTTCCTATCCTTATTAGACCGCTGCCCCAGACTCTGATGAGCACGCTGAATATTACGCCGCGTTAACTTCCAACTGCCCTGAATAATATTAGCATCAATGCGCTCTGGTATCAGATCGTTAATCAACCATCTGGGAGTTCACCTAGTAACTTAAGACCAACGAAGCCGAACATGCCTTTACATACTTATGCTGAATTGTGTAAAACGCAGAGTTGAGCCAGCCAAGCGAACGATCCCACTTGGTGCCAGAGCTTCTGTGAAACACGATTAAGGCAGCTTTCAAATTCCTGTATAAACGTTCTGCAAATGAAGGCTGAGGATAGTAAGGAGTTGTGGTGATATGCCAAATAGCGCGTTTGAAAGAAAATCTCCTGAACTGCTTGTAAACAAAGGCCGGAGCGTTATCACTAACTAGGGTCTTCGGTGGTCCAAATATAGAAATAGTTCTCGATAAGTGATGGATAGTAGTCGTAATTGTGAGGCTACTGGTTGGAATAAGCCATGAAAGGCGCGAAAACGAATCGACTACCACCAGAACATACCGGTTACCCTGGCGTATACGAGGTAGGGGTCCAATATGATCAATGAACCATAGGGTAACTTTCTCTAGTGGACTGGAGGAGCCACAGGGGAGGACCCAAGTCTGGTTTAGCTTGCTTGCAAAATTTCGCAGTCGCCAACCACGCACCGGATATCTCTATATATACTGGTCCAAAGGAACTGTCTCTTAGTATTTGCTATGGTCTTATTCATATCTAAGTGGCCACCGACCGGAGTATGGTTGAAGTAGCGAAACACCGGCTCCACCAATTCAATAGTCAAATATATGCCTAAACCGTCGGCACCCGGGCTCCGACAGCAGCCCTTACATAGGGCATATCCCGTTACCTGCTCGCCCGCGGTTAACCTATCTTTAATTTGTCTAGTACATGGATCAGCTTCCTGTCTCCGACCTAAGTCCCCAAACAATTCCAGGACCTCCGATAAAATAGCGCCTCCTGCAGCCTCCCGATCTGGTTCGGCCTCCTCAGCCTCGTCCTCACTCTCAATCATACGACGTAAGGCATCTGCCCCCTGGTTACCGGTTCCCCTTATATCCTTTACGCTAATACGAAAGGCAGATATCCTGATAGTCCACCTGGCTATACGACCAGTATTACGCGGGCGGGCCAGCACCCGGCTAAGGGCCTGACTATCTGTTTCGAGCAGAAAATCTAGGTGTTCTAAATAAAATTTAAACATTTCCAGTGCGAAAAGCACTGCCAAGGCCTCCCACTCGTGCAGAAAGTATTTGGCCTCTGCAGCGAACAATCTCCTGGAGGGCTAGCTACCAGTTTCCGCTCTCCCCCTTGCTTTTGTAGGAGCACCGCCGTTACCCCACAAGTAGAGGCGTCAGTCCGCACAGTAAACGCAGATCGAAATGTGGGATGACCAACAAGGGAGGGTTACTCAAGGCCCGCTTAACAGTCTCGAACGAAACCCTATGACTCTCATTCCAAATAAATTTTGCCCCCTTCTTACTTAGTTTGTTCAAAGGAGCAACCAACTGAGCAAACTTTCATTAGTATAGATGTGTGGTATTTTAGCCAGGGCATGTACGAACACAGTAAACCGATACTTCTCTCTGAAACTCTCTCAATCTCCCGCACTACTTCACTCAAAACATAACATGGATAACCATTCAAAGTGATAGTTTAATGGCCAAAAGAAATCTTGAGCAGAGAGGCTGAAAGCAACAAGGTAGGTTGGGTAGGTTCTATTGCTACAATGGAGTGTTGTTTTTTGCTACAAAGGAGCATTGTTGTCATATCCCCGAATATTAAACATTCCTCCTGGGACGCCCTGCATACAAGATTAATTGTTGGGAAAACGAAGAATTTTAAAACAGACCGACTGAAAAACAGAAACGTAGTTGAAGTAGAGCATCAAGTAAGTAAAGGAGAATGATGGTTCTCGATATGAGAACGTCGTCTGGGAGGTTACTTGTAAATTGTATTTTTCTACTATACACAATGTATAACTCCTTGTGGTGTTTTTGTTATTATTTTAAGGTTCGTCTCCGTCTTTAAGTATCGACTGTAAACATGGGTTCCAAGCAGCACCAAAATGTTTATTTACACTAGTGTGCAATACTTCATCGTAATCGGAAACGGCAAAAACAACAACAGAAATGTGGCGCACGAAATGTAAATCACTATTAAGATCAGCAGAGTAGACGAAATAATCCCAGATAAAGGGAGTGATTCAAACATAATGAGAAGCTCATTCAGTTCGTTGCGAACGGAGTGTAGCCTCTTCGTGCAGTTCACAGCGTACTCTCTCAAAGGCGCTATTTCTGGCCCCATCTTAGCTGATCGTTTTGCGGACGCCTTGAAGCAAGCCGGATTAAGACTGCGTTTTCAGAAGCATTAACAGCTCCCTGAAAGCGTCACTCGAAGAAACCTCGGCGGGTACGATACACAGGTAGGTCAATGTTATTGTAACGGATTTTCTCATGAGTAGGACATACACTGACATCTAGTATAAGCCTGCGTTTGTTAATAGCTCTATTACGCAGGTGGTCCGTCTTGCTCAAAGAATCCCTTACCGATATCCACGTCAGACTTTACTGGGTTCGCGAATCAAAAACGTGAATGATACGAATCTTCTACTTCACAGCTTTCGTACGATATAATGCTGTGCACAGCGACAATGGTTGAACTTCAACTGTGCTATGTTAACTATAAATTTTTAAGATGCCAATTGCTGCTTCGAGTTATTGGCTTTATTTGTTGCAGTGCTTTTCTCAAGTTACTTATGAGGCTTGCCATTCTTTTGCCCAAAAATGAGGAATCATCTTCTTATATTTCGCAAAACTTAGGCTAGGCGCAAATTGAGACGCGTATAGCGCGTGTGGCGCGACGCAGCGCAGCGGGCGTTTTTGTAACATCACAGGTTCAAATGGGACCGCGCAAATTGCGACGCGACGCGACTGAGACGCGACACGCGCCTGCGCCAGGTCGCGCGGCGTTGTGGTTGAGGCACAGTTTGTCGCGCTGCGCGTCGCGCTTGCCTCGCTAGCACCGTGGGAAATTTGAGGAGGAGAGCGGAAAAGTAGCCCGGCCATATGCTCACATCGGAACGGCGCATATCAGCAGTGGTACTATTGCCCCGTACGATAAATTTTGCCTTACTGTGTACTGAATTTTATTGCCTTTGGGTAGTGTTTCGTTTTTCGCCATTTAAACGCTCCAGCTTTCTTCGTTAGAACGTTATACTTTTCTGTTAATTATATCTGCATAGTTTTCTTTTGTTTTTCTTCTGTCAAGAAAAATGTATACTTCAGTAACTGATGAGCCATTGGCCGCTGGAATTGCACCACATGCCTCCGCGATGTTTTCAGATCGCAAGAAGGGACAGAGGGTAGTGAATAAGGAAGCAAGGAATATTATAAAATCATGTGATTAAGAATCAAGGCAGGAAAGTAAAGCAAGGTTATATTCTCGGTGCCTAGTAAGCTAGCGTATCTGTACGATCTGTTACAAAAATTTAGAAAGGGATAATCTCCACAGGTGTGATCCTTTTGCTCTTGTGGTAAAAAGCGTCCGAGATCTGAAGTATAGAAGTTTCACTGTGATTACTCTGATATGGATGTAATAATGTAATACGACATACTGTACTACATGCATGTGAACAACATATTTCCACTGCAAGCTAGAAACAGTCAAAAAGCAGTCACAAATAACAATGTTTTAATTGGTTCACCGTGATGAGAAAAAGCATTTCAATTGTTGCATGGACATTATCAGCATTAATAAACAATTATACAACAACAGGCTACACAAATGAAGAAAATGGTCGGTATTATTACGAAAGTAGGAATATCCTAAAAGAGTGTTATGATTACATATATTTAATTTGTTGAAATGTGCTGCTGACAAAGGCAGATCTACATTCATGACAATGTTTTTCGAACTCCATCTCACAAGGCACACATGGCTAGCTTGTGCATTCCTGTCGCGCGCATTATCCTTCGCTGCTGACAATATACTGACTATTGTGGTGTGCGACAGATCAATTGTTTATTTTTCTCAATAACAACTATTGTATTCACGATCACGCATTGTCAGTTTGGCAAGTCCTAGGTGAGTAAACAGTATCTGGCATGTGCCTATCATTCCGCCTGAAGGAACGCTCGTCATTAATGTAATACTGCTCAGATCAAGAGAAGGAATAAAATCCTTTGGTAAGTTTCCATTCCCGTCGCTCAGTGTTAAAAATACGATGGGTTACGGGGATTCCACCAAATTTCCAACAGAAATGCCAATCTGTTTTTGTGTGAGTTGTTAACCTTTTCTCATTCGAAGAAGCATCACCATTTATGAGTAAAGGCCACATTTCTCTTGGTGACTTGTTTAATTGTACTTCCTTTGTCACAATGTAATTTGCCAAACTCATCTCACAGCAGCTATTGAAACAGAATTCCGAAACGGAGGGCCTCATTAAACAAGTAATTGGCAATCACAGAGCTCAATAGCTTACGAAAAACTTCATAGTATCGGTTTGCAGTAACATAAAAGAAGAAATTTCATGTTTATTTTCATACGAGGAAGCTCTTGTTTCGCTAGCTGTCGATAACTCTTAAAAAATTAGTCACTGGAGTGAAATAAATAAAAGAAGAAGTATAAATAGTGATATATCGCCATAGATAAGAAAGTTCCGTGTGTTTAATAATTGGCAAAACACTCTCCTCCTTGTGTGCTATCGTTCGCCAAACTTTCGTTTCGATGTCTCGAGCGGTTTAGGAGATACGAGAGATGTTGCGAGTATTTCATTCTCGCGGGCGTGAGATCGGAAGTGAGCGCGCTACATGGGATCCATTTTCTCGAGATCGGGGGCATATAGAGATCTCCTCCCAAGTCTAAACAAAAATTCAGCATGTTAGCTAAATTTCATACGCAGCAACATATGGTGTAATACGCACCAAACGCAAAATCATAGCGACCCCCAATTTTCGTTGCAAACTTTTTGAGTTTTGCTTAGTGTCTTACTAAGATGTGTACATCACAATAAGGATGGTCATTAGCGAGGCGATGGTCACTTCGTCACGAAGCTGACATATAACGCTACAAGTAAGGCAAAAATCATATATTTTCAGAGAATAGTTTCTGTAAAATCGTTTCAGAAAGATAAGAGGTTGCGCGCTTCGGTTCAGTCAGCGCAGAGCGTCGCCAGTCGGTGCGTGCGAAGTATGGTGTACGCGTCGCAATATGCGCTGGACTCGCGTGACCCGTGCGGCACGTGCGTGTCGCGCTGTAGTGTCGTGTCACGTAACACGTGCTATACGCTTCTCAATTTGCGCCTAGCCTAAGTGTATAATGTACTGCATCTGCGACTCATACACTCCTGGAAATGGAAAAAAGAACACATTGACACCGGTGTGTCAGACCCACCATACTTGCTCCGGACACTGCGAGAGGACTGTACAAGCAATGATCTCACGCACGGCACAGCGGACACACCAGGAACCGCGGTGTTGGCCGTCGAATGGCGCTAGCTGCGCAGCATTTGTGCACCGCCGCCGTCAGTGTCAGCCAGTTTGCCGTGGCATACGGAGCTCCATCGCAGTCTTTAACACTGGTAGCATGCCGCGACAGCGTGGACGTGAACCGTATGTGCAGTTGACGGACTTTGAGCGAGGGCGTATAGTGGGCATGCGGGAGGCCGGGTGGACGTACCGCCGAATTGCTCAACACGTGGGGCGTGAGGTCTCCACAGTACATCGATGTTGTCGCCAGTGGTCGGCGGAAGGTGCACGTGCCCGTCGACCTGGGACCGGACCGCAGCGACGCACGGATGCACGCCAAGACCGTAGGATCCTACGCAGTGCCGTAGGGGACCGCACCGCCACTTCCCAGCAAATTAGGGACACTGTTGCTCCTGGGGTATCGGCGAGGACCATTCGCAACCGTCTCCATGAAGCTGGGCTACGGTCCCGCACACCGTTAGGCCGTCTTCCGCTCACGCCCCAACATCGTGCAGCTCGCCTCCAGTGGTGTCGCGACAGGCGTGAATGGAGGGACGAATGGAGACGTGTCGTCTTCAGCGATGAGAGTCGCTTCGGCCTTGGTGCCAATGATGGTCGTATGCGTGTTTGGCGCCGTGCAGGTGAGCGCCACAATCAGGACTGCATACGACCGAGGCACACAGGGCCAACACCCGGCATCATGGTGTGGGGAGCGATCTCCTACACTGGCCGTACACCACTGGTGATCGTCGAGGGGACACTGAATAGTGCACGGTACATCCAAACCGTCATCGAACCCATCGTTCTACCATTCCTAGACCGGCAAGGGAACTTGCTGTTCCAACAGGACAATGCACGTCCGCATGTATCCCGTGCCACCCAACGTGCTCTAGAAGGTGTAAGTCAACTACCCTGGCCAGCAAGATCTCCGGATCTGTCCCCCATTGAGCATGTTTGGGACTGGATGAAGCGTCGTCTCACGCGGTCTGCACGTCCAGCACGAACGCTGGTCCAACTGAGGCGCCAGGTGGAAATGGCATGGCAAGCCGTTCCACAGGACTACATCCAGCATCTCTACGATCGTCTCCATGGGAGAATAGCAGCCTGCATTGCTGCGAAAGGTGGATATACACTGTACTAGTGCCGACATTGTGCATGCTCTGTTGCCTGTGTCTATGTGCCTGTGGTTCTGTCAGTGTGATCATGTGATGTATCTGACCCCAGGAATGTGTCAATAAAGTTTCCCCTTCCTGGGACAATGAATTCACGGTGTTCTTATTTCAATTTTCAGGAGTGTAGCAATGAAATTGGCAGTCTCATTTCCCATTGCGTTTTTCCGTTCGCGGGAATGCTGCGTCCTTTCCTTTCAACTGGATTACGTATTTTACAAGAGATGTTCATATTGATTTACAATTTATTTTTTCCCATAATTCATGGAGCGCTATTTGACTCGTCATTACTGTAGCAAGTATATAGTACTCGTACTTCTGTCTAACCATAGATGGCAGGACAATCACTGGAAGCGTAATCCTTGAACAGTACAGCTCAGTTTCCAAACTGTTATTAAGTGAGCGGACAGCCTGGAGTGTTATCGGTCAAGGACAGTCGTCGACGGTGATGGTTCTGTGGAAGGAGGGTGTTAACGCTGCGGATATTCACGAACGATTAGGCGCAGTGTGTGTAGAGACGGCACTTTCGGGAAAAGGGGTCTTGCGACACGACACATATGAGTCGGAAAACCACGGTTGACATCGCTGAAATGGCGTTCCACGTCCTGCCACACCCAACGTATTCTCTTGGCATGGCCCCATCTATTCGAGACTGTGAAGAAACGTTCTCGTGGACATTGTTTTAAATACTTCCAGGAATTGCGAGCAGTTGTCCTGTGGTGGGTAAGACAGAGTCCTAAAGAAGTGGTTTGAGAAGAGCCTACAAAAGTCAACCGGACCAAGTCAAGAGAATATGACCAGTGTGGCAGTACATGGAAGTTCACTTCAGTGGTTTCCTGCCTCGTATGGGGACGGGCGTTGTCGTATTGCAAGCGCACCTTTACTGACAAGCCGATGGTCGATGAGCAAAGGGATTGTGTCACGTAAACGAGAGATCTACGGACACCGAGTGTTTAATATTGGCTCCTGTTATGATTACACACGAGATTTGATACCTCCCAACTTAATTTGATCAAGGGGCCTAAAGATGGAGTAGTGGATTACCGAAACTGTTTTCTAAATTGATTAAATTCAGGTGTTTTAATTTTCATTTAATAACGACTCTGAGAGCCGATCTGATATGGCCAGAACTGCATAGGCGGCCGGTCGTGGCCGCTGCTGAGAGAGAGCAACTGCGTCACCTCTGTTGGCATTTGAAAGTCATACCCGGTGTGCCGAGGTCCTTTCGCACGATGTGTAAGCGGGGTCCCTGAGGCAACTGTCGACACTCCAGAAGAAATCTCGACGAGAATACTTTCTTCACGGACAGGTGCTGAAGGCAACCTCCGAGTTTGTAAAAGTATAAGTTAAAATAGTCTGTTAGGGTTGTGTCTATCGGAATTCCTTATTCTTAAGGTGTCCTTAACACCCAGTCATTTGACTCTAAAACTGCTAAACTTTAATAATGTGGCGATAAACCCCTGTGTACCTGTTCGTTAAATTCAATTTTTACTTTTCTTTGTAAATACGTAGAAAACCCTTAACTTTCTGTTTTTCTTAAGGTGACCGTTGTGCCTAGTCGTTCATGTAATTATTAAAATTTATTGGTGGCCGTTGGGCCTAATCAGTTAACCTTATATTCAGCTGTTTCAGCTAAGGCAATGTGCCTGAAAATTAATGTTTTAATTTTCATATTAATAACAGTAGTTAGGAATAATTCACATAATCAGCACGCCCTTTCACTTTCCCTATGCTCTAGGTAGTCGTTCATTGATGGTAAGAATGCATCGCTTTGAAGGCTGAATATGTAGACAAGGATTACCACCATCACCAAGTTTCATATCTCAGCTTGAATTTTTCGAGGTGATAATTAAACATATATTACTGTTTCTTGTATATAGTGACACTGCTGTCTTTTGTTCCCGTTTGTCTAACATTTCGTGAACCATCAGGTAACATGTACGCCCACAGTAAGAGAACATTTGTCGAAATATGAGAACTGCGGGTGCAAACGCTCACACTAGAATGTAAATACCGACTCGAGTGTGGTAGAGCGGCGTCACGCCGGGAGGCGTCGCTGCGAGGTGTTGACGCCGGCGCGACTGCGTGCCTGCGCCCGGACAGCTGCCAGGTGGGCAAACACACTCGCAATTACGGGCCAGCCCCGAGTGCGGCGGCGGCGTGCAGCGCCTAATGGGCAAACTGCCCGCACTGCACAGCTTTTATCGCCGCTGCTCACGGCAGTGCGTCACAGACGGTGTTCCGTGGGGGGAATCACACTGCTGCAGCGCACTGCTGTGGCCGGAAAGCTACGCACCTCTGTACTGCATCTGTACTGCGCAGACCGAGGAAAGCTATTATAACTACCATGTTGCTGTTGTGATCTTCAGTCCAGAGACTGGATTCATGCAGCTCTCCATGCTACTCTATCCTGTGCAAGCTTCTTCATCTCCCAGTACCTACTGCAACCTACATCCTTTTGAATCTGTTTAGTGTATTCATCTCTTGGTCTCCCCTACGATTTTTAGCCTCCACGCTGCCCTCCAATACTAAATTGGTGATCCCTTGATGCCTCAGAATATGCTCTACCAACCGACTCCTTCTTCTAGTCAAGTTGTGCCACAAATTACTCTTCTCTCCAATTCTATTCAATACCTCCTCATTAGTTATGTGATCTACCCATCTAATCTTCAGCATTCTTCTGTAGCACCACATTTCGAAAGCTTCTATTCTCTTCTTGTCCAAACTATTTATCGTCCACGTTTCACTTCCATACATGGCTGCACTCCATACAAATATTTTCAGAAACGATTTCCTAACACGTAAATCTATACTCGATGTTAACAAATTTCTCTTCCTCAGAAACACTTTCATTACCATTGCCAGTCTACCTTTTATATCCTCTCAACGTCGACCATCATCAGTTATTTTGCTCCCCAAATAGCAAAACTCGTTTACTACTTTAAGCGTCTCATTTCCTAATCTAATTCCCACAGCATCACCCGATTTAAATCGACTACATTCCATTATCCTCGTTTAGCTTTTGTTGATGTTCATCTTATATATCCTCCTTTCTAGACACTGTCCATTCCGTTCAGCTGCTCTTCCAGATCCTTTGGTGTCTCTGACAGAATTACAATGTTATCGGTGAACCTCAAAGTTTTTATTTCTTCTCAATGGATTTTAATTCCAACTCCGAATTTTTCTTTTGTTTCCTTTACTGCTTGCTCAATATACAGATTGCATAACATCGGGGAGAGGCTACAACCCTGTCTCACTCCCTTCCCAACCACTGCTTCCCTTACATGGCCCTGGACTCTTATAACTGCCATCTCGTTTCTGTACAATTTGGAAATAGCCTTTCGCTCCCTGTATTTTACCCCTGCCACCTTAAGAATTAGAAAGAGAGTATTCCAGTCAACATTGTAAAAAAATTTCTCTAAGTCTACAAATGCTAGAAACGTAGGTTTGCCTTTCCTTAATCTACTTTCTAAGATCAGATAAGACGTAGGGTCAGTATAACTACCATTAGAAAATTAATTTTCTCCCATCTCACAACAAATCATGAAAGAAGTATTCATTTCTGCTTATTCGGAAACGTGATCGTTCACTTATATTTTAAGAAAATCTAACCTTCATGTAGAATCTGCCTAAAAAGGTATAGAAAAGGGAAAATACATTTGTTTGATGTTGAAAGCTAGCTGTTCGATTTTTAACTGAGTGGATAGCAGTTATAACTCCGATACTTATGCCCTGAAAATATTCCCCAACTTGTTATCTATGGATGAACAACACGATCGGAAATGAAACAGTAGGTAGTAAGCGTACCTTCTTAGTGAAACGAAATACATGACGACATCTTTGACGTAATGCAGACTTTAAACGAAGTCGTTCAACCACTCTGAGACAACCTACAAATATAGTTACGCCTTCTATCGTAGAAAATACGCTTCAGTGCGGAGGTAAACTGCACCACGTATTGCCTAACACCTAACAGCAAAAAAATAGGAATCACAAAATTGCCTACTTTTGATGTATTCAGGACACCTTATATTGGTTGGAAAATTTATACGAAGAAAAAATACTTTCCGTTGAAAGCAGTTTTCAGTACCATTAATTCTGTTGTAGGCAGCTTGTTTTCAATAAGCAGTGCTCCCATCGGCTGCTGACGAGAGTGAACCATAAAACAGCTCAAATATGGCGGTCAGAAACACTCTGGAAAACTTGTAAGTGTACTGCAAGGTACTTTGTGCTGAGAAATAACTGTTCAGAAATTAATTCGATACTTTTCGCGGTTTCCGAAATAATTTACATTGAAGTTAGCCAGTCAGACCGTTACGCGCGAAAATTCAAACGGCCCGTCAGAGAAGGTGTCCCTGAACGTGTGGTTCGTTAGATTACTTAAAACAGAATAAGAGAGTGATACTAAAATTAGACATGGGACTGTAGTAGGGTCTGGACCCGAGCCCAAGGCTGTGCAGTCTCGTGTGCTATCATCAAAGCTATGAGAACAACAGACACTAATTGTATCCGGATGGCTACTTCGATTTACGTACGAAGCGACCTGGTTGGATAACCTCAATGCTAAATAACTCGGAAATCGTATTACGTATCGAAGTTTTTCTTAAAAATTATTTCTAATCATTATCTCCCGTACAACACCTTTTCAGGCTTCTCAGCCTCTTTCTGACAACCCTTTATAGACTGAACATAAAAGTCCTAAGTACAACGATGTTATCCGTTACAGGTGACGACTGCAGGAAGAACCAGAGCAAGTGCTCAGTCTAACCGCCTAGATACCTTTTTGTCGGCGGACCTCGGCGTTCAAAGTACAAATTTCTGATGTTTTTACCACGCAACCAAATATGTGACTTACCTAGCAGACAAATGTACTGAATAGATAGTCTTTGAGCCATGCAAGTGATAGAAATTCATAATAAAAAAGATTTTTCCCAAAATAACTTCCAATGTGTTATTTCGTCACTGATACAAGAATAATGTCACATTTAATCGATGAAGAAACAAACTGTGGTTGATCGTATTTATTGTTTATCTTGTGAACCGGTTTCCTACCTACAAGATCGCCGTCAGACAAACTTTAGTTTCGACCATGTTAGTTACGTATAGCCAGAAAATAGAATTCCAAAACAGCTGGTGAGGGTTAATGCAAGCCGAATTATAGCATTCAAACTGGACAACCTGAATTTAAAACACATTTACCAAGCTCAGATAGGAACCGACATGTCGTTCAACGATTTCGTAAAGATATGTGCAGATTACCGCAATCAATCACAGTATGGGTTTCTCGTTACTGATACAACGAGAAAACTGAATGATGCAGGTACAGACTGAACTTCCAGGAATTTTTGTATATATAACCATGCAAAGAGATGAGTACATGAGTATACGCATCACCATGAATAAATTAGCACGCATGCCAGGAGCTCAGTTTGATAGAATGGGTGTGCATAGAAAAAACATCCCCTTGTACATGGACCTGAAAATTCAAACTCTCGAACACAAAGTTGGAGGCGTACGCATGGAAGTAGAGTCCTATTGTCAAACCCTGAGACTGAACAATACACTAAATGATCGGGTTAATGCAATCGAGAAGAAAGTAAACGACTTAAGTGAAGGGGGAATAGCTGTCATTGAGATCGGGACACTGTACGAACGGGTTAACGCAATTGAAAAGAAAACTGGCAGTTTAACTGAAGGGAAAATATCTGTTACCGAGAAGGGGGAGCAGCGTAAGAAGAAGAAGAGCGGATATATAAAATCTCACGCTGCACAGAAGTCTGATTAGTATACACCGAGATGTCGACTAAGCATAAAGTCATCGAGGCACGGAAGCCCTTTCGCGAGAAGTTACGGCTGCTGAGGTCAGGGTATTTGAAGCGGGAGCAGACACTGCCAGAAACCTTTAAATCAGTTACTGAATTCCTCGATGAACTCTCAGCGAAATTCCGCGACGACGACAATGACGCTTTTGCCGATTTCATTAACGGTCACAGCGTCGCTAGGATAGACAAAACATTCGGTGTCATTGGTGTGTAACCATACGTGTTGGGCACACAGCCTATAACTGTAAATGATAAAACAATACAGACCGGCGATAATCAATTTCAAAGAACACCCGGTCTACTGAACCTTATTTTCTTAAGACTCAGAGAAACTGTAATGTTCTTGTAATGTATCTTGAAATATTGCTTTTATTTGACCTGTATGGTAATGAAAAAAAGCAGAAGCAATGTAAATACAAATCAATTATAAAACCTTTTTTTGGATGGTGAAAAACTAGCGGTGGTGATGGTATCGACATTTAGCATGAAAGAGTGAGCAATCGACTCCCGCAGTATATATATTACGACAAACCCAATGAGCTAATAGACACGCTACGACCGCTGATGGCATCAGCTGGCGCTGGTAATACAGCTTATTCGACTGATGTTGTTTCAGTAATTTCTGAACTTAGAAAGATAGGCATCATCGATTGACTATGGAGACTGTAGTTCGAGAACTGCGCAAACCAGCACGCATAATATACCCTCGAAGATATGTTATGATTAAACGTTTGGACGACCTGTGGCAGGCGGATCTTGTCGACGTGAGGGAGTACTCACGTGTGAATAATGGATTCAAATACACTCCTGGAAATGGAAAAAAGAACACATTGACACCGGTGTGTCAGACCCACCATACTTGCTCCGGACACTGCGAGAGGGCTGTACAAGCAATGATCACACGCACGGCACAGCGGACACACCAGGAACCGCGGTGTTGGCCGTCGAATGGCGCTAGCTGCGCAGCATTTGTGCACCGCCGCCGTCAGTGTCAGCCAGTTTGCCGTGGCATACGGAGCTCCATCGCAGTCTTTAACACTGGTAGCATGCCGCGACAGCGTGGACGTGAAACGTATGTGCAGTTGACGGACTTTGAGCGAGGGCGTATAGTGGGCATGCGGGAGGCCGGGTGGACGTACCGCCGAATTGCTCAACACGTGGGGCGTGAGGTCTCCACAGTACATCGATGTTGTCGCCAGTGGTCGGCGGAAGGTGCACGTGCCCGTCGACCTGGGACCGGACCGCAGCGACGCACGGATGCACGCCAAGACCGTAGGATCCTACGCAGTGCCGTAGGGGACCGCACCGCCACTTCCCAGCAAATTAGGGACACTGTTGCTCCTGGGGTATCGGCGAGGACCATTTGCAACCGTCTCCATGAAGCTGGGCTACGGTCCCGCACACCGTTAGGCCGTCTTCCGCTCACGCCCCAACATCGTGCAGCCCGCCTCCAGTGGTGTCGCGACAGGCGTGAATGGAGGGACGAATGGAGACGTGTCGTCTTCTGCCTTGGTGCCAATGATGGTCGTATGCGTGTTTGGCGCCGTGCAGGTGAGCGCCACAATCAGGACTGCATACGACCGAGGCACACAGGGCCAACACCCGGCATCATGGTGTGGGGAGCGATCTCCTACACTGGCCGTACACCACCGGTGATCGTCGAGGGGACACTGAATAGTGCACGGTACATCCAAACCGTCATCGAACCCATCGTTCTACCATTCCTAGACCGGCAAGGGAACTTGCTGTTCCAACAGGACAATGCACGTCCGCATGTATCCCGTGCCACCCAACGTGCTCTAGAAGGTGTAAGTCAACTACCCTGGCCAGCAAGATCTCCGGATTTGTCCCCCATTGAGCATGTTTGGGACTGGATGAAGCGTCGTCTCACGCGGTCTGCACGTCCAGCACGAACGCTGGTCCAACTGAGGCGCCAGGTGGAAATGGCATGGCAAGCCGTTCCACAGGACTACATCCAGCATCTCTACGATCGTCTCCATGGGAGAATAGCAGCCTGCATTGCTGCGAAAGGTGGATATACACTGTACTAGTGCCGACATTGTGCATGCTCTGTTGCCTGTGTCTATGTGCCTGTGGTTCTGTCAGTGTGATCATGTGATGTATCTGACCCCAGGAATGTGTCAATAAAGTTTCCCCTTCCTGGGACAATGAATTCACGGTGTTCTTATTTCAATTTCCAGGAGTGTATATTCTAATGGTCATTGATACTCTTTGAAAATAAGCCTGGGAATTACCCGTGAAAGCGAAAACAGGGTAGGAAGTCGCGCATGTGTTTGTTGGATTGCTGCAGACGGGGACGAATAGAAGCCCAGACAACCCTCAAACAGATCACGGTCGTGAGTTGTACAATAGATATGTTAAGGCTGCAATGGAGCGGTATGGAATACATCACTACCACTTGAACGCGAGTATCGTGGAACGTCTGAACAGAACAGTGAAAACCCAAATGCGGCAGCAATTTAATCTTTTTGGCTCACGCAAATGGATTGATATCCTCCTGCAAACGATTGCACAGTATAATTGAACTAAATATCGCACAAAGAAATGAGACCTCTAAATACCATATCAATCGTGGTAAAACGTTAGATCCGCGCAAACACCAATTTAATGTAGATGATTAGAACATATTTCAAAACACGAGATAGCATTTGAGAAGTCATACATGCCAAACTGGTCAGACGAGACATTCACAGTCTCCAAACTGCAGAGAACGAATCCTAGAACCTACCTGAAGGACAGCAGTGGTACTGAAATTGCAGATAGCTTTTACACACAAGAGTTACAGAAGAGCTCGGAACCAGACGTGTATCTCGTAGGGAGGGTCATAGGGCGTCGGGAGAATAGGGCATTAGTTAAATGGTTTGGTTTTCCTGCATCACAAAACAGCTGGACTGACGCTGACGATTTGTTATATAACAGGGAGCGCAGACCACAATCACCTCAGTAGCAACATGCGTGATAGGAGACGCATTAGAGGAGGAGGCGGTATTCTCGGCAAACTACCAGTCGAATTACACATTCTTGGATGTAATTACTGTGGACCTTGAACAAAACTTCAACAACCATTGGCACACGGTGATAAGGGGATAAATCTACTCGACGAAGCGTGTGTGGAACACGACATCACTTACGCGGCAAAAAAAAAAAAAAAAAAATCGTCACACCGCCCATCGAATTTTAGCTGATAAAGCTAAGGAAATAGGTGCGAGAAGGGATATTTGTATAGGTCCAACGCATTGCAGCATTTGCAGTTGAAAATACTATTCGTGATGAAGTTAAGTTTGGCTTGGATGTGAAGAAGTTCAGTTACGTTATGAGCGCTGCGCATAGGGCGCTAAGGAAGAAGGCGAAAACCAAAGGGTGAAGAAGGTGAAAAACTGCAGCTAAGAGCGCCCCGAAGCAGAAAGTAGTGAGGAGAAAAATATCGATTTAACCACCCACGGTTCTACCAATACCCAGTTATTTCCTTCCTCATTCCTGCCTTAGCCGGTCTCTCAGCGGTGGGTTTACTGGCCGGGGGTGCTGCGGCTATTGCCACGACAATCAAGAATGCACAAAAGCTCTCAGGAGCAACTGCAGGAGGCACGAAGACATAGCCAGCCGCATGACGGAGGCAGCAGCCATAGGAATAGGGCTATACTTGAACCATTACAAGAAAGCACTAGGTCTTTTCATAAAAAAATTAAAAAAGAGCCCCCTAGAAATCCTACCTGAGAGGGCGCCTACAAATACAGATCTGCTTAAGTTTGTCACGAAGAAATTCAACATTCCGAGATCCCGAGGTGTGTTTACACGGAATACGTTACCGAAGACTATGTGAAGATCAGGAGAATGCGGAATTGTGAATCTGGATGTAGCAGGAGGGCGTGGATCTCAATGGGTAGCACAAGTTAAAAAAAGAAATACAAGTATTTCAACTCATTCAGCGACCTGCAACCCCCAGAAGAATTGCTGTACTTTACAGGCAGAAGACATGTGTTCTACAATTTTCGACGCTGAGTTTATTATGTTCCTGAGTTGTCATCTGTGCATCATGTTCCTCCTGACTTTTATGATTGATATATAAGGCCGGGTGTTAAGCACCCATTCGCCAGCCGACCGAGGTGGCCGAGCGGTTCTAGGCGCTACGGTCGCAGGTTCGAATCTTGCCTCGGGCATGGATGTGTGTGATGACCTTAGGTTAGTTAGGTTTAAGTAGTTCTAAGTTCTAGGGGACTGATGACCTCAGAAGTTAAGTCCCATAGTGCTCAGAGCCATTTCTTGAACCCATTCGCCAGTCGATGTATAGATGCGATGTCATACTCTCTCACATTAAAAGAACGATCGTCTGTCCAGCGTGTGAATTACTTCCCACCAGTGAATTTAAACGTTGGAGATTGGAGCATCGCGCTTATTGGACTGGAGATATACAACATCATCCCAAATATCACAGAAGCTAACAAAAAACAGAGCATGGAAATTAATGGCAAAACAGAAACTATAGAATTTGAACTTGGTGTATACGCTATTGACGATTTAAACCAAGTTTTAAAACAGTCTGGCAAAGGGACTGAGCTCCGTCCAAAAATCAGTAAACTTAAATCTGAAATAAGGATGGTGAATGCTTCGATTGACTTTAAGCAGAAATGTACAATAGGCCCACTACTGGATTTCACAAAGGGACAGGTTTTGAAGACGGATCACAATAAATTTTACATATCTGATCAGACACTGGATATTCTCCCTGTCAGAGCAATCCGTGTAGAGTGTAACATTGCAACTAACTCATATCTCAATGATAGATTGGTTTATTCAATTTACGGATTCTTCCCATCAGTTGGAACAGGGTATAAGATTGTTGAGACTCCTACCACCGCTATATACCCTCCAGTGACAGTTCAGACGTTGGAGATCTGGAGATCTGGAGATGTGTATTGTGGATCAGAATAACCGACTTATTGACTTTCGTGGTGAGGAAATCATTGTACGACTACATCTGCGGCAAGATGGACGTAAGGTATAAAACCAGCGCAAACAGCGCACAGCACAGCGCTTCGAAGCAGAACCGCAAGGTGATAACACGTGAAAACTACGAGTTTCTTAATTCAGTAGGCTTGAAACCTCGTAATGACGTCGTCGTCTAACATATCTCACCCAGTGGAATATAATGAGCGAATCATACTCCAGGAATTCTTCCCGCATAAGCCTTATGCTTCAACGACATTTAACAAGAACGATGAAATTAGAATTGTCATCCGGTACCAAGACGCTTTAACTCTTCCATGCTAGAGTTTCATATATTTGGATGGATCCTTTAAGAAAAAGGATGGCAGTCATTCAAGGCTTACGCGTAATGCTTTGGTATTCCTGTTTCAGGAAATACGTTATGAACTTAATGAGGTTGAGATTGATCGTAGACGTAATGTTAGCATAGCATCAACCCTTAAAACATATATCTCATCATCACTCTGGGATTTGAATTGCTTAGAAAACGCAAGACGGTTCATAGTCGAGCCTGAGGATAGAACAACGGAAGAGTACCGCCGATTTATGCATGCATACCTCTAAAAATGCTTATGGGGTACCTTGAGAACATGCAGCGAATTATTACGAATGTTAAACAGTTGCTTATTCTGTTACTGAGCGAAACACATAGCAGCTCATACATTCAAGGAGCTCAAGAGGAGAATCATATCATCAATAAAATTATACGGAAAATGCCGTACATCGCTGTGGAAGACTAGGAGCGTTCGAAGCTATGGAATGTTCTGAATACCGGAACATATCTGCCATTAACATTCTGCTCATGGGAGGTTTTTGAGTATCCGTCGATGCCGACAGCGAGCAAATAAACATGGCTTATTAAAAGCTTAGTGCAGCTGGAAACACCAGGCTTCATCAAACTTGCATTCCAGACAAATAGAAGGGGGAATTTAGCAAATGATTCCACCGTATTTCACAACGGTAATTTAGCTATTGCCGGAGCATAATTGAATTCCGAATTCTATCCGTATGACAATTTACCGCTAGAGTGGGATCAGAATGTATGCAGTCTAGCATTTGACATGTATGCAAGGTTCTGTGCTTCATACTACGAAGGTGTTGGAGAGGAAGGATGCCTACTCAGTCCGCGTGAATTCTAGGAGCTGGCGCCAATCATCGTGATAGACTGTTCTAAGCAGAATAAATTAGTTAAATCAGGACCAATAGATGTACGAATCGAATATGAATCTTCATAAAATTTCCCAGAACACACTGCAGCGTATCCTCTATTTCTACACGAACGTGCGGTTAACTATTGCCCATTTACTGCTTTATAATTGACCAAGTGCTGTGGCATGTCCAGAGCATTTCACAATGATAACTTGCGGTGTGAACGTCGTTGCCGACATTCAAGGTTTCTATGATGATGAGTGTAGACAATTCGTATTTAAAGATGTTGCACTCATAGCATACATAGAAGATGCTGGTATAATAGAGATATTCTCTGCAAAAATTGCATCACAGAGGTCTTTCAAGGCTGTGAACTATCCTAAAACATTGAGAAGCGCCAAGTGCCTAACACGTTTCTTTCACGGACTCCACTGGGATAATCCTGGCATACCTTTTGAGGAAATGATGACGTCACTTCGAATATTTGATCACCCTGAGACCAGGCGAGGAGAAGATCACTTGGATGCAGCGAATCTTCAAGTATCCATCTATTGAAGACCTGGAATTCTACGGGTGTCCTGCACAAGAAGAAGCTCAAGAAGAAGAAGATGTGTGAAAATAGTGTTGTGTCTACTTATGAACAAGTAAAATTACTTTTAAGTTGGATTAATAAAAATAAATGATTTTTTATCTCACATTCTGTGTTTTTCTTTCTTTCTACCTAACTCCTACTTATATACACTCCTGGAAATGGAAAAAAGAACACATTGACACCGGTGTGTCAGACCCACCATACTTGCTCCGGACACTGCGAGAGGGCTGTACAAGCAATGATCACACGCACGGCACAGCGGACACACCAGGACCCGCGGTGTTGGCCGTCGAATGGCGCTAGCTGCGCAGCATTTGTGCACCGCCGCCGTCAGTGTCAGCCAGTTTGCCGTGGCATACGGAGCTCCATCGCAGTCTTTAACACTGGTAGCATGCCGCGACAGCGTGGACGTGAACCGTATGTGCAGTTGACGGACTTTGAGCGAGGGCGTATAGTGGGCATGCGGGAGGCCGGGTGGACGTGCCGCCGAATTGCTCAACACGTGGGGCGTGAGGTCTCCACAGTACATCGATGTTGTCGCCAGTGGTCGGCGGAAGGTGCACGTGCCCGTCGACCTGGGACCGGACCGCAGCGACGCACGGATGCACGCCAAGACCGTAGGATCCTACGCAGTGCCGTAGGGGACCGCACCGCCACTTCCCAGCAAATTAGGGACACTGTTGCTCCTGGGGTATCGGCGAGGACCATTCGCAACCGTCTCCATGAAGCTGGGCTACGGTCCCGCACACCGTTAGGCCGTCTTCCGCTCACGCCCCAACATCGTGCAGCCCGCCTCCAGTGGTGTCGCGACAGGCGTGAATGGAGGGAAGAATGGAGACGTGTCGTCTTCAGCGATGAGAGTCGCTTCTGCCTTGGTGCCAATGATGGTCGTATGCGTGTTTGGCGCCGTGCAGGTGAGCGCCACAATCAGGACTGCATACGACCGAGGCACACAGGGCCAACACCCGGCATCATGGTGTGGGGAGCGATCTCCTACACTGGCCGTACACCACTGGTGATCGTCGAGGGGACACTGAATAGTGCACGGTACATCCAAACCGTCATCGAACCCATCGTTCTACCATTCCTAGACCGGCAAGGGAACGTGCTGTTCCAACAGGACAATGCACGTCCGCATGTATCCCGTGCCACCCAACGTGCTCTAGAAGGTGTAAGTCAACTACCCTGGCCAGCAAGATCTCCGGATCTGTCCCCCATTGAGCATGTTTGGGACTGGATGAAGCGTCGTCTCACGCGGTCTGCACGTCCGGCACGAACGCTGGTCCAACTGAGGCGCCAGGTGGAAATGGCATGGCAAGCCGTTCCACAGGACTACATCCAGCATCTCTACGATCGTCTCCATGGGAGAATAGCAGCCTGCATTGCTGCGAAAGGTGGATATACACTGTACTAGTGCCGACATTGTGCATGCTCTGTTGCCTGTGTCTATGTGCCTGTGGTTCTGTCAGTGTGATCATGTGATGTATCTGACCCCAGGAATGTGTCAATAAAGTTTCCCCTTCCTGGGACAATGAATTCACGGTGTTCTTATTTCAATTTCCAGGTGTGTAGTATGTAGCTCTGCCCAGATCCTATGCCTGTCGCCTTGTTCAAGCACAGGAGATATAATTTCAGCCACGTTTGCTATATGTCTTTTGAAGCCGACACAATCACGCGTCGCATGTTCCCAAAAACCTATACGTGCAGCACAATAGGCGAAATCTGATGCAATCATTACATATATTTTGTTTTCTTCCATCTTAAACGTCACCTCCCACATGCTTTAAACTAATATCTTGTGCATCTTACACAGTCTTTATAATCATTTGTAAGGGTAGTGATTTGTGAAATAACAACAAAGACGTATCGTAACGAATAACAATTTTTATTCAGACATAAATACTCACTGTAATAATACAGTTTTACATCCACAAATCTGGTTGTTTCTACAATACACGAAGTAATACTGATTTTAAATTCGTAGTTACTGTTATTTTTTGAAATTTGTTTATTTATTCCAGAATGAGATTTTCACTCTGGAGCGGAGTGTGCGCTGATATGAAACTTCCTGGCAGATTAAAACTGTGTGCCCGACCGAGACTCGAACTCGGGACCTTTGCCTTTCGCGGGCAAGTGCTCTACCAACTGAGCTACCGAAGCACGACTCACGGCTGGTACTCACAGCTTTACTTCTGCCAGTACCTCGTCTCCTACCATCCAAACTTTACAGAAGCTCTCCTACAGAGCTTCTGTAAAGTTTGGAAGGTAGGAGACGAGGTACTGGCAGAAGTAAAGCTGTGAGTACCGGCCCTGAGTCGTGCTTCGGTAGCTCAGTTGGTAGAGCACTTGCCCGCGAAAGGCAAATGTCCCGAGTTCGAGTCTCGGTCGGGCACACAATTTTAATGTTTATTTATTGTTTTTGGTTTTAAAAATAATAGAACTGATTGAATTTTTTTGTACTTTACATTGCAGTACCGTTTACAGCTATTGCAGACATATAGTTTTCCTTCCCCTAATACTATTACTAATGAAATTCCACCCAAACAAAAGACTTAATTTATGCTCTGAACTGGGTGGTTCTGAACGTTTTTCACCCCAAGCAGCCGAAATAATTTATTAATACAATGAAACGAGTGGTCCTAAAATGAACTGGGCTGAACTCACACTTAAAACTAGTTGTTGTTGTTGTGGTCTTCAGTCCTGAGACTGGTTTGATGCAGCTCTCCATGCTACTCTATCCTGTGCAAGCTTCTTCATCTCCCAGTACATACTGCAACCTACATCCTTCTGAATCTGCTTAGTGTATTGATCTCTTGGTCTCCCTCTACGATTTTTACCCTCCACGCTGCCCTCCAATGCTAAATTTGTGATCCCTTGATGCCTCAAAACATGTCCTACCAACTGATCCCTTCTTCTAGTCAAGTTGTGCCACAAACTTCTCTTCTCCCCAATCCTATTCAATACCTCCTCATTACTTACGTGATCTACCCATCTAATCTTCAGCATTCTTCTGTAGCACCACATTTCGAAAGCTTCTATTCTCTTATTGTCTAAACTGGTTATCGTCCATGTTTCACTTCCATACATGGCTACACTCCATACAAATACTTTCAGAAACGACTTCCTGACACTTAAATCTATACTCGATGTTAACAAATTTCTCTTCTTCAGAAACGATTTCCTTGCCATTGCCAGTCTACATTTTATATCCTCTCTACTTCGACCATCATCAGTTATTTTACTCCCTAAATAGCAAAAGTCCTTTACTACTTTAAGTGTCTCATTTCCTAATCTAATCCCCTCAGCATCACCCGATTTAATTTGACTACATTCCATTATCCTCGTTTTGCTGTTGTTGATGTTCATCTTATATACTCCTTTCAAGACACTGTCCATTCCGTTCAACTGCTCTTCCAAGTCCTTTGCTGTCTCTGACAGAATTACAATGTCATCGGCGAACCTCAAAGTTTTTACTTCTTCTCCATGAATTTTAATACCTACTCCGAATTTTTCTTTTGTTTCCTTTACTGCTTGCTCAATATACAGATTGAATAACATCGGGGAGAGGCTACAACCCTGTCTCACTCCTTTCCCAACCACTGCTTCCCTTTCATGCCCCTCGACTCTTATAACTGCCATCTGGTTTCTGTACAAATTGTAAATAGCCTTTCGCTCTCTGTATTTTACCCCTGCCACCTTCATAATTTGAAAGAGAGTATTCCAGTTAACGTTGTCAAAAGCTTTCTCTAAGTCTACAAATGCTAGAAACGTAGGTTTGCCTTTTCTTAATCTTTCTTCTAAGATAAGTCGTAAGGTTAGTATTGCCTCACGTGTTCCAACATTTCTACGGAATCCAAACTGATCTTCCCCGAGGTCCGCTTCTACCAGTCTTTCCATTCGTCTGTAAAGAATTCGCGTTAGTATTTTGCAGCTGTGACTTATTAAACTGATAGTTCGGTAATTTTCACATCTGTCAACACCTGCTTTCTTTGGTATTGGAATTATTATATTCTTCTTGAAGTCTGTGGGTATTTCGCCTGTCTCATACATCTTGCTCACCAGATGGTAGAGTTTTGTCATGACTGGCTCTCCCAAGGCCATCAGTAGTTCTAATGGAATGTTGTCTACTCCCGGGGCCTTGTTTCGACTCAGGTCTTTCAGTGCTCTGTCAAACTCTTCATGCAGTATCTTATCTCCCATTTCATCTTCATCTACATCCTCTTCCATTTCCATAATACTGTCCTCAAGTGCATCGCCCTTGTATAAACCCTCTATATACTCCTTCCACCTTTCTGCCTTCCCTTCTTTGCTTAGAACTGGGTTGCCATCTGAGCTCTTGATATTCATACAAGTGGTTCTCTTCTCTCCAAAGGTCTCTCCAATCTTCCTGTAGGCAGTATCTATCTTACCCCTAGTGAGACAAGCCACTAAATCCTTACATTTGTCCTCTAGCCATCCCTCCTTAGCCATTTTGCACTTTCTGTCGATCTCATTTTTGAGACGTTTGTATTACCTTTTGCCTGCTTCATTTACTGCATTTTTATATTTTCTCCTTTCATCAATTAAATTAAATATTTCTTCTGTTACCCAAGGATTTCTATTAGCCCTCGTCTTTTTACCTACTTGATCGTCTGCTGCCTTCACTACTTCATCCCTCAGAGCTACCCATTTTTCTTCTACTGTATTTCTTTCCCCCATTCCTGTCAATTGTTCCCTTATGCTCTCCCTGAAACTCTCTACAACCTCTGGGTCTTTCAGTTTATCCAGGTCCCATCTCCTTAAATTCCCACCTTTTTGCAGTTTCTTCAGTTTCAATCTGCAGTTCATAACCAATAGATTGTGGTCAGAATCCACATCTGCCCCTGGAAATGTCTTACAATTTAAAACCTGGTTCCTAAATCTCTGTCTTACCATTATATAATCTATCTGATACCTATTAGTATCTCCAGGATTCTTCCAGGTATACAACCTTCTTTTATGATTCTTGAACCAAGTGTTAGCTGTGATTAAGTTATGCTCTGTGCAAAATTCTACAAGGCGGCTTCCTCTTTCATTTCTTCCCCCCAATCCATATTCACCTACTATGTTCCCTTCTCTCCCTTTTCCTACTGACGAATTCCAGTCACCCATGACTATTAAATTTTCGTCTCCCTTCACTACCTGAATAATTTCTTTTATCTCGTCATACATTTCATCAATTTCATCATCATCTGCAGAGCTAGTTGGCATATAAACTTGTACTCCTGTAGTAGGCATGGGCTTTGTGTCTATCTTGGCCACAATAATGCGTTCACTATGCTGTTTGTAGTAGCTAACCCGCACTCCTATTTTTTTATTCATTATTAAACCTACTCCTGCATTACCCCTATTTGATTTTGTATTTATAACCCTGTAATCACCTGACCAAAAGTCTTGTTCCTCCTGCCACCGAACTTCACTAATTCCCACTATATCTAACTTTAACCTATCCATTTCCCTTTTTAAATTTTCTAACCTACCTGCCCGATTAAGGGATCTGACATTCGACGCTCCGATCCGTAGAATGCCAGTTTTCTTTCTCCTGATAACGACGTCCTCTAGAGTAGTCCCCGCCCGGAGATCCGAATGGGGGACTATTTTACCTCCGGAATATTTTACCCAAGAGGACGCCATCATCATTTAATCATACAGTAAAGCTGCATGTCCTTGGGAAAAATTACGGCTGTAGTTTCCCCTTGCTTTCAGCCGTTCGCAGTACCAGCACAGCAAGGCTGTTTTGGTTAATGGTACAAGGCCAGATCAGTCAATCATCCAGACTGTTGCCCCTGCAACTACTGAAAAGGCTGCTGCCCCTCTTCAGGAACCACATGTTTGTCTGGCCTCTCAACAGATACCCCTCCGTTGTGGTTGCACCTACGGTACGGCCATCTGTATCGCTGAGGCACTCAAGCCTCCCCACCAACGGCAAGGTCCATTGTTCATGGGGGAAAACTAGTATAACTTGGATAACTATCGGTAGGTGAAACTTAAAAACTAATCTAATAGTATTTACATATGCACTCATGCAATCATACATGCACATCAAGTGCAAAAGCGAGAAATGCGGTAAACCCAATCTTTTCCTTCCTTTACATTTTTAAAGCGTTTTTGATGATTTTGGTTCATTTGTTTAATCTTTTATATACATATGTACCTTGCACATTTTTAAGTTCTTTGTATAGTCGTGTGTAGATATTATGGTATTTATTTAGACGAAGGAACAGTATATGTTTACACCACACAGGCATACATATTTACACGGACATCCACACTCAAAACACTCTTACAAACATACACACAGACAAACATAAGCGCTCACACATGCAGGCACGCTGTAAATCACACATACAATATCTAAACTACGATGTGAGAGCCATACTATTAGGTACACACCCTTACTCAGCCAGTCACTCATCACTGTCTCTCATTCACACCGTCAGATTCCCCCACCCCCACTCAGGCTTCAAGTAAATAGTGTGAGTAGGGAAGGGTTTCAATCCCATTATCACAAATGACTCTTTTATCGTCATGAGGTGACAATTCGACATTAGACTGTAGCACAGTATACACCTTGTGACTTCGTGTCTCGCTGTACCAAATGAGGAGGTTGCGGCAGAGCACCGCGAACCCAACCATAGAGGCACTGCAAGTAGTCTTGGACCATGGGGACACGTGATGCCGCACGTTGCACACCCTTAGCCCGCCTCTGGGTGGCTCCATCTATTGTACAATATGCATAAATTTTGAATCGTATACCCACAAACTCCACAATCGGCAACCCATCCGCCTCATCTTTCATTAGGCCGATAACCTTCTTGTTCTGAGCAAAAATACCGTAAGGATTATTGGTTGCGTATCCCGATGTGTCCAATTCATTGCCAGGACGCCCAATTACTTCATATGGATCACAATTCTTCACCCAATAGATGAAGCTATCTGTAGCCATATAAAGTAACTTTGGTTCCACGAAATGAGTTTTAACAAACTCATAGTGGAAGCACTGCATGTTAAGTTTAGAGATGTTCAGTATAAACATACCTAATTGAGTGGTTTCATAAACTCTGATGAAACCTTCGACATCTCCACAGTAACAAAGTTCTCACTGAAAATAGTGGCCTGCTTAAAATTTGGTCTGGCGATGCACTTTCTTATGTCCCATGGTCCATCCCATTCGGTCCTAATCAAAATATCGCGATCATTTCTTACAATCTGCATGGCTTTACCGAGAGAGTAATTATTAATAAGTTTGTAAAAATCTTTTTTGAAATCACTAGTCGCGCCCACTCTCTTTTCGGTATTTAACTCAATATACTCCAACCAGGGGCATTGATTGATGGAGATAGCCCGAGTGATTCTACCTAGCTCCATCTCTAAGCTGAGACACTGCTGGAGATTACAATAATGAATTACATACCCCTCCTTGTGTCCAAGAGTGGTCATTAGTTTAGGGATAGTGCTTCCTCGTGGAACTTGTTCCTCTGGACATAACGGCAAGTCCTTGTCATTTCATGCAACCTAACAGGGTATATGAGGTCTGCCTCCACCACATACCCTACATCAGAATCAGCCACCAGACCCAATATTTTTTCACTGAATCCCTCTAATTCCTTTTCGGACACCCACTGAATACCACCAACCGGCAGTGGCTGCATCATGGCGTGCCCATATAACTTATTCACATTCAAATATAGAATATAACTTGGATCGAGGGATGTGTTAAACTCCACACCCATGCATGGATTATTTGCCTTGGCGTGTCTATGGACACACTGGCAAAGACCTCCACGGATCCCACACTCAAAGAACACCTCGATTTCTTGAGAAGGGCCTCCCAGGACAACCCAGGTGCTGTGTAATAAAAGGCAGGGTCCAGAGAGTACATGGGCATGCATACACTTCGGAACTTTTCAAAAACATCCGCAAGCTAGCGCGCGTCGGTGTCCATGTATAGTCTTGCATATTTACCTAAATGTTAAATTCCCGCCCTACATACACGGCATGCTCATAATCTGCACTAGTTATGGCCTTGCCTGTGAGAGTACTGGTAAATGCAGTTATGTCTGGTAGCCTGGTTTCGTCGAGTTCCTCATCAGGGTATGCATATCTTCCTCAGGTAGAGTTTCAACGAGTTTCTGGAGTGACAGCTGCATAAAATGTAGCGTGTCAAGGAAGTGGGGCGTAATTTTTGGCGACATTCGTTTGGAAAATGAAATATACTTCTCAACATTCTCAGGCAGGACACTGACCTGATTTTTCTCCCAAATGAAACCAACCAATTGCTCTACTAGAAAATGAGCGTCAAACCCACTTAAATTATGGAAGATAACTAGTATGTGTCAAGGTAACTTTTATTTCAAATTGCATTGGTTGTGAGCTGCACTGTGGAACTTCCTCATAAGATGACAATGATCTCTAAGGGGAGTTTCAGCTTTTCTGTCTAACAGGTGCCCCCAAATATCACAGTTAACAGCATCATTGTATAATTTTTTTTTTCCTCCTCCAATTCGGTCATGAGGATGTTGGTGCCGTAAAGCCTATCAACATCCCATGAGAGTTTTTGAAGCTCAGTGAACAACCAAACTGCAGGATTATTCTAATACTTGACTCATACGAACATGCAATTTGGTAAGTCGCCGCAGACAGTATTCGTTTTTGCATGAAGAATCCCTTCACAGTGGATGATATGGGCAGAAATCATTCTTGGTGGGGAGCATTTAATAAACTTGTTTTCTTCTATAGGTTCCCTGGATTCACAGTCCTCCAGATGCCTTTTTAAATACATTTTTTCTGAAAAAGCGTTTAGACACCTGAAGTGATTGGATTAGAAGTGATTGGATTAGAATGAAAAACCTTCTCAATTTCGAAAATTTCTGTTCACAAAGTTCAAAAATTCCTTTTAATTTACTTCTTCTTTATTTATCACCTATTTTATATTGACCTTCAATGCCTTCTAAATATATTATATAAACAATTTGCATTAATGTTTTCATTTTTATGCTTACATCTTCAGTTTTCGTTTCTGTTGTTTAATGTTTTGTGTTATTATATTCATCAATTAATTCAGAAAATAAATCATCATCAGCTTAAGCAGAGTTCATACTGCATCCAATCTACTTATAATTACAATGTAAACCAAATTTTTTTTCACATCTTTATTTATAATGTTCTATGACATCTTTCACCATCAGAAGCTTAAATTGGAGAAAAGTTGAATAAAGTTTAATTTTACATAACTAGTTGAAAATCTTTATTATAAAATTCTTTACCATTATCTGTCAGCAAATTCCTTGGGCATCTTTGGCTTAAAGCTTTTTTCAAAAGGATTGACTATGTTTCTAATATTTTTTAACTGGAACAGCACAAGACTATTTTGAAGAAACATCAATAACGGGCAATAAATATTAATATCCTTTATTTATTTTTGGAAGCCCCTTACATTACATGAATCAATTTATACTAAATCTACTTGTCATAAATAATCCACACCAAAACAAAAAAATGCATGAAATTGTTTTCTCTCTTATTTATGGAGTTCACTAATTATTTCTTTGCAAATGTTATTAGGCTGCACCCCACCAACTAATATTTTTTTTAAAAAACTACATTTTTTAGTTTTACCTACTGAACAAATTCATTCAATTTGTTCCTTTCAAAGTTTTGTTATTGTTCTATTTGGGTTAATGCATCAACATATTTTTTTATATTTTGGGCATGAATTGTGATTGTCTTCAATGTGATAGAGGCTATACATGTAAAGGAATTAAAAAATTAATAGACTCTAAATTTACTAAACGTCTTATATACTTATACATAAATAAAATTAATGCTTTATCCAATGGCGAATTAAGGCCTTATTCCTTCCAGAATGAGATTTTCACTCTGCAGCAGAGTGGGCACTGATATGAAACTTCCTGGCAGATTAAAACTGTGTGCCCGACCGAGACTCGAACTCGGGACCTTTGCCATTCGCGGGCAGGTGCTCTACCATCTGAGCAACCGAAGCACGACTCACATCCGGTACTCACAGCTTTACTTCTGCCAGTATCTCGTCTCCTACCTTAAAAACTTTACAGAAGCTCTCCTGCGAACCTTTCAGAACTAGCACTCCTTATTTTTTAACCTCAATTAAATAGTATCATTTTCAGTTTAGTTCATTTTACATCTCTGTTTTCCTACTCAACTGACAGAATGCATCCAATTATTGTGAGCCTAAAATCATCAAATGTGAACTATTTCTCCTCTTTTTTACCTTAAACAATATTTTTTTCTTATAAATTATAATTTTGAACGCAAACAAACGCTTCAAATACCTCATTAAATGTAATTTATAATGTTTTCTGTGGCAATCCCTTGTTTCTAGGACTATGTCTATCATTAAAAGAACTCTTCAGGTTATTTATCTTTTAATTGCGACATTTTGTGATCTCATAATAGATTCCATTTCTTTAGTTAATATCTGTGAGAATTTTGTTGTATACAGCCTTTCTAACAAGATCTTTTACTTATTTTACTAGATCTGGTTTGTCAACACAGTTATTGATTTATGTTAAAATATTTGTGTATTCAACTTTAGTAACAAGATTATTTCATTCTTTTCCTAAATATTGTTTGATTACAGCATCAAAAACATCCATAGTCTCTTTTGTATTTATCACCCTTCTGCCTTTAAAATCAGTATATTTTAGTTGCAGTTAACATAATGTGTAATTGTTTTTAAACTGTTCAATTACATCCTTAATTTTTAATTTATTTTATTTTCTAATTGTTCAAATTCATGACAGTTAATTTTTTATTCTTATTCTTTATAAATTTTTGATGTTATTTCTCCTTTTGCTTGTTTATTAATTTTTGGGTGTATGTCTTAAATGTTTATTTTGTTGCATATGATGTTCTCTTATTAAATTATATCGTTAATTTATAATTGTCTGATAATAGTAATACCACAAATGCAAATAAATTGTCACAAAGAATTTCATTAAATTTAAGTTCTTTGGAGATCATAATATAAATATTTTCCCATACATAATTAATTAATTGTCATTCATATTACCACCACATAAATATATACAATTGTTGTTTTATTTCTTTTATAATAGCAAATCCAGTAAGTACTAACATTATGGGATATATATAAAATAACTATACCTCATCCAAATGTTTTTGGTTCATTAGGTAATTCATCTATCATAAAAACGACTCTAAAATGTTTAATTATTCATTCATTAGCAAGGTTTTCATCATGAAAAATTGATAACAATTTATTGTTTCTGGAAATTTCTTTTTTCTAATCTATCCACAGCTGATTTCTTATTTTCCATTGCTAAATTATGTCTTTTATGTTCTTTTAATTTCTTATCTTTTTGTTTTTATCTATTATTGGTTTTGGAATGCCACTATACTAATAGGGCCCAAATATGGTGTAATTGCAGTTAATACAGCTAATACTGCATGTAAATATCCACGTTTGTGTTTTGTTACTGCAGAACCTGTTTTTACTTTTTCTTATAAGATATTCGATAATAGTTTTCAAAACTAGACTACCTGATGTAATATGTAACATGTAAATTGCTGCCAGTTTTTATCTTTCTTTTGTTTCTGAGTATCACTTAACAAATTATCAATAATATTTAATTGTTTATTACTTAGTTTAATTTTAACTTCTTTAGGTACAGATTTAACACTTGGAAGTAAAGTACAGTCAATTGTAAAGTTGGTAATTTATATAGATTAAAAAAACAAAAAAGAATTTTATACAGCCAGACAATAATCATCCAAATCCATGCCTAATTTCTGTTTTCCTTACATTCTTTCTCTAAAAACCTGTAATGTTAAATTTTTCACCAAGTGGTGCATCTTCAACATACAGTCTTTCTTTTGCAGCTACGTAAAGTTCTTTATCTGCTTCATGACCTTTTTCTAAATCTTTATCATCTGTATATGCAATATAATGTATTTTACAACCTTCATCTAATATCTTTATTCCTGGATCGCCACAAGCTAATCTTCCATATGGCTTGGTCCACAGGCCATAGTAATTATAATCAAGAGAATGCATTATGAATGGCACTTTATTAATTTAAGTATTAACTAATACTTTTCCATATTTCTCAAATTCCAAAAATGTGTGAAGTAAATTATTCAAAAATCTAATTAGATAAGCTATATTTTATTTATTATAACAATAATCTGGTAAGATTTATTTGCTAACAATTTTGTTGTACCTACTTTTTCATGATTTTAATTTTCATTTTCAGCTCATTTTCCTCCATGAACAATTGCTAATCTATCAATTAAATCTCTAACATGATTCAATCTAATATAGTCGATTGATTTTTCTGTATATTTTGTAACCAAGCCTTCACCAGTTTCTTTCAGATATATTATCTGATGAATCATCAAGATTTCCTTCTGTAAAACAAGGAAGATGATGATCAACACTGCATCTAACCAAATTATTATATTTATTTTCTTTACTGAATTTTATTTTATTGTGATTATTTTCATTAAATACTGCTTCTGATTTGCATAAAATTCTGAGGTAATTTAATAAACCATCACCATTAAATTGTTCGGCTAAACCTTGTGTAATGATCCCCTTTTTAGTTCAAAGATATATTTGACCATCTTTACCTCTATATTTCTTCCCATTACTACTTAATTTATCCTCATAAAATAACACAGGTAAAGTACAAATATATTAAACGTACCAACAGGTCTCCATCCAAAAATTTGGTCTTCACTGTAATTATATAGTCTAGGAATCTTTCAATTATATTTATATTTCCGATATTTTGTATTAAGATTTTTCTTTCTTTAGTCTCGTCACATAGTTATTGAATAAATCTTGTATTTCCAAATTACTTTATGTTATCATGTTGTGAAATTTCATTATGCTTAACTGATGGAGTATCATTAAATTCTTCTCAGTAATGTAGTTATTGTGATAAGGAAACCTTAGTTTTCTCAGTTGCTTTTAAAGTCTTAACTATTTCTTTGACTGCATCAGTAATGGGTTGATAATTTTTATATTTTTTGTGTTTGTGTCTAGGTTGTTTCTTCCAGTTTTTAGCTTGTTCTTTCAACTGTTCATCAACTCTTCTATTTTGTCTAGCTCTTTTAACAGTCCTGTGTTATACTCTACAAACATTTATTGTGGATAAAAGACTTTGATTACTTATTTCTAATTGTTTAACGTTTATCTATAATGTGATATACTTATCTTTAAGATTTAATTTTATATTTGACTTGTTTAATGTTAATTTTTAAAATGTTTATGTGTAACCTGTTTAAAATTCATGTTTATATTTATTCTACATTATATTTATGTTTATGTTTTTAAAAGATTTTTAATCTTATTTCTACAATGTCAATCATTAATGATGTTTTTCCACACTCATATGGACCGATTAGTGCACATTGAGTAGAATTTGGTAAAGTTTTGGAATGTTTATTTTTAATTTTTTTTCTTAAGTTTTTATTTCTTGTGCCTGATTCATTTTTTTTATTCATTTCAATACATATTTTTTATTAGTACTAAATGAAATGGTGTGGGTTTCTGTTGTCATGTCCTAGTTCATGAACTATGGGCAATGTATGAGTGGCCAAGTAAGTGGTCCTGAAAGTCAGGATACCAGTTACTTTGGAATAAGGCTGGGCATCTTGGACATAATCTGAGTCATGGTCACCTTTGTGCTCAGATGGCAAAGACTATCAAATCCACTGGTTAGTCCCTCAGACATTAGGGGTAAAACACAGAGGGGCCTAGGACAAGTAAGGCTAGCAACCTGCTTCCCTGGTACTTTAAATATGATGCTGGCAACAATCAGAGCAAAATTCCTCGGACCTTTGGAGGTGACGGAGTCCCACCTCTAACTGACAAACCTGGGACTCCTAAGATATGACTTGGCAAACGAATGGTAACGAGATGGGAAGCCATTAATATCAATGGGGGTTACTCTGGGAAGAAGGTAGAGCTGGCAGAGGTCGCACATAAGATGGAGTTGGATGTTTTAGCTGTTAGTGACATTCGGGTAAGGGGTGAGAAAGAAGTGGAAGTGGGAGAATACAAGGTGTACCTGTTAGGAGTCAAAGCAGGAAGAGCACAATGGGCTGTAGGGCTTTACATCAGGAAACAAATGGAACCCAGCGTACTTGCAGTAAGGTATGCAAACAAACGACTGATGTGGATAGATTTGACAGTGTCTAGGAAGAGAATTAGGATTTTGTCAGCATATTCGCTTTGTGAAGGGACAGATCAAGATAAGATGGATAGTTTTTATGATGCACTCAGTGATGTAGTTGTTAGAGTAAAGGACAAGGATAGTGTTCTTCTCATGGGTGATTTTAATGCCAGGATTGGAAATCGAACAGAAGGGTATGAAAAGGTTATGGGTATATTTGGAGAGGATATGGAGGCCAACAGGAACGGGAAACAACTCTTGGATTTTTGTGCCAGTATAGGCTTGGTAGTCACAAACTCCTTTTTTAAACGTAAGAACAGTCACCGGTATACTTGAGAAGGCAGGGGAACCAGATCTGTCATTGACTAAATAATAACAGATCAGGAATTAAGGAAGGCTGTGAGAGGCATACGTGTATTCAGGGGATTCTTTGACGACACTGATCACTATTTAATCTGCAGTGAAGTTGGTATTGTGAGGCCGAAAGTGCAGGAGGTCAGGTCCATATGTAGGAGGACAAGAGTGGAGAAACTTCAGGATAAGGAAATCAGGCACAAGTACATAACAGCGATCTCAGAAAGGTACCAATTAGGTGAATGTAGTCAATTACAGTCGTTGGAAAAGGAATGGACAAGGTAGAGGGACACAGTACTAGAAGTGGCTTAAGAATATCTTGGAGCAGTAGTGTGTAAAGGTAGGATGAAGCAAACAGCTTGGTGGAATGACACAGTCAAGGCAGCCTGTAAAAGGAAAAAGAAGGCGTGTCAAAAATGGCTACATACTAGAACTCAGGTAGACAGAGAAAGTTATGTTGAAGAAAGAAACGAAGCCAAACAGATAATTGCAGCATCCAAGAAGAAATCTTGTGAAGACTTTGGAAACAGGTTGGAGACTTTGGGTCAAGCTGCTGGAAAACCATTCTGGAGTGTAATTAGCAGTCTTCGAAAGGGAGGTAAGAAGAAAATGGCAAGTATTTTGGACAGGTCAGGAAAACTGCTGTTGAATCCTATTGATGCCTTGGGCAGATGGATGGGATTATTTTGAAGAGTTGCTGGATGTAGGTGAAAATACGATCAGTAATGTTTCAGATTACGATGTACAATTGTACAGGAATGATGATCGAAATAGGATCACATTTGAGGAAGTGGAGAAAATGGTCAATAGATTGCAGTGCAATAAATCAGCTGGGGTGGATGAAATTAAATCGGAACTCATCAAATACAGTGAAATGTCAGGTCTTAAATGGCTATACAGGATAATTGAAATGGCGTGGGAGTCGGGACAGGTTCCTTCAGACTGGACGAAAGCAGTAATCTTTAAACATGGAAACAGAACAGATTCTAACAACTACAGAGGTATCTCTTTAATCAGCATTGTGGGTAAAATCTTCTCAGGTATTGTTGAAAGGAAAGTGCAAGTATTAGTTGAGGACAAATTGGATGAAAATCAGTGTGGGTTTAGGCGTCTTAGAGGTTGTCAGGACCAGATCTTTAGCTTACGGCAAACAATGGAGAAGTGTTACGAGTGGAACAGGGATGCTTTATAGATCTAGAAAAGGCATATGACCGGGTTCCTAGGAGGAAGTTATTGTCTGTTCTACGAGATTATGGAATAGGAGGCAAACTTTTGCAAGCAATTAAAGGTCTTTACATAGATAGTCAGGCAGCAGTTAGAGTTGACGATAAATTGAGTTTATGGTTCAGAGTAGTTTCAGGGGTAAGACAAGGCTGCAACCTGTCTCCACTGTTGTTCATATTATTTATGGATCATATGTCGGAAACAATAGACTGGCTGGGTAAGATTAAGATATGTGAACACAAAATAAGTAGTCTCACATATGCAGATGACTTAGTTGTGATGGCAGATTCGGTTGAAAGTTTGCAAAGTAATATTTCAGAGTTAGATCAGAAGTGTAAGGACTATGGTATGAAGATTAGCATCTCCAAAACGAAGGTAATGTCAGTGGGAAAGAGATATAAACGGATTGAGTGCCAAATAGGAGGAACAAAGTTAGAACAGGTGGAAGGTTTCAAGTACTTAGGATACATATTCTCACAGGATGGCAATATAGTGAAAGGACTGGAAGCGAGGTGTAGCAAAGCTAATGCAGTGAGCGCTCAGCTACGATCTACTGTCTTCTGCAAGAAGGAAGTCAGTACTAAGACTAAGTTATCTGTGCACCGTTCAATATTTCGACCAACTTTGTTGTATGTGAGCGAAAGCTGTATGGATTCAGGTTACCTTATCAATAAGATTGAGGTTATGGATATGAAAGTAGCTAGGATGATTGCAGGTACTAGTAGATGGGAACAATAGCAGGAGAGTGTCCACAATGAGGAAATCAAAGAAAAACTGGGAATGAACTCTATAGATGTAGCAGTCAGGGTGAACAGGCTTAGATGGTGGGGTCATGTTACCCGCATGGGAGTAGCAAGGTTACCCAAGAGACTCATGGGTTCAGCAGTACAGGGTAGGAGGAGTCGGGGTGGACCAAGGAGAAGGTACCTGGATTCGGTTAAGAACGATTTTGAAGTAATAGGCTTAACATCAGAAGAGCCACCAATGTTAGCACTGAATAGGGGATCATGGAGGAATTTTATAAGGGGGATTATGCTCCAGACTGAACGCTGAAAGGCATAATCAGTCTTAAATGATGATGATGATGATGATGATGGCTAAATGAAATGTCTTTTTCTATTGAGTATTAAGTCATCTGTTCTCAAATAAGATTAATGGTGCCTATATGAGGTAGCTACAGTAACATGTCACTATTTGCTTTTTATACAACATTCTTAACTCCTAATATTACTTCACAATATAATAAATTATAGCCTGATGTAGATATAATAGAAATTCCTGTAGGAGAATACAGTTTAATAAATTTAAAAAAATTTATTAACTGTGCAGGAGAGCTTCAGCGAAGTTTGGATGGTAGGAGACGAGGCACTGGCAGATGTGATGCTGTGTGTACAACGTGTGAGTCGTGCTTGGGTAGCTCAGATGGTAGACCACTTGCCCAAGAAAGGCAAAGGTCCCGAGTTCGAGTCTCAGTTCAGCACACACTTTTAATATTCCAGGAAGTTTCAAATTTAAAACTGTTCTTCCACATAGTTACACTAAAATCTTTTCAGGAGATGAATATAAACTAAAGAGTCTTATAATTTTAAAATTTAAATATCAGGATAAAAACTCATTAAAGCTCAGTCTTCCACATTACTGAATTTAAAAAACTTTTTATTTCAGTCTTTTTAATTTTTATTTGTTAATTTTTAATTGCTTGAATCTGTTAATTTAAATTCCTTGTTTGTTAACTTTTACTTGCTTTAATTCATTAACTTATAAATATTTTAATTCTTAATTTAACTGTATGGTATCTCTTAGTTGTGGCCAAGATAGAGGCAAAGCCAACACCTACTACAGAAGTAAAAGTTTATAGGCCAACTAGCTCTGCAGATGATCAAGAAATTGATGAATTGTATGATGAGATAAAAGAAATTATTCAGGTAGTGAAGGGAGACGAAAATTTAATAATCATGGGTGACTGGAATTCGACAGTAGGAAAAGGAAGAGAAGGAAACGTAGTACGTGAGTATGGATTGGAGTTAAGAAATGAAAGAGGAAGCCACCTGGTAGAATTTTGCACAGAGCATAAAATCATAGCTAACACTTGGTTCAAGAATCATGAAAGAAGGTTGTATACATGAAAGAACCCTTGAGATACTAAAAGGTTTCAGATAGATATATAATGGTAAAACAGATATTTAGGAACCAGGTTTTAAATTGTAAGACATTTCCAGGAGCAGATGTGGACTCTGACCACAATCTATTGGTTATGAACTGTAGATTAAAACTGAAGAAACTGCAGAAAGGTGGGATTTTAAGGAGATGGGACCTAGATAAACTGACTAAACCAGAGGTTGTACGGAGTTTCAGGGAGAGCATAAGGGAACAATTGACAGAAACGGGGGAAAGAAGTACAATAGAAGAAGAAGGGGTAGCTCTGAGGGATGAAGTAGTGAAGGTAGCAGAGGATGAAGTAGGTAAAAAGACAAGGGCTAGTAGAAATCCTTGAGTAACAGAAGAAATATTGAATTTAATTGATGAAAGGAGAAAATATAAAAATGCAGTAAATGAAGCAGGCAAAAAGGAATACAAACATCTCAAAAATGAGATCGACAGGAAGTGAAAAATGGCTAAGCAGGGATGGCTAGAGGACAAATGTAAAGATGTAGAGGCTTATCTCACGAAGGGTAAGATAGATACTGCCTACGGGATACTTAAAGAGACCTTTGGAGAAGAGAGAACGACTTGCATGAATATCAAGAGCTCAGACGGAAACCCAGTTCTAAGCAAAGAAGGGAAAGCAGAAAGGTGGAAGGAGTATATGGAGGATCTATACAGGGGCGATGTTCTTGAGGACAATATTATGGAAATGGAAGAGGATGTAGATGAAGATGAAATGGGAGATATGATACTGCGTGAAGAGTTTGACAGAGCACTGACAGACCTATGTCGAATCAAGGCTACCGGAGTAGACAATATTCCATTAGAACTACTGACAGCCTTGGGAGAGCCGGTCCTGGCAAAACTCTACCATCTGGTGAGCAAGATGTATGAGACAGGCGAAATTCCCTTAGACTTCAAGAAGAATATAATAATTCCAATCCCAAAGAAAGCGGGTGTTGACAGATGTGAAATTTACCGAACTATCAGTTTAATAAGTCACAGCTGCAAAATACTAACGCGAATTCTTTAAGACGAAAAGAAAAACTGGTAGAAGCCGACCTCGGGGAAGATCAGTTTGGATTCCGTAGAAATGTTGGAACAGGTGAGGCAATACTGACCCTACGACTTATCTTAGAAGAAAGATTAAGGAAAGGCAAACCTACGTTTCTACCATTTGTAGACTTAGAGAAAGCTTTTGACAGTGTTGATTGCAATACTCTCTTCCAAATTCTGAAGGTGGCAGGGGTAGAATACAGGGAGCGAAAGGCCAGATACAAATAGTACAGAAACCAGAGGGCAAATATAAGAGTCGAGGGACATGAAAGGGAAGCAGCGATTGGGAATGGGGTGAGACAGGGTTTTAGCCTCTCCCCGATGCTATTCAATCTGTATATTGAGCAAGCAGCAAAGGAAACAAAAGAAAAGTTCGGAGTAGTATTAAAATCCATGGAGAAGAAATTAAAACTTTGAGGTTCGCCGATGACATTGTAATTCTGTCAGAAACAGCAAAGGACTTGGAAGAGCAGTTGAACGGAATGGAGAGTGTCTTGAAAGGAGGGTATAAGGTGGACATCAACAAAAGCAAGACAAGGATAATGGAATGTAGTCGAATTAAGTCGGATGATGCTGAGGGAATTAGATTAGGAAATGAGACACTTAACGTAGTAAAGGAGTATTGCTATTTGGGGAGCAAAATAACTGATGAAAGTCGAAGTAGAGAGGATATAAAGTGTAGACTGGCAATGGCAAGGAAAGCGTTTCTGAAGAAGATAAATTTGTTAACATCGAGTATTGATTTAAGTGTCAGGAAGTCGTTTCTGAAAGTATTTGTATGGAGTGTAGCCATGTATGGAAGTGAAACGTGGACGATAAATAGTTTAGACAAGAATAGAATAGAAACTTTCGAAATGTGGTTCTACAGAGGAATGCTGAAGATTAGATGGGTAGATCACATAACTAATGAGGAGATAATGAATCGAATTGTGGATAAGAGGAGTTTGTGGCACAACTTGACTAGAAGGAGGGATCGGTTGGTAGGACATGTTCTGAGGCATCAATGGATCACCTACTTAGTACTGGAGGGCAGCTTGGTGGGTAAAAATCGTAGAGGGAGACCAAGAGACGAATACACTAAGCAGATTCAAAAGGATGTAGGCTGCAGTAGGTACTGGGAGATGAAGAAGCGTACACAGGATAGAGTAGCATGGAGAGCTGCATCACACCAGTCTCAGGACTGAAGACCACAACAACAACAACTACATCTCTTGGTTTTAAATTCATTGGTTTTACAGCATTAGGACTGAAATTTTAAAATGATGGTTTTATATGGGAAAATTTAAGAAATATGCTTTTGATTAAATGCACTACAGCCTGCAGATTGAATCTACTTTTATTCATTTTTGGGAGTGCTCAGTGGTCTTTGCAGTGTACTGTCTACTCCTTCAAGCGACGATTTACAAAACTGAATCTGTGATAGACTTACTTCTCTCTTAGAATTGAAAAAAGTTGAGCAGTTTTATGATAACTATGTTGATTTGTTTAGGCTAGGCATTGTAGAAAGCCAACATTATGGAATTTTCATAACACATTATCATCATGTAATTCCTGTAAGTTAATTACTAGAGAAACTGTGTTGAAGGCATAGTTGTTGTGAAAGTTGTAAGATTTTATACATAATTAATACAGAAGTTGAGAAATAATTTGAAAAGCTGGTGAGAGATGGCATGTACACTGTGCAGCTCATAATGTATCAGCGTTCATAATTAAGCTCGTCCCCACAATCTGTCTTTGCAGTCCCATCACAATCCTTCCAAAACGTCCTCCACTCACAGCAGTATGGAGGTAGCACAAACTAACAATGAAAGTTGGCATCATATCTTGTAGACTCAGTTGCCACTCAGTTGGCCAAGTGAAGCAAGTCAAGGGAGGTGGTGCAGTTCCGTAGACAGTGTCTTTCAGTGTGCTCCACAGCAAGTAGTCACAACGAATCAGATCGGGCGAATAGCGACGCCAATCCATACAGTGCGCCAGTAAATTTACGGTACTCCAACGCAATGATTCTATTACCAATGTACTCATCAAGAAATCGTAACACCTGTTCGATGTGATGTGGTGTGGCTCTGTGCCTGATCCTGCCTCCGACGGTACCAATGTGGTGACAAACTGTTCCAAAATCGCAACGTAACAACCACTAGTGATAGTTTCTCGAATGAGAAAAGGCCAGTAATGCCTCTGATACATACCGGAGCCCAAAGAGTAAATTAAGGTGGATACAGTGGGTTATCTTCACAGAAAATGGATTTTCGCGGCCCGAAGATCGTCAGTTCAAAATTCCATTGAGATGGAAATGGGCTTCATCTGTGAAATCAATCAATGTGAGAATCTGCTTGACAAAATTAGCCTTCTGTTACACAGCTCGTACGAGTGTGGCCTGGTGGCATTGGATTTTGAATGGAAAGATGTGGAGGCTCTGTCTCAGTATTTTATGCGTGCTGGAACGCTTCAAACCAATCACTGCCGCAATTCTTCAGACGGAATTGCTTGAATTTTACTGAATAATTCCAGAAACCGTGGCACCACCATCTTCAGGAGTTTGCCTGGGGGCCAACATTCTCTATTAGATCATCAGGCACGCTGCCTGTCCGTCGGAACTTAGCGAAGAGCTTGCGAATGCTTTTCGCGTAATGTCTTTTCGGAATATTAAACCGTGTCTGAAAGCTGCGCCTTGTTGCCTTAGGACTGTGTATTCCAGTGTCAGAAAACACATTGTTCAGTGGAATATATGATTCCAACCTCTCCCTTCGAAACGATAACCTCCTTTCACTTTTCGACGGTAGAATTGATCGCTGTGAGCTGCGGCACATCATTTATCGGCATCATGTATTGCCATTATAGCACCATCTGTTAGCGGTTTTTCGAAATATTTTGACATTTCTGTATAACTTCCTTGCAACGTTCTTGTAGCTTTCACAATAAACACACCGTTTGTAGAACTCGTCCATTGATCTTAGTTTTCGAGATATTTCGTTTTGAAATCAGCGGCTCCTTCGCTGGATATCTTGTAGGTAGAACAGCGGAAGATACTGGTCTAGCGATGTTGCAGCTCTGATGGCTGGTTATTTCACGTTTCATAGGACCTATACGATGCGAAGTTAGAAAAGGAGAAAAGAAAAAAAAAACCTGGCCCATCATAGGATCGATTGTACCACAACATTGATTTACTAGAAATAGCAAATAAAGTCCTCGACCAAACAGTTTCTGTTGTATCTCATGTTTCGGGTATCAATCAGCAATATTGCCACTCTCCGGTATGAAACATCCACTCTCGCAGTCACACATGTAATGTCAGCTGTCATTATTATTAGAAGGACAAAAGATAATGGTGCCAAAAATGTTCGGTGCAGTACTCTGTCGGTGTTGTTAATATGCAGGAGTGCTCCATCGCAGGCCACAACAAACAACGGCGCCGGACGGTGCGCCCTCACAGGCCGTGTCCTGAATTAAAACGAGCGATAATTGTTGGGACGCGGGCAGCGGCTGCATTCCGCTACATTATGCAATTAATAACGGCATCCGAAATGCCGGCTGGCAAATATTATTCAAATCCACACGCGGTGCCATTTTGTCAATAAACACACGTCCTTCAGTGAGGCTTCAGTAGCGACAAAATGAGGAGAAATTGTTCCGTCGATGACTGCGGCGAAATATTCCGTGTCTGTGCCAATTTTGGTCTGTAGCTGCCCCGCTGATGGTAGGAAATTGAACTTTACCATAGTAGACGATATTAATGTGTGTAATGCTATTGGTCTCAGTTCTACTGCTCCACTTGTTCCGTTTATGGCTGTCCAAAAGGCAGCTGATATTAGCCAGTACTGTCGGGCAATAACTCTCAGTTGCATGGAATAAGTAATAACACATGTATGAAAAAAAGGGAGATTGATTAATGGAGCAGGTGCGTAACTTCCCGAACGTCAACTGCTGATGAGCATCATGGTATGAGGGTCTGAGCATGGTCAAAAACTGACCGAAACCGTTTACCATCAACATAAATGTTTTTGCTATCGACACTGTTTGTGTCCATCTTTAAAGTAATACTTGACAGAACACTGCTCTCCACGAGAAATGTCCTCAAAATTTACCAAACAGAGCTTGATTTAGGCATCCCGTCAACGACGCGACCTCTAAAGACGAAAAACAGGAATGTATAGCAAAATGATGCCGAGAGAAATCCGCCGTGTCCTTTTCAAAGAAACTGTCCCAGTCATCATTAAAAACCATCATGGATCGTAGTGAAAAACGTAATTCTGGGTGGCCAACTGACAATTTGAGTCCCATTTATCGACAAAGTGATTCTAATGACATAACCAATTCTCACTTCTTTTCTCTGTAGGATTAGAGTTTATAGTCTACTCTGAGGAGAAAAAAGTCATGGAGTACCTCCTAATATCGTGTCGGACCTCCTTTTTCCCGGAATAGTGCAGCAAATCGACGTGTCATGGATTCCACAAGTCGTTGGAAGTCAGCTACAGAAATGTTAAGCCGTGATGCCTCTATAGCTGGCCAAATTACGAAAGTGCTGCCGGTGCTGGGTTTTGTGCTCGAACTGACCTCTCGATTACGTCCCATAAATGTTCGATGGGGTTCATGTTGGGCGGTGTGGGTGGCCAAGTCATTCGCTCTACGTAATTTTCCATAATGTTCTTCAGTAACAGTTGTGGTCCGGTGACATAATGTATCGTCATATACTGAAATCCCATTGTTGTTTGGCTGCAAATGATCCTCTAGTAACCGACAGTAACCATTTACAGTCAATAATCCGTTCAGTTGTAACCAAGAACCAATTGACACAGCCCACGCCATTATGGGACCATTGCAAGCTTGCACAGTGCCTTGTTGACAACTTGGGTCCAATGGGTTCGCGGGGAGTGCGCCATACTCGAACTCTACCATCAGTTCTTACAGTTGAAATAGGAAACGCTTTTCCTGATGTCTAGGGTCCAACAGATATGGTCACGAGTCGAGGACAGGTGCTGCAGGCAATGTCGTGATTTTAGCAAAGGCACTCGCGTCGGTTTTCTGCGGTCATAGTCCACTCTCTTTCAAATTCTAAAGGTGTCAGGGGTAAAATACAGGGAGCGAAAGGCAATTTACAATTTGTACAGAAACCAGTTGGCAGTTATAAGAGTCGAGGGACATGAAAGGGAGACTGGTTGGGAAGGGAGTGAGACAGGGTTGTAGCCCCTCCCCGATGTTATTTAATGTGTATATTGAGCAAGCAGTAAAGGAAACAAAAGAGAAATTCGGAGTAGGTATCAAAGTCCATGGAGAAGAAATAAAAACTTTGAGGTTCGCCGATGACATTGTAATTCTGTCAGAGACAACAAAGGACTTGGAGGAATGGACAGTGTCTTGAAACGAGGATATAAGATGAACATCAACAAAAGCAAAACTAGGATAATGGAATGTAGTCGACTTAAGTCGGGTGATGCTGAGGAATTAGATTAGGAAATGAGACACTTAAAGTAGTAAAGGAGTTTTGCTATTTGAGGAGCAAAATAACTCACGATGGTCGAAGTAGAGAGGGTATAAAATGTAGACTGACAATGGCAAGGAAAGTTGTTAACATTGAGTATGGCATTAAGTGTAGGATGTCGTTTCTGAAAGTATTTGTATGGAGTGTAGCCATGTATGGAAGTGAAACATGGACGATAAATAGTTTGGACAAGAAGAGAATAGAAGCTTTCGAAATGTGGTGCTACAGAAGAATGCTGAAGATTAGATGGGTAGATCACATTAACTAATGAGGAGGTATTGAATAGAATTGGGGAGAAGAGGAGATTGTGGCACAACTTGACAAGAAGAAGGGACCGGCTGGTAGGACATGTTCTGAGGCATCAAGGGATCACAAATTTAGCATTGGAGGGCAGCGTGGAGGGTAAAAATCGTAGGGGGAGACCAAGAGATGAATACACTACACAGATTCAGAAGGATGTAGGTTGCAGTAAGTACTGGGAGATGAAGAAGGTTGCACAGGATAGAGTAGCATGGAGCGCTGCATCAAACCAGTCTCAGGACTGAAGACCACAACAACAACAACAACAGTCCATTAAAGCTAAATGTTGCCACACTGTCCTAACGCACATATTCTTCGTATCTCCCACATTGATTTCTGCGGTTATTCCACGCAGTCTCGCTTGTCTGTTAGCACTGACAACTCTACGCGATCACCGCTGTTCTCGGTCGTTGCGTGAAGGCCGTCGGCTACTGCGCTGTTCGTGGTGAGAGGTAATAACTGAAATTAGATGTTCTCGGCTCACTCTTTACACTGTGTATCTCGAAATATTGAATGATCTAACGATTCACGAAATGGAATGTCTCATGCGTCTATATTCAACAACCGTTCTGTATTCAAAATCTGTCAAATCCCGTCGTGTGGCCATAACCTCGTCGGTAACCTTTCTACACGAATCACATGAATACAAATTAGTGAATAAGGTACACGTTACAGCTCAGAGCAAATATTTTCACAGTTCCGGACAGGTACCTGTACGCCGGGAAAAGAACATGGAACATCCAGTCACTTAACTTGATTGTTATTGTTCGGTATCGGGCAGTCTTCCCGTGAGTTTGGGAAGAAGGCACTATAAGCAGACGCTGTACTTTGGCAGGCTACATCAGGCCACAATTAGCTACTCTCCTCTAAGGCATAAATCTGCTTTCAGCGTCAGGCAATATGCTACTGACTCATTGAGCAATAACATCAATTGCATATAAATGGAAACTATAAGCATTTATGACATACTTCCCATTCTTTGCTGTAGAGCAACTTCTTTTGCCGAAAAAGGGACTAGTAAATCTATTTGGAACACACTCAGTAACGGTCCCGACTTCCATCTCAACAGATTTACGATAACTACAAGTACCTTTATCAGGAGGGACAGGCGGGCATTTGAATTTCGCTTTCTTATAAATTAATAACATGGGATATCAACACCTAGCTCCATCACGAATTCAGTGCAGAGTTAATTGCACGATTTTTAATTGTGATACAGAGTCGTGAAGAAAACAATATTGGCAAATATGCTTTCCTGGCGTGTTGATATAGCGTTACATAACAACTTAAGCTCTGGTGATGAGGTTATGACTTTCAAATGAACTTGTAGATTGGGGCAGTAAGAAATGATATGAAAAATCAGAACACGAATTTTACTATTAAGCTATCCAGGAAGACCAGGATTTAACATTCTCTGCACTACGGTGCTCAAGGTTTCTTTGGGAAGGGATGGAGAAGGAAATCGTCCTTTTCTCTGCGTTTCCCTTAACTTATTCAGGAAAATCATGGAATGTATGAATCCGAATATAAACTTTACTTCTACGGAATGCGTGCGAAGTGTCTTAAATGCTCCAAAATCTCACTCGCTTTCTCGAGTCACATACGCTGTTATTCTCTCTCCAGTTACAGACAAAAATATCAGCAATATGTTTTCTTTATGAAGTGTACGGACTGTGGAGAGGTGTTGGGTGGGAAATATCAACGGTCTAGTTTTAAAATCTACATTATGGTGTAAAGACTCTCTTGCGCAGTCGTATTAGTTATAAATAGCCAACTTCATGAACATACATGCTTCTGTGACGAAGGTGCTGAAAATGTTTAGTGTTTCAAGATGCACGGTGTCGAAAATTTATGCCGCATACAGGGAAAGAGGTAAAACTCCATCCGCTAATATAACTGAGTAGGATTCCGCTGCCGGAATCAATTGTAATTTTTCTGAATATTGTACCGCGCCATAATGTAACAAAACTATATTGGCTAAACCAATATTTCGGCCACGGTTACAGTGGCTTTTTCTGTGTCTATTTGTGTGCTTTACCTGTGTGGAGTCACTTATATTTTGTAATCACTGCTTGATGAAGGTGCGGGTCTTTATTATAATAGGTTGCTACGGTGGAGAGAATGGGAATCTCCTATTATCTGTTGTTTCTTGCACTACTTTCTATGATTCGTTGTCAACGGCGAAGGAAGTGTGGGCTCCGGCTTTCCTAATCTCTCCACCGTAGCAACCTATTCTAATAAATCTCCCGTATCTTCCACCTTAAGACACCTATCAAAACAAAGGCCTTTTAAAATAGTGGAGTAAAGTCATGCTCAGTGAGCAGTAATAAAAAATATAAGAACTCCACAAAGCTGATCGCACCAATAGACTCGGAAGAAGACCATTGTAACCGTGGCCGAAACGTTGGTTTCTCCAGTATAGATTTTTAGGTTATGACGAGGTATGACGCTCAGAACACTTTAATGTCGTCATACGCCAAGTCACAACGTGTACGAAAGTATGTTGCGAGTGACCATAACAGTAACTGTGGATAATTATCGCGAAAAATAAGACATCGACAACTGCAAAAGTCACTGGAGACCCGAATGTCACACTTGCAAATACTTTTAGTACCAAAAAAACACAAAGGCATCTCCATAATCTGAGAACTGCAGGACGAACTGAACTTCCGAAGGCACACATCAGTGACGAAAACTACCGCAACTGGAAAAAGTGGTACCGAAGCCATAATACCTGGAGTAAAGAGTAATGGAAGAAAGTCATTTTGTCGGATGAGTGTTGTTTGATACTGTTTCCAACTTCTGGCCGAGTTTACGTGACAAGAGTGAAACGTGACGGGGATTCGGTGATGATTTCGACAGCCATCTCGCGATATTTCGTGGACCCCTCGGGTAGTCTGCCAGGTGGAGTTATTGTCCAGAATCATGTGACCAGTATAGCTGGTAAGGTCAATCATGTGGTACAATATTTCTTCCAAGACGACAGGGCCCCCATTCTAAAAGCTCCCATCGTCCAGGACTGGTTTCGTAAGCACGAGGGTGAATTGTTGCATCTCATTATTATTGATTCTTTGTGATGTACTTTGGAAAGAAGTGATCGCTACCCACGTCCCTTCATCGTTACCTGAAATTTCCACTATTTTACACAAAAAATGGTATTAGCTTCCTTTGAAAACCGTTAAGGATCTGTGTTTACCCATTTCCAGACAACTAGAAGCTGTTTTGAATGTCAATGATTTTCCTACGCCATACTAAGCACGGTAATATGTTTGTGATGTTTCCATATTTTTGTGCGGCGCTGTATGTCGCCAGCGTGTTCGACACAGCACCACGACGCCGACGATGTCGGTGGAGCGCTGACTACAGGTCGTGTCGTCAGACAATAAGGCGCGAGGAGCCAGTGACAGCGCTAATGGGGGTCGCCGCGCCACACGCATCCAGTTACCAGGGAGACGGGGGTCCAGCACAATCACGGCGGTCAACACTGCACCCTCCTCGCGGCCTCCCGTAAACGCGAGCAGCGCACAGCTCTCAGCGAAGTAGGTCAACTACACTATAAGGCTGCGTATAACGAAATGGCACACTTGGTGTCTATGAAATGAGTACCGCAGCATGATGCCTGGAGGCATCTGGACGGCATAACATCAGATAATGCAATGCATTTTCAACGTCCAGTTACGTATAGCTGTTTCATATAATGAAGGTCTGCGGTGAACAGCTCACGACGTTCGACATTTCTCACATGAAACCCTGAGATTGTTGGATCAGTTCAGTCAGGTAGACATGCTACTTGACCCAGAACCACAGTTAAGTAAGGTACTGTCAAATGCAGTATCAAACAAAATATATGAGTGGACTGAAGATTTATTTTTAGGGAGGACGAAGCACGTTTCTTGCATGTACAGTCATCGAGAGATTTAGAATTAATTTCTAGTGTGCTCCTGGGAAGTTTTTGTGACCTTTGCTGTTCATGCTGTATGTTAATTACATAGCAGAGTATATTAATAGTAACTTCAGACGTTTCTTGTTTGTTGCAGCTATCTATAATGAAATACTGATTGTAAATATGTTTCACAAGTACTTATCGAGATCTTGACACAATTTTAATGCAACGCAATGTTAGACACACTGTGTGTCAGAGACGTGAAATTACGTGCACTAGAAACGAATAAAACGTAGTATCCTGCGTCTTCAGTCTTAATGAATCATCACAGCTGGAATCGGTCAACTCACAGTTATGCAAGAGTATAGCAATTTGCAAGGATGTGAAATGGAATGAGCATAGAAGCTCAGTCGTACACAAAATATCTGTCTAGTTTCCGTTCATTTGTATCTTACTGAGAAAGTACAATCAGCGAGATTGATTTAAAAACCATCTTGCTACCAATCTTAGTATTTTTAAACTGTACGGAACGCATTCCAAGTGGGACTGACAGGAGGTACTGAACGTGCACACAGGACAGGACGAATGGTCTTGGGTTTTAGTGACTCACAGAAGAGCGTCACTGAGATGTTGAGAAAACTGATCTTGCAGACACTTGATGACAGACGCATCTCTCGAAAGCCTACACACTGGAGATCGGTGATGGTCTGTGTATTCTCGCTTTAAATTCGATAGTGAGGCCCTTGACGTTATATTCTAAGTTGTTATCTCCGAACGGTCGGAGACGCGACTCAACGGTTTCTGCCGCCGCCCATTAAACTGAAATCTCCTCACTTTAGACTGTTGTCGGGTGCAGGTGAACTATACCAGTGTAGAAGAAGAGAGAGGTATAGGAGTTCACCGGGATAACTGTTGACTCGCTGCAGTGCTGCTACATACGCAACTGGTGATGGTGACGATTATTATATACAAATGCAACGACCGATTAGCAGTTAACGCTGGTTGCTTTATACTACATAATGCCTCATTATGTACTCCTTCCCCCTCTGTTTGTCTATCTCCTTCTCCCCCTCTCTGTCCTTCTTCTCCTCTTTCCTTTCTCTTTACATCTCCTCCTTCCGCTTTTGTCCATCTGCTCCTCAATCCTCTTTTCATCTCCTCCTTCGACCCCACCCCCTTCTACCTATCGATCTCCTACACCCCCATTCTCTCTCCACATTATCACTTTCTCCCAATAGGTTTAGGTTTTTACAGTACTTCTTTCCAGATAGGAAAAAATATCTTGATCAGCTTTGGTTCAAATCGATCCAGGGGTTTAGAAAGAGCTTTTCACAACTAGCGTTGCCCACGATTGCACATGTTACTTATATTTCACAAATATGTAATATATTTCACATATATTTGTACACATATTTCACCTGTACCTGCAGCGAATGTCACTCTGCAGTTTCGTTTTCATGCAGTTCAATGTTTCTGACGTCATATCTTCTGAACAATGTGAAGAACAACGATATACTTTCTGCAAGTGCATTCAGTGGTATATGTGAATACTGCAAAACAATAAAGAGGTGATAAATTAAAATGTCATGCATGATGCGGCAGTTTTTCTGCATGGACAGCGAAAATGTGACGAATGTTAGCGAGAAAAAGTCTCGGATAGATTTGAATTTATGTGTCAAGTTAGTCGCAAGTCAGTAAGTGCACTCAGTCTAAAATAATGCATGAAAAATAATCTGGTATGCTCCGTTTTCACCCCAACTTCCACCTTTTAGGGGTAGGTGGTTCTTATCTACACATGGCCTGCCCCAGGTAGCTGAGTAGTCAGCGCGATGGAATGTCATACGTAAAGGCCCGGGTTCGTTTCGTGGTTGGGTCGGATATTTTCTCCGCTCGGGGACTGGGTGTTGTGTTGTCCTCAGCATCATCATTTCACCCCCATCGACACGCAAGTCACCGAAGTGGCGACAACCCGAAAGACTTGCACCAGGTGAACGGTCTACCCGACGGGAGTCCCTAGCCACACGGCATTTCCATTATATCTACACATGGGTTCTTTCCAGACAGTAAGTCATACGTGTAACAACTTTGGTTTAAATCGATCCAGTGGTTTACAAGGAGATGTGAAACATATATACAGACTTACACTTTCTGTATGACTGCGTGTGTAAAATTTTTTTGAAGACAATGAAAATTTATTTTCATATTTATCCTCTATTCAGACAATGGCTGACAATTACGTTGACACAAGCACCATTTAAACAAATTACCGAGTCTGTGACGAAAGTACACGGAATCAGATCAGGAAGATGAAATGTATTCTCTACATGGTGATTAATTATTAAAATAAATTTGCAGCAATCTTCGAAAATGTTACAGAAATGAATGATAAGTTACACAAGTCGCTATTAGCTCATAAATGCAAGTTACCACGACGAACAGAAAACACAAATAGTTCAAGTTTTGGTCGCAGAAACATAACAGTGACGTTGTTCTATTGCCTGGTTTCGTTTCACGAAGCACGTATGGTATCTCATGCTGGAGGCAGAATAAACAAGAATACAACAATTTTGGTTCATTGGGCAGAATTGTATGTCTTTCGTCTGAAGCTTGGGCTATAGCTTCGAAATATTTCCTGTTACGGTCCACATTTGCGTTTGTCTACACTGCATTACTTAATTTTCGTCTCACACGCTCAACGGTCTCACAAACCACAGCTGCGTTAGAGCCCATCTAATTTCGACGACCGTTCATTTTCATCCCGTCAGTGCTACTTTGCAACAGTAAGACCGTGCACTCAACTTTCGTACTAATTACGACCAATCTTACACTCCCGCCTGAGTTGACGAGCAGGAAGCAACCGCACCCCACCGTTCTCAGACTCGTCATACTTGCGGAAGTACAGGGGTACTAGAGGGAGCTGTAGAAAGGAAGAAACTGTAGAGGCAGACAGAGATTCGAATACATCCAGCAAATAAATGAGGACGTGATTGCAAGTGGTACTCTGAGAAGAAGAGGTTGCCACAGAAGAGGAATTCGTGGTGGGCCGCATCAAACCAGTCGAAAGACTAATGACACAAAAAGGAGGCGGGGGTGGGGGTGGGGGGCAGAAATAAACCGGTAGCGCAGTGACGTAAAAGTGGGGTCTTGATTTCTAATGTATGTAAATCTCAGCACTTCACGCGTACTCTGCCCGTTTTTTGATGCAGATAACACCTCGACACTAATCCGCCGGGTCTTCCCGCTCGGGAAGCAGCGCGTTAGACTGCGCGGTTAGTCGCGCGAGCTGATAACGCTATTAGTTACGCGAGGAGTCTAGGAACATACTATAACCCACATCATATCACCCCATAAAGGTCGCAAATACAAGATTTAACCAATTAAAAAGCCTACAGTCATTCTAGCCACCATTCTACATGCGCTCCATACAGTAATGGGACATGAATTGAACTTAATACGTGGTCTACTGGGAAATACATTATACCAAACACTTCAGAATGATAAGTAGAGCGGCCGGCCGGGGTGGGCGAGCGGTTCTAGGAGCTACAGCCTGGAACCACGCGACCGCTACGGTCGCAGGTTCGAATCCTGCCTCCGCCATGGATGTGTGTGATGTCTTTAGGTTAGTTAGGCTTAAGTAGTTCTAAGATCTAGGGGACTGACGACCTCAGCAGTTAAATCCCATAGTGCTCAGAACCATTTGATAAGTAGAGCGTAGATGTATGAGAGGCAGTCAAATGAAGCACCTGTCACAACAAGACGCTGGAATGCTTTCATTCAAAATTAATCAGCAGACGCGTTTAGATGGTAATCCCACTGGGAGACGAGACGATCAACTCATGTTTCTTAAAAAGCGACCAGCCGCTGATGGATCCACAAACGCGTCCACTGTAGCACTTCCTCCTTCGATTGAAACCAACGTCCACGAATGTATTTCTTCAGTGCTTCAAAGACCCTAAAATCACGCTGTGTAAGATCGGGGCAGTGCGGAGGATGTTGTAGGGTGTCTCAACCAACTCACAAGTTTGTCCGATTGACAGTGTGGAGGCGGGCGTTTTCGTTCGTCAGGAAGTTTATGTCTGACAGCCCGAGGGCCAACGCCAAAGTCAACGGTGGAAACATCTGACATCTCCCACGCCAAAGAAATCCAAAGCTGTTCACACAATTTCCTGTGAGGTCGTTATGATCTTCTTCGACTGCTCGTCGAATTCCTCGATCATGGAACTACATACAGTGCACAGCTACATAAAGAAAAATTGCAGAAAGTGCGACACGCCATACGGTCAAAACGTTCAGGATTGCTGGCGGACGGAACTATCCAGTTGCACCATAACGCCCATCCCCACACTGCAAAGCCGACGATGGCTTCACTTCAGAGATTTGGTTGGAAAACATTGCAGCATTCCACCATACAGCCCGGATCTTATATCATGAGAGTTTCGTATCCTTGAAGACCTGAAGAAAAACATGCGTGGACGTCGATTTCAGTCGGACAGGAAGGGGAAAAAGTGCGTGCGGTTCCCGATCCGTCAGTGGTCGACCGCGTTCCAGAAAACAGGAACTGATTGTCTGCTACCCCAGTGGGATGAATGTCTTAACACGTTTGGTGATTGCTTTTGAATGGAACCATTCCATGGTCCTTTTGTGGTGTGTGTCTGGTTTCATTCGACTGCCCCTTATAGATTTTTATTTATTTAAATATTGTACATATCATACATATACATACACTCCTGGAAATGGAAAAAAGAACACATTGACACCGGTGTGTCAGACCCACCATACTTGCTCCGGACACTGCGAGAGGGCTGTACAAGCAATGATCACACGCACGGCACAGCGGACACACCAGGAACCGCGGTGTTGGCCGTCGAATGGCGCTAGCTGCACAGCATTTGTGCACCGCCGCCGTCAGTGTCAGCCAGTTTGCCGCGGCATACGGAGCTCCATCGCAGTCTTTAACACTGGTAGCATGCCGCGACAGCGTGGACGTGAACCGTAAGTGCAGTTGACGGACTTTGAGCGAGGGCGTATAGTGGGCATGCGGGAGGCCGGGTGGACGTACCGCCGAATTGCTCAACACGTGGGGCGTGAGGTCTCCACAGTACATCGATGTTGTCGCCAGTGGTCGGCGGAAGGTGCACGTGCCCGTCGACCTGGGACCGGACCGCAGCGACGCACGGATGCACGCCAAGATCGTAGGATCCTACGCAGTGCCATAGGGGACCGCACCGCCACTTCCCAGCAAATTAGGGACACTGTTGCTCCTGGGGTATCGGCGAGGACCATTCGCAACCGTCTCCATGAAGCTGGGCTACGGTCCCGCACACCGTTAGGCCGTCTTCCGCTCACGCCCCAACATCGTGCAGCCCGCCTCCAGTGGTGTCGCGACAGGCGTGAATGGAGGGACGAATGGAGACGTGTCGTCTTCAGCGATGAGAGTCGCTTCTGCCTTGGTGCCAATGATGGTCGTATGCGTGTTTGGCGCCGTGCAGGTGAGCGCCACTATCAGGACTGCATACGACCGAGGCACACAGGGCCAACACCCGGCATCATGGTGTGGGGAGCGATCTCCTACACTGGCCGTACACCACTGGTGATCGTCGAGGGGACACTGAATAGTGCACGGTACATCCAAACCGTCATCGAACCCATCGTTCTACCATTCCTAGACCGGCAAGGGAACTTGCTGTTCCAACAGGACAATGCACGTCCGCATGTATCCCGTGCCACCCAACGTGCTCTAGAAGGTGTAAGTCAACTACCCTGGCCAGCAAGATCTCCGGATCTGTCCCCCATTGAGCATGTTTGGGACTGGATGAAGCGTCGTCTCACGCGGTCTGCACGTCCAGCACGAACGCTGGTCCAACTGAGGCGCCAGGTGGAAATGGCATGGCAAGCCGTTCCACAGGACTACATCCAGCATCTCTACGATCGTCTCCATGGGAGAATAGCAGCCTGCATTGCTGCGAAAGGTGGATATACACTGTACTAGTGCCGACATTGTGCATGCTCTGTTGCCTGTGTCTATGTGCCCGTGGTTCTGTCAGTGTTATCATGTGATGTATCTGACCCCAGGAATGTGTCAATAAAGTTTCCCCTTCCTGGGACAATGAATTCACGGTGTTCTTATTTCAATTTCCAGGAGTGTATATACCATGATTACGAAGTATAAGTGCACATTTATATTCCATGTACTGCCCATAATTCCGAAGCATGGACAGCCTTATCATTGGCGCCAACCATATCGTCCGTAGAAACACGTTCGGATAGTTTCCTGTAGTTGAGTAGATGCTGGTGGTCTTCAGGTTCACCGCAGTCACACAGTTTGTCCCTTTAGATACGTCCCCGTTTCTTCATGTTCACCTTACACCGAGATACTCCAGTTCTCAGTCTGTTGAGGATATTCCATGTCTCGTATGGGAGGTGATTATCTGAAGCAAGTTCTTCTCTGAGGTTGTCCCAATATTTCTTTGACGACGAGGTATGCCAATCGTACGGTTTGCAGGTGTTGTCTAAATTGGTTGCGTTGACTAGAGGAAACTTTTTCTCGATTTCAGTCTTAGTGGTTGATGTTCTCTTACAAACAGGGGATGTCTTTGGTCCGTCTCCTGCTTCTATCTTCCTATTTCAGCTGCCGTTCTCCTTTGAATGTCTCGAGGTGCTACGCTCATGAGGTAGCAGATTTTGTTAACAGGGACTGCCCGCAAGCAGCCGGCTACAATTTGTCCTGTTTCATTTAGGGAAACATTTACATGTTTAGCATGGCTGGAGTTCAGCCATACAGGTGCTGCATATTCAGCAGCGTAGAAGCACAAAGAAAGAGCAGATGTGCGAAGAACATGTGGATGTGCTCCCCAGTTTTTGCTGGTCAGTTTCCTAATAATATTATTCTTAGCACAGACTTTCGTTTTTGTATCTACGCAGTGGTCTTCGAAGGTGAGGGAATGGTCCAACATTACCCCGAAGTATTTTGGGGTGTCACAGTGGGTTAGCTGTTGACCTCTCGAGGTTATTCTCAGTTTCCTCTGTTCCGTAAGTGGAATGCATACACTTGTGTTTTTCAAGTGTGTGGCTTCAAGTAGTTGCTATCATAATAATCCGATAGTGCCTTAAGACCTGTTGTGAGTTTTCCTTCCACTTCCTCAAAAGTTCTACCTTGCGTAGCAAGTGCTGTGTTATTTGCATAAATGAACGATCTTTTGGCAGGACTAACTGGCTGATCATTAGTGAAAATATTATACAACAGTGGGGCTAGCACACTTCCTTGGGGGATACCATTTCTCTGTGTCCTCCATCGGCTCCTCGTTTTGTAGAGTAACAAAGAAACTTCTGTTTTGTAGCAGGCATCTCATAAACTGTGTTAGGTGGAAGTCTTTCGTGGTGGCATAGATCTTTGCTAATAGTTTCTTGTGATTGATGGTGTCATATGCGGCACTAAGATCGACAAAAGCGACACCGGTAGTCTTCCGATGTCCATATCCATCTTCTGTGTGTTATGTCAGGTTCAAGATCCGTCCACAACACGACCTCCCGGGGCGGTAAACCGATAGTTCTCCGATCAGTGGTCAACCTGGTCTGACATTTGATTGAGGATCATTCTCTCTAAAACTTTGTATAGATGGCGTAAGAGTGATATTGGTCGGAAATTTTTTCCATTTGTTGGCTGTTTCCCAGGTTTCAGTAGGGCCACAACTTTGGTTTTCCTCGATGTCTTACGTATTTCCAATCTTGAGACACAGGTGTTCATCATATCTAGGATCCACTTCTTGGTTACTGGTCCTAACATTTTTATTTGTTCCGTTCTCAAGTCATCTAATCCAGCGGATTTATTGTTCTTCATTAAGCATATTGCGATTTCTAATTCTTCTAGTGAGAAAGGTATCCCAATATAGTTATTCCCCTCTGTAGTTCCCTGGATCTTTGAAGTTACAGATTTTTTATTAACTTTGCCATTCAACAGTAATTGCTGCGCTATCTGGTTAGGTGTTATGTCAGGAAAGGCCGAGGAAGTAGCTGTTGGATCGTTTCCAAGCTTATTCAGCAATTGCCATGTCTTTCCGCTGTTTTGTTTCAGGTCAAGCTGCATCATAAGATCGCACCATTTCTCTTTCCTTGTAGCTGATATGGCTAGTATCAGGTCTTCAGCATCCTGTACTGTTTCTTCAGAAAATGGGTCATCTTCGAAGAGGTGTTCATATTTATTCATAAGTGTTTTTGTATATTTGTCTAGTCCCGGTATATAGGTTGTTCTACATCCTCGTGGTATGTACCTTGGTGAGACAGCTTTGACCAGCTTTCCAAAACTATCATATTTCTCTGGAGAAGAATATAGTTCAAGGATTTTGGAGCCAAGTTCCTCAGTAAGCGTATGCCATTGTGCTCGTTTAAAATTAAACCTTCTCTTGAAGGTGGTGTAGTTGGGTTTGATAACTGCTTCTATAGTACAAATAATTGCTCGATGTAGTGTCCTTGCAACTGGGTGTCTCCTATTTCTTTCTTTACTTGGTGGGTAATATTTTCACTTCGAAAGATATCATATGGGTTGTACCTATGGCCCCACCTTCCACTCCTGAAGGAGTATGGTAGCTTTGCATCATGTATTAGTTTCAGGCCTGTGCTTTCCACCCAGTTTTCAAGGTATTCTCCACTTTGGTCTGCTTCTCTGTAACCCCAAGGTACACTGTGGCAATTGAAATCTCCCATGACCAACATCGCTGGTTGTGAACAGAAATTATCTGGTTCTTTGAAACTAAATACAATATTTGGAGGTTTGTACACGGATATTGCTACAGTCAGTATTTCTGTGTCGTTATCTATAGTTAAATTTGCGGACGAGATATTCAGCCCTGGTTTATCTAATATTGCACTGACATACTGTGCGCTAGGTTGTAAGTAGGCTGTTTAGGTCCTTATATTGGTAACGCCACCGCCACGTAGCGCTCTGTATGAAAATCACTGACTGTGCTGTGTGCAGTCTGAGGCTGGTCGGCATTGTTGCAATAGTCGCTATTGTAGTGTTGGGCAGTTGGCTGTTAACAGCGCGTAGCGTTGCGCAGTTGGAGGTGAGCCGCCAGCAGTGGTGGATGTGGGGAGAGAAATGGCGGAGTTTTGAATGCGGGTGATCTGGATGTGTGTCCATCAGAGACAGTAAATTTGTAAGACTAGATGTCATGAACTGCTATATATATTATGACTTTTGAACACTATTAAGGGAAATACATTGTTTGTTCTCTATCAAAATCATTCATTTGCTAACTATGCCTATCAGTAGTTAGTGCCTTCAGTAGTTTGAATCTTTTATTTAGCTGGCAGTAGTGGCGCTAGCTGTATTGCAGTAGTTCGAGTAAAGAAGATTTTTGTGAGGTAAATGATTTGTGAAAGGTATAGGTTAATGTTAGTCAGGGCCATTCTTTTTTAGGGATTACAGAAAGTCAGATTGCGTTGCGCTAAAAAATATTGTGTGTCAGTTTAGTGTTGATCAGCATAGGTAAAGAGCGAAATGTCTGAGTTCGTTCAGTTTTGCTCAGCTGTTTGAAAATCAAATAATGTAAGAGGTTTATCAGCACAGTAATTCAATAATTTTTCTAAGGGAACGTTTCAAGATCCGTCAGTGATTAAGGTCATTCCACTTATCTTCGGCCTTCTGTCATTCGGACCTCTATGTTTGCTGGGTTTACTGGATGAGCGAGTTATCACAGTTCTTTGTCTTATACATATTGGATATTAATACTTCTTTCTGCACTGATATTCGCTCTATATTTATGGTGATTATTGTAACAGCTGCCTATGTAAAAAGCCTTTTTGATTTATAATCTGGTGTAATGTACTAGTGGTGCAAGAATCTGCTGTTGGAATTGCTCCCAACGTTGCCCAGGGTACGCCCGATCACTGGTGATGACATTGTGTGTCGTATCTTCCTCACGTTGCGATCTTCGGGAAGACCCCTTCCATGTACCCCCCCCCCCCCCACTTATAGATACAGATGAGGGTGAATACAAGAATTTGACCTCAAATAAACCAGAGGCCTATGATACATTAACCCACTCCATTTTGAACTGATGCTGCAACAGTACTTCAAAGTTCTAAAAATAGAAAACAGTCTCTATAGTAAATGCTGTACTAAAACGACGCGTTTCCTGTAATTAGCACATGTTCAGATTATCTGTGGTAAGTAACAACTATATGGTTACACAACAATTTATTCACGAGCCTGTTTAGCACCATTCAATAGGACGGCTTAGCTAAAGGTGAGAAGTAAAGTGATTAGCCTAGCTATTCTATTGATCGGTCCTAGAAAGATTCGCGAATAAACATTTATGTAACCGGAATGTTGTTATTAAAGATAATCTGAAGATGGTTCAAATGGCTCTGAGCAATATGGGACTTAACTTCTGAGGTCATCAGTCCCCTAGAACCTAGAACTACTTATGCCTAACTTATCTAAGGACATCACACACATCCATGCGCGAGGCAGGATTCGAACCTGCGACCGTAGCGGTCGCGCGGTTCCAGACTGTAGCGGCTAGAACCGCTCGGCCACACTGGCCGGCAATCTGAAGATACGTTAACGCGCAAAACACGTCATTTTTAATAAAGTATTTGCAACAGAGAGTGTTTACTGTTTTTGGAACGGAGGTTAATGTGATTTGTATTTGCTACAAGAGTTCAATGAATATTACTGTATCTGGGAATCTACGTCAGGTGGGTGGTCCCTACCACCATTCCAATATGGTGCCCTCTGGTGTCGAAACAGGACCGCTTCTGATTCCCAACAAATATCCTCCACTGAGATCCATATCTCCTGCTTCGTAAATCCGAAGGACGTCAGCGTGCCGGACGAGAAACATCCAATTTCAAGCACACTGAGACTATTGTTAACCATTGCTGGAGGAACAAGGCCTGTGTGATGGATGGTTGGGGGCAGGGAAAGTGTCCATTCGTAATTTCCCAAAAACAGTTTATTACCCCGTAACATCTGTTCAAAACGGTTCAAATGGCTCTTAGCACCATGCGACTTAACTTCTGAGGTCATCGGTCGCCTAGAACTTAGAACTAATTAAACCTAACTAACCTAAGGACATCACACACATCCATGCCCGAGGCAGGATTCGAACCTGCGACCGTAGCGGTCGCTCGGCTCCAGACTGTAGTGCCCAGAACCGCACGGCCACTCCAGCGTAACATGTGTTCAAGTCAACAGTTTATCAAGGGTGTTGATGATGTCTGCCATCTTTTCCAGTCTTGAGCTAATCATTTCATCTCTATGTAACTGTCTAACCCAACACCCTCTATAATCAATTTTGCGTATTGTGACACATCTCAGCACCAACAATATTCCCGTCCACAGTTCTTTTCAATATGAGTAACTATTCTTCACCGCAGTTTCAGACGTTCCGTTAACCTTCCTCTTCTAACAAGGTCTTCCTCACTGCTTTCTCTGCCGTTTTTTCAGTACTTTCTCATTTCGTTCTTTATCGGTCCATTTGGTTTTTATTTTAATATTTTTCGAATGCGCCGTAGCTTAACTGCTTGCAGTTTCTTCTTCTTCAGTTATATTCTGGTCCTCGTTTCATTTCCATACAGTGCCGTGCTCCCAGATGCACACGTTCAGCAGCTTCACACTCTTTTCATTACGAATATCTCTTTCACAGAAAATCGCTTTGTTAGCCTGCACCCTTCCAATTCTCATACCAGCCTAGCTGTGTCCATCTTGTGTTATCTTACTACCTACATTGTAGAAGTTTTTTCACTTCCTCTTCTACTCTGGTGATTCGCCTTTCTGCTACACTTTATACCTTAATTTTTGTTTTATTACCGTTAAACACTTTTTATGCTGTGCCAAATAAGCTACACACCCATATCAGCTGGTATAAGTCTTCCTTATATGCGACTTAAAGAGCTTTGTTGTCTGCTAACCTCAGCACTGATACTGTGTTTTTAATCCGCTGCTGTAATTTTCCATCAACCACGTCGTTCATTGCTTTTTCTTCTTAGAAAATTGAAATACAGATATCGTAATGTGCGGCCCTGCCTTACACCCTTCTTTATACAATATTCTTTTTCATCGCTTGTTACTTGTGTTATTTAGATTTGGCTTTTGTCGATTTCTTTCATCTACCTTTCATTACTAGGCACAATCTCGGAACTGATCCTCTGTTACGTTTTTTCTTTCGTGAAACTAAAGTAATCTTCTTACATTGTGTATTCAGTTTTACCTTCTATTCTTCTCCATATCATTTTGTTCACAAGTTTATAAGCTTGACTTTTAAAATAAATCGTGTGAAGTTTTTCACATTTATAGTTGTGTGTTTTGTTTTGTAATCGATGATAGTGCTTTATAGGCATATGTAGAAAAGTTCTACGTTTCGTAGATTTTGACACAACTCAAATACAATTTCGTTCCTCGACTTCCCACAAATCTCATGAGTTCCGAATGTACATTATGCACGCCTGATGATGGTTGAAGTATCATTCAGTCCTCTGTTAAACTGGATTATTTCTTGCCCACCGGCTTCGTTATCCCACCACTTAGGAACAGTTCCTCTATGTCATACACTCCTGGAAATGGAAAAAAGAACACATTGACACCGGTGTGTCAGACCCACCATACTTGCTCCGGACACTGCGAGAGGGCTGTACAAGCAATGATCACACGCACGGCACAGCGGACACACCAGGAACCGCGGTGTTGGCCGTCGAATGGCGCTAGCTGCGCAGCATTTGTGCACCGCCGCCGTCAGTGTCAGCCAGTTTGCCGTGGCATACGGAGCTCCATCGCAGTCTTTAACACTGGTAGCATGCCGCGACAGCGTGGACGTGAACCGTATGTGCAGTTGACGGACTTTGAGCGAGGGCGTATAGTGGGTATGCGGGAGGCCGGGTGGACGTACCGCCGAATTGCTCAACACGTGGGGCGTGAGTTCTCCACAGTACATCGATGTTGTCGCCAGTGGTCGGCGGAAGGTGCACGTGCCCGTCGACCTGGGACCGGACCGCAGCGACGCACGGATGCACGCCAAGACCGTAGGATCCTACGCAGTGCCGTAGGGGACCGCACCGCCACTTCCCAGCAAATTAGGGACACTGTTGCTCCTGGGGTATCGGCGAGGACCATTCGCAACCGTCTCCATGAAGCTGGGCTACGGTCCCGCACACCGTTAGGCCGTCTTCCGCTCACGCCCCAACATCGTGCAGCCCACCTCCAGTGGTGTCGCGACAGGCGTGAATGGAGGGACGAATGGAGACGTGTCGTCTTCAGCGATGAGAGTCGCTTCTGCCTTGGTGCCAATGATGGTCGTATGCGTGTTTGGCGCCGTGCAGGTGAGCGCCACAATCAGGACTGCATACGACCGAGGCACACAGGGCCAACACCCGGCATCATGGTGTGGGGAGCGATCTCCTACACTGGCCGTACACCACTGGTGATCGTCGAGGGGACACTGAATAGTGCACGGTACATCCAAACCGTCATCGAACCCATCGTTCTACCATTCCTAGACCGGCAAGGGAACTTGCTGTTCCAACAGGACAATGCACGTCCGCATGTATCCCGTGCCACCCAACGTGCTCTAGAAGGTGTAAGTCAACTACCCTGGCCAGCAAGATCTCCGGATCTGTCCCCCATTGAGCATGTTTGGGACTGGATGAAGCGTCGTCTCACGCGGTCTGCACGTCCAGCACGAACGCTGGTCCAACTGAGGCGCCAGGTGGAAATGGCATGGCAAGCCGTTCCACAGGACTACATCCAGCATCTCTACGATCGTCTCCATGGGAGAATAGCAACCTGCATTGCTGCGAAAGGTGGATATACACTGTACTAGTGCCGACATTGTGCATGCTCTGTTGCCTGTGTCTATGTGCCTGTGGTTCTGTCGGTGTGATCATGTGATGTATCTGACCCCAGGAATGTGTCAATAAAGTTTCCCCTTCCTGGGACAATGAATTCACGGTGTTCTTATTTCAATTTCCAGGAGTGTATATACATTCGACGTATGTCTGACACCGCTCCGCCCATTTTTCTGCATTTAATTGAAATTGTCCATCAGTAATTCTGAAGACACTATCTTCAGTCTATAATTATTATATTTTGCTTTTAATCTTCCTAAACATTCTGTCGATTTTTCTTGTACATGTGTCTGTTAACCACTATGATTTAACCTGTTTCCACTACGTGATAACATATTAAGCAACCTACAATTCTGCCTTGCTACCTCTTTCTTAACATCTTGTATATTCTTCTCGTAACAGTAATCTCGGTACCCTTTAGCACAAGTGATATATATGAATGGTAACCCTAATTCTTTATTACGTCCCTATTCTCAACGATGATGTTCACCTGTGGATGTTGACCAGCTTCCGTGAAGGGGATTTTATCATTCAGCAAAAATTGTCTCTTTGACGTCTGTATAGAACTGACTGCACCTTGCTGATTGAGGAGGGTCTAGGCTTGAGAGTACTTCTCTAGCTCACTCCCCCGCCCCCCCCCCCCTTTTAAACGTATTAAAGACCTGAGATGTACCTTGTTCATAGTACGTGAAGTTCAATCATCGCTTATATTATGGGCAGCTTTGTTGAAAATATGACTCCACGCACCCATGGATATTTCTCAACAACCTACGACGTCGGTTCGAGTTCGTTTTGCGGCCACAAAACAGTTAATTTAAATAAAAAAGGATGGTCACAATCATGAGGCGTTTACATTAGCATAACATTAGAGCAACAGAAAGCAGTTTACATCTGTTTATGATATTTGATCAACTATATATTCTTTCTAATAGTTCTGAGTGGTATTAAGTTACCTCCTCCTCCCCCTGTAACGTTCTTCCAAAAAGATTATTTCTTTACGATTACGTTGAATGAATGTCTGATCCGTAGAATGGGTATAAAACTCGAATTATCGTGTTGCGTGTAGTAACGGCAAATGGTGTGTTTACTCTGTGTTATTGTTAGCAAAAATTTACACGAATTGATTGGGCAGTGCAACTCCCAATACCAATAAAGAAATACAGTTACTGCAAAATACATTTAGCCCCTTAGGCACTGAATCATCTGGCCCTGTTAAAAAATGATAACCTTGGTCCATGTGCGCATAACAAATAAATTAAATTGTCTTATCTCTAAAGCAGCAACGGTGGAACGAGGTATATCCTGGTCTCTCACAAAAAAAAGTAAAAATATGCTAACTACAGGCTCAGCGATGTGCAGTGCTGGCGGTAATACTTTGAAGTGCACATGATATTCTTTTGGCTGATAAATGAAGACATTAATGAGAAATCCAAATTCTTTAAAAAATATATGACCTGGACAGGGAGGCGGTACTGAATATGGTGAATTACTAACACTGAGTTTCCCTTTTCAGCAAAATTATGTTACGAGCCAAGTTTGGCTTTTCAAAAACATCTGACAATTGAAGTTACATTACTCACAACTGATTCACAAACAATGAGATTTAAACAGCAAGTATTACCTAACCTCATTAATCCAACATAAATACAAATCATCAAATTACGTGTAACTCTGTTAACAACTCTTAAAAGCATTAGAAAAGTGAAATATCTAACTAGCCTTTTTATCAAAACGGTTTACGTACATTCTGGGGCTACTCAAGAATTACATATTATCAGCCAATTCATATATACTGACGCGCTGGCAAAAACACAAATTATAATTGTTTAACATCTTTACCTTGGTTGCATGAAGGCTTCTGCTTCCCTGTTCAACAATATTGACATATCTACATTAATCTTACACTTGGTGACTTCACACAGCACACCACAAAAACTGCCTACTCCATCGTCTTTCCCTCACAGTCGATCAACAACCGAGCGCCAAGCACTCTCTTACTCCAACACTATAATAATCTCAGACAAGAGATCTTTGGCTTTGCTGTCGCGCACAGTCCGCATTAGCGAGCCTATCAGAGATTTTCATCGTTTATAGTATAGTAGTTTCATTTTAATTTATTAATTCTCTTATCTTATTCTGGTGCCACATACAAGTGCGCCCCAGTACACTCCTTTCACCACTCACTAACTACCAGTAGCTGGCGATATTACACGTTATATGCCATCACTAGTTGTGCGAAATTTTAACCATAAAATCTAAAATTTTTGTATTTAACGAAATATCTCATCATCCAGTTAACGAAAGACTCGAATTGATTGACTGAATTCCTTTTCTTACTGTTATTAGGGATAGCTAGCGGTCATCTCTTTTGTTTAACTACATGTTGTTAGCATTGTCTACTGTCCTAATTTGCTTGTAGAACCACCAAAAATTTTAGATATCACAGCATTTTACTGTATCACTTTCATTCAAAGAAAAAGTTCAAATGTGTGTGAAATCTTATGGGGCTTAACTGCTAAGGTCATCAGTCCCTAATCTTACAAACTACTTAACCTAAATTATCCTAAGGACAAACACACACACCCATGCCCGAGGGAGGACTCGAACCTCCGCCGGTACCAGCCGCACAGTCCATGATTGCTAATTCCGCGCAGCTATCACATTCATTCCAAGGCTTATTATGTTTCTTATATATTAAATACAAATAAAGATTATTCACATTATTATAAACGAGCACATATGTCATGGCGAAAGAAAGCCTGCTTCTTCTTCTTCTGCTACTTTTCACGGAAACTATAACAGAACACATAATAACACAAATACGAGAAACAACGTCAATCATCTCCACACTGAAACCTACTTGAGCTACTCATCATTGCTAATGGAAGCAAAACAAAAAATGAGGGCAGTGCGTTAGGATCTGATCTGTTACAGTGCTCCATAAAACTTGAAATTCAGCCGGCCGAAGTGGCCGCGCGGTTCTGGCGCTGCAGTCTGGAACCGCGAGACCGCTACGGTCGCAGGTTCGAATCCTGCCTCGGGCATGGATGTGTGTGATGTCCTTAGGTTAGTTAGGTTTAACTAGTTCTAAGTTCTAGGGGACTAATGACCTCAGCAGTTGAGTCCCATAGTGCTCAGAGCCATTTGAACCATTTTTGAACTTGAAATTCAGATCACTGTGTGAAAAACGTTTCTAGTAGGATCCGTATTTCACAAGTCCAAAGATATTTAAGTTTGAAGCTAATAAAGTTGGGTTATTTGGTGGATATAATATCACTCTTTAACCATATTTCAATATGTCTTCAGTTGTCGCGAGTTTTGTCATATGACGTCGCCCTACCGCGCTGCACGTGACACATTTGTTATTCTGTATACTGGTTCCAGAAATTCGAGCTGTCGTTGTTGTCACCGTCTTGTGAAATTATACTCTAGCATCAGGGTCTTCTTTCACGTTCCGATTGGTCGCGAAATTAAAGTCACAGTGAAAGTCCAATGAAGATTTGCGCAAATGTGTTGTGCTGTGTCTCTAGTATGCACGACGATAGCGTCACGTCGCAATTTTCAGTTCTCAGTGCACAGTGAGCATATAAAGGCACATGGAACAAAAGTGTCTCCTGCCAAGTGTGAAGTGCTTGCTGTTATTCGATTTCTTCGTGCTGCGGCATTCTGCCTGATTACATGCAGTCCACAAATCGCAACGATCATGCGTGTCAGCAACGTGTATCAATGGTGCAGGAATTTTGAAGCAGTACGTTCTGTAGTGAACCCGAGAAATTACCAATCAAGTGGCCTCACATTGGGCGTCAAAATTGTACTGAACGCGAGAAATTAAATGAAATAAACCACAAATGGTTCGTAAGTAAGCGGTTCATGTATGAATGTAAAAGACTGCATATATAATAAAAGCATTGAAAGGGTACAGTACCGCCCAACATTGAAAATAGGTACGAAATTCTTGTCAGAACAACACATTTTTTGTGTAAAAGTAACTCAATTTCAATTAATACAGCGAGGCCGGATACCAGTGTGGGAAAGAATGACAATTTATTTATTTAATTGATCACATGTGCACTCCCTCAAAATAAATCCCTACATCCAGTTTGGTGAGATCTGTGAAATGAATGAATGTATGGTCGTCTGCTAACCACAGATAGTGAATGGGAATATATGATCATCTTTGAGTCGATCCTTTGGCTACCTTTGGTGAGATCAAAGAGATGGAAGATACCAGAGCTTTGGAGCGTCTGAAAGGTGGCTGACCAATAAGGTAGCAAGGTGCTTCTGCCACTTCGACAGAGGTGCGAGAGAACCGGAATACGGCCATGTTTCAGCACTCTGGCGCTGAACCTTCTGCTGTAAAGACCTGTTTTTTTTGTTGTGCTCCGTAATGAAAGTGTGGAGGCATGGTATGGATGTGGAATATTTAAGAGTAGTTAGAACTAATCATTTCTCTTTCCCAGGAACTTTTGTGGGGAAAATTACAAAGTGAGGCAGGTAATTTTAAGGGGATTGTAGTAAACCAACGGTCACAATGAGCCCACGTGTAGTTATAAGTTGAGATACTAGCGTGTGTACAATAAGCTGAAATATTTAAGAATTAATAGCGTGTGTACAATAAGCTGAAATATTTAAGAAATAGCGTGTGTATCATAAGTTGAAGTATTTAAGAAATATCATTCCGTGTGACGCTAAATTTAAACTCTGAGAGAAAATCAAGGTGAGTCGGCCGTTTTTCCAGCAACGCCACTTGGCTTGCATTGCACAGGAAGACGTGCGTTTATCTCCAGAGTTCACAGTAGGAGAGTAGAATTACAAAGTGGGGCAGTGTCGTGTGAAACTGGGATAGATATTGATTGAAGTGGGAAAGCGGAAAGTGATGATGATGTAACAGTCCTTTGTGTTGTATTTCATATTGTTGTGTTGTATATGTCATGTAATTTGGGTATGTGTGTTTTGCATGGGGGTAGCAAGGTAGTTTCGAAAGATTTGTGGGTATGCCTGTTCCTTCTGTATCGCTCGATCTGGAGGAAAGTTTCGTGAGGATGATTGTGAGAGGCGGAGTGTGAGGTATAATAAAAGATCCACCATCCGATCCAGGGAGTGCACTGTTGCGGTAAATAGATTACGAGACCATAGTATAGAGATTCACTAACGTAAAGCCATGCTCACTGGGCGGAATTTCTCATGTGATTTTGTTGTAGGTTGTAGAATTTGTGTGTTTATGAATAAATCAGATAGTGAATAGAAAGAGATTGGTGGCCTTTTTCATTAAATTGTATGTTGTCATAATGTCCCGAATTTATATAAAAGCCGTTAAATCAAAGACAAAAAGTAAATGTGGTATTGCCAGTGCGTAGTGTGCAGTCAGAGTTCTATAAATCACTGATAGTCAGATGCGTGTTTCCGTTGCGTATTATTCATGCAGGAGGATAATTTGTAACTAAATAGTAAGATACGAGAATTCATGTTGCTCGATAAATTAAGGAAGAATCCACTCGCTTGGCAAACCACTCATCTTGCAGGCCTGACTGCTTGATGCCACAGTATGAGAAAGGCAAGTGGGTGCCTCTCATTAATTTCGACCCTGCCAGGATTATTTTATTGGTTAGGATATTTTGTTGCCAGGATTCCGTTTTTGTCACGATAATTTTGTTGCCAGGATCATTTTTGTTAGGATATTTTGTTGTTAGGGTTTGCTGTTAAACTTTTTTTATGGAATGTATTGTGATAGCGCTAAGAAGTAAAATTTTTTTCTGTTTGCAATTTCTTTCTGGATTGGTGAGGATCTTTTATTTGTTTTATGTAATTAATTGCGGTATCTGTAACGTCTAGTAAGAAACAAAAACAACATATTATGTAGTAATTAGAAAATTAGATGTATCATATTGTGTCATTGTGTAAAATTATGTATTTTTTTTATTATTTATTTTTGAGAACGTCTGCGTCGGCGAGTAATAAAACCGCCACAGAAGATAAATGTTGAACAGAGATTACAAAAGGAACTAGTATATAATACGTGTTGAATATGAATCTTTGTCTTCTTAATCTGGAAGTTGTGAGAGTAAGATCTCCTGTTGTTGTCGTGGAGAACGCGAATGTAGCATTCTTTTGTCGAGACTGGGAAATGTACGCCATTACGTGTGAATTCACACAGGTCTGTAATCAATGAGATATTTAAATGTTTTAATAGAGTTGTTTAAATGAAAACTTGTATTATTAATTGTTAAAGCTTGCTTGCCTATTATCCCATCCTGTTGAGACATTTTTCAGTTATATAAATATTATCTGTGGTGCTGAGCTGCGTGGAGAACGAAGAGCCGCTGCCGCGGCGTATTTAAACGACTTACAATATAGTCGAGCATACCGCAAGGAAGCGGTAAAATAATAGTAAAATAATATTATTTCTTTTAGCTCCCAGGCTGGCAGTGAAGATCAGCAGATTTTATGATGTGTTGCAGGTTGACGCGGGCTGCTGATAGGATATAATTTACAGTGCAAATAATTTAATGTACCTTCAAAATCTGATAGTAATCTTGCTGTGCTCCGTTCTGATCTGGCAAATTTTATAGTGATCACGTAATTTTTTTTATGAGAGTCTCATGTTCTTGGGCTAGTCGTGGTATGAAATAGTATTTCACCAAGAAATAAAATCCACTGCGAACTTGTGTTTTTGAACGATCATACGAACTGTAACATCAGTGTTCATTAAAAGTAATTTCAACTTTTAATAACTATGAAGTAGGGAAGTTATATTGATCCTTAGCATGAGTTGCAGTTAAGAAAAATCGTTCTTTAAATTGTAGGCCAGATACAGAACAATAAGACTTCCATAGATACATTTTATTTTGCAAAAAGGTAACGATGATAAAGAAATTCAAAGCACAGCATTGTTAAAAGTATTTCACGTAACTCTTTCCATATATGCGTTGTTACGCCAATAATCAAAAAATAAATAAATAAACCAAAGAGCAACAATTTAAAACAATTCGAGAGAGTAGTGACGTGAAACTGGCGCCCAAAAACGCGGGGCCCGAATTTGCAGTGGCCACAATTATAAAATTTTATGTATTTTTCTTTCAGGGTTGATTGTTATGTATGTATATATATATATATATATATATATATATATATATATATATATATATATATATATATATATATATGTGTGTATTTAGTGATAAATGTATGTATGTATATCATGATCAATGCTATGCATTAATGAATGTGCAAACACTCTTTCATGACAAAACGTACTACTGCAAGCGAGTCTGAGAAGACGATCCTGATAGTACTGAGAAGCTATAACGACTACGTAATCCGGGGGCAGCCGAACCCCGAGATAAGATAAACTAAAGGTAAGACTACAGTGTAGTTGTCCTGTTTGTAGAAGTTGAGCTCCAGTGAAGTGATCTCATATCGCTGGTGGTGTGCATATTGTGCGTAGTTTGATGTTAGTGTTTGGGACAGGACAAAGTTGATGGTAGATAGTAATTTTTAGTGTGCAGTGTAGTGTAGATAAATTAACGTATTTTGTGTGCAAGTGACAAAACTGTCAGGTTTGTGTTTTAGTAAGCAATTTAGGAATATGGTTAAGTTGCGTAGTCAACGTCCGAGCAATATGGATACTGAGGAACAGCAATTAGGTAGCGTAGGAAATGTGGAACCGGGTACCTCAAGTAGTACTAGTACTCTCTTTGAGGATATAACATGTGAGAATGTGGGGGCAGGGGCACAGGAAGTGGTGCCACCACCCACTAGGGCTCAAGGAGATGTAGATAAAGAAATTGTACCACCACCAGAAAAGCAGGAACCAGAGAGTGGTAATCTGCCTGGTGGGTATTCACTTCAAGCTATATTAGAGCGTGTGCTAAATTACCACGCAGAATTTGCGCAACAGCAAGCTGAGCGAGATCGCCAGCAAGCTGAGCGAGATCGTCAGCAAGCTGAGCGAGATCGCAGGCTAGAGGAAAATTTACTCGCACAGCAAGCTGAGCGAGATCGCCAACAAGCCGAGCGAGCTCGTCAGCAAGAGGAAAAGTTACTTGAGCAGCTAGCTGAGCGAGACCAGCAACTTGTGCAATCTTTAGAAACTATGAAAAAGGACATTGCCTGTATGAAACAGAGTTATGAGTCGATACCTAAGGCCGTGCAGGAGTTGACGGAACAGGTCAACAACCTGCAAGTAGCAAACACTAACATAGTAGATGAAATAGGTGTCTTAGCCAACCGAGTAGAAAAGCTAGAAATAGATTCCACACAGCTTGTAGAGCAGAAGTGGAACGAACAAGCAACTAAAATTGAAACAGAATTCAACTCATGGCTAGAAGTGAAGGAGAGTGAGATTGACAAAAATATTAATTTTAAAGTACAAGCAGCCATAGCAAATAGAGATTCCGAATCGTTCAGTACCGCAGTAAATAGTCAGGTACAGAACGACGTGCAAACCATCAAACAAATACTCAGTGAGGATATTCCGCAGTGGCAAGTGAATATGAACAAACGGATATCCGACCTGGAGAAGGGTTTAGCACAAAGCAGAAAACATCTGGAACAGGAACCTATGTCGCCAACAGTCCATGGTTTTGGCAACGCACAAACTTATACGCGATACAACAATGGGGAATCTGTAGTCGATAATGCGAAGAGCTGTAGCTCCGGTTCGGAGCACACAGCATATGTCCCAGGAGCAAACCCATGTAGTTCAAAAATATTAGTTGAAGAAAGTTTAATCAAAAATAGGCAATTTCAAACGTTTACTACTGAACGGAAATCAGTACACCCAGTAGTATTCATAAAAAGCTTTAAAAATATCTTGCCCAGTGTATGGAACGAAACACAGAAAATTCAATACGTAATGTCGTACATTCAAGTTGACGCAGCGTTGTGGGCTACAGAAGTAGCAGACAGCTGCAGGACATACGAACAGTTCGAAAGGGCATTTCTGTCGAAATATTGGTCGCCTTGTATACAAGAGCGGCTAAGAAAAGAAGTATATAATCCCGAACCGTACTCACCCCGTCTTGGGAATTTGAGGCGGTATTTTGAAAAATATATAAACAAAACGCGCTACTGGGACGAGCCTATATCACCAAGAGACATAATAAGACTGCTAAAATCACATTTACCCATTCATATCAAAGAGAAATTAATACACGTACCAGAAAGCGACATGGAAAACTTCCTGTCTGTTCTAGATTCAATAGACTTGATACAGGAAGACGCAAAATCAGCGTGCGATCACTCGCGGAATAATGGGTCAGGATGTAAACATGACAGAAATAGTAGTGCACAAAACCACAACCATGGAAATGGTGGGGGTGGTAACAAGCGACAAGAACATTCGCAAAATGGTAGTAATGGTAGAAGCCAGAACGGGTATGGACAACCAACTTATAACAAAAAGCGTCGATTTGACGACCGGTACGAATCCGGAATGTCAGGGACCAACCGCTGGAAAAATGCGCGAGGTCAGTGGCAGAGCAATTATAGTGATAGTAATCGAAATTGGCAACAGAATCAGCGAAGAAGCCCAGAGCTACAGGGTAATGACCGGTATGACAACAATAGACCACCACCGCAAAACGCGCCTATTGCGCAGCCGTGGCGGCCTACAAATCAGAATGTACATATAGTGGAGGTCGCGGACAATAGCCGTCCAAGTACCTCACAAGTAAGCAATCCAACAAACTAGAATCGGCCTCGATATGCTCTCCATCGATGGCCGAGGGATGGAGTGAGAGCAACACGAGTGATAATAATATACCTGGGATACGTATGCTGCGATACAACGACGGTGTCAGTATGGATAAAGATCTACTGAACGAACCGCACGAATGTAAGAAAGATAATAACGAAAATGTGCAAGCTATTATCGAAGCGAAAATCAATGATGTTGCAGTGAATATAATCATCGACACAGGTGCCTCAGTAAGTGTAATGAGTATGGAGTTATTTAAAGCACTGGGAAAAGGACATAGCATTCCGACTTTCCCGGTTAATAATTGTAAGGTGTCTGGAGCCATTAGTGCACAGAGCCAATCAGTTAAGTACCAGGTGCAGGTGGAGATTTGTAAGGAGGGCGAAGCCATAGTGAGCTCGTTCCTCGTTGTTAAAGGATTAAAGGTGGCCTGCATTCTGGGAGTAGATTTTCTCCGTGAGAGGGACGCATTGATCGACCTCTCCTTGGGGAAATTAAGCATAATTAATAGGGGTAGGAGGATTGAGTTATCTATGATGAAATCGAAGGAGGTACTTGTGCCGTGTTGTAATCGAATCAATATCAAAGGTAGGAACCCTTGGGTACTACACCTCGATGGTTTTTCACATGCAGCAGACCTCTATTACCCGAATTTAGAGGAGCGAAATTTTGAAACAAATGTTGAGGCATTTCAAACCAAAGTGCAGGAATCTGAAGGTTTAAGCGATACACAAAAGCAACAGTTGACGCAGCTGCTATCGGAATATACTATGGTATTTACCGACCGACCAGGAATAGTCAAAGGGTACCACTATCACATAGAGGTGATGCGCCACAAAACATACTGTCGCGCAACTTACTCCATCCCTTGGTCGAGGAGAGAAGTAGTGGCCAAAGAAAAAAAGAGGTACGATCGAGGTGTAACTAACGAACAGAAATATAATGTAGGAGGCCTAGTACTTATTCGTAACCACCCTAAATCTTCAGCCACCTTAAAACAAAATAGTAAGTGGCAATTGCTATATTCAGGGCCCTTTGAAGTAATAAGCGTGCCACACGAATGTAGCTATTTGTTAGCACATCCCCATACGGGGAAGATCAAAGGATTATATCCACGTAAAGATGTGAAGTTATTTATTCAGTGACATATCACATATAAAGAGTAATAGTTGTAAGAAGATTTTAATTGTGTTTTAGAATATAAGTATGTTAGTATTAAGAAAGAAATTTGTGTGTAATTAAACTTGGAGGAAGTGGAATCAGAAAGTGAGCAATAGCTTACACAGGAAAGATTTTGTTTACAGACAATTAGTCATTAAAATATTATATGCTCATTAAGCAACGAACAATCTTCTTGTTGATAAAGTGAGGATTAATTTCTTGAATCATTTTATAAAGGATTAATTTCTTGAACCATTTTCTATGTGTAGTGTGTAAGTGCAATTAATGATGCAATCTTATATAGTAAGGTAATTGCTGTAATTGTATTAGAATAAGGAACCCTGAGAGAGAGAGTCTTTACTAGCCAAACATTGACTTTGTAATATGCAACAATTATGTGATGTGATGTTTGCTGCCAGTAGTGATTTGAGAACGACACTGGAGCAGAAGCTAATTAAAAACAAGCCCGTTCCGTGGAAACTCCGCTCTGTATGTAGCAATGCTTCAATTGAAGCTGTGTACTTGGTACACGCCCTTGAATATTCATTACGCGATACGCGAATTAAGTCAACCAATGCGGAACCTACACTGTAGTCATATAGGAAAATTCATTAAAAATAATGCTAGTGCTAAATGAAGTATTTATTGAGCAATATGCCCAAGTCAAGCTGTCATGCACATGGTAAAATCTGTTTGCTAGATGGGTGATAACCAGGCAAGCTACACTGAAAGGAGGAAAGGAAAACTATGTACAAAAAAAAAAAAAAAAAAATCACACACCTTTAAAAAAATTTACAAAAGGGCTATATACGCCTAGTAACAATATGAAAACTGTGTTGTGATAAGGTAAAAACAAATAGACGCCATGTAGATGAGAGTAATTATGCGAAGAACAGTTAAAAGGTATTAAAAAATAAACTGTGTGCATAAACAATTAAGGAAAGGACGGAATATTGTGTGTAGTAGGGACAGAAAATGACTGTTGTATCTGCACCAATATATACGTCGATAAGTCTAGTGTTCAGTGATAGACTGTCCTAGTGCAGTGCTCAACGAACAATAGACAGTGTATAAAAACAGTAGTTATTGATCCGTTCGAAGTCGATTCAAACAAACATCGCTCGACGGAGACATTTAGTATGTGTGTAACGAAACATTTTCGCGTGTTGAAAGACGCTCTGGCAGTGTATCAACCGTGGGAGTGAGTGAAAATGTGTAGTACAATGTGCGTGTGACGAACCCTGAATACCAGTGTCACAATGCCACAAGAAACCTGTTATCACGCCAAAACATACCAGTGCATACCAGTGAAGCGACGGCTACTGAACAATAAACGCTTTTAACAAGTTGCATCTTCTTCCACAGCTAGTAATCTGTGTCCTTAAAGACAGTACACCGTTGTGGAATGTTTGTTTCATGCGCTACGACGGGGAGCCACGCGGAGAAGCAGAGACGAGTGCCGTGCCGCCAGCCAGCCGGTCGCGGTAAACCACTGCCACTCGCCGACATCGGCGAATGGTTCGCCGCGGTTCGCGACTGCTTGGGCGCCACGTCAGCACGACGTCGCTGTTACTGAGAGCCGGTCGTCGAACCCAGCGGCCGTCGGTACGCGGCGTTCCAGACGACGCTACTCAACAATTGCTTCGCGCCGCCAGCTCCGTACAACATTGTTGTCATTCAAATGAACTATCAACTATGTATCTAATGCACTAACATGAATAGGGTTTAGTGGACACGAAATGATGTGACAAACATTTTTTTTTTTTTTGAGTTATCCAACACAAATTCAAAGTATTCATGGGTTTAGTGATGTATCGATCTAATATGTTTTCGTCATGTTAATGAAGGATACTCGCACGAATGCTAGACATTTTAAACCAACTGTCGCGAGTAAGTGCAAGGACGATTCATTATACTATTGTAAAAATGTGTAATAAGTGACTTTCATTACAATCCCGAACACAAATATTATATTGATAACAAAGAGACTAAAAGTTTAACATACTATCACAAATAGCCTTTGTTATATGTGAACATTGAATAGAGTCTGAACTTTTTGTGAGATGACCATGGCTCCGGTGCAGTTTTCCCAGGTTTTCTGATCGCACGTAGCCCGAATGGGGGAGCCAAATAAATGTAATGACCCTGGGACTAGGTTGACGGTCACCTCGCAAAGTGTAAGAACAGTATAAAAAGTGTAATTAAACCTACAGTGTGAAAGAACTAAGAAGTGTAAAGTGAATGTTCCAACCAAGGTAACAGACAATAACCAAACAGACGTTAGTGGCAGCATATTGCCGAACATTTTCAACGTTAGTCAATTGCTGCCAGGGGGCATTGTAACGTCTAGTAAGAAACAAAAACAACATATTATGTAGTAATTAGAAAATTAGATGTATCATATTGTGTCATTGTGTAAAATTATGTATTTTTTTTTATTATTTATTTTTGAGAACGTCTGCGTCGGCGAGTAATAAAACCGCCACAGAAGATAAATGTTGAACAGAGATTACAAAAGGAACTAGTATATAATACGTGTTGAATATGAATCTTTGTCTTCTTAATCTGGAAGTTGTGAGAGTAAGATCTCCTGTTGTTGTCGTGGAGAACGCGAATGTAGCATTCTTTTGTCGAGACTGGGAAATGTACGCCATTACGTGTGAATTCACACAGGTCTGTAATCAATGAGATATTTAAATGTTTTAATAGAGTTGTTTAAATGAAAACTTGTATTATTAATTGTTAAAGCTTGCTTGCCTATTATCCCATCCTGTTGAGACATTTTTCAGTTATATAAATATTATCTGTGGTGCTGAGCTGCGTGGAGAACGAAGAGCCGCTGCCGCGGCGTATTTAAACGACTTACAATATAGTCGAGCATACCGCAAGGAAGCGGTAAAATAATAGTAAAATAATATTATTTCTTTTAGCTCCCAGGCTGGCAGTGAAGATCAGCAGATTTTATGATGTGTTGCAGGTTGACGCGGGCTGCTGATAGGATATAATTTACAGTGCAAATAATTTAATGTACCTTCAAAATCTGATAGTAATCTTGCTGTGCTCCGTTCTGATCTGGCAAATTTTATAGTGATCACGTAATTTTTTTATGAGAGTCTCATGTTCTTGGGCTAGTTGTGGTATGAAATAGTATTTCACCAAGAAATAAGATCCACTGCGAACTTGTGTTTTTGAACGATCATACGAACTGTAACATCAGTGTTCATTAAAAGTAATTTCAACTTTTAATAACTATGAAGTAGGGAAGTTATATTGATCCTTAGCATGAGTTGCAGTTAAGAAAAATCGTTCTTTAAATTGTAGGCCAGATACAGAACAATAAGACTTCCATAGATACATTTTATTTTGCAAAAAGGTAACGATGATAAAGAAATTCAAAGCACAGCATTGTTAAAAGTATTTCACGTAACTCTTTCCATATATGCGTTGTTACGCCAATAATCAAAAAATAAATAAATAAACCAAAGAGCAACAATTTAAAACAATTCGAGAGAGTAGTGACGTGAAATATCGCACAAGGCTAGAAGATCGTTTTATAATTTTTTTTTGCGTAATGTCCGTACTAACTAGGTCGCAGGCTAAAAGTATAGTCACCATGGAGAATAACGATTCTGGCGTGAACGTAGCAGTGCAGCAGGAAGTAGCTGTGGACCATGGGTTAATGAGGGAGAAAGACAAACACTCCGAAGAGGCCGTATTGTTCAGTGGACCGCTGCAAAGGGATCCTTTATGCGGCGGGCTGTGTCCACAAACGCGGGCTTTTCCTGACGACGCGGGCGAGCAGGGACTCGGTCAGGTAGAGAGTGAAAGTGCAGCTACCCTTAGCGAAGCTACGGTCTCTCAGGCGAACGAGGTAATCGCGTCGAAAGTAGGAAATAACGATGTGATACTGCAGTTTTTACAAGCGATGAATAGAGATATTAACGAAAGATTAGATAGAGATAATAAGGAGAGAGATAGGGAGAATAAGGAGAGAGATAGGGAGGCTAAGAAAGGATTGGAAGCAAATAACGAAAGATTAGAAGCAATCAATAGAGATAATAAGGAAAGAGATAGGGAGAATAAGGAAAGATTGGAAGCGATGAGTAGGGAGACTAAGAAAGGATTGGAAGCAATCAATAGAGATAATAGGGAGAGAGATAGGGAGAATAAGGAACGATTTGAAGCAACTAAGGAAAAATTGGAAGCAAATAAGGAAAAATTGGAGGCAATGGATAAGGGAAATAAAGAGGCAATGAGGAAGCTACACACAGTTATCGATGAGCGTCTGCCCGCAGTTAATAATCGGTTAGATGAGGAGGAGAAGAATCTGGGTGCATTGAAGGAAGTATGTGACGCCGTGAAAGAAAAAGATAATAATTTGGAGGTACAAGTATTTGCAATAGAGAGTGATGCTACTGAACGTAGGGACGTTTTGCCGGATGAGCGAATCAAAGAGGTAGTGGTCAGAAAGAATACGATTAGTGCAGATGCAAAAAAGATCAGTACAAGAGGCGAGACAGGTTCTAACAGTACGCAGCGAGAGGTTTGTGCCGATCAGGAGGAGATACGACCACCATTACAGTTTAAAGAGGCACAATTAGAAACAAATAGGAAACATAGGGAAGAACTAGCACAGTTGCAATTAGCGTGCAGAAGCGAAGGTGAAACACCACCAGGTAGATTGCAGGAGGAGAGTGAGATAAACTCAAAAGGCGAAAATAGGCAGAAAGAGGAAGACGAATTCAGAGAGTCAGAAGAACGGTTGTGTCAGATAAAACAGGTGGCAGACCCAACTGGGTATAGTCCAAGGCTGTCTCAGTTTCAAGATTCATTACCTTCATCGAGGGGACTGCTCCGCAAAACGAAGTTTGTGTATAACTATTTGAGGGACGAGGCTAGAGCGAAAATGCAGGAAGACCTTAAAGACTGTAGTAGCTATTTAAATGAATTCTGGTCGAAAAGTAAGGAGGACCAGGTTACGCAAAGCATATTGATGATGCCAAATCGTAACGAATGTGGTATAAGGGATTCAGTGTCATGCCATCAGGAGATGTTCAGGCGAAACAGGTACTTGGATGTGACATACGAACCAGCGGAGTTCATTAGGATACGTATAACGAAGTTGCCAGTGAAATTGAGCAGAGGAATAGCGATGGCAGGCAGAGGCTTAGACGATTCCGCGTCATTTCAGCAGTTGTTACAAGAATTGGGTAATGAGAGCAATATCGTGAACGGAGACACGACTCATAGGTCAGTTAGTGTCGAGGATAGGAACGGCAGAAACTATCATAATGACAGGAGAGCGTGGAATCCAGGCATTTCATTCTTGTCATAATGGATTCAAGAATAGGAGAAACTAATCCAACCTATCAGCCCTTAATATCTTGCTCTTAAAACACATGCAGCTGGCACTGAAAATTGTCTATGTAGCAGACAAACTCAACTAATATGTAGGAATGCAAATACCATACTTCTGATCAGAGAATAAAACGCCAGTAATGGAATCTATTAGGCTGGTATCTCAGTAAAATTTGCAAATTTTATTTCGAACAGTAAAGTAAAAGAATTGTTATGTAATAATGCCAATGAGTCCAGTTGAATTAGTGTGATTCGACTATTGTAGATACTAAACAAGTAATGTAAGAGGTAAACATTGAGATCGAAGTTTTTAAATTAGATGCCATCTGATCTATAGTATGTCATTGTCACGGTGACAGCTATAATGAAGTGCTGTGTATGGTTGTTCGGAATCTGGTGTTAGTGAAAGAGGCCACTAGCACCAAAGTTACTAACACTTGGGCTGCCCAATTCTCCCAGCTTGTATATTCTCTGCACACATTTAATTTTCGTGTAAGCACATATTCCTAACTAGCGAATTCTTTATTGTGTACAGTGGACCATTCAGAGTGAGGCGGATTGTCCATGAAAATGCTGTACTGATTGAGACGATCAAAGGAAAACAATCTCGGGGGCTTCATCACATTTCTAACATCAAATTATGGAAAAGTTAAGGGTAGATCTAAGGTAGGCAATTTATGGTAGATAGTCAGTGTATTTATTTGTGGTGTGTAACGTTGTGCAAGGTCAAATCGAACATAAGAATTTTCAGGCGGGAGGTCAGGAAGTATGACGGAATAGACTGGTCAAATGAGTCATGAACAGGAGTCGACAGAGTGGTGTATGTATGTATTTTTTTTTGTCATATGAATGAGGATCAAGCAGAAACGACGTGATGATTAATGAGTTGTTAAAGATGGTAGATAGAGAAGCGACGTGATAAATAGTAGTGGATAAAGGTGGTATATGAGGAGAAAAGCGACGTGAAGCAGTGTGATTAATAAAGAGAGATTCGACATGATGAAACAGTGGTAAATAAAGGTGAGTGGAATTGAATAATGTGGAGATATCTTAGATGTATGTTACAGAGAGGCCTGTGTATGCTGCAATAGAGATTGATGCCAATGGCGAAGGAAGACCAGGAAATGATGGAGTAATGGACGGACGGAGAGCCGAAATACGAATGAAGAGATGAGGACAACTGCACAATGTGAAAGGACGTAAAGGGAGTATGAGACCCAGATGGTGAACGTTGTGGAATACTGACGTAAGATGTGATATAAGTGGAGATCTAATTCTTAGCATAAAATTTGCGATTTGGCAAAAATAATATTTTTTGTTGTTGTTGAAGCCTGGTACCAGTATAACTATTCAAAACGGTACCAATAATGTGTACAGTTATTTTGCAGGATGAATAATTTGTGTACTTTTGTTCTTAGATGAAATGTCGCAATTCTAAGTTGGTCTTTAGCAGAATGATTAATGGGTAAAGCGAATGCGGAGGTAAGCCGATGGAGAGAGGTGCCAGAGTGAAAGGACGAATTCGGAGACTGGAAAGCTATCTCCGAAGCAGCTTCATGTGTTATGTGGTTGAGTATAAGGGAGCAAAGGTATGGTATGTTGTAGTGAGTGTGGTGGTGTTAAGGTTAGCTGACTTCTAGACCTATTCTGTTAGTGTATTAATGGATTGAATGAGAAGGAAAATGTGATGTCTGGTGAGTGAGAGTCGTAGAGTAGTGTGATCAATGCACACACTCCCGTAAAGGGGATGCTACCGTTCTGTAACTACAACATTATTATGTATTGTTTGATTGGGATGAACCTCGATGGCAGGTCAGGATCTGACATCATGTGGATGGTTCATACATGTCCTAGAAATGTTGTTATATATAATAAAAAGGTAAAATATATAGAAAGATACTAATTTCAGTCTGTCACAAGCACAAATGTGCATTGTATGTTGTAGATTTAGAGTCATCAGTTTCTAAAATGTTTGTTGTGTTAGGATGTTAAAGTAGTTTACTATTTAATAACATGTGGTAGGTAATTGTGAGCTATGTAGGTTATTCTTATTTTTTGTTAGAACACTTTCAAGGGGTATTAATTTCAGTGTGTCACAAGCACAAAAGTTCATTGTATATTGTAGTTTTAGAATACAGTTTCTAATATTTTCACTGTGATAGGATGTTAGAGTAGCCTACTATTTGATATTGTAATTATGAGCTGTATAGATTGTTTATTATTCCTTTTGTTTTGATTTTACACTTTCATGTTTTGTATGAGGGACGACAGGTACAATGAATAGCATGAGTGTGGGCTGTCTATAGAAAAGAGATAAATGTTGATGTTGTATGTGTAGAAAACTAGGGTGCATAATTTTATGTTTTTTAGAACAAAGATTCTTTTATTACCAATGTATCTAATAGATCATACATGTAATCAATGAGTATTTAAATAATGTAAGAATATCCTTTTGTCTGTAATGTTGCGAGATGCACGGAAGGTCTGGCTAATTGGGTGTCGTAACGCCCATACCGCCAACGGGCCGAGCTGACGTCGCCATGGCGACAGGCAACAGAGCCGCGCACTCCCCACTCCACTGTCGGACGAGGTACACTCCACGCGCCCGCTACAGCAGGTCAACGGCCTGGGGCGACACGCACGTATCACTGGCCATTCATGAGTTCCGCCACCCTTACGACTGGGGAAGGTATCCCGCGGAGGCAACAGCGGGTGGTTTCTTCTGCTCAACGGCGCGCGCAGCGGCGCTACTGCAGAATGGACGAGGCGCGGCAGAGCCCGGCGAGCATTTTGTTACCAGCAACTATTACCTAGTACTGGACTGTGGAGCCGTGAAACAAGATGACTGCGACTTTCCATAATGTGGAAAGTGAAGGACTGGTGTTTCCACGTTGTGAGTGGTGGAAAAGATTTTGTCTTTAGCAGACAGGACGATCGTTTTGTTTTGTCTTGACCACTGAACGGTGGGATCCATAAACTTTTGGCAGTGACTTGTTAAGTGTGCTTTGTGAATTGCATGTGGGACGCTTGGTATACTTAAAGAGGACAGTTGTCGTTTGGTGAACAATTATTGTATGAAGGCAAGAAACTAGAGTGGGACATTGACATTTGCGTCTGTAGTAGGGGACATTTCTTGAATTGGCGCGGGAATAAGTGCTGTTTGTTGAAACTTACGACTTTTAATTACACCATGAACTGAAAGGACAGAACCGTGGGTAATAGTAGTTGTAGGGCCATTTTTTGGACGAACAGATTCGTGTGGATGGTACTCTGAGAGTGACTATGACATATGTGTTTAATGAGAGATACAGTTTACTGTTCAGTGCGTGTTCAAAATGCCGAATTGAGTGACTCAAAGACTTTCGTCCGGGTAACCATGCGAGAGCTTTGACACCAAGACAGTGGTTCTAGGAAAACTATCAGCAACTTTTTGACCCCAAGAAAATCACAGAATGAAATGTTTCTGTGTGACTCGCAAGATAGGGAATAATGTATTTGTAATTGTGTAAATGTTTTTTTTATATGTTTCATTCCTGAAGGGACAGCAAGCGTAATTGTATTTTATTAATATTTGTGTTTAGAATAGTTAGTGTTTGTTTTTTGTCTGTTCTGGGTTGTCAAGTTCACGTAGCATGTTTATTAGTATATTTGGTACAATGATGCTCTAATTATAAGCCAGTGGCGTAATACTAACGTAGCGGTTCATGTAGCATTGATCAGTAAGATTGTCACAGGGGACAAGAGTTTGCATTGCACAACAAATATCGGAATTAACTGATGTATTTTGATGTCGTGCATAGTAATAATCTTGTTGGTGTTTTGACTGAAGCCACTTATTTTTATTATCACAGTGGTGACATTTCACATTAAAGTGTAACGAAGGCTAGTCGAAATGCAAGTTCTTGTCGTCTATATGTGTGACAACAGAGAAATGAACAGTAGAGTAAGATAAGAGAGCTACTGGTGGATTCAAGCACTTATTGCTAAACTATTTACTGCGTGTATTGATCAAAGTTGATGGACTGACTAGCTCAGCAGCAGGTATTTGTACTGATGGACAAGGATAAGGTTAAACTCACTGTCGAGTAGTTGTGGCAATTGCTTAGGTGATGATAGTTAATGAGGTATGACATGATGTCGTAGACGAACTATATTATGTAACCAGTATGTAACTTGTGGTATATTTCATTGTTTTTCTTCTCAGTTTTATTTCGCTGTAGGTTTGAGGTATATTTTAGAGTAATGGTATGGAGCCTGACATTCTACGTGTAACTAGTGTACGAAATTTTTTTCTTTTGTTGATTTTGTTTTTTTAGACTTTGCTGTGCAAGGGTTTTTTACAGCGCAATTTATGAATGTCAGATTACTTGCTCTGTGTTTGGACGGTGAGCTATTTAAAATTTCATGAGTACAATTAGTATTTTTTTATTTGTTTTAGAATTATTGAAATTTGGATTACTCATAAAAATAACGAAGATCCCAGTAACTAAAGCAAATTTTTATCTCAATATTATTTTTTCATTTCTATGATGTGATGTTTTATTTGTCATGTGGATTGTTATATATTTGTATGTGTACGTTACTCCGGATTGTGGAGAGTACAATAATGCAACAATTGTCAATAATTTGGTCGTCTATTTGAGGTCACCAGGGGCTAAGGTCTCCTCCTGGTTATTTTGATGAATTGCTACGTTTGTTTTAATACAGTTTTCTTAAAAAAATGTTCGGAACTACCCTCGCATTGCAAGGATAGTACCGTGCAATTTTTTTCTGCATGGGTAGCCGGTGGTGAAAGGGTACAGTACCGCCCAACATTGAAAATAGGTACGAAATTCTTGTCAGAACAACACATTTTTTGTGTAAAAGTAACTCAATTTCAATTAATACAGCGAATCCGGATACCAGTGTGGGAAAGAATGACAATTTATTTATTTAATTGATCACATGTGCACTCCCTCAAAATAAATCCCTACATCCAGTTTGGTGAGATCTGTGAAATGAATGAATGTATGGTCGTCTGCTAACCACAGATAGTGAATGGGAATATATGATCATCTTTGAGTCGATCCTTTGGCTACCTTTGGTGAGATCAAAGAGATGGAAGATACCAGAGCTTTGGAGCGTCTGAAAGGTGGCTGACCAATAAGGTAGCAAGGTGCTTCTCCCACTTCGACAGAGGTGCGAGAGAACCGGAATACGGCCAAGTTTCAGCACTCTGGCGCTGAACCTTCTGCTGTAAAGACCTGTTTTTTTTTTTGTTGTGCTCCGTAATGAAAGTGTGGAGGCATGGTATGGATGTGGAATATTTAAGAGTAGTTAGAACTAATCATTTCTCTTTCCCAGGAACTTTTGTGGGGAAAATTACAAAGTGAGGCAGGTAATTTTAAGGGGATTGTAGTAAACCAACGGTCACAATGAGCCCACGTGTAGTTATAAGTTGAGATACTAGCGTGTGTACAATAAGCTGAAATATTTAAGAATTAATAGCGTGTGTACAATAAGCTGAAATATTTAAGAAATAGCGTGTGTATCATAAGTTGAAGTATTTAAGAAATATCATTCCGTGTGACGCTAAATTTAAACTCTGAGAGAGAATCAAGGTGAGTCGGCCGTTTTTCCAGCAACGCCACTTGGCTTGCATTGCACAGGAAGACGTGCGTTTATCTCCAGAGTTCACAGTAGGAAAGTAGAATTACAAAGTGGGGCAGTGTCGTGTGAAACTGGGATAGATATTGATTGAAGTGGGAAAGCGGAAAGTGATGATGTTGTAACAGTCCTTTGTGTTGTATTTCATATTGTTGTGTTGTATATGTCATGTAATTTGGGTATGTGTGTTTTGCATGGGGGTAGCAAGGTAGTTTCGAAAGATTTGTGGGTATGCCTGTTCCTTCTGTATCGCTCGATCTGGAGGAAAGTTTCGTGAGGATGATTGTGAGAGGCGGAGTGTGAGGTATAATAAAAGATCCACCATCCGATCCAGGGAGTGCACTGTTGCGGTAAATAGATTACGAGACCATAGTATAGAGATTCACTAACGTAAAGCCATGCTCACTGGGCGGAATTTCTCATGTGATTTTGTTGTAGGTTGTAGAATTTGTGTGTTTAGGAATAAATCAGATAGTGAATAGAAAGAGATTGGTGGCGTTTTTCATTAAATTGTATGTTGTCATAATGTCCCGAATTTATATAAAAGCCGTTAAATCAAAGACAAAAAGTAAATGTGGTATTGCCAGTGCGTAGTGTGCAGTCAGAGTTCTATAAATCACTGATAGTCAGATGCGTGTTTCCGTTGCGTATTATTCATGCAGGAGGATAATTTGTAACTAAATAGTAAGATACGAGAATTCATGTTGCTCGATAAATTAAGGAAGAATCCACTCGCTTGGCAAACCACTCATCTTGCAGGCCTGACTGCTTGATGCCACAGTATGAGAAAGGCAAGTGGGTGCCTCTCAGCATGAAAGAAATGTATTTATTTTTGCGGTGTTTATACAAACCAAAACAAAATTATAAATCTCAGGTCCGATTTGACTGGCCATTGACACAACTCAGTTATTAAGGGGAAGGAGAAGGGAACAAATCATGTCACGATTATTCATTATCGTTCGTCGTGTAGTGCTGTCGGAGAGAGGCGCTGCGTCAGTGTGGCGCGTCGCCTCGGAGCTGTGCTGTGAGTGTCGGTTGATCTCATCAGCAATCGCGGCGTTGCAGCGGTCCCAGGTACGACCTCCGCATTGCCTGCCCGTTGTCGGTTGCGTCGCTGAAGTTGTGCTATCACGGCGTCGGAAGGCCGATGTTCGTGCTGGGTGAAAGACCGCTCATGTCCTCTCGCTTGGGCGGTGTTTCCACGACTCCCATTTTCGCTTCTCAACCACCTCTCAGCTCAACTCCTCTTCATAACGTTACTCCTTTCGGCGTTGTCACTTGCGGACGAAATTTTCAATGTAGCCCAATGACAGGTCGCCGTTTCATCGCCACGTCTCTCTGCGTGACACCTGGACAGACTCATGTTTGAGCTCCATCTCAAAATCTGCTGGTGTCTGTCATTTACAAGGAATGCCCTCACTGCCGGGAAAAAACATCTTCCTAAGAATGTTGGCTTCCTTCACGGGCCTCCCTGCGCCGATTCCCCGTGGTTTTTGCACGCTCCTCCCTGTGCTCGTAGGGGTGCTGGAATTGTCGGCACATCACTGTTTTCTAAGTCAGGTCAAATGACTGCCGCCATGCCAGAAGAACTCAGATGCTTTCGCGTATACGTTCTTAGGGTTCCGTACTAATGGCTGCAGATGTCCATCAGCTCTCAGCACGCTTCTCGTTGTCAGACAGGCTCTTCGCATCGTGTCCCTTCTTGAGCGAGGAGAGGACGTCGGCTCCGGCTTCCTACTGTGTCCTTGCAGAATGACTGCACCCGGGGGCTCGCCCCAGGGTGTCCGGTTCGGCCGCTCGCGGCGCATTGGAGAAAGTGGCCACGGTCGGACGTATTACAGTACAGACGTTCATGTTGCTGGAAATCTGGTAAGGCAGCGAGTGTCAGTCGGTGATTTTCTTCAGAAATTGGGTCAGTCGATTCGAGAAAAGTCTCTACGACAGGCAGTTCAGAACAACCGAAGAGGAATGTTGCCATCGGTCATTGTCCATCTTCATTAAAATGCTCGGCTGCAAACTGCAGCTTCCACAAAAATGCTCCTCCAGCGTTTTCGATGGGAAGTGTTTCATCACCCACCACACAGCCTGGAATTGGCTCCCTCTGATTTTCACCTCTTGGTGGCTGTTGTTGTTGTGGTCTTCAGTCCTGAGACTGGTTTGATGCATCTCTCCATGCTACTCTATCCTGTGCAAGCTTCTTCATCTCCCAGTACTTACTGCAACCTACATCCTTCTGAATCTGCTTAGTGTATTCATCTCTTGGCCTCCCTCTACGATTTTTACCCTCCACGCTGCCCTCCAGTACTAAATTGGTGATCCCTTGATGCCTCAGAACATGTTCTACCAACCGATCCCTTCGTCTAGTCAAGTTGTGCCACAAACTTCTCTTCTCCCCAATCCTATTCAGTACCTTCTCATTAGTTATGTGATCTACCCATCTAATTTTCAGCGTTCTTCTGTAGCACCACATTTCGAAAGCTTCTATTCTCTTCTTGTCCAAACTATTTATTGTCCATGTTTCACATCCATACATGGCTACACTCCATACAAATACTTTCAGAAACGACTTTCTGACACTTAAATCTATACTCGATATTAACAAATTTCTCTTCTTCAGAAACACTTTCCTTGCCATTGGCAGTCTACATTTTATATCCTCTCTACTTCGACCATCGTGAGTTATTCTGCTCCCCAAATAGCAAAACTCCTTTACTACTTTAAGTGTCTCATTTCCTAATCTAATTCCTCAGCATCACCCGACCTAATTCGACTACATTCCATTATCCTCGTTTTCTTTTGTTGATGTTTATCTTATATCCTCTAGACACTATCCATTCCGTTCAACTGCTCTTCCAAGTCCTTTGCTGTCTGTGACAGAGTTACAATTGGTGGCTATAAGGATAGAATTTTCGAGTGGCGAACGAGCTATAGACCAGCGTCGTAGAGAATTGGCAGAAAACACGGACCGCTTCCTCCTAGGACGAGAATGTTGGAATGCTGGTACCACACTACGACAAATGTCTAAGCTGAAGAGGCGACTATGCAGGTAAGTAACTGATATGGCAAGAAAACTTTTTTATTTTCGCTGTGGTACATTTCGCGAATGATCAGAGCTTGAAAAATGATAGCAATCGTAACAATTTATTCGTATTCTGTCACATCCATTTGCCAGTGCACATCCCTTTCATTACTCTCGAAATGCAGAACTTCCAGTTCAGTCTCCATATCGCTTTGCTGTATTTTCATATGAACAATTTCGGGCCGGTTGCCCATATTCAGATCTACCTCAATAAATTATTTTATAATTGCAATTGGTGCAAACTATAAATAGTTGAAAATTTAAGTTCAGAAAGTTTCAAGGTTCTTAATAAATTAGCTATAATACAAAATTGGGCACCATACCATTTGTTACACTTACAGAGTAATGTACTGAACGTGGAACTGAAAGTTCAGCCATAACTAGCCATACAACAGTCTGCTGCGGCTTTATTTATTTATTTTTTTAAGTGATCTGACTGGTGCAACACCTAGAGCCGAAAAGCGCCCTCTGTTTGTAGAGAGTGGACTGATGTAATTCAAAAGAAATTCTCCTAAGTACACCTTAACATTTGGAATTTAATAGGAGTAAATTATGTTTAAAGAACTTTATAAAAAAATTAACAAGAAAATTTTAAAATTATTTTACAGTGATAGTAACTGGTGCAAAGTGTGTAGTACTCTAAAGTGCTATGTGTGAACTGGTACAATACATAACAGATGCTCCTAAATGTGACAAATAAAACATCAATGAGGACATAATTGCTATAAAACTTTAAAGAGCTTTGAGATATTCCAGTGTTATAGGAGTGACCTTTTGCCTCCCAAACCAAAATAACAGACCGTACTCCTAAGCAATGTGCAACAGAGCCCTGAAATTGTCCCTTGAAGAAGAGAACTCACAAAGAGAAATAGATATTATTAAATAAGTAGCTACAGCTATTGGGTATGAGACACATGGTGTCATGCATATGTTTAATGAAACTGGAAACAAGTTTGCCAGCACAAGTGAGGAGAATAGCGAGATTAAGTTAATACTTGGTTAAAGGTTACTCTTTGACTTCGTTGAAGTTAGCACTTTATCGAAAAGAGGTGCTGAAATCTCGCGGTGGCGTTTCAAAATGAACGGCAAATGGCCCATAGATTAAAGCGTAGACCAACTGCAACGAAGCAATGTAAATGCAGCAACTCCGGAGAGCACAAGATGAAATGCAAGTACTGTGATACGTATTACAGAGGAGGCGAAATTTCGAAATCCGTTACGAGAAGCCTTTCAGTCACCGTAATCGGACAGCATTTGGAGCGCAACAAAGGGCAATCTGAATTGGTAGAGAGAGCTCCGAAGAGTTTTTATTTGAATGTGCTAAATGAGCTAGAAATCTACACCCACAAAGTGAAAAACCGAGAGAAAGTACTTAATGAGCAAAGGAACTTCATGCATAGTAATTATTACGAAATTTCCAAGACTTGTTATAGCGTGGCTTTGGGATGAGCTAAGACGCTCTACCAAACATCAGCTGCTACAGCCGTCAGCATACTGGCGACGCGAATTGGACGCGGCAGGAGAAACTCCAGCATGGCGTGGTGTTCGGCCTGTCATAGTAGTAACCCTACGAGCGCCACACAAGAGAAAGAGAAGATGACTTGGGAATTTGCTATGTTTATTTTAAATTATAATGATATTAAAGCCCAGATTTTTATGGATAATGCTTAGGAACATTTCTTGTATAAATTATTCCAGTTCACAGAATGCATTCTTGAGCGTTACTGTCTCTACGATCGCCAAGTGGAAGGAGGTGATGATATTTTTGGGATATATTAAACCTCTTGTAAGGTTTTATAATAATAATAATGTCCTCATAAGTCTTTCATTTGTCACATTTAGGAACATATATTACGTCAGCCCATAGAATGCGCTTTTGACCGCTACAAACTTCGCACCAGTTACAATCAATATAAAATATTTTTTTAAAAAAATTAACTGTTTTACAAAGTTCTTAAAAATAATTTACTGCTACTGAATTCCACATGTTATGGTATACTTAGAAGGGAGACTTCGCATCGCACCGCCCTTAGATTCAGTGGTAAGAGCGTCCAGTGGACAGCTCGTTAAAAACTGAATACAGATCAAGCATGAAAACAGGAAGAACGTGTACTGAACTGTGAAAAAAAAATTGAAACAGTAAACGGTCCAAGGGCACGAAGTGCGATTTAGGACAGCGTGAAAGAGCAAAGGCGTCGTGTGTTGCGGTGATGGACTGCGAAGCGCTCGAGCCTTGTTCAAATCTCAATCTCGCCAATTTTTCCTTTTTTTTTTTTTTCGTTGTTCGCTATGTTCAAATTTGTGTCTGTGTCGTAGTATAAAGTCCGTTTGTAACAGCGAGGTGTCAGGTAGGGACCTATAATGATAGTTGATTCTGCAAAACTACTGTGTAACAACCGAAACGGAGTGACTTTCTAATGGGAACCGCAAACTTTTGATGACAAGGCGACAAGACAATGGAATTCTCCACCGGAAAACACGTCTGGTGTATTAAACACGGCATTAACGACAGAACGTGTGTCATATGATAGGAATCTCTTATCGACGCACCTAATTTGTTCGCCTGGTAAGTGAGATACGACTCCTTCCCCGATTTAGCTGATATGCATTTTTCTCTCTTTTTGGGTCTTCCATCCTCTGACTGGTTTGATGCTGCCCGCCACAAATTCCTCTCCTGTGCCAACCTCTTCTTTCCACAACAGCACCTGCACCCAACGTCCTCTTGTTTTTTTCTTATCTTTCCAATATATGCCATCACTTGTAGCTTTTGCCCTCTACAGCTTCTTCAAGTACTACGGATGTTATTCACTGTGTATTCTTAGAACACGCTGTATTATCCTGTCACTTTTTCATGTCTGTTTTTTCTATATGATACTCTTACCGACGATTCTGCAAAGAATTTTATCTCTTCTCTCAGGACTATATCTAATTAAACACAATATTTGATACTAATAACTGGCCGAGGTGGCCGAGCGGTTCTAGGCGCTACAGTCCGGAACCGCGCGACTGCTACGGTCACAGGTTCGAATCCTGCCTCGGACATGGATGTGTGCGATGTTCTTAGGTTAGTTAGGTTTAAGTAGTTCTAAGTTATATGGGACTGATGACCTCAGAAGCTAAGTCCCATAGTGCTCGGAGCCATTTTAACCATTTTTGATACTAATAAGACTTCTTTCCCCGTGTTGAGCTTTTGTTATATTCTCGTTGCTCCGTAGATCATGAGTTATTTTATTTCTAGGTAGCAAAATTCCTTCACAACGTCCGTATGGTAGAACCCAATTTTGATGTTAAACTTATCACTGTTCTCATTTTTACTAGTCATTACTTTCTTCAGTTTACTTTAAATCCATAGTGTGTACTCAAAAATGGTTCAAATGACTCTGAGCACTAAGGGACTTAAGATCTGAGGTCATCTGTCCGCTAGAACTTAGAACTACTTAAACCTAACTAACCTAAGGACATCACACACAACCATGCCCGAGGCAGGATTCGAAACTGCGACCGTAGCGGTCGCGCGGTTCCAGGCTGAAGCGCCTAGAACCGCTCGGCCACTCCGGCCGGCGCGTGTACTCATTAAGCTATTACCCTCAAGTTGGTTACTAGATCTATTTCTCTGGGTTACCTCCCCTTTGGCAGACGTCTTGGAGAGCCGAAGGGGGTAATAATCCGGAATCTTCTGCGAATGGAATGCTCATCGCCGTGCTTTTCCGATTACAGGCCACCTGTATTGTGGATACGCTTTATGTCTCTCTAACGCTGAAGTGGCCATTTCCTTCTGCGTCCTCCCCCGTTGATCACTGCTGATTCGTCTGCCTTATAATTTTCCCCGAAATTTAGTCCGCTTCTCAACTCGTTTGCACAATGCCCTTGGCAGAACGAGAGTGACATCTAATACCGGAAGAATTCGGCCACCATTGTTGACGAGTTTTATTCAATATTTAAGCATCATCATTCCTAATTTTAATAGATCTGTAATGCAGGTTAAAAGGTGCAGACATACGTTTCGATGCTTTCAAACTTTCTTCATCATCACCGTAAGTTTTATCTACACAGAAAAATGCTTGCCTTCTTGCACACTGTAATTTGTCGAAAAAACTTCTTTGAAAAATTTTCTAATATTTTCTAATATTTTTATTTAAATTACAAACCAACTGAGCATTATGACAGTCTGATAACTACTATAGTTTCTCTACATACTTTTTTGTATTCGGTGGTTTACATACTTTACATGGTTAATAAATAATGATAAATAAGAGACTTCTAACATGGGATACAGTGATGTGTGTTATGACATTTCACTGGAAATTAAATACAGGTTACAACATTATGCCGTCTATTTCAGGTCGCGAAACGGCTATTCCAAGGCGAAACGCAGCCCCACAGGAGGAAGTGCCTGACGGTTTCCCATGGCCACGTGCGTTTCTGCTAAGTTGGCGCTCGCATCATCAAACATTCACGTCTGGGAGGAGGAAGGAGGCGCGCATCTGCCGTCCGGCGCGGGAGGAAGCGGCCGCCTGCTGCCTGCCGCCTGCGTCCGTTTTGCGTATTTAAACAGGAAGGAATGCGAGGGCCGCCATGTTTGGGCACAAACTTCAGACTCCACCCCTCGCCGCCACGAGGCCTGGGAAAACACTGCAGCCTCGAGAGCGCCTTGCGAGAGGAACGGCCAGATTCGCGACTGCCCCGAAATATTTGACTGCCGGTCTTCGCAACCTCTGTCGTCGCTGTACTGCTCTGAGATCAACCACGTTGCTTAACTGTCTGTCCACTGGGGGCCAACCACTGACAGCTGTGAGGATATGGATCATGTGTTAAATATTCTCTCATCAACGTGCTGCGGTTCTGCCCGAAGGCGTCTATCCTGGTGGATCCTGCGTTTTGTAGAGCACCACAAGGTGTGCAGTATGAAAAACTGCCGTCTTGTGCGGCCTTCCTGACAAAGAGAGCATGCCCCAGTTAAATATAATTTTCATTTACGACGGTAGACACAAATTGTATGCAAATTCCGAAAGTCGATGACATTAATCATTAATTAAATGGTACCAAACTAAATTTGACCTGCATTTAGAGATCACCTCAGGCCTGCCTAATCAGAGGACTGATGTCTCTGCCCGCATCTCGTGGTCGTGCGGTAGCGTTCTCGCTTCCCACGCCCGGGTTCCCGGGTTCGATTCCCGGCGGGGTCAGGGATTTTCTCTGCCTCGTGATGGCTGGGTGTTGTGTGATGTCCTTAGGTTGGTTAGGTTTAAGTAGTTCTAAGTTCTAGGGGACTGATGACCATAGATGTTAAGTCCCATAGTGCTCAGAGCCATTTGAACCATTTGAACTGATGTCTCTTGCGGGCGGGGGAATTTTTCGAGCCCTCGTTTCACAATAATTCGCTGTATGGTTGCATGCTTATTATTCGGATCGACCCATGACATGCATCAAACGATTCGTAAATCTGTGTTCAATCCGAATCAACCGTCGAAAATGCACATTATATGCAAAGCCGGAAAAAGTTGAGTATCGTGCGTTACTTCGTTTTCTAAATTAGAAAGGGAATAACACTGAAACAAGCCCTGATGAACTAGTGGAAGTTCATGGCAATAATGCCACAGTGATCTCGGGGCGCATGTACTGAATTCGCTACCATCGAAAAGTCATCATCCGGCTGAGTGCAGTGATGCAGTGACGTGTGTTTTGGTACTCCCGTGGTATTACGCTAACATATTAAGATCGCAAGGAACAAACCACCACGGAAATATGCCACCGAAGTTTCCTCTCGAGGATATGTGAGGCGTTTAAGACGGAGACAAGCAGAAAGCTGTCCAAGGAATTGTTTACATTCCGCAACAACGATCCAGATCATTTTGCACAGGGCACAGTCACAAATGCTGCATCTTTGAGACGTCGAAATTTGATCCCCTCTCTATCCCGCAACTCCCGTATTCTTATAACAGGTAAGTGTTTCAAAAGACGACGACTATATTTTTGAAATGGAATGTGTAACATGCAGACTTCTACTACGAAGGCCGGCCGGAGTGGCCGTGCGGTTCTACGCGCTACAGTCTGGAACCGGGCGACCGCTACGGTCGCAGGTTCGAATCCTGCCTCGGGCATGGATGTGTGTGATGTCCTTAGGTTAGTTAGGTTTAATTAGTTCTAAGTTCTATGCGACTGATGACCTCAGAAGTTAAGTCGCATAGTGCTCCGAGCCATTTGAACCATTTCTACTACGAAGGAAGAGGAATATGTAGCTAATACCCTCACCAAGTTTAATGGTAGCTTCTTCATTTTTTTCAAGGAGGTAACTGAAATTTATGACTTCCTTCGTCATTTTGTATGTCACTATTGCTTTCAGTCGATAAGTTATTAACCATTGTCTGGTTTCTAAACATAGTACACTTCCGTATCACATCTAATAACTGAGCTCTAATTTTTATTTTTCAACGTCACTGCAGCATGTTAGAACTTTCTGAACATGCTATCCTGAAATACCCTATTCTCTTTAATACAATGGCCGTTACAATGTCTTCTCAACTCGAGAACCTAATGTTCTGTTCAGACGTCCTTCTCTGTTTAGGCTGATGTTGTTCGCCTGCTTAGCTGGGTGGTAACTTGCTCGCCTCCCATGCAAGCGGGCCTGGCTTCGATTCCCGGCCGGGTTGGAGATTTTCTCCACTCGGGGACTGGGTGTTGTGTTCTCCTCACCACCATTTCATCCTCGTCACCGGTGCGCAAGCCGCCGAATATGGCGTCGACTGAAATAAGACTTGCCCTTGGCGACCGAACTTCCCGGATGGGGCCTCTCGGCCAACGATGCCATACGCTCAATTCTATTTTAGTCAGATAGTCATTTGAATAAAATCATTTCATGTGTTAAGCTGGGTCAGTACAAAACATTGAAAGAACTATACCGTCGATGTTTCGACCTTTTTCTAAGCGGTCCTCTTCAGGGTGACGAAACTGAAGTTTATAGCCTGGAAGAGGACCGCCGCAAAAACGGTCGAATCGTTGGTAGTGCCGATGTTTTTGTGTTTTAGAGTGACACAGCGTAACATCAGAAAGGAAGCTGCAGTTTAGGACTACGAATCTCGTGTATCAGCCACTCATTATTTGTAACCTCCTGCGAGAAGTGACGTTCCCAAGAAGGGTAAAGGGAAAGAGTTCCTTACAGCTACATCTACATATGTATCCTGCAAATTAGAGTCAGGTGCGTGTCAGAGGGTAATCACTAGGATAGCACAGTAACAAAAGCCAGACAGATCTTGAGTTATTAGTGAAAACGTGAAAGTTGTATAAAGTTAAAAAGCAATATTTACTTGTTGTTACACGTTTTTGCAACGGTCCGATGAGTATCTGAATTCTGTTAGACACATTTTGCACTGATGGGCAGCACTACATTACATATACTGAAATTAAAAAATAATTTGTATTTTATTAAGTCTTAGAACACAAAAAAACTTTTTAACTAACTAACTGAACTTCAGCAACCATTACTTTTAGGTAAAAAAATTGTCAAGACTCACGTCCTACTAAGTGCTACTTTTGCATCCATACTGGCTCTAAAATTATGGAACAACGAGACACTTTTAATTTCAGTTAGAATGCAATCCTAATCATGACCTGCTTCTCTTCAACAAATCGGGGGATCAATGTCTAATACATTATTATGGTCGCTTGTTTCGAAAATTGTCAGCTTTCTCAGACACCTACATCTGTTAGTGCGGTTTTACACCCACGTTCATATAGCAAAATGTCCTCATGCTTCTCAAGAAATATTTCTTTTCAGTCTGTTTATGATTCTTTTAAATCACGTTTACGAAGCTCTCCAAGACGCAGGAGGGAGCCAATAATAATTGCTGATGGAGATGTATCATTTACCAAATGCAGTGCTGTCATAGTGGCTTTTGCTTCCTGAATACATAAACTGAACCACGTGGTAGGTGTTTGCATTGAAGTTCTGTCTTACAGTCAACTTGAAATAAACGTTGCTCTGATCTACAGCACATGTATGGAAGACCGGAACGCTTTTACAAATGGAGCGCGTATACTTTCCTCGGGAACTCGTGTTGCTAGAGCGCTACCAATCGCTGGCCATCTAGTGTGGCCTGTCACAAAGTTCACGGCGCTAACTGAGAGAACATCTCATCGCTGAAAACATGTTTGTGTTTCTTGTGGAAAGTGAGTAAACTTTATTAGCCAAATATCGAAACTTTTAGGAAGCTTACCTTTTAGAAATGAGGGCAGATAATACACTGAAGAACCAAATAAACTGGTACACCTGCTTAATATGCTGTACGGCCCCCGCGAACACGCAGAAGTGCCGCAACACAACATGACTTGGACTCGACTAATGTCTGATGTAGTACTGGAGGGAACTGACACCATGAATCCTGCAGGGCTGTCCATAAATCCGTAAGAGTACGAGGGGTAGAGATCTCTTCTCAACAGCACGTTGCAATGCATCCCAGACATGCTCAGTAATGTTCATGTCTGGGGAATCTGGTGGCCAGCGGAAGTGTTCAAACTCGGTAAAGTGTTCCTGGAGCTACTCACTAGCAATTATGGAAGTGTGCGGTGTCGCTTTGTCCTGCTGGAATTCCACAAATTAGTCGGAATGCACAGTTGACATGAATGGATGAAGGTGATTAGACAGGATGCTTACGTACGAGTCAACTCTCAGAGTAGTATCTAGACGTATTAGGGGTCCCATGCCACTCCAACTGCAATGCTCCACACCATCACAGAGCCTCCACCAACTTGAACAGTCGCCTGCTGACATGCAGGGTCCATGGATTCAAAGGTTGTCTTAATACCCGTACACGTCCATCCGCTCGATACAATTTGAAACGAGACTCGCCCGACCAGGAAACACGTTTCCACTCATCAACAGTCGAATGTTGGTGTTGACGGACCCAGCCGAGGAGTAGAGTCACATCATCAAGGGTACATGAATGGGCCTACGGCTCCGAAAGCCTATATCGATTACGTTTCGTTGAATGGTTCGCACGCTGACACTTGTTGACGGTCCAACACTGAAATCTGCAGCAATCTGCGGAAGGTTTGCACTTCTGTCACGTTGAACGACTCTCTTCAGTAGTCGTTGGTCCCGTTCTTGCAAGATCTTTTTCCGGCAGCAACGATGTCAGAGATCTGATGTTTTACCGGATTTATGATATTCACGGTACACTCGTGGAATGGTCGTATGGGGAAATCCCCACTTCATCGCTACCTGTCCGCAGCTCGTGGTCGTGCGGTAGCGTTCTCGCTTCCCGCGCCCGGGTTCCCGGGATCGATTCCCGGCAGGGTCAGGGATTTTCTCGGCCTCGTGATGACTGGGTGTTATGTGACGTCCTTAGGTTAGTTAGGTTTAAGTAGTTCTAAGTTCTAGGGGACTAATGACCATAGCTGTTAAGTCCCATAGTGCTCAAAGCCATTTGAACCATTTGAACCATCATCGCTACCTCGGAAATCCTGTGTCCCATCGCTCGTGTGCCGATTATAACACCACGTTCAAACTCACTTAAATCTTGATAACCTGCCATTGTAGCAGCAGTAACTGACCTAACAACTGCGCCAGACACTTGTTATCTTATGTAGGCGTTGCCGACCGCTGCGCCGTATTCTACCTTGTTATATATATCTGTATTTTAATACGCATTCGTATACCAGTCCCTTTGTTGCTTCATGTATATGGTCTTTTACAGAATATTATCCTACTTCATAAGGTACATTTGTATAATCTTGTTTCATAAGACAAGTATTTCTGTAGCTTCGAAACTGAACCGAATGTGAGGATGGATCCCGTTTACGCAGTTCGGTTGGGGCACGTTTATACGCTTTTGTGCATTGCGTAAAAGAGGAAATCAGTCATCCTGACTGATACACCAGTAATGGAAATTTTGATGTAATAGCATTTGGAAGCGAAATCTAAAGAAAAATGAAAACACAGGAGAAGAAACGGAAGAAACTGCTGAATAACCTATCTGAAACTAATGAGTCTGAAGCAGGTGGAGTCAATTATATGACAGAAAGGGTTGATATGGTGAAGGAATTGCTAAAAGCAAGGATAAGAATAATTGTGGGTAAACTTATTTCTGATCAAGTGGATGGAAAATGCCTTTGTATTTAGTGCTTGAAACGACACAATCAATCAAAAATAATGAAGAACTGGTCCAGTTTCATAGATTTTAAAAGTGGATTCACAGTGGGGTTGGGTTGGGTTCCTTGGGAGAAGAGACCAAACTGCGAGGTCATCGGTCTCATCGGATTAGGGAAGGACGGGGAAGGAAGTCGGCCGTGCCCTTTCAAAGGAACCATCCTGGCGTTTGCCTGGAGCGATTTAGGGAAATCACGGAAAACCTAAATCAGGATGGCCGGACACGGGATTGAACCGTCGTCCTCCCGAATACGAGTCCAGTGTGCTAACCACTGCGCCACCTCGCTCCTGTGGCCCATTCACAGTGAATGTGCCACAGGAAACATATTATTTTTCGCGTGCGTAACTTGCAACTCCGACTATAAAGATGAATAGGCCTTTAATTAACATTCAAATTTCTAAGTAGGCTATATTGTGAACAGGTGAAAGTTACCCAAAAATTAATTTACTGCCACTAAAAATATCTTTTTTGTTTTACCATGTTAATGCTTAATTAATCAAATATGGAGGGACTATTTTAGAATTTTGCTTCATTCACTTTTTAAATATCAGTTGGTGGAACTGTTCTTCACCTAAAGAATGGAACAGAGTTAAATTAATTTCGATATTTAAAAAAGGCAATAGGATAAACACAGGAAATTATAGAGGAACAAGTTTACTAAATACTGGATATAAAATATATTGGAAAATTCTTAGTCAAAGTCTACAAACTATCGCTGAGGAACAATCATGCTTCTAAAAGGAACGTTCGTTAAATGATAATAAATGTGTAAGAAGACAAATTATCAAGAAATTACGGGAATTTGGCTCACAAATGTATTTAGCGTTTATTGATTTTGAGACAGCCTTTGATAACGTAAAAAGACCCATTTTGTGGAAAATATTGGAAATAAAAGGTTTTCCTAAACATCATATTCATACAATAAAAAGTCTACTTGAAAATACGAAAATAATTATAAGCTCAGGTTCGAAAATGTCAGATGAAATTGTAATAAATCAAGATATTCGACAAGGGAGCACTCTATCACCCATTTTATTTACTTTGTATATTTACTACATAGTTAAGAAGAGAAATAATGAAATACATTTAGGAATTAAAATATCTAGCGTATCATTAAAAACCCTATTATACGCTAATGACAAAATAACCATGCAGGAAACAAAAGGTAATTTACAAAGATCAATATATAAATTGAACCAAAACGCAGTGTATTAGAACTTAACTATATCTGCAAGTAAGACAAAGATAATGGTTTTTAAAGGGAAGAATTCGGTCAAATGGAAAATAATAATAAATGAGAAAATTTTAGAAGAAGTATCCCACATCAGTTATCTAGGATGTGACAAAGACATTGAGAAGAAAGTTATCAAATATCAAGCTATCTGAGGAACAACTGGAAGAACTTTGGGAATAACAAGACACATTAATGAAATTCTTTAAAGTTATGGCTAAACCTACTCTTGAAAAGCGTTCCAAATCAAGCAGCAGAGATGAAGTTCATGAGATATGTAAAAGGCTGTCATAAAATGGATAAAATAAAGAATGAAAGAATAAGAACATATTTAAAAATCTGTAGTGTTAGTCACAAGTTAGAAGACAATAGAATGAAATGAAAGGATCCTGTTGGTAGATTGACATAAAAAAGATTTCCAAAAAAGATAATGAATTATCGGCCGACTGGAAAGCGCGAACTTGGCAGACCTCGTAAGAGATAAATGGATGAATGGTAGAGGCCGGAACAGGTGATTATAAGAACTAATCCTTGGAAGGAGATGATGATGACCACTTTAATTGGTGTAAGGAAGACTGTATTTTCTTTACTGCGTATTTTGAAAAGTTTATTAGCGCATTTTGTTTACTGTTCATTGTGTTCTGTGTTATTTGCCAGAGTGCCCCATTGGTGCTTTAAGCTGGCCCACACACGAGGCACGTTTACCCAGTCGGCTTGACCCTGTATAAAATTATTTTGCACTCTTAAACATAATTTTGAGTTACAAGTAAATATACCAAACTGTCTATAATGTACTGCCTGTTTTTTTTATTTTTCCACACCCTACGCCTGCGTACCACACTCGCCGCTGGGCCCCCGCGGGGCAGGTGTGTCCATAGTTTGCGCCCACCAGCCCGCAGCCCGCGGGCGGGCACTGCACGGTTGGATCCTCTCGCCACTCTGGGGCGGCCCGGCGCCAGTTAAATGGCGCGCAAATCCGTCGATACAAGAACTCGGCTCGCGTCTCGCTGCCGCTCCGCTGCTCTCCGATTCCGTAGGCGCGAAAAGTGAAAAACAGGGACACGGTCAGGAACTTGGATTTCCGCGCAAGTCGTCGTCTTCCCAAAGCGCCGGCGGGGCGACTGTCTGCCACCTCCCCTGCCTGCCGGGAAATGGAAAACCCGGCTATCGCGGCGCGCGCCGGTTCGCGTGGAGAAGACTGCTGTCGCCTCTTCCATTCGAGATCACTGGGGAAGACACATAGCCTTTGGTAGGGTAGCGTGTTTAAATGTATATGAGAAGTTAATGTCTTTTGGCGCTGTGCTCAGACATTGTTCCCGATTTCGACCTCATCAGTAATTCACCGCAATAATATACGTCTCAGCATTCATCTCGTTACGTTCAGTATTAGTCTAGAGCTGCTGTAAGTCAAACCCTTTTCCATCTTCATAACGGCAACGCTCCTAAATGTCGGGATATATATATATGAACTACCTTGTGAGTCAGTCTGCCTAATACTGAAAACGGTAAGAAAATCATTACAGTAGTACTTCAGTTTGACATCATACACAGACAGAAAACGCAGTAGGGGACATTAATTCGTAACATGCATAGGTATTAACGTGCCACAGCAATGCCTCTGCGACGTGCATGGCGTCGTCGCTGGCGGCGCAGCATTCTGTGTAGGGTGACATGTTTATAACCTCAATCGAATAAAGATATACTAATAATGATTAATACATAACCCTACACATTGATCTTGCCAAAAGCCGAGAAGCGATTCTTCTTGGTGTTTTAGCCCTCTGGGGCACTCTGGGATGCCCTCTGGGGCACTCTGGGATGCCCTCTGTGGCACTCTGGGCTGCTCTGTGTTATGCTTTCAGTAACGGTTTACTGATTTTCTCATCAGATACCGGATCCTCTAAAGCTGACCAGCTAGTAGCCCTCATCATTCCCAGGAGATTTCAGTAGTATCTACCCACGGAGTCTGTTGCACCATCCCCTGTCTCACTTTCTCTTGTGATGTAACAGCGGCCTTCCTGAAAAATTCCAGATGTCTTCCGCTGGTGGGAAATTCAAAAATCCACGATGCCTAACCTAGCACAATTTTGAAATTCCCACATACCTATGCCATCTTTTAAATGTGACGGTTGTGGTCGCCACTTTAAACTATGGCAATCTTGAATTTCCCACCATTATTTACCCATCTTAGTTGCGCAACTTGAATTCCCCGCCATCTGATGTCCTCTTTACGTTTATGATTTGGCCGCTATGAAGTCAGAAAAGAAAGTAGATCAGGGGATCGTGCACCTCTCCAAACGCCAATAAAATATGGAACAGATAATAATACGTATATTACACACTCATTATTACTATAAACAATAAATTACAAATATTCCGACTTCAGGATGCCCTAAACCATCAGAGTCCAAATTATACAAAAGATAGGAGACCCAAAACTGAATACATGGAGATAAAGTGTCGACTATCGGACTCACATATTTAATATTTCTAGTGGCAAAGAAGACATCCACTTCATAAACACACAAGACAAAAACTAGTCACCCCCACGAGACATCACGGTAATTCCGTGTAACACGTTCTCGTAGAAGCTGAAGAAGAGGGTCTACAAGTTTGTACACGTATTCTGTATCCGGTTGAAATGGTTTATTGATCATTGGAGTCCACGGAGCTAACAAATTGCGGGGATGTTTACTGCTACTCTTCACCCGCTATTACGAGTAGCCCCCTAACATTTCCTTTGCCATTAAGATGGGGCGATTTAGGGGGCGAGATACGGCTTAGTGCCTGAGTTTTCATCAAAGCAGGAACCTATATGTACAGCCCAGTGAGCTCTGCAGTTATCTTCTCGGAACGCGGGAGTGACTGCAGCAATCTAATCGTGAAGATACAGACGAAACAGCAACAAATGGCCACCACGAATATTAGAATAAAAATCATCGTATCTCAGATCATGTTCCCAGTTACCTGAATGATAAGCTTCAAGTCACGGCACGAGAAGTGCCCCAAAAGCATCACATAAAGAGGCTCCGTCCTAATCTACCCCTGAAGACACTGCAGTTTTTAACCCATCACTGGTAATTGGATGTCTCTATAGGCCCCCTGGCTCAGTAGCTGTTGTGGCAGAGCATCTGAAGGAAAATTTGGAAAATATTTCGAGTAGATTTCCCCACCATGTTGTAGTTCTGGGTGGAGATTTTAATTTGCCGGATATAGACTGGGAGCCTCAACGTTTATAACGGATGGCAGGGACAAAGAATCCAGTGAAATATTTTTACGTGCAATATCTGAAAACTACCTTGAGCAGTTAAACAGAGAACTGACTCGTGGCGTTAACATATTAGACCTTTTGGTGACAAACAGACCCGAACTGTTTGAAACAGTTAACGCAGAACAGGGAATCAGCGATCATAAAGCGGTTACTGCATTGATGATTTCAGCCGTAAATAGAAATATTAAAAAAGGTAGGAAGATTTTTCTGTTTAGCAAAAGTGACAAAAAGCAGATTACAGTGTACCTGACGGCTCAACGCAAAAGTTTTGTCTCAAGTATAGACAGTGTTGAGGATCAGTGGACAAAATTCAAAAACATCGTACAATATGCGTTAGATGAGTATGTGCCAAGCAAGATCGTAAGAGATGGAAAAGAGCCACCGTGGTACAACAACCGAGTTAGAAAACTGCTACGGAAGCAAAGGGAACTTCACAGCAAAAAAAAAAAAAAAAAAAAAAAAAAAAACATAGCCAAAGCGTTGCAGACAAACAAAAATTACGCGCAGCGAAATGTAGTGTGAGGAGGGCTATGCGAGAGGTGTTCAATGAATTCGAAAGTAAAGTTCTATCTACTGACTTGGCAGAAAATCCTAAGAAATTCTGGTTTTATGTCAAAGAGGTAGGTGGATCAAAACAAAATATCCAGACACTCTGTAACCAAAATGGTACTGAAACAGAGGATGACAGACTAAAGGACGAAATACTAAAAGTCTTTTTCCAAAGCTGTTTCACAGAGTAAGACTACACTGTAGTTCCTTCTCCAGATTGTCGCACAGATGACAAAATGGTTAGATATCGAAATAGACGACAGAGGGATAGAGAAACAATTAAAATCGCTCAAAAGAGGAAAGGCCGCTGGACCTGATGCGATACCAGTTCGATTTTACACAGAGTACGCGGAGAAACTAGACCCCCTTCTTGCAGCGGTGTACCGGAGGTCTCTAGAAGAGCATAGCGTTCCAAAGAATTGGAAAAGGGCTCAGATCATCCCAGTTTTCCAGAAGGGACGTCGAACAGATGTGCAGAACTATAGACCTATATCTCTAACGTCGATCATTGTAGAATTTTGGAACACGTATTATGTTCGAGTATAATGACTTTTCTGGAGACTAGAAATCTACTTTGTAGGAATCAGCATGGGTTTCGAAAAAGACGATCGTGTGAAACCTAGCTCGCGCTATTCGTCCACGAGACTCAGAGGGCCATAGACACGGGTTCCCAGGTAGATGCCGTGTTTCTTGACTTCCGCAAGGCGTTCGATACAGTTCCCCACAGTCGTTTAATGAACAAAGTAAGAGCATATGGACTATCAGACCAATTGTGTGACTGGATTGAAGAGTTCCTGGATAACAGAACGCAGCATGTCATTCTCAATGGAGAGAAGTCTTCCGAAGTATGAGTGATTTCAGGTGTGCCACAGGGGAGTGTCGTAGGACCGTTGCTATTCACAATATACATAAATGACCTTGTGGATAACATCGGAAGTTCACTGAGGCTTTTTGCGGATGATGCTGTGGTATATCGAGAGGGTGTAACAATGGAAAATTGTACTTAAATGCAGGAGGATCTGCAGCGAATTGACGCATAGTGCAGGGAATGGCAATTGAATCTCAATGTAGACAAGTGTAATGTGCTGCGAATACATAGAAAGAAAATCCCTTATCATTTAGCTACAATATAGCAGGTCAGCAACTGGACGGAGTTAATTCCATAAATTATCTGGGAGTAGGCATTAGGAGTGATTTAAAATTTAATTATTATATAAAATTGATCGTGTGTAAAGCAGATGCCAGACTGAGATTCATTGGAAGACTCCTAAGGAAATGCAATCCGAAAACAAAAGAAATAGGTTACAGTACACTTGTTGCCCATTGCTTGTACCAGATAGGGTTGATAGAAGAGATAGAGAAGATCCAACGGAGAGCAGCGCGCTTCGTTTCAGGATCATTTAGTAATCACGGAAGCGTTACGGAGATGATAGATAAACTCCAGTGGAAGACTCTGCAGGAGAGACGCTCAGTAGTTCGGTACGGGCTTTCGTTTGAAGTTTCGAGAACATACTTTCACCGAGGAGTCAAGCAGTATATTGTTCCCTCCTACGTATATCTCGCGAAGAGACCATGAGGATAAAATCAGAGAGATTAGAGCCCACACAGAGGCATACCGTCAATCTTTCTTTCCACGAACAATACGAGACTGGAATAGAAGGGAGAACCAAAAGAGGTACTCAAGGTACCCTCCGCCACACACCGTCAGGTAGCTTGCGGAGTATGGATGTAGATGTAGATGTAGATGTCAGTACAATCGACGCATTCCTATCAGATGACAAAAAGCAAAATCGCTACTCATCGCCCCACACTACACGCCTACAGTAAGTTACACTCCTGGAAATTGAAATAAGAACACCGTGAATTCATTGTCCCAGGAAGGGGAAACTTTATTGACACATTCCTGGGGTCAGATACATCACATGATCACACTGACAGAACCACAGGCACATAGACACAGGCAACAGAGCATGCACAATGTCGGCACTAGTACAGTGTATATCCACCTTTCGCAGCAATGCAGGCTGCTATTCTCCCATGGAGATGATCGTAGAGATGCTGGATGTAGTCCTGTGGAACGGCTTGCCATGCCATTTCCACCTGGCGCCTCAGTTGGACCAGCGTTCGTGCTGGACGTGCAGACCGCGTGAGACGACGCTTCATCCAGTCCCAAACATGCTCAATGGGGGACAGATCCGGAGATCTTGCTGGCCTGGGTAGTTGACTTACACCTTCTAGAGCACGTTGGGTGGCACGGGATACATGCGGACGTGCATTGTCCTGTTGGAACAGCAAGTTCCCTTGCCGGTCTAGGAATGGTAGAACGATGGGTTCGATGACGGTTTGGATGTACCGTGCACTATTCAGTGTCCCCTCGACGATCACCAGTGGTGTACGGCCAGTGTAGGAGATCGCTCCCCACACCATGATGCCGGGTGTTGGCCCTGTGTGCCTAGGTCGTATGCAGTCCTGATTGTGGCGCTCACCTGCACGGCGCCAAACACGCATACGACCATCATTGGCACCAAGGCAGAAGCGACTCTCATCGCTGAAGTTGTTACTACGAAACGTAAGCTGTTTATGAAAACTTGGAGCAAGGTATTGCTGGAGCTGATCGCATACGATTTAAACATTAATTTCCGACGACATGTTTCTAAACACATGACTCAGTTTAGGATCCGGATAGTATAACTTCGATCTTAAAGACGTAGGTCACACCGTGTGAGGTCACATAAGAAATGAAGTGCGATACCCACGCTTTGATGACCGTAACTGTTTGTGAACTTCTTCAGAGAACACTAGGTATGAAACGGAGCTTCCGACACAGCAAATATTTGAAGGGCGCGTAAATTTTATGAAATGCTCGTTCTTGTGTTCTTCTTAATGATTCATTCTTTTTTATATTATTCATGTAAGTCAGTAGATATTACTCGTCGAAATTCTACTGCGACTACAAATTTGAAGTTCACGTTTTCTGAAAGGGAGCTACGACTTGAGCAGTGTAATAACACACATATCTTGCGAGTCGTATGAAAGTAAATAGGACACACAAAAAGAGCTGGAAAGCGACGTTGATATCAGGAGCGCAACGGAATAATGTAGACGTTGACCGAGATTACATAATTGAAGAGAACGGATAGGTCTTCAGAAATAACTGCAACAAGTGACCTTTCGTGATGGCAGCATTTTTATTTTTCCTTACCTTGCAGCTCTCAGTCAGATGGTACAATTCTTCGTAATAGATCAGGGCACTGTGTGGCTTGTTGTGTAGCTTCGGGATATCAGGAAAGGAAGCGAGCGACGTTGCACAGTAGTTAGCACACTGGACTCTTATTCCGAAGGACGACGGTTCAAACCCGCGCCGGCTGTTGTGATTTATGTTTCCCGTGATTTCACTAAATCACTCCAGGCAAATGCCGGGATGGTTTCTTTGGAAGGGCCCGGCCGAATTCCTTCCCTAATCCGATGGAACCGATGAGGGCGCTGTTTGGTCCCCTCCCCCATGATTGAAAGACGTAAGCGGTGAATGTGAAGAGTTGACTGGAGTGATTTACGTCATTAAATCGTTAAGTCGAATTTGTAACTTTATTTACCGTTATTTGCTTCCACAGGATCATCGCTAATGTGCAGCCCATTTTAGAAAACATAGAATAGTCGTAAAAATAATCTTTCCATTAAGACCAAAACGGTAGTCAAAATTTCTGCTTGACACCACCATAATAACACTGAACGACTTTCCGGTTATTTCATAATCGTCTAATGTATTAGCACTGTTATATTCACAACTGTCTTTGATCGCATTTGGTAGTTCACCATTTCGAGTTTTGTGAGCCATCTTCGAAATCAGAGTTACGAAAACAGAGTTATGAAAGCAATCGTCAGTTACTTATTTTCTAAGATGGCCGCTATATGACTTTTTGACGTGTTGCTTTCGCAACAAGGTACTGGTTCTGATGTTGACTCATAAGAGTCGAAACTGGAAAAGTCCAAGTAAAATTTCACTAATCACTACTTGTCTACGATAGCTCTCTCAACCAAAAATTTTAGTTAGTCGCTGCTGTATTGCGACTTCCAGATAACACAGGGTTTATCTTTTCCAGGCCGCAGTTGTACGTTCTACTGCTAGGTACAACCAGAAGGCTGCCTTTCCTTGTCGCTTTCTGCTGAACATAATTTCGTTACGAGCTCTCGGCGCGTCGCAGGAGCCGCCCCGCCCGCTGCGTGGCGCGGCGCGCGTGCGTGTCGCTGCCGCTAATCTGCACCATCTCCATAGCGACGCGACGGCGACGGCGACGGCGACGGCGATCCCTTAATCCACTCTGCGAGCGTAATCCCCGGCCGAAGATGCCCGCAGCCACTTGTTCTTGTTGCAAACTGCCGGCCGCCTGCTGAAGGGATTATGCGCGGCCTTAAAAAGCGGCACGTAAGCCCTCAGGAGGAGGAAGGGCTGGGCCGCCTTCGCCTGTTTTGCAGGCCCCGGCCGCCCTTCAGCAAACTTGGCAGCTGGGATCTGTCTCGCCCGCAGGCCGCCAGATGCTGCACCTCAGAGGCAACACGCTCTGTTTACTAGCGTCCCCCGTAAACACGCTCTTCATTCGTGTAACACGACACCGTCACAGATACCGACGTTATCGCTCTGTACCTTGTAAATGGTATTAATATTAAATATGAAACTCTTTGCTGATGTTCTGCAAAATATTACACAGCCCGACAAAAAAGTAAAGCGCCGAGAAGACACGATCGGTTGTCAATACAAAGTTGTGTATCTCCACACTGCCGTCGGATTCATTACATACACATTACTAAAACCTTTAGAAAAGCATTAGCACACCACAGCAAAAATTATCACGTTCAGCCTCTTATTTACTGACGGTATTTACCAGTTCCTGCAGATTCTGTAGGGGATTAAATAACTCGAAGCCCTTTAGACCTGTAGTAACCGAAAGGTCCTTTCCCACACGGTTTATGCTTCCTACGCTGAATGTCAGTACAGTCTGCACTCCATTCCGAAGCCCATAAACCAGTCTGAAATGTGAACTGCTGTATTCCAAATGGCTGATTGTTGTGCAAAATAGAACTTCAAGGTAACTTAAATAAAAGTAAGGTTCACATGTGAACTGAGGTGAGTGATATTTCTCTGTAGTTACCTTTAAGCGTACTAATGTTAATTCTGATAAAATGTCAATACAGTACTCTTGTAATATTCAGCTATAAAGTGGAAGATGATTAGGACAGCGACTTTACAAGTAGAGGTTACGCTGACTTTTGGTTGGTTTGCTTTGAAGTATACAGCTTTTTTTGCTTTCAGGACCTTCTGTAAACAGAAACATATCCTGGCTACGTAAGATAAGATTTGTATAAAAAATAATGCAAATAGTTCATTAGTTATAAAACATTGATTTTTTGGGGGGCTATGGCTACCTATTACAGAAGAGGTCTCACAGACGAAGAAATGCGTGCTGAACGAAAATTTTTCAGACGAATCTGGTAGACCATTTGATGTAACGAAGACACGGAAGATGAAAGGCAGCCCAGTACTTTGCTGAATGCCGGCCCTGGCGGCCGAGCGGTTCTAGGCGCTTCAGTCCAGAACCTCGCGACTGCTACGGTCCCAGGTACGAATCCTGCCTCGGGCATGGATCTGTGTGATGTCTTTAGGTCAGTTAGGTTTAAGTAGTTCTATGTTCTAGGGGACTGATGTCAAGCTCCACAGTGCTCAGAGCCATTTGAACAATTTTGAACTCTGCGGAGTAATAATGCAAAATCCGCTGGAAAGGGGAGGAGAGGTGGTGGCAAATGTTTCCTGATCGCCAGGGTTTGCTCCAGTTTCCTGGTTTGTATGGCAAACCTTTCCACAGTGCCTCATGAAGTAAGGACATGCGACACTGTTGAAGGTGATCCGTCCGTTCGTTTGGGACGTAAAACTTGGCGCCTCCCCTGGTATTATTCGCGAGGAGTGGGCTATGTGCCGACTGCGGGTTTCATCCTCTCCTTTGTGTTGTTATTATACTACACACACATTACACTGCACTCCACACACACACACACACACACACACACACACACACACACACACACACAACATGTTTTTATAGTACTACAAATATTGTAATGGAGCATGTTGTAAATAAACAAACAAGACAATGCAAAAACTATTCAGGCGTGTGCTAATGACGAAGAGGCAGACAATGAAGAGAATGTTCAAACTGTATCTCTTCAGGTATGTGCTAGTATTTCACAGAATATGGACGGACAATCGCACAGCTCACTTTCTTTCAAATTGTCATGGAAATCAAGTATTAAGAACTCAGAACCCAGAAAAATGAAACAATAATTGAAGTGAGGTCACTGACAGTTGTTCCAGGTTATAATGAACACATGAATGGCGCAGATACAGCTGACATGGTGAATTCTCTTTATGAAAGAAACAGAAAGTCAAAGAGGTAGTGATAGGCTTTTTTTATGCAGTTGTGCAAATGGACTTTTTGATTTCCTATATTTCATACTGTGACGTAAAAGGGATACTTCCATTGAGTGATTTCAAACATAGAACTATACTTAGTCTACTCACACTTGGAAAGTAAATGTACAAAACAGGGGAAACGCTCAAAAAGGATTAAAATTCTCCTTTTCCAACTCTAAGGAGAAGAAAGATAGCATCTTCGTCACCAAACAACGTACGTTTTCAGAATACGTGAACTTACTGGCGAACATTTGTCATTTCAAGTGGCAGATGCGAACTTCGTTCATCTACGGAGTTGGAATCTAGACCCTATCCAGAGTGTGCAGAGCATATCTTTGAGTGTATTAATGAAAAAAAGTCTGTTTTTATGAGTATCACCAGAAGCAAAAATTCTAGTTGTATGTATCTTTTGGGAATTCTCAGCCATAACTGTACCCCGCCTGCACAATCCTGTCGGGCCTTACAATTCTCTGAACCTTTTATGCCTTTTAATCATTTTGTATTATTTTTTAAATAAAATAATTTGCTATTATTTCAATAAGAGTTCATTAAATATTAAAACAAAAATTTGGAACCGTGATTTCAAATTTTTTACAATTACAGTAAATAGATGTTTAGTATGATGACGGTTTTAAAACAAGACACATAATAATTCTATCCACAAAAATACACTGCATGACATAAAAAATGAAGCACCGAGAAGATTGGATCATCTGTCAGCGTAACTTCGTACACATCGGTGGATATGGGAATGTTTAGAGTTGTAATCCTCCGAGATGGGTAGAAAGCCTCCCAGAGCGTATTAGTTTTATTTTCATGTTTAATGTTGTTACATGGCCTATAACGTATATAAGGGATGTGAGAAGTGTCAGATTCTGTGATCACTGTTAAGGACACCGAGATGCAGCGTACTCGTAAGAGACATCGTTATCACCACATGACAGGGTATGAAACTGGACTCATTGTGCGTCTCCATTTGGCCGGCAGGTCGATTCGCGCAATATCCAGTTTTATGGAGCACTTGACAATGACCCGATGTTAGACTGCTTGAGGAGGTTAGGACAGTCATGTTCCTCGTAAAGGCCTCCACCACAACGGAGGATCACGATACTGTGCACCAAGCGCACCGTAACTCCTTTATATCTGTGCCTGCCATCCGAAAGCCATGTGAAAACAGCTCCATGCTACAATCTCTTTATCCCACCCCACCGTGGGCGACCATCAGCAGCGGGAGTGGGGAACTATCGTCCCATGCGTAGGCTGTCGTTAACAGCACAACACAAACGACTGGGTTCGGCGTAGTGCAAGAACAGAAAGCATGAGATACAGACTGGGGTCTCATCGTTTTCAGCGATGAATTGCTCCAGATAATCATCGTCAGAGAGTATGGAGGCGACGTGAGGAAAGGTATCGTTTTTCCAATGTTTTGGAGAGGGGCAGTGGACTTATTCCTGGCGTCATGGTACGGAGAGCCATCAGGTATGACTTCAGGTCGTGGCTGGTAGTGACTAAGGGGGACTAAGGGTGCGTCACGGACATTCTGCGTCTTCGTGCGTTAAATTTCATGCGATAGTACCGTGGTACCGTTTTTCAATACAACGCTCGTCTACATATGGCACGTGTCTCTATGAACTGCCAGCGTGACGTTGCCCAGCAAGATTCCCAGATCTCTCCCCAACAGCTTCGAGGATCAATTCCATCCCAGTCCCAGTATCTAGGATATCACGTACCTGTTACGAAAGTTTTGGGCCAACTTGCCTCAGGACAGCATGCATCCTGGACAGAGGGTGCGCAACTTCATACAGGTAAGTGGAATCATACTGCCAAGTTCTTAGTAAATTTCAGTCGATTCAGTAATCAATGAAGTAACATCACATAATCTCTCAACTCGTCAACCTGTGAAGTTTCATATAGTTTCCTCCTCCTCGTCTTGGTGATTCACCTTTTTCCTTTTCAGGTAGTTTGCTGCCACTCATTCAGTTTAATTTATACTCCCTATAAGCCTCCCGTTCTTTTATTAAATTCGGAATACATGGAAAGGTAGTTCTTGGACATGTGCTAAATTGAAATGCTCTCGCTAATATAAAACTGAGAGAGGTAGCACAATAGTTAGCACACTAGATTCGCACTTGGGAAGTTCAAACCAGCGTCCGGCCATCCTGATTTAGGTGATTTCCCTAAATCACTTCAATCAAATGCCGGGATGGATCCTTTGAAAGGGCACGGCCTACTTTCTTCCCCATCCTTCCCTAATTCGATGGGACTGACCACCTCGCTGTTTGGTCCCATCCCCCAAATCAACCAACCAACCAATCTTATACTAGGTTTAGACATGTGAACTCATATAGTAACGCTATCTGGCTGCATCTTCAAGGAAATATAACGAAAGAACACAAGTAACGTATTTTGTACAATGTAACAATAATGGGAATAAGCAAATAGTTAGTTGAATTGCGTGGATCTACTTATCCGTGATAAAAATGAATTCACAGGAATAATGTGTAACCATGCGAGTTCATAGTCAAGCTGAATGCACTGAGTACGCGTGGCCCCGTCTGTTAGCATAATCTTCCTAAGCTGAAATCTGAACACGCAGTGAGTAAAGCAGTCACTCATTATGTAATAAGTACAGCGCTGACTTACGATCAGTTCAGTAAAAGCATGCAGAGAAACTGAAAAGCGTACTGTTCTCTACAATTACTGAAATAGTTAATACTGATTACAGTGACAATTCTGGAAAACTGATATCTTTGCTGAAGGCGAAGTGCACATTATGTGGAACAGACTCATACAAATTATAAAGTGCATTTCGGCCTTAAAGAAATCAGAATTTGAATATAATGGCAAGTGATCACGAATGACTTCTAATGTGTTAGAATGATAAACGTGTCAAAGGCAGTCAATCTTTCAATGATCGAAATACATTTAGAATTGAAAGTTGTGATTGTGACTAACAACTTTAATCATGTAGAACAGTTTTAGCCTATAGATAATATTTGTATAACAGGCTGAGTCCGTAACACCATGTTATATAGATCTCGAAACTGGTGAGTTTATTTTAAAGTGGTCACATTAGGAATCTGTACTGTTAACACCCATGACATGAAGAAGAATTACGAGCAATTCATATTAGGGATTCATTAATAAAAAATTAAGAATTTCCTCCCTAAAAATATTTCAAAGTCTGATAATTCGCTAATTTGCTGGATGTAGTAGCTCCAGATTCCATTGCTGTCGTTATATTTTCACGTACTAGAAAGTCATTTCGCAATTCCACCGTAACATGTCTCATTAAAACATAGACTCAGCAGAACGATTACATGCAGTGTCCAACTCACATTTTCCTATTGCAAAAAATATCGAAGTCTTATCTGTGTCACTTGCAGGAAACAAGCTAAATATCCTTGTGGTTCTATCTTCACAGGTTAAAGCAAACTTCATCATTTCAAATAGCGAATAAAAAAATATTAAGGCGCCTATGAAATAGGTGCAGAAAATTCACGTTACTGTAGAACAGTATACCACTGAAGTAGCGATGTAATGACATTCAAACTTATCGATAAACCGTGCGCCCCATCTTAATTATGTTGCTATTGGCCAATGTATGTTGGCGAAAAAAAAATGAACTCTGCATCTGAATATTCCATTGACATTCTTACTCTATAGACGCAAAACAGTGATCTAAATACTAAACTGGAGGAATACTTCTTGAAGCCAAGCCATGGCACAATACGATACAGCAGCCATGACAGGATGGAGCAAATAGTCAAATCGTTCTACTAAACAGGAAGAATGAAATTACTGTTTACTGATACTACGTTGCACTGTCTACGTTTAGTTGGTCGTTCAATGAAAGAATAGCTCGGAAGTCGCAACAAGCACTAAAACGACCCCAGTGTGTCACCTGCAACCGAAGACAGAATCAAACCGTATAAGAAATGTGAAACTCATAAAAGAACTTTAGAGTCTCTGGAAAAGCTGTCACCAAACAAGAAACCTCCTAATAAGAGCACATTTACGGATGACACTTCTTCTTCTGGAACAGATAAAGCTAGTTTGATGAACGCTGTAGCAGCGTTAGAAAGAAGGAATGCTGCTCTTCCATACAAGTGTGTGCAATTAGAAAGAATAATAACATTCTTCGGAGTCATTTATCAAGAACACAACGACTTCTGCACGGGGAAGAAATTAATAAGGAGGTTCTTGCCTTTAATGAAACTACTCGTGTGTTGGGAAAAATATTTTCACCTCATAGAATAAAAACTTCAGTAAATGACTCAAAAATGGTTCATCGGAGTAATGAGGACATTTGTAAAGCGATTACTCTCCGTGCAATATCGTGGAAATGTTATAATTTTCTGAGGAAAAAAAGAACCGAGTGTCCTCTACCGGTAGTGTTGACTTTGACGGCCTGGAGAAACCACACTATCAGTTGCAGTCCTGGTATTTTGACGAAAATGTGGGCTAAAACAGTCACCGACAGAGAAGGTGTTTGCGTTTTGTCCTTTGATGAAATGAACATTGACAGCAGGATTTTCCATGACCAACAAGGAGACAGGGTGTTAGACCCCCACAGAAATGTTTTAGATGTTATGGTGCGTGGCCTGTCTTAAAGTTGGAAACAACCTGTTTACTTTGATTTTGATATTCGCGTGACAGATGTCCTCTTGAATGAAATTATTGTAGTCGTAGCCAGTAGTTAGTGTACGCTGTAGCTTGTGTAGCAGACATGGTAACAAAAAACATCTCCGTTTGGAACGAGGTTCGCGTGATGCACAGAAACAGTTGTTTCCGTCACCATGTAATTAATACCAGAAGAAGGACACGCTAGTGACTTCATACAGGTGGTCGATGATACTTTACATACCCTCGATTCAAGGACCTTCGAAAGTATAAAACCTCTGGCATGTGAATTCGGAATTCATTTATAAGCACAAGAACAATGTCTGCCCAAGTTCTACAAATGCTGTGAGAGAATGCGCATTGGATAATCAAGATATTTGTTCCCTGTTCAGAAAGGATTCATGAAATGTATTCGGTCACTTTTAGGTCTGTTTAGTGACTTAGGAGAATACTATGTCAAATATGTACTTACTACCAGGTTGATTCGGGACTGTCTGGAAAACTTCTTTTCTCTTGTAACGGGCCTGGGACATTTCCATGCACTACTCCAGTACAGGTAAAAAATAGAATAAGGGTATTATTGTTAAGCACCAACGATTTCGATATTCCTCTACATAATGATTTTTTTTCTGAACCTGATGAAGAAGAAACATTTGTGATTGCAGCAGTCTTCAGCAGTATTCCTCCAGATACTGTCAATGGTTGAATGGCAGAAAGAAATTCAGGGATACAACTGACTGTAGAAAATTGTGAGAGTATCTCAGTATACGTGGGACCGGAGCGTAGCGTGGAGGAATTTCGGTACCTTGCCGGATATATAGCTCATCTGTGCGAGCAGTGCAACGAAACATTAGCAACACATACTGAAGAGCTAATGTCAGTTCCAGGAGAAAAACCTGTCAGCTGCTTGTGCATAATTTCTAGCGGGAGTTTACTATGCTAGTGCATTCAGAAACATGGCTTCAGACAATGAGCCAGTTCGAGATTAATTTTGCTCAGATTCATGACAGTGACAATTTGTATAGAGAAATGGACATCGGTAGTAAGTAGCGTGCAAATCTTGATGAGCGGTTCCCCAATACACACGAAGAGATAATTATAATCTGCGCTAGAGCTCTTTCATTTATTTGTTTGCGCTGGTTTTCATTAAAAAATGGTTGAAATGGCTCTAAGCACTATGGGACTTAACATCTGAGGTCATCAGTCCCCTATACTTAGAACTACTTAAACCTAACTAATCTAAGGACATCACACACATCCATACCCGAGGCAGGATTCGAGCCTGCGACCGTAGCAGCCGTATGGTTCCGGACTGAAGCGCCGAGAACCGATCGGCCACAGCGACCGGCTTGGCTTTCATTAAAAGACAGATTAAGAACATCTGAGACAGCTCATCGTAAAAAAAGGGAGAAAATGGCGTATGTTATGACAATAATCAGTTCACTACGTAGTCTACCTGTTCTCTAAATAAAAATTGTGTTAGTATTTACGTTCATTCTTGACAGGACCGCTGTATATAGAGTGTAGTTGCGTATGATATTATATTTGTAAACGTTGTGAGGGGTTCACCACCCTGCTGGAGGAAATGTAATTTCGATGTATTGCTCACGCGCTGCTTGCGACAGAAAATATATCTGCTGCAATAGAGTTGCAGGTCAGAGCAGTCTCGGCAGCAGTTGCAGTCGCTCGCTGCTAGAGTGTAGTTGTAGCCTGTCACTGATACAGCGCAGTTCATAGCCACGTGTCGTAAGGTAAATTTTGTTATTTTTATTGGCATGCACGTAGTTAAGTCACTTGCCTGAGATGTTAATATGAATTTCTTTCAATCGTTTTGTGATTCGTCAGCACCATATTAGTAACATTCAGTTTTTCATATAATGAACTGCAGATCTTTATCAATAATGTGAAGGATTTTCCGAATATAATTTTTACCATTCTACAAAAAAGGAAGGAATAATTTTGCCTTAAATCATTACCAGTCCCGATGCAGTCATTTCTTCAAATTTAAGTATTTCAGAACTTTTCGCAGATCATAGTTACATGTTTTCTAGTAAGCAGACGAGCAGCTGTGCAGCTGTGTCAATAAGCAAAGTCAGTTTTCTAATAATTCATATCTCAATCAAATGTTGTCCAGTATTGGTAGATAGGCCAGTACTGCATTAAGCTGTGCCATTTACGAGCAGATAAATATACAGCGTTATCCGGCGACACCATCATGAGGTAAGAATTTTTCCGATTGATTTTACAGGTCCATGGCGTAGCGCTGCTTACGTAAAAATTTATCAGTTTCCATGAGTTAATACATTAGCAAAAAACTATCATTTTTATTTATATATGGGAAGGTTACAATTATTTAATGTTTTATTTTTATTTTTTGGCCTTTGAACGCCACAACATTTTTGGAAAATTATCATGTAAAGCATCCTAAAAGCCACATAAACGAGTTACATAAAAAAATTAATCTTGATCTACTTATTATGTCAGATCAAGTATATATCTATGTAAAACCGCCAATGGAACACTCATGTGGATTACCTTACATATGTGAAGGGACAGAAACTCGGCTTATAGTTTTTAACTTTGAATTGATGTCATTAACGCAATTTTCACAAAATTTTTAAGGTTAAATTTATCTTTCAACCTCAAACCCAATTATCACTAATTAATGAGACTTTCCTATATCCTGCCCATCCTCATGGTCATGGAGCATTCTATTTGGATTTTTTGCACTAATTCTGCGTTGATGAACAGATTGTGGATTCTACAAGAATGTGATGTTGACATATCAAGCTGTCCACCACGCTGACGAATGGAGATGTTATTACGGGAACTCGGCTTGGTGTACCTAATGCACTACCAAAAGGGCAACATACAACATTAATACTGCATTTCAGTGTCTTGGCTATACTGTTAAATGCTTCAGGAAGGAGACCTTCAGATTGTCACACCTGGTGTTGTGCTTCTGTGAAAAGATACGGAATTTTCAATGGAGCTATGTGCAACCCACTGTGCTACAACCATGACGCTATCCATTCCATTCCTCACCTTCTTCTTATAAAAGATACTAAAGACTTATACAATGCATGTGCTTTTTACCTGATTCTTAATATTGATAACTGCCTTTGTATGTTCAGTACTCATATAATTTGTCAATGATTTCATATATACTATGTAACTATGTAATACATATGTATATTAATTACCAAAGCTCATTTTGTAGACTTAGTAAACTAAATATTTTATATCTATTTGCAATAGAAAAATTTGTTGCTCATATCAAGTCCAACAGACTCACCATCGCTGCCAAATTATTACCCCGGAGCAATCGTAATTTCTATGTATTGCTCACGCAATGCCTGGATTTTCAGAATATAATTTTTACCAGTCAACAAAAAAAGGAAGGAATAATTTTGCCTTAAGTCATTTCCAGTCCCGATCCAGACATTTATTTACATGTAAGTATTTCAGAAATTTTCTCAGATCGTAGTCATGTGTTCTTTAGTAATCAGACGACCAGCTGTGCAGCTGTCTCAATAAGCAAAGTCAGTTTTCCTAATAATTCAGATCTCAGACACATGTTGTTCAGTTTTAGTAGATAGGCGAGCATTGCACTAAGCTGTGCCATTTACGAGCAGATATATAGACAGCTTTATCCGGCGACCCCATCATGAGGTAAGAATTTTTCACTTTATTCAGATTGATTTCACAGGGCCATGGCATAGCACTATGTCAATTATTTCATGGTGACGTAGTCGACGTTATGTAGGAAGAAACACCAGTTCATTAATTTTATTGGATGGTTCAACGTTCTTCAAAATAACAGTAGGAGATAACATAGTGGATTCATTTGGTATAGAATTAATTATTGTGTGTGTCCCAATCAGTATGTTTCTTATGGTAGTATATTCTGCAAAATTGACCAGTTTCCTTCATCCAACGTTCAGAAGAGCTGGAAGAAGAATGATATTTGGGTATATAAACCGGAGAAACGTTTCTAGCTTGTAACACACGTGTCCATGTTGCAGATCGAAATTGTGATTCATTGTCGGAATTTACTTTCAGTACATGACCTACATGACGTAGAAAATGTTTTACGAAACGCATTTGAAACAGATTTGGCAGTAGCTTTGCGCAGTGGAGTAAAGGTAATGCATTTCGAAGTAAGTTCAACAGCAACAAAGATGTAACTGAAACCTCTATTAGATCTAGGAATCGGTCCAAAGATGTCTACAGCGGCCATATGCCTTAATTTAATGGGTACAATCGGATATAACGGTGGAATATGAGAAGAAGTGAACGAGTTAGCTTTCTGGCAGATTTTACATGACGCTAAAAGTCGAATACGTTTTTCCATATTGGCAAAATAACAATTCTGCTTAGGACGAGAAAACATTTTCTGGCTCCATAATGGGCGTAGCTTAGGCTCCATAGTGGGCGTAGCGTAAATGAGGGTACCAAATTAATTTGTTAACAGGGTCTTCAGGAATTCAGAGTAACCAGTTGTTGCTGTCAAGGCGTGAGCGGCGAAACAGAACGTTGTTGCATACAGTATAATGGTTTCTAATGGTGACATTATTCCTATCTTACCAAAGCTATTTAATTTCTTTCCGTTCATTATCTTTGTTCTGTTCTATCGCAACGTCTCGTAATGAGGACGAAATGAAATTTTCAAATGCAAGTTGTTGAATATACATGAGGCTGAAATTTCTTTGGCGACATCTTGATGATTGTTGCTAAGAGAACGGGATAGTGCGTCTGCTAGAATATGTTTCGCACAGGAAATATGAAAAATTGTAAAATCAAACTCCTGTAAATAATGTTCCCATCTACCTAATCTGTCATGTGTGAATTAGGCGGAAAGTAAAAACTGTATAGCTCTATGATCTGTGTAAACGGCAGTATGTCTTCCATAAAGAAAATGCCTATATCTGGTAAATGACCATACAACACATAATGTTTCAAGCTCTATAACTGAATAAAGCCATTCAGCAGATGATAGAATGCGACTTGCAAATGCGATGTTTTTTTTATTATAGTAGTACCATCACCTTCGATTTCATAAAAAATGTGTACGCCTAGAGCGGTGTCTGTAGCAATGGAAAAAATTTTGGTGGGAAATGGGTGTGATAAAAGTGGTGCTTTCAACAAGGCATGTTTCAGATTAATAAATTCAGATTGTTCTTGGTTATCCCACGACCAAATAGTGTTCTTGCATGTCAACTGGCATAATCTAGGGGTGTCCAAAGAAGAGTAATGAATAACTTTACGAAAAAAGTTAATTAATCCTAGAAAACTACGGAGTTGTTTTTAGTCGTTGGAACAGTAATATCACATAAAGTTTGAAGTTTTTCAGGGTCAGGTGCAATTCCTTCTGCTGAGATTACACGTCCAAGAAATTTTATGGTGGTTCATTGATGATAATCTGTGGTTTTGGATGATTCTGCTGCTGACAAAACCTATTGTTATTAAACGTGCGTTGAAAACTGTGCTCATTACATTTACGTTTGTCATGGTAGTTACTGTCATACGGCAGATTGCGATGAGACTTGAAATAATGATTTTTCTGTGTGTATTGGTTTCCTTGTTGCTGAGCGTAACTGCTCGACGGAGCCGATGCTATACGTGCAGGCGGCGTAACATCAAAGTTTGGCAGACCTTGTAAATTACGTTGTTGGTTAGGTGTGACAACCGGCTGGTTCTGTTGCAGTTGTGGGGAAAAGCCTTGACTGTTGCAAAAATGTGTCTGCGATTGCTAACAATTTTGTGCATACTGTTGATTAAAATTCTGTCTGTTATTAAAGTCGTGCTGGTAGTTCTTGTCATTTCCGGAACGTCTGTCTCACTTGCTATTAAAATAGCGTGGCTGGTCGTAGCTGCCATATACCTGTTGGCCTTGGTTATGTTGCGGAAAATTTTTCCAAATGAATGAATAATCTGACTGTTGGGCTTCCAAAAGCTGTAATAAATCTCTAAATGTCGAAATGTTTTCTTTCTGTTGTCCAGCTAAGAGCGATACTCTTAACGATCGTGGTAATTTCGAAATACATAGTTGGATTAGTGCTGACTCGCTGAATAGTTCGCATAAATATTGGTTTTGCTGTAACATATGTTTAAAGAATTGCGTGATAATGTAGAAATTTGAATTTTAATAATTCAGTAGGCTGATTAAATGATCTTTGATACCGCACTGTGCCGTTTTCGACCAATACGCTGACAGAAAAGCATTTTGAAATTCTTCTACTGAGTAGCATTGTCTTGCGATCGGTCTCATTCGAGATGCCGCTGGTTCGCCTTCTAAAAAGATGCAAATAAATTCTAGCTTGTGCATTACAGGCCAAGTTGGTGGAAATGCAAAAGTAAATTGTTGTATCCAGTCCAAGGGGCGAATTTATGTTCTGTCGTTCTTAAATGTCTTAAGTTTCCCAACGGATAAAAAGTGCTTGTAGTCAAAATTATCGTCTCTAAATGTTTGACCAAGATCAGGGTTGTATAAGAATATATTTGTCTGCGTCTGTTCGGAATCTAAGTCACGTACTCTCTGTAATCTACCTAAGATGTGTTGGCTGTGGGAGTGTGACAAATGTTCAGAATATGGCATATGCTGTGAGATGTTACAGGCTGAAATATTTTTCATTTCTGTCACTTGATGCTCTAAAGATGATATTATTCGACGTATCATATTATTGGACATACCTAATTCACTGATTGTTTGCTGCATATTTTGAAATTCGGGTGTCTTGATTGAAGGCAACTGGAAACGTATCGTCTGATTTAATGTCATTATTGTTCTCGATAACGTCAACTCTACTAGCTAATTCATCAAATTTTTCAGTTAGTGCTTTTACCTGATTGTCATTTCTGGCGCCACAAGCATCAATCTGTTTTTGCATTTTACACGTGGTTTTGTTTAATTTCTTAACGTCTGCTTTAATGGCATCGAGATCCTGTACTTATTCCAGTTGTTCAAGTCTGCTAGTAACTACCTGAAAGTTTTCTGTGTATTTTTTTCTAAGGTCTGTATACTATTGTCTGTTTTTGTTTTCAGTCGCTAAGGTCATCCTGTAGTTCTGTGTTCCATTGTTTGACTGTGTCAATTTCATTCGATTTGTAGCAATGTTGGTGTCAACGTATGTTTTTGCTTTCGCGAACAACTTACGCTTATCTACCTTTCTTTGTGTAGTAATTGTTTGCATGAACTGTTTCTTCATTTTGCTCTGTTCTTGTATGAATTTACAGTAACGCGTTTCGCTGTTTTGTAAGTGGTAATTATAACGTTCGTCAATTTGGGAATTCTGTTGTTCAAATTTCTCGTCAAGTTTTGCATGCAAAACGCGCGAAATTTCTGCTGAAAATGCTTTAATCTCGTCGTGTTACTGTGTTGTGTTTTCTGAACATTGTTTAGCGACAGCGTTGATTTCATCTCTAAGTAATTTTGTTGTGGGTTCGTGTGTGTTGCGTACCTCTTGTGCAACGGATCTGATTTCTTCACTACTATTCCTGGCACAGGCCTTAATTTCCTCACATAATTGTTTTTTAGTTTCATTGCATTACACGGCAATGGCTATAATCTGTTCAGTAAGCTGTTCAATAGAGGTGTCAAGTTTTTCATTAATCTGTTTGAAATTTTCGCTGGTTTGTTTGATCGACCTGTCGTGTTTTTCATCCGACTGTTTGAAATTTTCATTAAGTTGTAGCAATATTACCATATCTTGATCAACGTCAAAATCACTGACTCTGTTTTTTCTGCTGTGTGATAGTGTATCTGCATTTGATACTTGTTCTGTAACCATTTGGTCATTGTCTGATTCATGAAAATGTCTGCTGATTGGTTGTGCACTATTGGTCACTACATCGGAATCAAATAAATCTGACGTATTTGGAGTAAATTGCTCGTTTTCATTAGTAACATTTAGCTGCTCACAGTGTAAATTCTGCACATCCGGTGTGTGAAACTGGGCAGCGTTCGTTGTAGTGGAACGCGCCGTGTCATCAATTATTGTTACATTTACCGTGGACATAATTAAATCTGTTTGCTCATCGTTTAAATTTGAAATGTTACTGGCACTAATTGTCTAAGGTTGAAGAATTAGAACTGTGAGGCTGAATATCTCTAGTATTATCAGTTAAACTACTCAAATCGTCGTTTTCATTCATTGCACTTTACGATATACTGTTTGCAGTCTTTCGCGGCATTTTCATAAGACAAAGGTGGACACAAAATCAAACAAAGATAAAGCGGACACAGAGTGGAGCAAGTACAATGACAAAAAAGCAATAAATTGTCGATGATCGCCGGCCGCTGGTGGCCGAGCGGTTCTGGCGCTACAGTCTGGAATCGCGCGGCCGCTACGGTCGCAGGTTCGAATCCTGCCTCGGGCATGGATGTGTGTGTTGTCCTTAGGTTAGTTAGGTTTAAGTAGTTCTAAGTTCTAGGGGACTTATGACCTCAGCAGTTGAGTCCCATAGTGCTCAGAGCCATTTGAACCATTTTTTGTCGATGATCGGCGAACAAATATGACAAATTAGCAAATGTGTTGCGCCAAATTTAAACTACACTTAACACTGAATCAGTAAGAGAAGATATGCAGCTGACTACTTCTTAAAAAATTAACAAAATTACGATCCTGGCCGGATATCGCCAAGTTTAACCTTCCCGTATAAAATAATAAAAAATGATAATTTTTTTGGTTAATATATTAACTCATGAAAACTGATAAATTTTGACGTAAGCAGCGCTACGCCATGGCCCTGCAAAACCAATCTGAAAAATTCTTAACTCATGATGGTGTCGCCGGATATATGTAAGGGGTTCACTACCCTGCTGTAGCAAATGTAATTTCGATGTATTGCTCACGCGCTGCCTGCGATAGAAAGTATCTTTGCTCCAATAGAGTCGCAAGTCAGAGCAGTCTCGGCAGCAGTTACAGTCGTTCGCTGCTACAGGGCAGTTGTAGTCTGTCGCTGGTACAGTGCAGTTCATAGCTACGCATTGTAAGGTAAATTGCATTATTTTTATTGGCATGCTCGTAGTTAAGTCACTTGTTTGAGATCTGAATTATTAGAAAAACTGACTTGGCTTGTTGAGACAGCTGCACATCCCTCAACAGGACAACCCTCTTCCTCATGTGGCACGTGTCTCTATGAACTGTCAGCGGAATGTTGAGGTACTCCCGTGGCCAGCAAGATTTCCAGATGTGTCCCCGATAGTATATAAGGGAGATCAACTCAAGGACCAGTTACAACAATTACGGGCAACCTTGCGGCAAGAAAGAATACAGAGGCTTCACCAAACCCTTCCGAACCGAATCACAGCATCCATCTGCGCCAAGGAGTGTGCAACGTCATACTGATAAGTGGGCTAATATTGCAAAGTTATTTGTAAATTCTTGCGTGTAATCACTGAAATGACATCAAATACCCTGTCAACCCGTGAAGTTTCATTTCGTTCACTTTTTTGGACATGCAGTATACTTCTGGAATTTTAATATATGTGCTTGGACTTTTCAGTTCATAAATGCAGGCATATTCTGTTTAGGTTTAGTACAAATCAGTCTTTTTGAAACACTGTCACCCAGTGATAATGGCGACAAACGCATATGAATACATTTTTAATACGTTGAATAAATGCATTTTCAGATTGCAGCCTTCTACAAAGATTTAATGAATCATTTTTGTATCATACCTTAGGCCATAGTAGGTCGCAGACCTAACCTGTGAAAGGCATAAGAAGAAGATTTTTGTATAATCTACTGATAGCTTTACAGGTTGTATTGATACTTCAACAAATATGCCAACTAAGTTACTCCTGTTGTCCCGTTTTCAGTCTAATGCGCAACTAGAGTGTTGGATCGTCAGAGGAAATTACATGTTCTGCCTTTCCTGTAGATACAGTTTTGCTTCGGTACGTTTAACAGGCGCAGCAGATTGCGAGAATGAACTGGGAGGGCACCTGTGAACGTTCTTCAAAGATGAAGTAAGCGGAACAGTGCGGTTACTGTTGGCAAAATGTCTAATTTTCGCACAGAATCACCGCAATATTGTGGCGGTATAATTACCAAATACTATGTCACATGCAACAGTAGTGAAATGGTGCCAAGAATTTGGTCAAGGTTGCATAGACGTGGGTGTCGCTTATCGGGAAGAAACGCCATCGACTTCGACATCGACCACAGACGACAGCGTCGAGACAATCGAGGAACTAATTGGCAATAATTGCAGATTTTTCCGACAATGAGGACGTTCATATAGCTGTTCTAGAATGACCAAGGACTCGAATTATATAGTCGAGGAAATGAATGACTGGTGGAAAGTTCCGACCGTTGTTTACAAACACTGTGACGATGTTGAAAAAATGTTCTGTGTCACTTTGACGTGGAGTGCTCCATACGCTGAAAGTTACTTGGCCTGCCACAGTAAAGTGAAATATCCTCGTACAATACGGTTCGTCGTTTTCTATACTTCACTCTCCCAGGTCTTTCAGTCCTCAATTCACTGTTAACCAGTTAACTACGCAGCTGGATGTATCGCAATTGCAGTTCATCACCACATCATTTTCGCGTTTGTTGTGGCAACCGGCCACAAAAGCTAAATTTTGTCGTACATTTGTCCAGTGTGGGATCGAGGCATACTCTTCAATCTCTCCCACTACTATACTAAAGTAACTTCTCTGCGAAGATTTCAGATACCGAGAGAGAAAGAGAGAGATGGGGGGAGGGAAAAAGAGAGATGACAGAGAGAGAGAGAGGGAGGGAGAGATAGAGAGAGACCCGAACAAAGGATGTCTCGTGTGATTATGGAGCGAGCACGGGAAAGAAAGAGAACGGGTGGTTATAAAGGAAGCAAGATTACATTTCAAAGTCGCGTTGCCTCCAGGTCTATTACGGACGTGATACAGGTCTGCAGGAAAACATTAGGAATAAGGAATCGTCTACGCCCTTAAATTAGGAACTCCTGCATTTTCTTGTTTTAGAGAAACAACCCAAAGCGATTCAAGTGTAATTTAGTTGGAAATACGTTACCTCTCTTAGTCCGCTGTTATAAGGGACGTACCTGGGTTCTTTACGTGATCCAACCTCTCGACATTCGAGGGTGCGTCAAGCACTGTCGTATATGATCGCTTTGGTGATTCAGATGTTACGGTGTGGCAAGGTATAATGTCGCATTGGCTTACTGATCCAATCTTTGACCACTGTACACTCATCGGTCAACGTTATACTAACACTGTATTCCCTCAACAAGTGCGTCCTTTCAGGGATGCATCCGGCCCTGGCATCATTTTTATAGATGACAATGAGCGACAACACCGGACATCGTAGGTGTATGAGGACTTGCAACGAAAGGATGTTCGGTGCACAGATTGGCCTGCACATTCTGCTAACTTAAATTCGGTGGAGAATGCGTGCGATTAAAATACGTTGAGAGGACGTACTGCAACACCTGCACATGCGCCAACGATCATCCATTAGTGGTCAGCCGCGCTGCTGAATAAACGGAACGCCCTGCCACAAGGTCTCCTTGCCAGCCTTGTGGCCAGCATGGGAGCCTGCTGCAGACATAGTCTCAGCTGATCAGTCACTCTGTTAAAAAACACGTGACGCCTTTTGTAATGTCCGCGGGAGCACCATATATCGCAATGACTTCAGTGTAATTACTATCTTTGAATAAAAGTGCAATTTCTTTTCTTCTCATTGCATATTTCTTTCAGTTACCTTCTGTACTATGGTGTTGCAGTTCTTTCTACGTAGGTCCAGGCTTCATCGAGCTGTGTTTCTTAATAGTGACACACTACGCGAGTTACTTTCTTCCTTTGCACACCAATTTATGTATTAAATGATTACATATTTAAAAATGATCTTACAGAACACTGAATCGATCTACTGTAGTGAAATTTCCCATATCTTTTAGTTATTCAAACTTGTCTGAAAAACTTCTTCAAAAAAGTAGAAGTTCCGAGAGACTTAAATTAACGTACAGTTCACTGTCGTCAGATAAGTCAAACTACTGAATAGGTACTTATAGACAGTGGCGAGTCCAAACAGAAAAAAGCTACCAAGAAAGCCTTTTAGCGAACAGACTCAGCGGACGGCCGTATCTGTGAGCGTTGAGTGCCTCGAGAGCAGCTTGGCCTTCTTTCCCAAACAGCAGGACTACCGGGGTACAAACACATCCCTGATGACAAAGTGATGGCGGCGTGAAGGTCAACGCAAAGCGGAAGTGAAAGTACGCCCCGTCTGCTAACCATCTCACAAATAAGGGGAGTTGGTGAACAATTTGCGCCGGCCGCGAAGGCCGTGCGGTTCTAGGTGCTTCAGTCCGGAAACGTGGGACTGCTACGGTCGCAGGTTCGAATCCTGCCCCGGGCATGGATGTGTGTGATGTCCTTAGGTTAGTTAGGTTTAAGTAGTTCTAAGTTCTAGGGGACTGATGACCACAGCAGTTAAGTCCCATAGTGCTCAGAGCCATTTGAATCCATTTGATCGCTTTCACAATGAAATTAACGACCTTGCTTGTTTACAAGATGTAAAAGAAAAGAAAAAGGATTTACAAACTTTAGTGACAAGTTCCTTACATCAAAACTAGATAGAAATGTCCAGTGAACAAGGGCTCTAAAGTGCATACCTTAAGAGATACTGGCGCTTGTTCATCTTCGATGCAATGTAACACATCTCTTGTAGTGCAAGGTCTTTGATTTTTATATTTTAGGAGGTTCTTTTTTTTTTTTTTTTTTTTTTTTTTTTTGGGGTGATCAGTCTACTGACTGGTTTGATGCGGCCCTCCACGAATTCCTTTCCTGTGCTAACCTCTTCATCTCAGAGTAGCACTTGCGACCTACGTCCTCGATTATTTGCTTGACGTAATCCAATCTCTGTCTTCCTCTACAGTTTTTGCCCTCTACAGCTCCCTCTAGTACCATGGAAGTCATTCCCTCATGTCTTAGCAGATGTCCTATCATCCTGTCCCTTCTCCTTATCAGTGTTTTCCACATATTTCTTTCCTCTCCGATTCTGCGTAGAACCTCCTCATTCCTTACCTTATCAGTCCACCTAATTTTCAACGTACGTCTATAGCACCACATCTCAAATGCTTCGATTCTCTTCTGTTCCGGTTTTCCCACAGTCAATGCTGTACTCCAGACGTACATCCTCAGAAATTTCTTCCTCAAATTAGGGCCGGTATTTGATATTAGTAGACTTCTCTTGGCCAGAAATGCCTTTCTTGCCATAGCGAGTCTGCTTTTGATGTCCTCCTTGCTCCGTCCGTCATTGGTTATTTTACTGCCTAGGTAGCAGAATTCCTCAACTTCATTGACTTCGTGACCATCAATCCTGATGTTAAGTTTCTCGCTGCCCTCATTCCTACTACTTCTCATTACCTTCGTCTTTCTCCGATTTACTCTCAAACCATACTGTGCACTCATTAGACTGTTCATTCCGTTCAGCAGATCATTTAATTCTTCTTCACTTTCACTCAGGATAGCAATGTCAACAGCGAATCGTATCATTGATATCCTTTCACCTTGTATTTTAATTCCACTCCTGAACCTTTCTTTTATTTCCATCATTGCTTGCTCGATGTACAGATTGAAGAGTAGGGGCGAAAGGCTACAGTCTTGTCTTACACCCTTCTTAATACGAGCACTTCGTTCTTGATCGTCCACTCTTCTTATTCCCGCTTGGTTGTTGTACATATTGTATATGACCCGTCTCTCCCTGTAGCTTACCCCTACTTTTTTCAGAATCTCGAACAGCTTGCACCATTTTATATTGTCGAACGCTTTTTCCAGGTCGACAAATCTTATGAAAGTGTCTTGATTTTTCTTTAGCCTTGCTTCCATTATTAGCCGTAACGTCAGAATTGCCTCTCTCATCCCTTTACTTTTCCTAAAGCCAAACTGATCGTCACCTAGCGCATTCTCAATTTTCTTTTCCATTCTTCTGTATATTATTCTTGTAAGCAGCTTCGATGCATGACCTGTTAAGCTGATTGTGCGATAATTCTCGCACTTGTCAACTCTTGCCGTGTTCGGAATTGTGTGGATGATGCTTTTCCGAAAGTCAGATGGTATGTCACCAGACTCATATATTCTACACACCAACGTGAATAGTCGTTTTGTTGCCACTTCCCCCAATGATTTTAGAAATTCTGATGGAATGTTATCTATCCCTTCTGCCTTATTTGACCGTAAGTCCTCCAAAGCTCTTTTAAATTCCGATTCTAATACTGGATCCCCTATCTCTTCTAAATCGACTCCTGTTTCTTCTTCTATCACATCAGACAAATCTTCACCCTCATAGAGGCTTTCAATGTATTCTTTCCACCTATCTGCTCTCTCCTCTGCATTTAACAGTGGAATTCCCGTTGCACTCTTAATGTTACCACCGTTGCTTTTAATGTCACCAAAAGTTGTTTTGACTTTCCTGTATGCTGAGTCTGTCTTTCCGACAATCATATCTTTTTCGATGTCTTCACATTTTTCTTGCAGCCATGTCGTCTTAGCTTCCCTGCACTTCCTATTTATTTCATTCCTCAGCGACTTGTATTTCTGTATTCCTGATTTTCCCGGAACATGTTTGTACTTCCTCCTTTCATCAATCAACTGAAGTATTTCTTCTGTTACCCATGGTTTCTTCGCAGCTACCTTCTTTGTACCTATGTTTTCCTTCCCAACTTCTGTGATGGCCCTTTTTAGAGATGTCCATTCCTCTTCAAATGTACTGCCTACTGCGCTATTCCTTATTGCTGTATCTATAGCGTTAGAGAACTTCAAACGTATCTCGTCATTCCTTAGTACTTCCGTATCCCACTTCTTTGCGTATTGATTCTTCCTGACTAATGTCTTGAACTTCAGCCTACTCTTCATCACTACTATATTGTGATATGAGTCTATATCTGCTCCTGGGTACGCCTTACAATGCAGTATCTGATTTCAGAATCTCTGTCTGACCATGAAGTAATCTAATTGAAATCTTCCCGTATCTCCCGGCCTTTTCCAAGTATACCTCCTCCTCTTGTGATTCTTGAACAGGGTATACGCTATTACTAGCAGAAACTTGTTACAGAACTCAATTAGTCTTTCTCCTCTTTCATTCCTTGTCCCAAGCCCATATTGTCCTGTAACCTTTTCTTCTACTCCTTCCCCTACAACTGCGTTCCAGTCGCCCATGACTATTAGATTTTCGTCCCCCTTTACATACTGCATTACCTTTTCAATATCCTCATACACTTTCTCTATCTGTTCATCTTCAGCTTGCGACGTCGGCATGTATACCTGAACTCTCGTTGTCGGTGTTGGTCTGCTGTCGATTCTGATTAGAACAACCCGGTCACTGAACTGTTCACAGTAACACACCCTCTGCCCTACCTTCCTATTCATAACGAATCCTACACCTGTTACACCATTTTCTGCTGCTGTTGATATTACCCGATACTCATCTGACCATAAATCCTTGTCTTCCTTCCACTTTACTTCACTGACCCCTACTATATCTAGATTGAGCCTTTGCATTTCCCTTTCCAGATTTTCTAGTTTCCCTACCACGTTCTAGCTTCTGACATTCCACGCCCCGACTCGTAGAACGTTATCCTTTCGTTGATTATTCAATCTTTTTCTCATGGTAACCTCCCCCTTGGCAGTCCCCTCCCGGAGATCCGAATGGGGGACTATTCCGGAATCTTTTGCCAATGGAGAGATCATCATGACACTTCTTTAATTACAGGCCACATGTCCTGTGGATACACGTTACGTGTCTTTAATGCAGTGGTTTCCATTGCCTTCTGCATCCTCATGTCGTTGATCATTGCTGATTCTTCCGCCTTTAGGGGCAATTTCCCACCCCTAGGACAAGAGAGTGCCCTGAACCTCTATCCGCTCCTCCGCCCTCTTTGACAAGGCCGTTGGCAGAATGAGGCTGACTTCTTATGCCGGAAGTCTTCGGCCGCCAATGCTGATTATTTATCAAAATTTAGGCAGTGGCGGGGATCGAACCCGGGACCGAAGACGTTTTGATTATGCATCAAAGACGCTACCCCTAGACCACGGGTGCAGGAGGAGGTAGTATGGACCAAAACAAGAAAAATCTCTAGTATACATGGGCTCTAAATTGCGTACTTTAAGAGTCGTCAGCACCCGTTCAGCGGACGTGATGTCTCTCACACTAACGACGATGAACTACGCTCCTACGGTATCCGCTTTAGAACCCTTGTTTACATATATTTTTGTCTTGTTTTGGTCAGTAAATCCTGCACTCAAAATATCAAAAGAAGCAAAGACCTTTCAGTGGAAGAGATCTGTTTCATAGTGTCGAAGATGAACAAGAAGATGAACAAGTGCTCATATCTCTCAAGGTATGAATTTTAGAGCCTTTGTTTCCTAGACTTTTTTTACTTATTTCTGTATAAGGAACCTGTCCTTATCAACTGTTGGTGTTCTTTTCTTTTTTGGGGGGGGGGGGGGGGCTCACCCTGCTATTACCAATATATTCTGTGCAATACAATTAGAAGACCACTTTCAGGAACCAGGTAATTGGCCCCCATTACGAGATGTAAAAGTTTGAAATTTGGCTCAAGGATGCGTATAACCTTCATCAACAACGGTGCAAACATGTCGCGCACTGCGGCGTCACCCTCGGGCTCGACGACGGTTTAGACAGCAAGTTGGCGACTTATGCGAGATAAAGGCCGCAGCTCAGAAGTTCATGTGACTTGTTAGATGGGTTAACGATGCACATTGACTCCACATTTCGCCATAGTTGTTCAAAGCGCCAGCTTGGACGCCTTGTGGCGTTAATTGGCTCTGAGCACTATGGGACTTAACATCTATGGTCATCAGTGCCCTAGAACTTAGAACTACATAAACCTAACTAACCTAAGGACATCACACAACACCCAGTCATCACGAGGCAGAGAAAATCCCTGACCCCGCCGGGAATCGAACCCGGGAACCCGGGCGCGGGGGCGTTAATTCCCAGACATGGAACCCCTTAACACCCCTCCAACTCGAGACGCCTACCTACACGTGCCCAGCACTATTTCTCAGGTTGTCTCTGCAGAGGCACATTTTTTAAAATCTCAATAAAGGTGGACGGCTGTCAAAGATGCTGTTGCGCCCCGTCTGTGATCGCACCACAGGAGGGTGCGGAACAGGAGGGCTACAAATGCATAAACACCTTTTGCTGCTTCTGATCACGTCTAAATTTCTTCGAGTGGTTTTAAACGATCCTTAGTGGTACCAACCTGCCACAAGAGCAAAACCTTCCGTCGCACTGGACTCCAAAGGTATATTATCACAATCAATGGGGTTCAGTCCACACTATATTTATAGAGGGTTTAAAACATCTGGGGAATTCAGCAGTGTCAAACGTTGTCAGGAACTGCGCCCTATTGCTCAGCGTTTTCGATCGCGAAATGCGTGGGAATCAACGACCCAAGTGAAGAGATGGTTTCATGGGTGAACTTAATTCCAACCAATGAGGCCATTTCACATTGATTCTGAGCGGCGGTATGTCTGAATTGTTTTTCAAATGGCTCTGAGCTCTATGGGACTTAACGTCTGAGGTCATCAGTCCCCTAAAACTTGGAACTACTTAAACCTAAGTAACCTAAGGACGTCACACACATCCATGCCCGAGGCAGGATTCGAAACTGCGACCGTAGCGATGGCGCGCTGCCAGATCAAGCGCCTAGAACCGCTCGGCCACACCGACCGGCTGAAATGTTTCTCTCGCCTACTCATAAGTAGCCCGCATGATTTCATCGCAGTACTTGTAACATCTATTTTTGACCTATTTTGTACCTGTATCGATATTTCTATTTGTAGTATTGCTTATGTATAATGTTGTATCTCTCATGGAAATTCTTTGACTATGGTCAAAAGGCTCTAAGCACTATGGGACTTAACATCTTAGGTCATCAGCCCCCTCGACTTAGAACTACTTAAACCTAACTAACCTAAGGACATCACACACATCCATTCCTGTGGTAGGATTAGAACCTGCGACTGTAGCAGCAACGCGGTTCCGGACTCAAACGCCTAGAACCACTCGGCTGCAGAGGCCGGCATACATGTTTCAGTTACGTGAAATTTTAAGCGATGTTATTTAAAATTATGCTTGTGGATTTAAATAACTAATGGAATGATTGCTATGTAATGTACTATAAATGGCTTGGTCCATAATTAGGGAACGTACGGTTCAATGTAAAAGTTGTAGGGAAGCCACGCAGCTTCGGAAGTAGCCTGGCGGAGTGGAATACGTGTGGTTGGCGCGCGAGTGGCAACTCGTCCTTTGTGACGAGTAAGTAGTCTCTCAGAGCAGTGCTGTGGTTCACACCTCGCTAGCAGCAGCGGATCATAAGGGGTTCATATTCCTGGAGGTTTGAGGCCAGAAGAGCTTAAGGGAAGTATTTATGGACCTCGGATGCTGAATCTGGAGCTACTTAAGATGGCATGGTTTCTGGTCCTATAAAAATTTCATTTCGACGCCAAGAAGATCAGTAATAGAGCGAGGCTAACAGTACTGCCACGTCTGCACCGCCGCCAGGTTAATAGCCACTGCAAGTTGCGCCACCAGTGCGACCAGGCTTCCGCTAAATTATTTTGTATTTGGCGGTCTGTAAATTGGCCAGGTATTTGTGAAAATTGCTTGATTTCAATAATAATCGTGGTGTTACTGAAAACTATTATCTTACACCCGTGATCAATCCAAATCACAAACCTGGACAGGGCTCCTATCCTTGTGAATTTAATTCCGAGTGTCCTAATTTATTATAAGAAAGTGGCTGAACTTGAATTTAACGTTGTGTTGTCATTTGCACAGCCAATTATAATTTTGAGTTGTTCAAAACACTGCTTATGAAAAGCACATTTGTTATTTAAAGAGTTATAGTTTGGTGTGCTTTACTTAACTAATAACTAATGATAAAAATACTTACCTTTTCTCACATATACTGGTGTAGTTTTGTTAATGAGCATGTTTCTTCAAACCATGAAAGTTTGAGGGTCCTCAAGTACCCTCCTAGTTATTTAATGAAGCAATGCAAAGGCTCCTTCAGAGCCAGTGCAGTCAGATATGCATTCTGTTTAATTGCTTCAAACAGAGTTTAAAAAAGAACTGTTTACTGTGTTATCTATTATAATGCAAGTTGGTTGATGCACAAGTATATAGACCCTGTTTTAGGCAATGAAGTTATGGATTATAATCATTAGTAGGCCCATTGATTCAAATTCAGAATCATTTCAAGTTTTTCGCTGTTCAGTATGGCTACTAATTTCATGTGTGTCGGTATTTGGTTTTATAAACTGTTGCACCTTGTTCACTTAAGGTACGTGTTGTTGTGAGGCATATGTTGCTGTTTACTATTGCATTGATGGTTCCTTTGAAAAGGCACGTCTGACTTCCTTCCCCACCCTTCCCTAATCCGTTGAGACCGATGACCTTGCTGTCTGGTTTCCTACCCCAAAAATAACCCAACAACTATTGCATTAGCCATTTGCTTATCTAACTTACTAGTTGGTAGCACATTTATCTGCAAGGTTAGGTTACTTTGTTATAGTGTGAACAGATATAAGGACAGAGTTTAGTGTGTGTGGGTATGTGTGTGTGTGTGTGTGTGTGTGTGTGTGTGTGTGTGTGTGTGTGTGTGTTGTAAGGTGTCAGGCAAATCCAACACCTTCCATGAAAACCCTGACATGATAAGCAAATCCAGTAGTATGTCACATAGCTCCGAATAAATCGACATTAAATTAACCAAAGTAATACGAGTAACGAGTGAGCAAATGAAATACCACATACTAACACAAGAATGCCTAAATGCATGTCATACCTTCCCACCGTGAGACAGACGCAGTTCCGAGGGGAGAAACGAGAACAGAAGCCGAGAGCAGAACCGTGTTAAGCTAGAAGGCCCTACGATAAGGGACGGACACCCACGTCGCCAGCTAACCACCAGGACCACCCCCCCAGCCCATGTTAAAAGCTAGAGCCCTCCAGAAGAACAGTATAGATCTTACGATAACACTAAAAGGGCCACACCACCCGCAAGTTTTAGCGTGAGACTTTTTCGCATCCCTGTTACGTTGCAAACCTAAAAAACATTGCCCCACCACGAAAAGTAACCGCTGGGACCACCCCCCAGCCCATGTTAAAAGCTAGAGCCCTCCAGAACAACAGTATAGATCTTACCATAACACAAAAAGGGCCACACCAGCCGCAAGTTTTAGCGTGAGACTTTTTCGCGTCTCTGTTACGTTGCAAACGTTAAAAACATTGCCCCACCACGAAAAGTAACCGCCAGGACTACCCCCCATCCCATGTTAAAAGACAGAGCCCTCCAGAAGAACGGTATAGATCTTACGATAATACTAGAAGGGCCACACCAGCTGCAAGTTTTAGCGTGAGACATTTTCACGTCTCTGTTACGTTGCAAACTTTAAAAACATTGCCCCACCACGAAAAGTATAACGTTTCTCATTGGATAGACAGAATTTTTGTAGGTGGAGCTTAAGGTTAACATTGAGACCGTGATTGGTCAGATGAAAACACAGCCAGATAGTTTTTTTTAACCAACTTCGGTAAATTGCAGTAAGGAGAAGTTAAAAAAAAGTTGCTTCGGAGACGGCGAGCTGTATGGAGCTGCGCCGGCCGCCGCCCCCTGAGGAACACCGACAAGGTAATGAACGCACGTGATGCCGCATTTTTGAGCGGATAAGGCTTCACTCAGAACTGCAGAAGTCTCTTCTGTTACATCCCCTTTTTACATAATACTAGTGTCGATCGTCAATTGAAGCTCATGGTATTCACATTTGCTACGCAAGTTAAAATCTGAAATGCGATGATTTTTCTGTTATATAATTATTGAGAAGCCACATCAGCCACTGTAATCTACGACAAGTTAGATAAGTAATTAAAGATAATTGAGGGTCACTGTAGACCATTTTGATAGTTTTCTCTTTTGTGAAACTTAATTTAAACCTAGATTATAGATGTGATATGGCATAGGTCATCCTTCGATCCATTGTAGAACTTGGAAACCCATTCAGGGAATATTCGTTCACATTTTTGTTGAACGCAGTTAGTTTTTATCATCCTGTATTAAAACATTTCCTTTTATAAATAGTGCAATTTATAAACAATGTTTTGTGAGTAGAATAAAATTTCCAGTGGTAAACTTAACTGCTTTTCCGACGTTATTTTACCAGCTAACTAAAAATAGGAAAGCCTTGAACCCCTTCCTCTAAATTTAGTTAGTATTAAGATTCTTTTACAGGGAGTGCAGTGGAGCTGACGCTGAAATCGTGAAGTATTTGGTTATATCATCGCTAGTCTCACTGAACTCTTCTGAACTCTACATGTCATGTGTGGTCTGGCGTCTCCTTACCAGCAACAGGTCCCAGGTTCAAACTAGTCAATTCCCTAAAAAACACGCTTAGAGCGTCGTTGCGTGAAAGTGGTAGGCAGACACGACATAGAACAGCAGAAACCACGATGAATGTTAGAGTGTGTGTGTGTGTCAAGGAAGGTTAGACTAGCCTTAGTACTGCCTTGTGCTTTATCATTTTGCTTGACACAAGAATGCCTAAATAGGCTGGCGACCTGTTTGAATATGTAATATTACATCTTGCTTTTGTGCTGGGAGAACGTCTGGTCCTGACACATCGTTCATTATTTTTTACATTTTGCTGGAGTATTTCGGAAACGAATCTCAGCTTGATTGCTCTTTCCTTTAGGTTATCTCAGGGTCACAACTTTCAAAAGTTCCTCGCAGAGGTATAGCATTATCATCGATTTCCGTTTAAAGTGGTCAGTGATACAGTTACATACTGCCCTCCATCGTAGGGGCGTCAGAAGAAGAGATGAAATTTGGGTCGGGGGGGGGGGGGGGGGTGTGATGTCATTTTCATATTGTAAGACGTCCGCCGTGAGGCTGGACGGAATTGTGGTGAAATTAGGTGCAATTTTTTTCGACATGCGTCAACATCTTGTTGCGTTAAGCGTCGTCTAGCAGGAGAATGACGTCCCAAGGCGCCACGCTTTTGCGCCATTGCAGAGGAAGTTTGTAGGCACGTTTGATCCCAATTTCAAACTTCTGCGTCTCAATGGCAGTTTCTAAAAGGTGTTGCGCGCATGAAGTACTCTTACATTATGTCGCAGGATATATTATGTTGTACTCGACTATGATGGGCAAGGGCATTTTCTATGTGCATCAAACATTGGAAATTTTACTGTACCGTTAACGTTTACTGTTACAAACCTTCCATCAGTCACTAATTTGGAACGTAGCATCAAAAAAGTTATTGAAGCACAGAATGCGTAAACTTTTGTTTCTGTAATAAAGTTATTTTATGCCATTATATTTTGATCTTATCACCATTTTTTATATTATCTTGACTATCATATTTTAATCTTGTCACAATTTTGGATTTTATATTAACCCGGCAATTATTGTTTCCTGTGGTGAAACACGTTAAAGCATGTATGACTAGTAATACACCTGTGATAATTGTCCTGTTGTTGATGATGGTTCAAAACCGAAAGCGATGAAAACTAAAATGACACAATTTCAGCATCAAGTATAATTTGGCATGTTCTCATGATAAATCAAAGTCTCTAAACGTCGTAGCGTGAAGTCCAAAAGGGTGCAAACACTTTTTTAGTTTATATGCTTGGCCACCAAGTGTCACCATCGATCCCACTCAGAATTTTTTCACTGTGGCATCTATACACATTATAAAATTAGATGTGTGTATGTCCGTATATTCTACATCTCCTCCTAAACAACTGGACCGATTTCAAGGAACCTTGTTATACATATCCATACAGACAGGCAACGATTGCTGTGAGGGTAAGAACAACCTACCTATCATGGTAGGAGGTACGACGTCATAAACAGTTAGATGAATGAAAAATTGCAGCATCGTGCACGATCTTTAAAATTACTTGTGTGCTACTAAATCTATTAGCAAAGTGTTTCGCAGGCAGTATTCACATACGCCACTGAAAGTACCTACAGAAATGAATCTTTGTGCGACACTAAGATGAAGAAATATGATGTCATAAAAGCTGAGATGCGTGAAAAAATGCCACATGATGCATGAAGTTTTGATACATTTATTTTTTACTACTAAGACACTTACACAGTCGAGTCTACAAAATCCCTGACATCTGGCACCGCTTTTGACAGCATTCAACTGCGAAACGCGAACGACTAGAGTCGAAAATAACAGCCCTCTATGGAACTATGAAGAGGCGTTGCCATAGAGACGTTTACAAAATCACGCCGTAGCGACCCGAAGCAGCTGTACCCAGCGCACAGACACTGTTTCATAATATCAAAATACACGGGAGTGTAATTTTTTCGATATTACATTAAAAATGTTTTTTTTTTGTTTTAGTTTCTAATTGAAAATTTACAAAATGAATTTTCGGGTGCTGCTGGGCTTGTCAGCAAGTTCTTGTATAAAATTCCGTCCATGTACAAGCCGAGACACATTTGAGTAGGAATTCTAGTTTCAGAAACTTCGCTTTACCTTTACGTAAGAAGACTGAGACCACCGGATTGATGTGTACTTCTCGTTCATCTGTGGTATGATTAATGTCAACTGGCAACAGCAACTTCGGGAAAGGAGAAGTAAAGTGCCTACAGTGCAGTTAAACGTAAATAATCATATGAGATTGGCGGTGCTTCGGACGACTATCCGTCTCCATCAGGCCGATCTGGAGAAGGCGTTGTTACCAGTCTAATGCGTATGCGTCCAGGAATCCAGCACGTCTCTGCACCCATAGCACTACACGCTACAGACGTGGTCGGAAAGTACATACCTGTTCAGCAATTCATGTTTACTATCCTCATTAACTCTCTAAACAATTTAAGATAAATGTCGAGCTGTAAAGGTTACCATCGATTCCCCTACTACCCTGTTCAATGCACAACTGAGCTTCATTTTTGATAACTGCGTCGTCGAAAGGCAATCGAAACCTAATTTTCCTCCTCTCCTTCTCCTCACACCTCTAGTAACAATCGTTACTGACACTACATTCGAAATATATGTTTACATTTCGTACTGAAGCTAACTACAATTTATTCTCTGTTTTGTAGTACCCTGAAGTTTTACAGGGAAATGTATTATGATATGGGAGGGCAGAAGCAAATTTTAATGGTGGTCTGCCGTCTGTTTAAACCGATGACGAAACGAGTATAGTAAGGCGTTAAAGCTTTTGTCTAGTGTTAAGACGCCTGCCTAAGCTTTCGGCCTGGAGCCTGAAGATTATACTGAGGGTGTAAAGTTGTTGGTTCATCCCTTTTATTCGAGCGCTCAGCCAACCACACCTATGTCTTGTACTATGTTAATTCTTTCCACTGAACTTTTCTTCTTCCCGTAAGTTTCCAAACTGAACAAATACGTGATTTTCGTATTTCTCTATCTCTCTCTCTCTCTCTCTCTCCCTCCCTCCCTCTCTCCCTCCACCCTTCCCACTCTCTCTCTCTCTCTCTCGCTGTGTGTGTGTGTGTGTGTGTGTGTGTGTGTGTGTGTGTGTGTGTACATGGTTCATCTGAGCCGTTACAGCTCGTATCTCACCACTTTATTAGAGTGAGAAAGCGAGAACAGGAGATGGTTGTGGTAGTGATAAGTTCCTATGAGACCAAACTGCTGAGACCAGCCGGCCGCGGTGGCCATGCGGTTCTAGGCGCTGAGGTCCGGAACAGCGTGACTGCTGCGGTAGCAGGTTCGAATCCTGCCTCGGGCATGGATGTGTGTGATGTCCTTAGGTTAGTTAGGTTTAAGTAGTTCGAAGTTCTAGGCGACTGATGACCTCAGAAGTTAAGTCCCATAGTGCTCAGAGCCATTTGAACCTTTGCTGAGGCCACCGGTCCCTAGGCTTACATACTATTTACTAACTTACGCTAAGGACAACACACAGATGCCCTAGGGAGGAATCGAACCTCCGACGGGGACAGCCGCGCGATCCGTGGAAAGGCGCCTCAAACCGCGGGATTAGAACAGGAGATGAATTTATTCCTTTATTGGATTTCACATACCGGGCACCTGTAGCTACTTTTCGAAGCATAAGATAGGTTGCGATATTACTAGAGCACACCTGCTCCTTCAGATCGGTCTTATGATGGGATGGACAGGGGTAATCATCCGAAGTACAACCAGTCCTCTTCCACTATCTAAAATTTCAGTACTTTTAGGTGTTGTATTTCTCTTTCCATCGAGAGAATGTTAAGAAGGACACTGCGAAATAATCCGAGACCAAATCACTGTCGTCGCATTGTGGAGTAGCATAAAAACTAGAAATGTATTCCCCCTTGGACATCACAGCACGAAGTTTAAGGGCTTTGATTTAGTTTGTAGAGAAGTCATGTTTTACTAAATGCTGAAATTGAGACATAACGTACGCCTATGTAATTCTGCTGTTAATATTTGCAGCCATTTTCCTCATTTACTAATAATAACTTCAAAAATTGGTTCAAATGGCTCTGAGCACTATGGGACTCAACTGCTGAGGTCATTAGTCGCCTAGAACTTAGAACTAGTTAAACCTAACTAACCTAAGGACATCACAAACATCCATGCCCGAGGCAGGATTCGAACCTGCGACCGTAGCGGTCTTGTGGTTCCAGACTGCAGCGCCTTTAACCGCACGGCCACTTCGGCCGGCAATAATAACTTCAATTATGTTTCATCATAGATGTACATATTTTCTACTGAAATTAATTGTGGAGTATCAAACATGTTTCGCCTATTCATGCTAGGTACTTTCCGTGGTCTACAATTCTTATAAAATTATGTACTTATAAGTATTTTTATGTAGGATCTGCAGTGATTCTTTGGAAGTTTACTTCGATCTAACTATTTATATTTAATTAAATGTTTTTTTTCTTACATTCATTTTGTGTCTTGTTAATCCAGCCATTTGTCGTCCTACGTGTGATATGTGCGTAACGCACATTGTATAAGTTTTTTCCAGTAAATCCTTCTTTGCACTTAACCTACACTGTAGACAATTGCACATGCTTGCACTACTGTTGGTCACATGCCGTAGAACTGACTGAGGAATCCTGGGAGAGAGGAGTGGGGCCTTGTCGTGATGGAGAAAGCACTCTTTCCATTGTGCAAGTGAATTTTTATTATCCTGTTTATGTTGTTATTTCATTTATTTTCTTTTTTCAATTTTTAAATGTATTTTCATGGTAGACTCTGAATTAGTTTGAATATTGGTTGCCCGTTTGGTCACTGAGAATATTTCCATTTTTATTTATGGCCTTCACCTTCATGAAATATTCTTCCTGTGAGTGAGCATTACCTTTCTTTTGTTGTTATGGGACGAGACTGCCATTTCTGTTTTTATCCTAGAGTGATGGTGATTTTCTTTCATTAAACGTTCAGCACAAGTGGAGTGGATACATTCATTCTCTAGTGCCCTTATATGTTCTTTATAATGTTAAATGACTTGCAGTCATCCCAATATATTTAGAATTGCAGCTATTCCTTGTTAATGCAAATATACTTGAACTATTGTATTTATATTTCTCTTGTGTCATAGAGTTTAGTTTGTTTTGTAATGAGTCATTTGTCTTCAAAGATTTTTTTTCGAAGATGTAATTAATTTTGCATGTGAGCTACACTATGTGATCAAAAGTATCCGGACACCTGGCTGAAAATTACTTACAAGTTCGTGGCGCCCTCCATCGGTACTGCTGGAATTCAGTATGGTGTTGGCCCATCCTTAGCCTTGATGACAGCTTCCACTCTCGCAGGCATACGTGCAATTAGGTGCTGGAAGGTTTCTTGGGGAATGGCAGCCCATTCTTCACTGAGTGCTACACTGAGGAGACGTATCGACGTCGGTCGGTGAGGCCTGGCACGAAGTCGGCGTTCCAAAACGTCCCAAAAGTGCTCTATTGGATTCAGGAGGCCGGTCCATTGTAGGGATGTTACTGTCGTGTAACCACTCCGCCACAGGCCGTGCCTTATGAACAAGTGCTCGATCATGTTAAAGGATGCAATCGCCATCCCCGAATTGCTCTTCAACAATGGAAAGCAAGAAGGTGCTTAAAACATCAATGTAGGCCTATGCTGTGATAGTGCCACGCAAAACAACAAAGGGTGCAAGCCCCCTCCATGAAAAACACGACCACACCATAACACCACCGCATCCGACTTTTGTTGTGGGCACTACACACGCTGGCAGATGTTCAACCGGCATTCGCCATTCCCACACCGTACCATCCGATCGCCAGATTGTGTACCATGATTCGTCACTCCACACAACGTTTTTCCACTGTTCAATCGTACAATGTTTATGCTCCTTTGGCATTTACCGGCATGATTTGTGGCTTGTGAGCAGCCGCTCGACCATGATATCCAAGTTTTCTCACCTCCCGCTTAACTTTCATAGTACCTGCAGTGGATGTGATGCAGTTTGGAACTCCTGTGTGATGGTCTGAATTGATGTCTGCCTATTACACATTACGACCCTCTTCAACTGTCGACGGTCTCTGTTAGCCAACAGACGGGGTCGACCTGCACGCTTTTGTGCTGTACGTGTCCCTTCACGTTTCCACTTCACTATCACATATGAAACAATGGACGTAGGGATGTTTAGGTGTGTGGAAATCTCGCGTACAGACGTATGACACATGTGATACCCAATCACCTGACCACGTTCGAAGTCTGTGAGTTCATGACACATGTGATACCCAATCACCTGACCACGTTCGAAGTCTGTGAGTTCCGCGAAGCCCCCATTCTGCTCTCTCACGACGTATAATGACTATTGAGGATGCTGCTATGGCACTAGGTGGCTGCACAATGCACCTAATATGAAAAACGTATGTTTTTTACTGGTGTCCGGATACTTTCGATCAGGTAGTGTAGTTGTCGTATGTCATGGTGTGCCTTTTTTTGTTGAGGACTGCGTTTTCTGGTGTGAGTGTGCACAAACGGCAGTACTTAGGACTTAATTAAATGATTTGATTACGAACAAACTTATATGAAGAAAGGTCTAGCGGCTAGCGTTGCTGCCTCTGGATCACGAGGTCACGGGTTCGATTCCCGGTCGGGTGGGGATTTTCTCAACCCCGGGGACTGGTTGTTTGTGTTGTCCTCATCATTTCATCATCATCATCATCATCGTTTGTGACAGTGACTGGATTGAATTGTGAAAAAAATGGACTGTGTAAAAATTGGGACTTTTTACGGGCGCCGATGACCGCGTAGTTGAGCGCCCCATAAACCCATCATCATCATCATCATCATCAACTGTCGTACTCAACATCTGCTTTGATATTGTTAATGGACTATGCAGTCCACAGCACTAGCGATGGTGCCGTATTTTGAAACAGAAGAACAAGAGATTAAAATCTACTTGGTGACAGGACCATTGAAGGAGGACCATGGCGTCAAAAGAAATGATCTTGCGGCACGCGGAGGAAGGAGGCAGTGCGCATGAGACAAAGAAATAAGATCAAATTCCTCGCTTTGTCTTACTTCAACGTTAGTTTATCTGCAAATAAGAACCTGATGAAATGGCACATTGCGTCTTTCATACGAATATAAGAGATGACATTATGTGAAAATAACCTCAAAAATTCCATTAAGAATACGGTATCATTCTGGTGTGTATCACTTGGAAGTTTGTAGTGACAGTGTTCCAACTCTGCTTCAAACACGGAACGTCCTTCGACAGCAATAAAGTGAATCGCCGCTGTGTGAATTCCGGACAGAGGAAAAGTCATGCAAATACTTGATTTCACTTTTCATTTCGTTCCATGGCTCGTCCCTGATCTTCGTGTGACAATGACCTCTGAAGTCACATCGGAAGGCGCCGCCATATCTCAGTGTACGTAGCCTATGTGCAAATTTAATCATTTATTGCTGGTGCATTTTTGCACAAGCACTGCAACTAAAAACAGTTTTAAGTCATTCTTCCTAGGTATTTGAAAATTAATGTGGAAAGATATAGAGATATTGATACCTACACACTTATGTTGAAAGCAACCTGGCAGACTGCATTGTTGTACGGCGTTTAGTACAAACAGTCCCTAGTGATACCACTGCATACACACATGATCTCGAATTCCCGACTGTCAGTATTTGATTCTCTCAAATTAACGATCACACTCAGCTTCCTCGCCGGTGGGAATTCTTCCTGGAGGTTCGTGTTCAATTGGTTCAAATGGCTCTGAGCACTATGGGACTTAACATCTATGGTCATCAGTCCCCTAGAACTTAGAACTACTTAAACCTAACTAACCTAAGGACATCACACAACACCCAGTCATCACGAGGCAGAGAAAATCCCTGACCCCGCCGGGAATGGAACCCGGGAACCCGGGCGAGGGAAGCGAGAACGCTACCGCACGACCACGAGCTGCGGACGAGGTTCGTGTGTTGTGTCTTAAAGTTCGATCTAGCGAACGGACATAATGCTTAGTAGAGTGCAGAGCACTCTTTTTTGAACTGGGTTTTATATTCCACCTAAGAAGCGACGGATCTGTAAATCTTCATTTTTTTTTTTATTGACAGTACCCACAACAAACACTGTTGAGGCTTTCGGTAATCAGGATGTAGTTGTCACGTCTCTGAGACACGTGCCTCCTTGAACTGCGGCGCAACATTGAGGCTGAGAATTCATTTCGTGGTTCGATTCAAAATCATTCTAAAAAATTCATCAGGCCTTCTCAGCAATTTGCTGACATCCTCGATTTGTAAGCTGTACTATCGGACATCGTCGTCTTCCTTGTAAAATACTTCGGTGCCGTGACTCGCTACTTTGGAACTGATCGTCTGGTATACTTCCTTCCGATCCATCCAGCTATCTGTTTCATGTAGTACCTGATGCAAGGCGACGAGTCAAGGCACCGAAAGACCAGGCAAGGAAGAAGACGATATTCGGTTATACACACGATTACACTGCTTAGAAACATTATCCTGGTAATACACAAGTGAACTCGACAGAGATGAAAGCCGGATGCAGTCTACTATGCGGTGCTTACTATTTCTTAGGGTGGCAGCTTTGGGGCGGAAAGCACAAAGGCGTTTACGTTTCGCAACATAATGTAACACGAGTCTTCACGTGACACGCATTCCGCTTTAGACGCATTGGCTCTCGTGTGTAGTTACTCTCGCAACAGCTTCTAATACGATTGGAGCAACAAGCGAAACTTATTACTGTGTAGGGATAAATAGAGCCAATGAGTTCCTGACATCAAAATACACAGAAAGCAGTCCCGCTTACTCTCGGAGAGTTTGCCGATGTTTTTAAGCTCACCTTCATTTACTGAAATGCTAAATTTTCAACTTTTGAAGAAAGAGAGCTGATACTTTGAAAACAAATTGTTATGTCCTCAGTTTATCTCATTCTGTAAGGTTAATATTTACTTGATTACAGTGATATTCAACAAACACAATAATTACTTACATCTACAATTACCAAAATTATTTACAATACGCTATCTGTGATGAAGTTTTGAGTGAACATCGCCACTTGCCATGTAGGTAATTGAACACTGAAATCGTCGAATCTACACTTTCAGACAATTTGTAGAAACAGTGGATATTGCGGTAAAATCCTTTTTTAATTTTTGTTTATTTTTTTTTCTAAATTTACATTTCATGTGTAATTCCGAATTCCGTGCCTTATGAGACACAATAGTTTGTCCAATACTTTTGCACCAGAGTAAACAATTCCACCTACAGGTGCCGGACAAAAATACGGAAACACTGAGAAAAATGAATGCTAAAACGCAAATGTAGTTACTAGTCAAGCCTGTTGGTTGCGCCGTTGTATTGACCACGAACGGCACGTGTGCCAAGTCCTCAGTATGTTGGAAGTATCAGTAGTTGGCAGAACAGTGTATATCACGCCGGAGCTACTAGTCAACCACAAGATTAAAGCACCTGGGAGGGGGAGGGGGGGGAGGGAGGGCGCTTCTGTTAGTTCTGTTAGCTTATGGCGAGTTTTTATCGTGACATTTCACGAGGACACACTAACCGCTCAGTAGCATGCGCACAACTGTCTAGACGTCATTGACAGTGCAATGTGCTTCCCTCAGTCATCACCGTGCTCGCTTACTGTAACGTCACTGTGTGTTTCTGATCGTAGTCACGGGCTGCCAAGTGCAATAGAGTACTGTGGTGCGGTAGCAAGTCAATTCGAATGTGGGAAAATTGTTGGTGCTTTTATGGTGGATGCGTCCATAAGCAAAGAAGCAAAGTGTCTGGTGTTTTAAGAGGCACCATGACTTCCCAGGAGTGGAACATGGCCGGAGTTTGGTAATGATTTGGGCAGCCGTATCGTGGTATTCCACAGCGTCATCGGTACACTGCAAGGTCACCTTACTGCCGAGGATTATCTGGCTGATCAGGTTCATCTCATGGTACAGTGTTAATTCTCCAACTGTGATGCCGTGTTCCAAGACACCAGAGCCCCTGTTCACAAAGCTGGAATTGTCCAGGACTGGGTTTTTAAGCATTAAGGTGGATTCTTGCATCTCCCCTGGTGACATTATTGTTCACAATTTTTAAAAAAATTTTGTAAATATTTTATTGAAACTGTTAAAGAAGAAGTAGAGACACCTTGTTTGAAGCAAAATCGATACTGTAACTCTTTGATGAGATTAAAGTGAATGTACATATTAAGAAGAAGGGTGTAATATTTACTTTTAAATATTATAAAGACATTTATTTGTTATAATTATTTAATGTAAAAAGATGCTTTAATATAATTATATATGTAATAGTTACTGGCACTCACTTAGGGCAGTATGAGATATGTGTAGTATAAAAGATGGAGTAGTTCCGTCAGGAACGGAAAGCTGAGTAAGCGTAGGAAAAGGTGGGAGCGGAAACGTTTGGCGCGCTTTGGCGGGCACGAACAAAGTCAGTTGGTGGCCAGTAGAGATGGGCAAACTGAAACACGTAGCTGTTTCGAAACAAATGAAACAGTACAATGTAATGTTTCGATACACTGTTTCGAAACAGTGAAACAGTTTGTGTTTTGTAATCTAATATCCCTACACATTTTATCATCTTGAATGTCTAGTGTATAAGTATGTCCATATAAACACAAATGAGGTGCGAGAGCGCTAATCATATCGCAGAAAGTATGAAACTATCACTTAGGTGTCTTGGCAGTTTCGTATTTCCTGCAGCAAATGCGCTGCTTTCGTGTCGTGTGACTTTCATACTTTTCAATTGGTTGAGGACAGCCATAGCTGAAGACAGAAGAACCACCACGAACGGAACTGGAGGTGGGAGCAAGCTGCAGAAACAACGGATATGCTACTGGGATTCCCACATTCCGTTAATATGGGTAATACACCCATCCTGCTAATTTCCATGCACACAAAGGGAATCATTGTGGATAATAGGCACAGTGACTATAGACTCACAAATAACGCAAAATAATTCGAATAAATAACAAAATATAACAGAAAAAAATTTTGTGTTTCAAGGCGTTTCGAACCGTTACTATAAATTCACCATGCTTCCCAGCCCTTCCCGTTCACCATTACAGTATCAGTGATATGTCAAACAGATTGCTTGCAATTATACCTACATCAACTTTATGTATATGTCTAATAACTGTCACTCTACGCCTTTTTTTATTCAAAATGTTATAGGCTTACTTGCGTTTCTTAATATGATTACTGCACATGAACAGAGAAGCGTATGTTATTAAAAAAGTTTAATTTAACTAAATGATTTTCACATATTTATTATTTTGAATGTGAATAGTATGCGTTGTTTTATTGTTTGGTTAGTGTTTACTAAGCAGATGTTATGCCATTTCGGAATAGGACAGTCAGCTAGAAACGAAGCTTTATTTTCGGATATCTTAAGCTTCACGCTATTGCTTGTCAAAAGATTTCGACACTTGAAAGTGTTTCATGAAGTGGTATGTTGTGTTTCAGTACCTGTGCCGAGCCCGAATCTCGTCCGACACAGAGCGGAATGAAACATCGCTGTTTCGATACAATTAGTCCGTTCCAAGCACAGGTGGACTGAAACAACTTTATTTTGAAACAACGATACTGTTTCTGTGTCTGGCTCGAGATCGAATCTGGTCCGGTTATCCGAGACAGGGGCGGAATGAAACACCACTGTTTCGAAACAGTGAACCACAGCCGTTCCGAAACACTGAAACAGTTCCACGTATCGATACACTGTATCGAAACATAGAAACAGTGGCCAAGTCTAGTGGCCAGTAATCTAAAAGGCAGCACGTTCAGCGCCATATTGTTGCATCTTGCCTCGGTTGGAAACTGCAGTTTATCACGGCCTGGTATGGGGAGAAAAACGGGCTATTGACTATAAGATGGATCATCGCTATGAAGAGGAAATAAGTCCGACATGGATAACAGCTCTTGGCCGTTCTGATATTAATGCAGTTGTTGCCACCAAAGCCATCGTCGCTGATCACAGCTTACAGGGTACGAAATTTTAGCTATGTACTCGTATTATAGTGTGTGCCAGGAAGTTGAAATGTGCTTTAAGAATAATAACCATCATCCAAATTAACAATTGTGTCCACTTGGTAATTTATCCCGCTCATAAACCAAGCAGGATCCTAACCTGGTAAATGAAAATTTCGAGTGACCTGTATTCAGCCAAGACTGTGAAATCTTTAATATATTGTTGGATAATCAGTGATTAATCAGTGAAATAATTGATGGAAAGAATAACTGAGAATTTCATAATTAACATTGCTATTATTTCTGTGTTAAAATGATTACGTAAGGTTATTCCAGATTCAGAGACCACATTAGATAAATTGTATGCTGCTTTCACATTACGTATTAATGAAAGAAAATACTAAGTTGATGATTAATGGTGATAAATTGTAACGTTAAACAGTTTATAGTGAATCAATGAAATGTTGAGTACCAAATATGTTGATGTAGAAACCCCCCCCTCCCCCTGTCCAAATTTACTTTTGTTTTCATGAAATCAGTCTGTTTGATTAAGCAATTGGGTGCTGTAGTTTTGTTTCGAGCGGCTAAACTTTTCTTGTATTTCTGAACCATCTTTTATCTAAATCTAAAGTGAAATCTGTTAGGTAAGTAGAGAGTTGCAATCTTTTCTGCTGGCCTACTCAGCTTCATTACGTGTGCCTCATTAGACTGGCGAATAATAGTGTACCACCAACCACATATATCGTTATCGATGCAGAATAGTTGTCTAACTACTGTCATTTGCCATACCCCTGAACTAATGACTTATTTGAAGAAACGAGTTAAAGTCTGATGCTTATTCCTTAGGTTAACACACGCGGTTACTACACTTATTTTTGAGGTTTTGCTGCCCGGATAGGTAGCTGTATTTCTGTTTGTTACATTGCTTATTATTGACAGTATAGTATAAGAATATTACAGTTGGTTTTGCATGACAGTATGTTTTGTAAACCAATTCAGAGAATACAAAATACACGCAAGTATTACATCTGGTTTTACATATCAGGATAGTAAATAACACACACAAATAAGAAGGAAGAATATTACACCCTGGCTATGACAGTTATCCGATTTCTACCTTACTGAGCCTTTGCTGTTTACTTTGGTGCGTGATCGCTGTCCACCTCCAGTATCGTTACCCTGAAGCTGTCACTATGTAGCAGGAAGCATGGTATAAGAGTCCCTCGAAAACCACAGGACCTATATTTATCCACTTCGAGACGGTTGGAAGATGGTTTGTAACCCAACTGTTTTACTACACAGCATTAGGCTTGGTAATGTGTTGTGCATTTGGTGTTTCCATATTTTCGTCCAGCCCCGGCAGACAAGAAAGCAAGGAAGCAAGTAAATTATTTTTCCTCGTATTGTGGTTGTTCATTTCAGAGATACGATGAAACTGAATTTACTGGCAAGAAGAAAACTGCAAGGTAGTAATTCTACAGACAAATGAGTGTATGACTTCCAGAATCCTTAGATGTTAGTCAGCACATCAGGCTCACCTTACCTTATGCTGCCTGCAGAGAGCTTTTTCAGCCTCACAATGTCGTGGATTCGGCGTTCTGCGGTATGCAGTGAAACACTGGTGGTCATTTAACTCAGCCTTTATTGTTATGGCGGGTGGGAAGGGAACGGGGTCAGGGCAGTGGTAGTTCCGAAAATAGGGAGTGGGTGGCACACGCTGTAATTAAACCTCGCAGCGGATGTGTCCAGGACAGTGGAGCTCATTTACAACAAGAATTACCAGTAAAGATCGTGGATACCAAATAACAGACATACATTGCAATAATTATACACTACTGCAACTTTATACTCCGTACACACAGCTGTGGTTACAGACAAATAGCAATAAATGCACGAAACAAGTCGTTTTCGCCTTCGATATTTCACTGAGTTCATCACCATTACAACTGTCTTTATTGCTTATTTTCACATTAATCCTTCTTGCAAATAGAAACTTAATGGAAGCACACAGATCGCTGAATAAACCGCCGTCCTGAAGAACACACTGTGAGCGAATAACACACACGTTTGTTTCAAGAGCCCACTGACCACTCGCCTCCGAAGGCAAAACTGGAAACTTCAAATAACTTCAAGCGTAAAATGTTTCGTTTATTATCTTTGGTCACTACAACAGTTTCTTGAACAACTGCGCACTTTGGTTTCATGTCTTTGGGAGCACGACTAGATTGGTTCAAGTGTCTCCATTACGCGATAATTTCAGTTCTAGCAAAAAACTGCAACTGCAACTTTGAATCACTAAGAATATTTTGTGTCACAGCTGGATTGAGCTGATTCTTGTTTGTGTACAGCATGTGAATAAGTTTATATATGGCGTCGGCAAGAGAAAGAAAAAAAAAGTCGTATACTTGATGTTCACTTCTACATTCTGCGGTGTATAAAAATAGCTCACGTGTACAAAAGGATACAACAAGAACACCAATTTGGTTAGACATTTCTCTCCATATTTAGAAACTTTTAAACAATGCTTTATCATGTTGTTATCAAGTAATATTACTGTCATTAATAATGGATTTATAGATGGATATCATATGCAGTGTGTATCTGTGACAGTTGTGAGAAGGAGAAGTCGTCATTATTTCCAACACAGTTTGTTGCATCGGCACGTTCTACCCCCGCTTTCATTGCCCAAAATAGAACAGCAAGAAAGTCACACGCAAGCTGGTAGCGAGTCTTCCTTGCATGCTCCAGTATGGCAATAAGTAGTCATTTAAATGCAAGGGGAATGAGATAATAGGAGGAGATAGCGGCGAGTAGAGCACCTCTGCTTGCTAAGGTTCCGAAGTACGGGGCATCCAACAATTTCGCGTTGTGCAGGTTACTGACAATAGGGTATTATAATGGTCCGTTTTTTCTGGTTTATTAATCTGACATTGCACACAATACAGTCTGCAGTTCAAGACTATTTTCCAGATACAGTGACAGCATTTGCACCAATGCATGGATAGAGATACAGTTTCTCAGTCTGAAGTACTGTCACAACTAACCACTAAAACTTCTCTGTATTCATGGAACTTACGATACAACAGTACGAATGTTTTCTGTACACTGACAAATATTATACAAAGTGTAGTTCCTTTTTGTTCAATTATTCACAGAGTTTTAATCATTGAATGTCATCTTTCCCTGCGTAATTATTTGGTACACAAGATTAGAGCGCGATGGGATTTTGGATTATGTGATCTCCTATTTGATGTGTACGTGACTTTTGAGCGATGAGATTAAGCCAGAAGCTCTAACTGATTTTGGGGAACTTTACGAGCAGTAGGACGTAACATGGATAACTCATAAGAAAGCACCTACAAAGAGAAATATATTAATACGAAGATTAATAAATATTAGATTTCTGTCAGATGCAGCAGTTTATTGTTTTATACGGTAAATGAATTAATTTTTAGTTTTGTATTTTTCCTGAAACACATTTTAAACTGAAACAGAAACATTCGAAATATGTTATAGAGAACAAATTGTTCTCTTCGTCATAGTTGTATTGTCCGTATAGTTATCTAATTTCTTTTGCTTGTGTGTCTGAGCAATTAACTTGGCTTACACGTACATAGATCTGATACCAGATGTGGAGCTACTGCTGATTTTAAAATAAAACTCTCTGGAACGTTTCACGGAACACAGTCGTACATAGCTTATGTGAAACATATATCAAATGTCACATGTGCAGTCACGTACTGTGCTTTCTGCTAAACGATCTTTTTCCTTAGATTTCTACAGAGTGGAAATTTTACATTTAAGCAGTTTAAAATGAGTAAATCATAAGAACTTCATCCAAGGCGCCGTGAACATTGTGCATGGATTTTCAAATGAATCAGCGATGTTATGAATACCGCTGTCTAATAATATTTTCTATCAAAATAATCTACCTCGATGGAAATGCTATTATGATGTTACTAAGAAAACGATAATTTTGTCTCCAGAATTTCAGTAATGTAATACGTAAAAGATGGATATAGGCAAATAATCAAACCTTCATATGCAGCACGTTAAAGAGAAATATCGTGAACAAAGTTGATCTTCCCCTTTCTTCAGATGAGCGTCAGCATAACGCATACCAATGGTAACATTATAAGTGACAGGCTAACAACATCAATATTTATATAGCACTTATATGTATTAGAGCTCTGCAATTTTGCTAGTTTTAAAGGCGTCAGTTGGTAGTAATACTGTATAAAGAAGGAAATATGCCTAGAGATTTAGTTAATGCAATCCGAGATGGATTTTCTTTTAAGCATGAAAAATAGGTTCATTATTGCAAAGTAAAAATGCTGTACAAGTGTAGAATGTGTCCTGAGCCATAAATTTTCCTTAGGTTCACGGGCGTTTCAAGCCTTTTCAGTAAGCTCACATGCCTGTCGAGGCTATTTACTTAAATCGTCTCGACAGGCACGTTAGCCTGCTGCAAATGATTTTTTATTTGACTAGTGAAAATTTGCGTGTTATCTTGAGGTTGGTATGAAGCTGAATAAGGTGACTAATTTCCATGGCACTAATAACTGTAGTTAAAAAAAAGTAGGGAGATACCACAAACGTATCAGAGCAGTTATTTCACAATAAAAATGACTAGTATATGTTCATTTACGTGCATAATCAGAGAGGATAATTGAGCTATTTTAGTGGTGAATAACCCTTCATATCAACTCACATGTACAGTGGCATTTCTCAGGGCGGCCGAATGTGGTATTATTTAGTGGAGAGCATTTCTCGTGGGAGAAGAATGAGATTAACTGATTATTCCCTATTAAAATATTAAGACTTCACTGTATACTGTAATGTCAAGAGCTATGTTCAGTTACCTTACCGGAAACTGATGGTAAAATACTTGTTATGACTATCTTTGGTACGGCTTATAAAATTATAATGTAAAACTCTTTCACGCCAGTTAAATTATGGGACTGCATAGTACCACACTTGAGCACTCTGTGGATTTGTTTCATCACCATACACAATATTTAGTCCAAAAGCATTGCTACCAAATCACGAAAACCAGAGCTCCTGTTCCAGGTGTTCAGACACAATATCAGTGTAACCAATAGCGTCGCAGTGTTGACTAGCTGCCTGGATGACTGTGCAATTAGTATCTGGAAAAGATATAAGAGTGTCACGAAATGACAGTCGTGTGGTGGAGCACTAACACGTCTCAGTGATACTGCACGCCATCAGGTTACCTAGTGACACTGATTAACGTCCGGTTGTGACACTGAATCTGAAGAGCTGCCGGTCGACCACTCGTGAAGTTGCAACGACTGCAGCATTACAGAACGAAGGTTAGCTCACGATGAGTATGTCATATCTACCGGCCTGCGTGATCACTGCCTGCCGTCTTGATGTTAGACCCGAAGTTACTCCTCACATTCAGGAAAAGATTCAAGGATAATAGGTCCACACGATCACTGCACGTGTCACTGGTGAAGTTACGACGTTGACTGGTCCGCAGGATCATCGCTCGGCCACTGGTGACGTTGCGACGTGACAGGCTCACCGTGCTGCCGGCGACTTGGCGTGAGGACCGGGAGAGAGCGACACCAGGCCGGCGGCCATGTTGTTATTCAGGTCTCCAGGCGCAGCCCCTCGCAAACCAGCCTGCGTCGACCCAGGCTGCGAACAATACAATGAAAATGTCACTTCTTTGTCGTTCTTAATACCTTAGTAGAATTTCTGGGAAAGTATACACTACAGGTCAATAGTTTTTGATCAGCTATGGATTTATGTTTAAAACAGGGATGTTCTGACAATAAAACTAAAATAAACATGAAAAATCTAAGTGCCTCCGTTATGTATTTGACTGGTTGTCCGTACAGAGTTCACTGAGTATCCGCACAACAATGATGTGCTTTTGTCTAACACCGTCCCATTCGGATATGCTTCACTCTTCAACTGTCTGTGTAGCAACCAGTTCGCATTAGTTTACAGTATATTGTTTGCATCTAGTAGTGTGTTCGTATCCCTGATCAGGTTTATATCAATTACTTGCTAATGGGTTGGAAACAGGAGACTGGAACTGAAAAATGTGCTGTAATTGCGGTTATGCATCAGGAATACAATTTTAGTAGGACAATAGCAACGAAAATTGGCGTAGCCCAACCTGCAGTGGCGTATATATTGCAGCAGTACAAGCAAATTGGTGTCACTGCAAGAGTTTCACGATCCCGAAGACTTCGAGTACCATCATACAGGGAAGATGAGTTCGTATGTGTGCAGAATAAGCGCCAGACGACTAGTATTGCATGTGAAATTCACGAATAAGTAAACAGTATGCGAGCAGCTCCAATCTGTGTCTTAATAGTCTTCAAAAAAAATGGTTCAAATGGCTGAGAGCACTATGGGACTCAACTGCTGTGGTCATAAGTCCCCTAGAACTTAGAACTACTTAAACCTAACTAACCTAAGGACATCACACACATCCATGCCCGAGGCAGGATTCGAACCTGCGACCGTAGCGGTCGTGCGGTTCCAGACTGTAGCGCCTCTAACCGCTCCGCCACTCCGGCCGGCTCAATAGTCTTCCTGAACGAGAATTAGAGGGGTGCACAATGGCAAGAAAGCCTTTATTACGCAAACAAAATAGAGTGGAAAGATGGCAATGGGCAATGCAACATAAAAAATGCAGCGTACAGCAATGTACAAAGGTGGTATTTACGGTTTAATATAAGTTTCAAGCATTTGGAAGCCACCGTCGAATGTCTGTTCACCGACTTCGTGGGGAACGTGTAAAGAGACTGCATGCGACGCCAACAGTGAAACATGGTGGAGGATCGGTCACGGTGTGGGGTTGTTCCGTGCGTGATGAAGCCGGTGGTCTACTGAGAATTAAAGGATAACTAATAAAGGAAAGATAACAGATAATAGTAATCAACACTGCACTTCGATCTGCCTAGAGTCTTATTGGTCGTGGATTTGTTCCGCAGCTGAACAATGATCCCAGCATGCTTCTAAATTGTGGAGAGTATAGACCAATAGAAAAGAGAATTGTGGGGAACTGAAGAATATTATTTTGGCCAAGTTAGTCACCCAACCTGTTTGCAATTGAGCTCTTATTTAACGGACTTGATAGGGGGATCAGAAAACTAGTCACCTACTGCTGAAGATTTATGGAATAATTCACAGACGAGTTGTACTGCAATATCTAAAACAAGGCTACAAAATATTATATCCAGAATGCAAGGAGTTGCAGCTATTTTGAGATCAAATGGTGGTGGATACTCTGAAGAGGCTAAAATTTAAAACATATTATATTGTACTTAACGATAGAGAAAATATTTATTTTGTTGGTCCGTTTAGTTTCTAGACTGTTTTGTACATTGGAATATCGTGGGTGATCGAAAACTTTAAATCTTTGAAAGATCGCCTCCAAGACAACGCCAACCTCACTCCAAAACTGATGATAGTTCACAAAGTACTGATACAAGCACATAAAGCCAGTTGCCACAATAGCCGTACAGTGCAAATCTTGAGAGGCCACCGAACGACGTAGTAAGGTGAGACATTGGACATGAATTCAGTAGGATGGCAGCCATCAAAACTTGTTTTCCATGATACTTCTACATCGCTTAATGTGAGTGACGATGTGGGTCCTTTGAAAGGGTATGCTCACTTTCCTTCCCCAACTGGAGCTTATGGTTCAGCTCTGATAACCTCGTCGTCGACGTGGCGTAATGTCTTAATTCTCTTTCTCCGACCTATCTATTTTAAGTATCTGTGTATTCTTGCTGAAACAAATCGTTTCTGTTGTAGTTTTCTATACGTGTTTTGTGACAGACTCGTGACGAAATATATCAGCAATTAACAACATTTCATTCTTAAATTCATTTTAAGGTACTTTAGTGAGTGCAGTTCCTCACAACATCTCTACTAAATTACGTCAAAAATATTTTCTGTAAAGAAACGTCACTCGAATGAGACTTACCGTGTAATATATTTTTCACTCATTCTTATTTGACAGATAGTCTCCTTTTGGCAGTTATAGAAAGATATTGTTGTCATTTCATTGAGATATTGTAGTGAGATCCATTTGTGTATTTCTCGTGTTTATTTCTACTGACCAGTCTGCTCCCATAGACTGATTATTCTTACGAAACTCCGCGAATCATAACGTAGATACAAATCCCAGACAGACAGAAGGGAAGCATCGGTCGTAATAACATTTGTCTTTCTTAAGGTAGATCTAGATTTCAGCTACCAGTACAACAATCATCAGTGTTATAAATAATAATAATACACAAATCAGACACAGAAACAGCATATTGATCAAAAGCCGTGTTATAGTTATACACAGGTCCAATTCCTTAATTACATACCGTTAATCATGGTTCAGTATTTAACTGAAACAAAAGTTTTTAATATTCCTATGCACTCCTCGATAAGTGATTTAGTGTAATGTAAGACTTGTAATGGTTTTAGAATTTATACGTCTACAGACGAAATTGTATTTTATTTTAATTGTAATTTGAATTCATTATATTTTATGTAGTTTTTGTATTTTAACCTAATCCTTTACATATGGCCGATAAATAGAGGGTTCTGGCTATCCAATACGACACAAACCGAGGTTAGCTGTATAGGTCTTTAAACAGCAGCATCTGTTGGACTAATACTTGTACATGCATAAGTTATATTGGATTGCGTGTTGTTATAATTACATCGACTCTACATTACTACCTATAACGCTATGTTATTATTGAACTGTAACCGTTTATAACTATGACATGGCCTTTGATCATTATGCAGTTTCTGTGTCTGATACTTGTATTATTTGTATTTATAGCATTGATGGGTGCTCTGTTAGCTGAAATATAGATCTGCACTGATAAAGACAGTTGATGTTACGACCGATGCTAGCCACCTTTCTGTCCTCGATTACGTCATGGTCGTGTGCCACAATCATTTCCATAGAACCCAACATAACAGATTTCAATACTTTCGAAATATGTGGTTGGATATACGGGAGCCCAGTAAAGTTCAATTTCGCAAGAGAAAAGCCACTGGTTTGAAATTTCCTGGCAGATTCAAACTGTGTGCCGGACCGAGACTCGAACTCGGGATCTTTGCCTTTCGCGGGCACGTACTCTACCAACAGAGCTACCCAAGCACAACTCACGCCCCATCCTCACAACTTTAATTCCGCCAGTACCTAGTCTCCTACCTAAGCTGTGAGGACGGGGCGTGAGTTGTGCTTCGGTAGCTCTGTTGGTAGAGTACGTGCCCGCGGAAGGCAAAGATTCCGAGTTCGAGTCTCGGTCCGGCACACAGTTTTAAATTGCCAGGAAGTTTCATATCGGCGCACACTCCGCTGTAGAGTGAAAATTTCATTCTTGAAGCCACTGGTTGATTCTTGAAAGTTGTAGGAGCTCTGACGTTAATGGCAGGTTGTTCCTTGTGTGTTAGTAATACAAAAGAACATTGCACAAATATTTGTATGGGGAGGAGCTGTAAGTGTTTTACTATCGAAGAATCGAATGTCTGATTAGTATTTATGATATAGGAAGTTCTAAACAGGGAGATATATTTGGATGAATTATTGTAGACTACTTTGTTTTATGCTAAGAAACGCGTAAAATGATTGTGTAACATCAACAAATTATGACTAAATTGTTAAGGTTGACACAATGCCCGCTTCTGTAGCACAAAATTCCTAAAGCTGAAACCAGCCTAACAAAAATTTAAGGAAAATCACTGTAAATAATCTTTCGAATTCTAATTGCTTTCTCGGGCTCGTACAGAGCAACATTAGCAGTAAAGCGCCACTGAGTTGTAATGTTAGCAATCTTCGTTGATTTTTACATGAGTGTATTTGAAAGACTCTGTCTATGAGAAGATATTCGGAGTACATGGTTTAGAATCGCGATATCAGCAAAGATTTTTCTCGGTAGAAAGAATCGAACTGCCCCAGTCATTTCCAGAGCACAACTGTGCAGGATCTAGGAGAGGCAACATTATCAACAGGGAGACCTTTGTGGTGGCAACACTTACGCCCCCGAAGTACTGCCGCCGTATACTACGCCTACCACACCGCTGGCAACGGGTTCTACACAACGCTTGTGACTACTTTGAAGGACAGTAACAGGTGAAAACGTGTAACTCTTTTGCATCGGTTGTGAGTAAATAGTTGCCACTATTTAAGTTCCAATCCTCGTAGTATATTGTTACGTTCTTGAGAGGCAAAAGTTAATTTTTCCACATAATCTCCGTCCCTTTGCACTGCTTTACGTAACCGTAAAGCAAAGGCCTATATACCTGCGTGCTAGAAGTCAGCACCAAAACGTTTGAAAGACTTTTTAGCAGCCTTTCTAATCCCGTTCCGCAAAAGGATTCCTTCAGTTTACCGCGCCAGGTGAGGGCTGTAGGATGGGTGTTTCAGTGTTGTCCACCCAAGATTTATGATCTCCGAGGTAGTATTCTCGCTGACATGTGGTTAGGCTTTATCAGGCAACAGCAAAACGTTGCATTTTTGCCGACGTTGTCGAAAGCGACGCATTCGAGCATGAAGTTTTTTTAAGGGTTGCCATATACGCGTCGGAGCAGATGGTGGTTCCGTGTGGCATGATGTCCACAAATAACAGTCCTCCTGAAACAAAAAACACAGTAGCCACCACTTTCTCTGTTGAAGGCGCTTTTTTTTTCTTCTTCTTCTTCGCCGAGTTTGCATGATGCCATCCCATCGAAAGCCTTTCCGTCTCCGATTCAAAGTATTCCAACAGTGTTTTATCTTTCCTCGTAATTCTTGCAAGGAGGTCATCTCCAGAATTATCGTACACTGAAAAAGTTCGCTACACGCGGTCTTCCGCATTTTTTTTCTTCTGTGGACCTCTCGGGTCCACCTTTATCAATTTGAATCGTCTCAATACTCCACTCAGACACTCTTCTCGTATTCCAGCTTCGTTTGGCGGTTGGTTTTTTGTTATGCGTTTGTCAGACAAAGCAAAACTGTGAATACGTCGTACAACGTGAGCACTCCTTACTGCGTGGGAGGTCAGGAGTATTGGCGTCCCCTCTTTCACCAAATAATCTGGCGGGCCCGACTATTAACTGTACTACGATCAACAGCCTCATCTGTATACACCTTCTTCACTCTTTTGGGAATATCTGTCACTGTCTCCTCACATCATACACTCCTGGAAATGGAAAAAAGAACACTTTGACACCGGTGTGTCAGACCCACCATACTTGCTCCGGACGCTGCGAGAGGGCTGTACAAGCAATGATCACACGCACGGCACAGCGGACACACCAGGAACCGCGGTGTTGGCCGTCGAATGGCGCTAGCTGCGCAGCATTTGTGCACCGCCGCCGTCAGTGTCAGCCAGTTTGCCGTAGCATACGGAGCTCCATCGCAGTCTTTAACACTGGTAGCATGCCGCGACAGCGTGGACGTGAACCGTATGTGCAGTTGACGGACTTTGAGCGAGGGCGTATAGTGGGCATGCGGGAGGCAGGGTGGACGTACCGCCGAATTGCTCAACACGTGGGGCCTGAGGTCTCCACAGTACATCGATGTTGACGCCAGTGGTCGGCGGAAGGTGCACGTGCCCGTCGACCTGGGACCGGACCGCAGCGACGCACGGATGCACGCCAAGACCGTAGGATCCTACGCAGTGCCGTAGGGGACCGCACCGCCACTTCCCAGCAAATTAGGGACACTGTTGCTCCTGGGGTATCGGCGAGGACCATTCGCAACCGTCTCCATGAAGCTGGGCTACGGTCCCGCACACCGTTAGGCCGTCTTCCGCTCACGCCCCAACATCGTGCAGCCCGCCTCCTGTGGTGTCGCGACAGGCGTGAATGGAGGGACGAATGGAGACGTGTCGTCTTCAGCGATGAGAGTCGCTTCTGCCTTGGTGCCAATGATGGTCGTATGCGTGTTTGGCGCCGTGCAGGTGAGCGCCACAATCAGGACTGCATACGACCGAGGCACACAGGGCCAACACCCGGCATCATGGTGTGGGGAGCGATCTCCTACACTGGCCGTACACCACTGGTGATCGTCGAGTGGACACTGAATAGTGCACGGTACATCCAAACCGTCATCGAACCCATCGTTCTACCATTCCTAGACCGGCAAGGGAACTTGCTGTTCCAACAGGACAATGCACGTCCGCATGTATCCCGTGCCACCCAACGTGCTCTAGAAGGTGTAAGTCAACTACCCTGGTCAGCAAGATCTCCGGATCTGTCCCCCATTGAGCATGTTTGGGACTGGATGAAGCGTCGTCTCACGCGGTCTGCACGTCCAGCACGAACGCTGGTCCAACTGAGGCGCCAGGTGGAAATGGCATGGCAAGCCGTTCCACAGGACTACATCCAGCATCTCTACGATCGTCTCCATGGGAGAATAGCAGCCTGCATTGCTGCGAAAGGTGGATATACACTGTACTAGTGCCGACATTGTGCATGCTCTGTTGCCTGTGTCTATGTGCCTGTGGTTCTGTCAGTGTGATCATGTGATGTATCTGACCCCAGGAATGTGTCAATAAAGTTTCCCCTTCCTGGGACAATGAATTCACGGTGTTCTTATTTCAATTTCCAGGAGTGTATGAAGTTTAGAACAGCACGCAGCCCCAGAGGATTATCATTTGCAGCAACCATCTGAACGGAGTGCTAAGACAGCTCCACTTTCGGAAACAGGTTGAACTAAATTTAAATATAAGTGGGAATGACGTTTGCTTGACCTCCGTGAATAGCAAAGATGCAGAAAAAAAATTCTGGATTTCTCTTGGAGTGACCTATGCGCTATAATGTTTGAGCATTACATCTCAACCGAAAAAATGTTTTCATTCATCTAGCGAAATCGACCATATGAGCTAATGAAGAAAGTCTTAACAACGAGCGCAGAACAGTTCAGCCAGCCGTGCGTGATTTCGATATGTATCTGAAGGTATCGAGTGCGCGATTTTAGCCTCTTTCTTTGTTGGTAAGCAACTGCTTCCATATCACCTCAGTCTCAGTTTTTGCTAGCTATCCATTAGCAGATTCTGTCGGTTATGTGAGACAAGGACGCTACATGCAAGTGCAGGAATTGATCAGCATTCTGGGCGAGTCTTCTTTGCCAGTCTGTCAGTTACAGGGCTGCGAAATACGAATCTCGATTCGGGTGGGACACGGCCTTCGTACCGTGTCTGCTGAGTTGCATCTACATAAATTCTAGGCAGCTTAGACTGGCTGAGCTATATGGACTTGTTTGGAGAGCATCTTAATGTGTAAACAGTACCTGAAACCGTTTGGCGTTCTCTGTTGTACCTTGGGGTTCTTATGCGGTATTTTCAGGCTTCAGTTAACACCAAGTGTAGTCAGGAGGTGTGTATCGACAGTTGTAATGATAAACTTGACTTTACGTCCAGTTTATTTCCTTTCGTTGCCTTTGTGCTCTCTTGATAATTTATGAATAAGTAACATGTACTCAGTGATGTGTTGGTGAATGTGCCAACACCTTGTAGATAGAGGCCGAAATGCACGCTATCTAACGCAGACGGGCGTGCATTCTGGAACAGGATATGTCGGGGAATGAAGACTCCTACGCCATCTGTTGGTGTTCTGTTAAGTCTGTACATTGTGCTGCCCTCTGCAGCGGAAATATTTCGAGTAACTGTAAAATGGACGTGTGAGAATAAAGGTGTGTGTGAGCAGAAGTTTTACTGTGTCCTTGATTTCACTAGCGTGTAGCAACATTTTGGTGCCGAAACCCGGGAGAACATGAAGAGATAGAGTGCTACTACACATTAAAGAGGACTCGACGCTGGCGGAGAAGGTTTTGAGCGACTTCAATCTCAAAATCCGGTCACGTCACGCCACGTTCAGCTCACACAGATAAGTTGCGGCATTGCTCTGAAACTGTAGCAAAGGACACTGCGGGGCGATTGATTTGTATGTGATGTTACTTGGTGCATGTTTGTTTGTGGCAGAGCAATAGAGGGCAGTTGGCGTATTATTTGCAAGGCGCAAGGGGGACTTGCTAAAGTATTGGTAGACTGCAGCGCCATCTGTTAGCAACAGCGACCACTACTAAAGGTCGCGGAAGTTGAAAACTGCACGGTCGCGCCATCTGTTGAGAACTACAAACACCACTAGGGGCTGCTAACGGTTCACACTCCTGGACAGCGCCATCCCTTAGCGATAGCATCCAACTGACGGGGTGTCTTGACCTTGAACGCACTCTCGCGACAGAAAGCAAAACCACCAACTCACCATGGCAGAAGCAGTAGCTACGAACTTGGGGAGGCTGCGCCGGAAGCGGACGACCTTGCGATCGAATGCGACGCGTTTCGTCAGCCAAATAAACGCCTTCGATGGTTCTACAGCTGCAGAAGAAGTAGAACACTTCCAGGAACGCCTACGGGAAACATTAGAAGAGTTGAGCCGACTCAACGATACAATACAGGACTTGCTGGATGACTCTGAATACGAAGCCGACACGGAAGCTTGTGAGGAATATACTGATAAATGCAAACGCGCCCTCCGAAAGGCGAAAGGCCTTCTAGGAGGAGCGCGCTCAGGAGACAGAAACGCGACGTCAGCGGCTCAACAACACGCCTGTATGGACATAAAATTGCCTACTATCAAACTGCACGCATTCTCAGGGAATATAGAAGCTTGGCCTCGATTTTGGGAGCAATTCACAGCTTCCATAGACGAGAATCCGATGGTTTCAACAATGAACAAGCATGTATTCCTCCGTGGTTACCTTGATGGGGAACCTAAGGACTTGGTCGATGGCATTGCTGTTACAGCTGATACATATGAGCAGACTAAGCAAATTCTGAAATCCAAATATTTGGATAAGAACAGAATTATCCAAAGTCACCTGGATTTCTTGGAGAATCTTAACACTTCAACTTCAGGCAGTCCAGAGGCTCTCAATTCCATCTACATTGAGTGCCATAAGCGCATCCAAGCACTACGAGCTCTAGGAGAAAATGTGGACTCTTATGGGAGAGTGCTTGCACCCAAAATTCTTCGAGCCTTTCCTGAAGAAATTTGCAAAAATTGGCTTGTTCATGCCCGAAGGCAAAAGATTGAAGAAGGGAACCTCACCCACCTTATGGAGTTCTTAAATGAAGAGGTGGAAGGAGCTATCAACACACGCAAAATTCGTGGAGATACTGTACCACACGAAAATTACGTACCAACAGCATCTGCCTTCCATGTAAAGGTTAAAACGAAGAGGGACAAGAAGAAACAACAGAATTCAGAGCCCTTCTGTGTGTATTGCGGCGAAAGAGGGCACTGGGGCCAAGACTGCCAAAAGATTGCAAGCTTGCAGGCAAGAATCGACGCCCTCAAGACAATGAACCGTTGCTTTCTATGCCTGAGACGTGGCCACAACAGAAATCAGTGTTTCAAACGGGGAAAGGCGTCCTGTGCGAAATGTAAGGGGAAGCATCACATTTCTATCTGCAGTAGCCATACCACAACAGTAAATAAAATTGAAACTATGACTTCTAACTTCACATACCTGCAGACTGCTCGTGTGAGTATCACAGGACCCACTGGTAAGAGCAAACAGACACGTGCCATCCTGGACACAGGGAGTCAATCGAGTTTCATTCACCATTCACTGATCGAATCTATCCAACTAAGTGTCATTGGAAGCACTACTCTCGAGATAACTACTTTCGAATCCAGTTACAGTTCATCACTCTCAAGGAAGAAGGTGCAGTTTAATATGATGGGATGCTCCACTAATTCCCACATATCAGTAACAGCCTTTGAAACCACAAATAATTTTTCACAGCAACCAACAGTGCCACAAGATGTAGGAGATATGGTCTTGAGGGGTGGTACACCACTCGCAGATCCTAAAGGAGACACTGAAGATCTACCTATTGAGATCCTGATTGGAGCTGATTATTACTGGAGAATCGTGACTTTGGAACAACCAATCAAGGTATCACCATCATTGGTTCTTCTCCCAACAATCTTTGGATATGTTCTCAGTGGAAACAGATCTAGCACCACCGTCAACAGAGCAACTGTCAACTTTATTCAGGGCAGCTGCAGTGATATATCTGATGAGTCAGTGCGCCGATTTTGGGACCTGGAGACAATCGGGATAACAGAACATCAAGAGCGAGCATTAAAACCCTTGGACCACCCTATTTATCAGGAATTCCGAGAATCATACTGTGTGGAATATGGTCGCAGAGTTGTATCTCTGCCTCGAAAGAAGGATATGCCTCTCTCCTGCAACCGCACAACTGCTGAAGCGCGTCTTCGCGCCTTACGACAAGCTGTTAGGAGAGTTCTTCACTCTTGCCTACCATGCAAGATAATACACAGTCGCCGGTATGAAGAGATGGAGGCCCCACTACCACTGGACAGAGTGCAGCCTTCAAGACCATTTGCAGTAACAGGCATCGATTTTGCCGGACCATTATATGTCAAATCTGGACATCAAACAAAAAAGTCCTACATGGTCCTATTCACATGTGCAACAACACGGGCCATTCATATTGAACTTGCAACTGACATGTCCACTGACAGATTTTTTATGGCCATGCAACGCTTTGCAGGACGTAGGAGCCTACCAGTCACTGTCTACTCAGACAATGCTACAACATCCCATGCAGCCAACTCAGAACTGGCAGAGCTTTTCAAAACCATGCAGCATACTGACGTACAGCTCTACTGTGCCCACCATGGAATCACTTGGAAATTCATACCACCACGTGCGGCTTGGTGGGGAGGCTGGTGGGAACGCATGATAGGCTCAGTCAAGCGCTGCCTGAGGAAAGTTCTTGGTCGCTCCCAGGTGGATGAAGAGAGCTTAAACACCACCTTGATCAGCATAGAAGCCGCAATAAACTCACGACCCATCACTCAAGGAGAGAGCGACACTGCACTGACGCCAGCTCACTTTCTAAATGGTGGGAAATTAGTAACAATTCCATGTGGGCCAGAGCCAGCAACTAGAAAGGACCTTGCCAAGGAGTTCCGACTCAGACAAAAGGTCAATGACGACATCTGGCGCAGGTGGAAGACAGAATACCTCCTGCTGCTAAGACAATATCATGAGGTGAAGGGATACCCTTCGCAGAGGAAACCGAGAATTGGAGAGGTTGTTCTGCTCCAAGAAGACAGCAAACCACGGCACTTGTGGAAGAGGGCTGTGGTAGAAGAAGTGCGGCATGGCAGAGACAGTAAAATACGGTGCATCATCCTTCGCCAGCCAGATGGTATGAAGATCTGTCGACCGGTCCAGCTGGTCATCCCCCTCGAGATGGACCAGGGTGGGGAGGATGTCGGGGAATGAAGACTCCTACGCCATCTGTTGGTGTTCTGTTAAGTCTGTACATTGTGCTGCCCTCTGCAGCGGATATATTTCGAGTAACTGTAAAATGGACGTGTGAGAATAAAGGTGTGTGTGAGCAGAAGTTTTACTGTGTCCTTGATTTCACTAGCGTGTAGCAACAGGATAAGTAGTGAATTCTAATAAGAAAAGTATGCAGCTCCTCTAATACTTAACTTTTATTTATCCTTGTTGTGAATACAGCATTCTTGATGAGACATTTCATACGATAACTATCAAACTATGTAAGGCTAATGGCGCCTTGCTAAGTCGTAGCCATTAACTTAGCTGAAGGCTATTCTGTCTCTCGGCAAATGAGAGCAAAGGCTTCGTCCGTATAGGCGCTAGCAACGTCGTCGTACAACTGGGGCGAATTCTCGTACGTCTCTCGAGACCTGCCGTGTGGTGGCGCTCGGTCTGCGATCACACAGTGGCGACACGCGGGTCCGACATGTACTAATGGACCGCGGCCGATTTAAGCTACCACCTAGCAAGTGTGGTGTCTGGCTGTGACACCACACTCAGCATAACGAAAATTCAGTTTCCTATCTCAGTTAAAGTCGTGTGGGTGTTAGTCGTGTGGCTGTTTCTTTCTTTTTTTTTTTTCATATTTCGTATGTATACCTTATGGTGGAATTTGAAATTAAGCCATGTACCTTGCTAATAGTCTCTGTCAGACCATGTTACAAATATCCCCGTTTATTTGCTTCGAGTTTAGTTTGTGATTTTGGAGTATTATTTACACTGGCTTGGACACGAGGTGTTAAATGTTTTGCTTGTCGTTCAAGCCAGCACGGAGTTCTGTTTTAAATTTTGTTTGAACATCTTTTATCATTGCATATTGGCTTTACAGTGTTCTTTGATAGTGGATCATTGTTATGAGCTGATAATTGAATGTCCACTTGTGTTATTTTTACTGGTATGTAATGTTTAATAATGGAAATGTCTTTCTCTCCGTTTCAGTTACCATGAGCTTGTGAAATCTGTTGGAACAGAAATAACGCAGAGTTTGGCTATCCCAAGTGAAACCGTTCCTTTCCTATTTCTAAAGTTGTGTGTAAGTAGTCTGTTTATGTGTTTGTATGTTGGCAGCGCTATGCAGCGCTGTAGACTGCATTAACATCGCTGACAGCGCTGTGCGCCCTCTGTAAGAGACTCTGTGGCTAATCGGACTCGCAGTTAGAATTTAACAGTTAGCAGCGATGTAGGTTAGCAGCGTTAACGCGAGTGAACGTTTTGGACGTGTGTCCGTCATGGAGATTTAATATTGGTTGGAAATTGATGGTGATGGCTGTATTTACCAATGTTTGGGAAGTGGAAACATTGAAGATTATATAATTTTTGGAACTGGATGTCACATGATTAAGGTAAAATCTACTAAATACATGGTTTGCTCTGCAAAAAAAACTTTCCTTTGCTAACCACATGCCTATTAATAATTAGAGCCTGTAGTAGTTAGAATCTTTTTATTTAGCTGGCTGTGGTTGCTACTTGCTGTTATTTCTGTAGTTCGTCTTATGAAGATTTCCTGTGGGCTAAGTGAGCTATGGAAAAGTATAGGTTATTGTTAAGATTTCTTCTAATTCAGGGCTATTCTTTTGTGTTAATTATTTGGAGTCACTGTTTTGCGTTTGTATGTTGTGGGTCGTAAATGAATAGGATAAGTTTGAGCTATATTTGTTAGGGAAAATTCTGTAAGTCAGTGTTGTAATGATAAATACAAGCAAAGAGATTGTAGGTTCACTTGCACTCAGCAGTTTAAGAAGGTTCAGTTGCATTCGAAACATTAAGATTTAAGAACGTAAAAGTTTCATGTGCTGTTCTTTTGCTAGTTTCTATTTAAGTCTATCAGACTTAGTAAAGAGGTGCTAAGGAAACACTAAAATATTAAGTTCTTTTTTATATATAAATTGTCTATTCTGGTACGAATGTTATTTTTTTGGAACCTGGCGCCTAAACACTCCCAGATTCTCGCTGCCTAAGGTATTTCATTCACGAAGATATGAATTGTATGTATTTGTTAACGGCTGCTTCTTTGAAGTTAACTACACAAGCAATAGTTTCATAACGTAGAGGAGTTGGACAAAACAAGGAGAGACCGCCAGAAATACGTGTCTGAACATACATGCAGATGCTAGCCGAGCCTGCAGGTTACACGGCAGGGTTTCAACACGAGACTGAGTAGTGTTCTCAATACTTTGCAAATGTCAGGCTTGGTCAGAACAGTGTTCGGTAAAGTTGTATGTACATTATGTCGGAGCTAAATGAGTTAGTGCTTGGACAAATTGTTGGTGCTTCCGTAATCGTGATAGCCGAAGCGTTTGCTGCTGCAAGAGGCACCGTACCGAAGATTTACACCGCATACAGGAAAAGTTAAAAAAAACATCATCCGCTAAGTCACAACGCGAACGAAAGTACTCGTAGGTGTCGAGCGTGACGAATGGTCACTGAAAACGATGATGACCAAAAAAGCCGCTGAAGTAACTACCATAAAGAATGTCGCACTCGCGAACTCCGCCAGCAACAAAACAACACGATGGGGGCGCCATAAGCAGGGAACTGCAGGGCGAATTGGAATTCCGAAACCAATCAAATTCCCGTAACAATAAAACTTGGTGCCGAAGCCATGAAACCTGGACCACGGAACAATGGAAGAAAGTCATTTGGTCGGATGAGTCTTGTTTTACACAGTGTTTCCAACTTCTGGCAGAGTTTGCGCTCCTAATGTGAGACGTGTGTGGGTGAGTGGGAGGGGGGGGGGGGGGGTAAGGGGGATAGGTGACGTTTTGGGCAGCCATAGAGTGTTATTCTACGTATTATCTGCGGCCCACGGCTACTCTTCTAAGCTACATTACTGCCAAGGATTATTTGGTTGATCAGGCCCATCCCTTGCTACAATGTTGGTTCCCCAATAGTGATGCAAGGCCCTCTTCACAAAGCTAGCATCGCCAGGAGTGGATTTGTAAGCACGGGGATGAAATGTCGTACCTTCACTGGCCACCATAGTCACCAGATCTCAATATCATTGTGGTTTTTGGTCTATCTTGGAGAGAAGGGTGCGTGATCGCCTCGCATCTCCCATCATGGTTAACAGAACTTGCCACTATTTTGCAGAAAGAGTGGTAAAAGATTTCCTTGAGAACCATACAGGACCTGTTTGTATCCATTCCGAGACGAAGCTATTTTGAAAGGCAACTGTTTTCCTACACCGTATGATACATGGTAATGTGTTGTGGTTTTGGTGTTTCCATACTTTTCTCCAACCCCTGTATGTGATGTATGAAGGTCATCCACGACATCGGTAATACGAGGAAAACATATAAGAACTGAAGTAAACAAAAGGATATAGTCAGTGTTCTCACATGAATTAAAAAGCTTAAGCTATAAATAGTAATCTCAAATTCCTGGTAATGTCCTAGTGTGGAATAAAGGAAACGAGCTGGAGGAATCGTAGCTAACAGATGACCATAGAAAAGCAACAGCACGGCGTACACAGGCAGCTGGTGAAAATGGATGGTGATTCGGACTTTCGGAAAAACACACTCCTGTTGTCACTCGCCCGGCCGTTTATTGGTCTTTGGGATTTGATATCTAGCAACCGTGGTGGGCAAACAACATATTTCACAGCGTATACGTTTTATAAACGTAAATATGAACAGACAAGGGTAAACATACAGTGCCAACATTGCGCTCACATACATCAATCATCTATCAACACCTTTGACGGATCTCGTTCGCAGTGCAGGAATTGCGTGGAGAGATATCGTTCAGATGAATTCAGACAAAAAAAGATGGGCCGTCTCAAGGAGGCAAGTATGGTACCAGCTCTTGAAACACTGTTTGGAGGCACTGTCCGTCACCTACTCTTCAGAAAAACATATCGCGTTTGAGAATGATGAACGCTGAAATAGCAGAGCAGGTAGGTAAATGCCTCACGGTATAATCGTCGATATTACACAGAACACATTGTGTATATTTTCGGGAAGAATGCTTGTATTCCATTAACTGAGGCGTTCTCTGAAACAACGACTTAAGTGAAATCCAAAGCATTCAGTAATTCTTAAATATTACACTATTATGCCGTATGTTTTGAAACCAGAATATTTTTTTTATGACGACTGAAATTTAGTCTGTGTACGATAGTTTGAAATACAAAAAATACTTGATGCTCAGTATCTCGATCTAGCACAACACAATGAAGTTCCAGAGAACGCCTCAGTTACAAAACCATTTTTCATCTGGAATGTGATATATCAACTGGTATGTGTTTTGATTTGTATAATCCGACTCTGCCTTTCGAAATGTTCTAGCATATAAGAGTTAAGTATATAAGGGTTTTGATTTTTTATTGTTTATTTTCCGTATTTCGCTGTTTACGGTTCTTTGGTTTGAATGTCTGTCCACTGATTTAGTAAGAAAGCATATCAACTATATTTTGGTCATCCTGTTAGAGATCAAGATAAAATTTCAGCACCTGATAAGGCCTGCATAACCTGTACTAACACATCAGCCAAATCGTTGAAAGGAAAACACCCAATGCTAACATTAGTTGTTACAGAGGTGTGATATGAGATTGAACACCTCTTCTGAGACTGTTAGTTCTGCACAGGGTATTTGAAGCTAAAGTAGACATAAAATAAAGAATCCAAATGTATCTTCAGTTCATTTTCCGATAGCTCGAAATGAAGAGTCGCCTATTCCTGTATGTAACTTACAAGCCACAGTGTGGATTCAAAAAATAAGCTGTTTTTCTGTGTTTATGTGACAGCCGAAACATCAAGAACCAATGTAAAGTCAAGGAGTGGCCTATAAGGCAATCATATGTATCTGGAAATGAAAATGTGAGAAAGAGTCCATTGGTTGAGCGCAATAAACACTTTGCCTCATCTTCATCTCAAGAAGAGCTTCGTGAATATCTTTGTAAAAGCTATGAATAAATGTTGTCCGACCTTCAATCGCTTGAAAGAAAAGTTCACTAAAGTGACCGAAGCAAAGCTGAAACAAGGTATAACTGTTGAGCTTCAAAGAAGTTGTCAACTGGTGATGAACATGAGCGCATATAATCGGTACAGTAGCATGTGTGTACGTAGCACTTATTTCAAAATTGACATGCAGTCTTCTCCTGTAGCTTGGTTTTAATTCTGGTGTGTATCTAGGAAATGTGATGTTACGGAGAAAAGCTGATTTTTACCACTGAATTCAGCATCCCAAATTAAGGTAAATCCAACCATTTACAAACAAGCTCCGGAAAAAATTAAATTTGTTGACTAGTGTTAATAATTCCAGGTCAAGAGTTACAAAAGATTAGAATCTGCTGAAAGAATTCGCATTAGGGGATCCCATAGGTGTAACCAAAGACTGTGACTCACCAGTCAGCTTATGAAACTGTTCTTTTATTTCTGCTTGGATTTCCTTTAACGTCAGCGACAGCCACATTTCGTCTTCACATGAAGGGTATATAAAAATCTCCACTAACGGAATACCTAATTGTTCATTTACCACCCCTTCCGCTTTCGGAAACAACAGGTGGAAGTAAGAAAGGACTGCCAAAATTAATCTTTCCTGATTACTCATACATTGTTTTTACCATGTAATATTTATTGTATTTTTCATTCTCTGTATTACTGGCGTCTGAAACAAATATAATATCTTTGTCAGACAGCAACAAAAGGAAGAGAAAACGTAATTTAATTTTCTTTTGTCCCTAGTGACAATGAACTGGTCACTTCCGGAACAAAACATAAAGGAAACACTTAAATGGTACCAAAAACAGATGCCAATACGTGGCATCAACAATTACAGATGACTAGAAGCAATCAGAGTGTCAAACATCTAAACAAGGAGAGACGGAACCGGCTCTAATGACTTCGTTGTCAACGGGTCACTAATCCCTCTTCTTTTTTTCTTTTCCACAGATTTTGAAGTGGGATACATAGGTCTACACAGAGTGCATAAATCTTTTGGTTTAAAAAACAGAAGAGTCCACAGTGTCTCACCAATGAAGGTATTTGAAACTATTGGTTGTCATCCTTTCAGCAAAGTTTGCCCTCGATGCTGGGTTTTACCTTCTAAACACCTCTCATTCCTTACTGATACGGGAAGTTGTATATTGTGTTGGAAAAGCGTACGTTACTTATCAACAAAATGTAATTGTGTGTATGATATGTTATCCACGAGTCTCAGGAAGGTGTAGACACAGTAGCAACAGTAAATGACAGTCAGCCCGTATTAATCATCTTCTAATGCGTGAAATATCACATCCAGTTTATTATGTGTAAAAGAGAAAAATGTACGCAAATAATGCTCATAATTAACACTGTATTCCTTCCTGCAAAAAATGTTTCGTAAGCTTTTGTATTAAAAGTATCGTCGAGATCTATCATTGACTGACATTGTAAGCAATTTTTCCCATTCGTGAGAGCAAGGTGGGCTGTTATAGAACTTCGTTCATTTCACACAGGAATCTCAGCAGGCTAGTAGCAAAGCAGAGGGGAATCCCAATTGAGAACATCTAGGAACACATTTACAATCTGAAACCTGCCGAAAACATCGGTTGGACTGGGGGACTGGGACTATCTTAATTTAGTTCTGCGAATATGCTGTCCATTGTCCCAGCCAAAAATAATAATTCCTTCGTCAGTGAGAGTGTAGAGGCTCGGTACTTCGGTAACTCACCGGCAAGTGGCTGGTCTGCCGCTTGATGTGCGCCAGGCTGGACGGGTTGTACGCCATGTTGGCGAAGACGAGCCGCTCCTCGTAGTCGTACTCGCACAGGATCTTGTTCTCGCACAGGTAGAAGCGGTCGCCCACGCAGAACCTGCGACCAAAGAACGACGCACTCCGTTGTAAATTATTCATTAATTGTAAATAAAATGCTGCGAAAACTGCCATCTCTACATACAAAAGCTAATGCCCTGATTTACTGACTGACTCATCATCGCCCAGCCCAAACTGCTAAAAATAGAAACTTGAAATTTGGAGAAGATGTGAATTTTATACTGTAAGAGCCGTTTAAGAAGGGAGTTTTCGAAATTGCAACTCTCAGGTGGTGAAATAGGAATAGGAAATAGGAAATGTCGCTATTAGGGCAATTTTGAAGCTAGTCCTGTGAAAAATGGTATTTGGTTTCTCGATCAGAAGAAAAATACGTGTTTCATCAGCTTTGGAAAATGAACATTATGAGGATGAAACAGTGGAAGAAAGCATTTTGTTTGAGAATATGTAATTTGTAAAGAACTGCTGAAGCATTTTTAAAGCCACATATACGAACACTGCTGTTTGACTTCTCTGTTACAAATAAAACAATAAGTGTTTCAATGGTTTTGGAAACTGAGCCCCCAAGGGGGTGTAATATGGGATAAGACTTTTATTGGAACATTTTCAAAACTTTTTTTAAGAAAATTTAAATTTGGCTTCTCAGAAATTAAAAAGTTGCGTGTTTCACTGTTTTTGGAAATTCAGTTCCTATGGAGGTGAAACAGGGAATGAAAGTTTTTATGGACATATTTCACTGTGCAAACATTTTTAAGGCGAAATCAAAAACAAAATTGCATTTGGCATCTCTGTGAGAAATAAAACATACGCATATCACTTTTTTTTGGAAATTCAATCTCTGAGGGGGTATAATAGAGTGTAAAACTTTCAGAGAATTACTAAAGTATTTTTAAAGTTATATCTGTGAACATTGGTATTTGACTTCACGGTTGCAAATAAAAAGATAAGCGTTTCAGTGTTTTTTTGGAAATCGAACCTCTAAGGGGGTGAAACAGGAGATGAGGTTTATTAAAAAATATTTTATTATGAAAGCATTTTTAAACCTAAATCTACGAAAATTTAAATTTGGGTATTCAGAAATAAAATGAATATTTTCTTCATTATTTTTGGAAATTGTACCCCTATGGTGTGAAAAGGGGAATGAAAGTTTTTATGGATATATTTCATTGTTCAACCATTTTTGAAGCTAAATCTATGAAAATTTGTGTTTGACTTCTCTGTTGGAAATAAAACATACACATTTTGTTTTTGGAAATTCAGCCCCTAAGGGGGTGAAACAGGGTCAGGCTTAGTCAATGACTCATCATCACTCAGTATAAACCGATGTTGATAGAAACTTGAAGTTGGGAGAGGGTGTGGATCTTATACTGTAGGCATCGTTTAAGAAGGGATTGTCCGAAATTCCGCTCCTACCGGAGTGAAATAGGGAATGAAAGGCCTTTTGAAAGTACATTGCTGTTAAGCGAATATTGAACCTAGACCTACGAAAACTGGTATTTAGTTTCTCAGTCAGAAAATAAACAAATACGTGTGTCAGCATTTTTGGAAATTCAACCGCTAAAGGGGTAAAATAGGGGGTGAAAGTATTTTGAAAATAATAACTAGTAAACAACCACTAAAGGATCCTTAAGACTACATCTGTGACAACTGGTAATTGACTTCTCGATTAGAAATTAAAAAACAGCGTTTCTGGAATTTCAAACCCTAAGGTAGTTCAACAGAGGATGAAAATTTTTAAGGAACTTCTTCCTTACATTAAAAAATTTTAATGCTATATTTATGAAAATTGTTATTTTACTTCTCGGTTAGAAATAAATATTTATTAGGGGATGAAAGTTGCTATGGAAATATCTCCACAAGAACGCAAAAGGCATGATTTACAAACACTTTGCACTCCAGCTTCCAGAACCGCTTTTTGGTCAGGAGTAAATTCGGAAAAGACCATGCTTATATGGTCTTAATTGGTGTGGAAAGCTTAGAAGGTGCTGCAATTTGTTAACAACATAAAAATTGGATAAAATAAAAAAAAGTGTGAGGCAGCTGGTGCTAAGCTAGTTCCAGTATTCCAGTACATAGAAGCGAAAGAACACGACATCGAAATCTGCTTCAGTCTCTGCCATCTACTGAAGATCGTTGAAGTTATATCGATTAATGATATCACACTGTCTTAAATTTCTGTAATATTTGTACTCATCTGTTCCACTGCGCCACATACGTTATACAAGAACGTTGTTACATTATGTTGTGACAACAAAGACACTGCAATGTTTGATTATATATTGTTTATTACAGTAGGCATATTTCGGTGTGATTGCAGTAACTGTGAAAAATACATAGTTTTGTATAATATTTCAAATTTTTAAGTACATAATTACCTATTACAGAATTTTTTTTTTGCTAAGTACACCAATGTGTCTCGATATCCGTAAGACATCGATATCTCAGTTGCTGTCACACTACTTTGTAAGTATTCTTTTTTGATGCTGTTGGAGCCATGTTGTTGTTCTTGTGGTCTTCAGTCCTGAGACTGGTTTGATGCAGCTCTCCATGCTACCCTATCCTGTGCAAGCTTCTTCATCTCCCAGTACTTACTGCAACCCACCTCCTTCTGAATCTGCTTAGTGTATTCATGCCTTGGTCTCCCTCTACGATTTTTACCCTCCACGCTGCCCTCCAATGCTAAATTTGTGATCCCTTGATGCCTCAGAACATGTCCTACTAACCGGTCCCTTCTTTTTGTCAAGTTGTGCCACATACTCCTCTTCTCCCCAATTCTATTCAATACTTCATCATTAGTTATGTGATCTACCCATCTAATCTTCAGCATTCTTCTATAGCACCACATTTCGAAAGCTTCTATTCTCTTCTTGTCCAAACTATTAATCGACAATGTTTCACTTCCATACATGGCTACACTCAATACAAATACTTTCAGAAACGACTTCCTGACACCTAAATCTATACTAGATGTAAACAAATTTCTCTTCTTCAGAAACGCTTTCCTTGCCATTGCCAGTCTACATTTTATATCTTCTCTACTTCGACCATCATCAGTTATTTTGCTCCCCAAATAGCAAAACTCCTTTACTACTTTAAGTGTCTTATTTCCTAATCTAATTCCCTCAGCATCACCCGACTTAATTCGACCACATTCCATTATCCTCGTTTTGCTTTTGTTGATGTTCATCTTATATCCTCCTTTCAAGACACTGTCCATTCCGTTCAACTGCTCTTCCAAGTCCTTTGCTGTCTCTGATAGTATTACAATGTCATCGGCGAACCTCAAAGTTTTTATTTCTTCTCCATGGATTTTAATACCTACTCCGAATTTTTCTTTTGTTTCCTTTACTGCTTGCTCAATATACAGATTGAATAACATCGGGGAGAGGCTACAACCCTGTCTCACTCCCTTCCCAACCACTGCTTCCCTTTCATGCCCCTCGACTCTTATAACTACCATCTGGTTTCTGTACAAATTTTAAATAGCCTTTCGCTCCCTGTATTTTACCCCTGCCACCTTTAGAATTTGAAAGAGAGTATTCCAGTCAACATTGTCAAAACTTTCTCTAAGTCTACAAATGCTAGAAATGTAGGTTTGCCTTTCCTTAATCTTTCTTCTAAGATAAGTCGTAAGGTCAGTATTGCCTCACGTGTTCCAACATTTCTACGGAATCCAAACTGATCTTCCCCGAGGTCGGCTTCTACCAGTATTTCCATTTGTCTATAAAGAATTCGCGTTAGTATTTTGCGGCTGTCACTTATTAAACTGATAGTTCGGTAATTTGCACATCTGTCAACACCTGCTTTCTTTGGGATTGGAATTATTATATTCTTCTTGAAGTCTGAGGGTATTTCGCCTGTCTCATACATCTTGCTCACCAGATGGTAGAGTTCTGTCAGGACTGGCTCTCCCAAGGCCGTCAGTAGTTCTAATGGAATGATTTCTACTCCCGGGGCCTTGTTTCGACTCAGGTCTTTCAGTGCTCTGTCAAACTCTTCACGCAGTATCGTATCTCCCATTTCATCTACATCCTCTTCCATTTCCATAATATTGTCCTCAAGTACATCGCCCTTGTATAGACCCTCTATATACTCCTTCCACCTTTCTGCTTTCCCTTCTTTGCTTGGAACTGGGTTTCCATCTGAGCTCTTGATATTCATACAAGTGGTTCTCCTTTCTCCAAAGGTCTCTTTAATTTTCCTGTAGGCAGTATCTATCTTACCCCTAGTGAGATAAGCCTCTACATCCTTACATTTGTCGTCTAGCCATCCCTGCTTAGCCATTTTGCACTTCCTGTCGATCTCATTTTTGAGACGTCTGCTTCATTTAGTGCATTTTTATATTTTCTCCTTTCATCAATTAACTTCAATATTTCTTCTGTTACCCAAGGAGTTCTACTAGCCCTCGTCTTTTTACCTATTTGATCCTCTGCTGCCTTCACTACTTCATCCCTCAGAGCTACCCATTCTTCTTCTACTGTACTTCTTTCCCCCATTCCTGTCTATTGTTCCCTTATGCTCTCCCTGAAACTCTGTACAACCTCTGGTTCTTTTAGTTTATCCAGGTCCCATCTCCTTAAATTCCCACCTTTTTGCAGTTTCTTCAGTTTTAATCTACAGTTCATAACTAATAGATTGTGGTCAGAGTCCACATCTGCCCCTGGAAATGTCTTACAATTTAAATCCTGGTTCCTAAATCTCTGTCTTACCATTATATAATCTATTTGATACCTTCTAGTGTCTCCAGGATTCTTCCATGTATACAACCTTCTTTCATGATTCTTGAACCAAGTGTTAGCTATGATTAAGTTATGCTCTGCGCAAAATTCTACCAGGCGGCATCCTCTTTCATTTCTTAGCCCCAATCCATATTCACCTACTATTTTTCCTTCTCTCCCTTTTCCTACTCTCGAATTTCAGTCACCCATGACTATTAAATTTTCGTCTCCCTTCACTACCTTAATAATTTCTTTTATCTCATCATACATTTCTTCAATTTCTTCATCATCTGCAGAGCTAGTTGGCATATAAACTTGTACTACTGTAGTAGGCGTGGGCTTCGTGTCTATCTTGGCCACAATAATGCGTTCACTATGCTGTTTGTAGTAGCTTACCCGCACTCCTATTTTTTTATTCATTATTAAACCTACTCCTGCATTACCCCTATTTGATTTTGTGTTTATAACTCTGTATTCACCTGACCAGAAGTCTTGTTCCTCCTGCCACTGAACTTTACTAATTCCCACTATATCTAACTTTAACCTATCCATTTCCCTTTTAAAATTTTCTAATCTACCTGCCCGGTTAAGGAATTTGACATTCCACGCTCCGATCCGTAGAACGCCAGTTTTCTTTTTCCTGATAACGACTTCCTCCTGAGTAGTCCCCGCCCGGAGATCCGAATGGGGGACTATTTTACCTCCGGAATATTTTACCCAAGAGGACGCCATCATCATTTATCCATACAGTAAAGCTGCATGCCCTTGGGAAAAATTACGGCCGTAGTTTCTTTCCCCTTGCTTTCAGCCGTTCGCAGTACCAGCACAGCAAGGCCGTTTTGGTTAGCGTTACATGGCCAGATCAGTCAATCATCCAGACTATTGCCTCTACAACTACTGAAAAGGCTGCTGCCCCTCTTCAGGAACCACACGTTTGTCTGGCCTCTCAACAGATACCCCTCCGTTGTGGTTGCACCTACGGTACGTCCATCTGTATCGCTGAGGCACGCAAGCCTCCCCACCAACGGCAAGGTCCATGGTTCTTGGGGAAGCTATAGCAGACATTTTTTTTATTAGTCATGAAAGTTTTTGATAATGATATTTCGTGACAGCTATATTGATAGTTGAGTTAGAGTAGTTACGTGGTGACAGGCAGTTTGCTTCTTTGGTGTTCTCTGAGTCATATCTTTGTTCCTTTCAGCTATATCATATTACTCGTGTGATTCGAGTTTGTGTGGATCTACAAACACATGTAATTTAATCCTATTGTTTATCAACATGTCCCACTTATGTAATGCGATTCTTTAAAGTTAAATTATTTGTTTTGTTCTCCTAACATCAAATTTCTTTACTCATTTAATACATTTGTTTTGCTCACCATCAGGTTCTTTTATTGCACGTATAGGGAAACAGAAAGCCGGCCAAAGTGGCCGAGCGGTTCTAGGCGCTTCAGTCCGGAACCGCCCGACCGCTACGGTCGCATGTTCGAATCCTGCCTCGGGCATGGATGTGTGTGATGTCCTTAGGTTAGTTAGGTTTAAGTAGTTCGAAGTCTAGGGGACTGATGACCTCAGATGTTAAGTCCCATAGTGTTCAGAGCCATTTGAACCATTTTTGAAACAGAAGTTACTGAGATAATGTAACATTAATTATTTGATAATTTAAAAACTATGTGTAATGTAATGAAATAATGATGCAGTCATTTCTTGTGAGAAAATGAGGCATGTCAAGGTGGGAGGGGGAATGAGCCTGACTCCACTGTCCTTGCTGTTATCGTGATGTATTTTTGCAGACATAATATATGCTTATAATGCATAACTCCCATTTTCACAATAAACTAAACGTATCTGAACATAAGGACCACAAACACAAAATCAAATGTGGGCGTCACTTTCTCACGCTATGCCTCCCACCTCCTCCATGCCCTAATTTCTCACAAGAAGCGACTGGGTCAGGACAGAGCTTTTACATTTTCGGATAATTAAATTCAAACTACTTCAGCAAATACTTTTTAAGTGCGCAATAAAATCGCCTGATAATGAACAGAAAATGCTCGAACCGCGTGGCATTAAATAAATTAAGTAATGAAGAAATGCTGTGAGTGGTAGCAGAAGAAAACATGGTAACAGCAACGTCAGCAGACAAATGTTTGAGTGAAGTTAATTGTTCTGATAACATTACATTGTCTTAAATCGCTGTTCGTGGCTGCTGGAAATCCCAGATTTGGTCAGAGACGCGGTCGAGGAGTTTTCCTCGTTCAAGGCCGTCAAGGAGGTCCTAGGTCCAATCAGTCTGCTATCATACGAGTGCCGATGATTCTTCGCCTAAGTACAAGGCTACGGGTGCGCTGTGCTCGTCAGTCTCCCCCTCCTAGTGCCGGTACGAAGGAAGCCGTACTCTACCTATAGTCACGCAAATAGCCTAGTCCCGGGCTTGCAATACCGACTTCTTTTAAAGACATCGCTTTAATCTTTATTTGCTCTACAACTTTTAATACATTTTTTGCACTCCTTCTCGCTAGTTAGTAACCTTATTAACTAGTCAACTGCTTCAGTATTTTATGCTGTGAAAAAACCTTTAGGATATGTCAAGTGGTGGTAACTGTAATCTATGCTACTATATAAAAACAAGGCGTTGTTTAACTTTTTCACCAAACATCGCGAATAATATTTAACTGAAGGAGTAAGGTTGTTACCAAACCTCGAAAACTTCTTGACCGATTTGCTTCAAATTTTTACTCGACAGTCTAGTAAATCTTCGGATGGACACAGACTCTGCAGTATATTTTTCAAACATCAATGTACAAGTTTTCTGTTAAGACCAACTGGGAGAAAGAAAATGCTGCCCTATGATGTGCTGTGCAAATATCCGATTTCGTTTTCCTTCTCGCAGTCATTATTAACTACGATAGCAGGGCATTTAAACCGTTAGACAAAGTTTTGCTTCCACATACGAGGGTGGTTTGAAAAGTTCTCGGAATCACCACGAGAGGTCAGCGCTAGAGCAACGAATTGTTAACATGATATTAATTGGACTGTTGCCTGTAGACACGTGCCACGTCAGCGCTCTAGGAATGGAGCTGTGGCGGTGACGTGGCTCTGTTGTTCCTGCGTAGTGGTTTGCGAAGACGGGGGAAAAAAAACGAGATTCGAGCAGTGATCATGTTCTTCGTAAAGAAAGGTATGAAAGCAAAGGACACTCATGCCGATTTCCAGAATACACTAGGGGACACTGCTCCTTCATACTCAGCTGTTGCCAAGTGGACAAATGAATTTAAATGTGATGAGAAGAGCTTAGATGATGATCCGCGCAGTGATCGGCCAAGATGTGTCACTACTTCAGAAATAATTGCAAAAGTGCACAAAATGGTCATGGAGGATCGCCGACTGAAAGTGCATGAAATTGCTCGCGACTGCCAGATGTCATCTGAAAGAGTTTATCACATTTTAACTGAAGAATTAGAAATAAAAAAAATTATCTGGAAGATGGGTGCCGCGACTCTTAGACACTGGATCAAAAACGCTTTAGAATCGACATATCGGAACAATGTTTTAGGAGAAACGAATAAGATTTTTTTCGCCGGCTTTTGACCACGGATGAAACTTGGTGCAATACTGTACTCCAGAGACAAAGAAAACAAAGACAATTCCTTCGGCGGGAAAGGTCATGGCATCAGTGTTCTGGGATGCGAAGGGGATTCTGTTTGTAGATTATCTCCCGACTGTTCAAACAATTATTGGAGAATACTATACTAACCTCCTGAACAAATGGCAACAAAAGCTACGTGAAAAAAGGCCAGGTTTAGTAAGGAAGAAAGTCATCTTCCATCAAGACAATGCGCTACCGCACACGTGTCGTCGCCTTGGCAAAATTACATGAACTAAGATATGAATCGTTGTCACATCCACCTTATTCACATGGGATGGCTCCGTCAGTCTTCCATCTCTTCTCAAAACTGAAAATTTCTCTTGGTGGACGAAGATTCATTTCAAACGAAGAATTGACAGCCGAGAGTTAACAACTATTTTGCAGGCCTGGAGGAAACTCATTTTCGAGGTGCGATCAAGGCACCACAACGTCATAGTGGAGATTGACACAGAGAGAAGGAAGAAAGAGGGCCCGCATCTCGTGGTCGTGCGGTAGCGTTCTCGCTTCCCACGCCCGGGTTCCCGGGTTCGATTCCCGGCGGGGTCAGGGATTTTCTCTGCCTCGTGATGGCTGGGTGTTGTGTGCTGTCCTTAGGTTAGTTAGGTTTAAGTAGTTCTAAGTTCTAGGGGACTTATGACCACAGCAGTTGAGTCCCATAGTGCTCAGAGCCATTTGAACCATTTGAAGAAAGAGGTGGAGAAAGGTGAGGTGACTGGGAGATACACAGGGAGAGAGGGTGGAGAACGTGATAAACAGAGAGAGGAGGAGGCAGAGAGTGGGAGGAAAAAAATGGTCAGGACGTATGTCCCATTCCCACACATATTTAATAATTGCGAAGTATTGCCGGGTTCGTTAGTTTAGTGTAAATATTATTTTTACCGCGTCAGGAAACGACTACACTCCGGAAACTTGAAATCAAAAAATGAGGCAGACATGTCATTAAAATCTGCATCCTATATAAATGAAGAGTGTGTAAACCTTCATAAAGCAGAAATATACATAAGGGAGCGGGCAGAGAGGTAGTTTCCTAATCGAGAGTGTAGTCAGTGTCTGAGCCAATGATTGGCAGCTCATGTTAGTGTCACGGTGAATGACGAAATAGTTTTGCGATTTCGTGACTAACGATCTAGCCGTACTTGCTATTATTCGAAGTCCATTGCATGTTTTGGATTGGATTGTTTGGGGAAGGAGACCAGACGGCGAGGTCATCGGTGTCATCGGATTAGGAAAGGACGGGGAAGGAAGTCGGCCGTGCCCTTTCAAAGGAACCATCCCGGCATTTGCCTGAAGTGATTTAGGGAAATCACGGAAAATCTAAATCAGGATGGCCGGACGCGGGATTGAACCGTCGTCCTTCCGAATGCGGCATGTTTTGGCTTTCTTCGTACTTCTGTTGGACAGGTAGATCTGTTGGTTTTATAAAGCAGCTTGCGAGTCCAGTTCTTGTTCCTAATTGTTTTAAGATGTCCTCTTCTCTTCACCGACAAAGGTAGCACTGTTGTTAACACACTGGACACATTTCCGGGGATATATAGCGCAAATTTTCGTCCGGTAAATCAAATTTATGTTATCTGCAGTTTTCCAGAACCAATTATGGTGACTACCAAGATGATGATTTCTGATTTCTTTCCCCAGTCCTGTGTCTCTTCTCCGTCTGAAATCGATTTTCTTTTAGAGACGCTTAGCTGTAAACTCCTTCCTTCTCCGGCACCAAAACACTGATTTACTGAATTACTTCCGTAGCATGTGAATAACAAATCCATATGGTAACATAGATGTATAAATTAACTGTGGAAAACATCTGTGACATATATATTATAGGTAGCACAGCAATGAATTTGGAAAATTAGGACATTTGTGGTAAGGTCTTTTGGGATAAAACTGCTAAGGTCATCGGTCCCTAAGCTTACCCACTACTTAATCTAACTTAAACTAACGTACACTATGGACATCACACACACACACACACACACACACACACAAAACCATGCCCGAGGGAGGACTCGAACCTCCGACGGGGGGAGCCGTCCGCACCGTGACAAGACCCCCTAGACAGCGCAGCTACCCCTCGCGGCAAGCATTGACTTGATGGCAGGCAGACAGAAAAGTGATTCACTTAAAAACAAACATCCACTATATTTTTCGTAGCTAATAAGGAACCAGGGTGGTTGTTTGATGGTGGGATTAGGTGGGAGTCTCATTTATACAGTAATTAAATGGTACAGCTACCCTTAGAAGCAGTTTTAGCCTAAAAACTACCCCAGTTTATAGGCACTTCACAGTAAAACAAGCTACTTCTTTTGCTGGTGATTACTCATCACGGGAAAAAGAATTGGGAAGACAGTACAAGTCAGAAAAATCACAGTGGCCGATGGTATTATTTCTGTGCAGCTACCACAACAACAGATTCATGGTGTGAAAGACAGAGGCCCTCCACTCTGCTGTTTTCTTCAAGAAAAACTGAAATAAGGAAAATTATCTAAAACGCGCTTTCGCTACAAATAAGCACTTGTCAGTTTCTGAGGCATAATTTCATGACGAAATTCCAAACAACGGGAGGTAAAGAGTACTGAAATACACGTTCACCGGTCCTGCCTCACAAAACTTTTTTCAAAGTAATGAGTGGCTCGCCGATGTCGATCGAACTGCTGTGCTGGACGGAGCTGACTCAGCGATTAATTTCCCCATTCTGAATGGACCGCAGTTAACGATCTGCACGCGCGCTACCAGCTTCAGTAAAGCAAGATTGTGGAGCGCGCCTATCCAAATGTGCATTACCGGGAGCATCCCTCATCTGTCATTACCACCAGCCGCGAGAGTAGACAGTAATCACAGAGCCACGGCGCATGTCCCCCCCCCCTCCCATCCCAAGCACCCCACCGCAGCACTACTCCCCCTCCCTTCGGTTCCTCCCACTGCCCTACCAACCACGCAGCTGCGCAAACACTGGCTACCAGAACAAAAGATCGGCGCCGGCCACACGTCGGTACAACTACCCTCCCGTCCATCCTGCAGTTCCATTCTTCAGACGGGGCGGCCATTATCGGCGCGGGAACCGCCCACCCCTCGGCTGCCACGGAGACGCGTAATCCAATATTAAACCATAAACAGCGGGGCAGCGGCATTGTGGCGCTCCGATAAGAAGCGAGCGCGTGGCGCGCCGTGGCCTACATCGCGCACGGCGTCGGCGCCGCCGGCGGCCACGCGCCCTTCGCATCCATCAGTGTGACACGAGCTGGCCCATTATCCCGCGGCCAGTCGGGCCAGAGCTTTTCATGCCGAATTAGAGGCCCCCAGGCCGGGACCGCGGAGCTCACGCGTCCAGACTCCCTACCACAACCCTTGTCGAATGACAATTTTCTGGCTTCTTTTCAAAATGATCAGCAACTACTCAGAAAGGCAAGGTAAAGTCGTCGACACATGGGACGACGCTGCTAACGCTGACGTGCACTCAGACGGGATATCCAACGTCAAGAGACGCAGCACCGACGGCACACGACACCGAGCTGGTTAACGTGATTTTGTGCTCTCAGCGCCCTCCAGCTGCAATAGATAGATATTCAGCGATCACAGGCCCTACAGACCAGGCGCTGCTTCCACAAACTGCCTCCATTCCTCCCTGTTTTGTGGCCGGTTCCTCCAGGTGTGTTCAATTCCCAGGGCTGCTAGTTCCTTCGCCATGTCGTCCATCCAGCGCTGCCTTGGTCGTCCAATGGGGCGTCTGGTGTTTGGTTTCCCCGCTAGTGCCATCTTCGCCTGTCTTCCATATGGCATACGGGCTACATGGCCCACCCACTGTATTCTTTTGCTCTTCATCTTCTGTAGGATAGCTGCTTCTCGCATCAGAAGGTAGATTTCCTCGTTTTTCCTCCTCCTCCATTCTCCGTTATCTAAAACTGCTCTCCATATCTTCCCCATTACTCTTCTTTCAAATATTAATAGTTTTTCCCTTTCTCGCTTAGTCATGCTACATGTTTCTGAACCTTACATTACTGCTGGGCATATCACTGTGTTGTAGATTTTCATCAGCCAAGCGTCTCTCTGAGGAAATGCATGCCTTTCGTTCCCACTGCTACTCTTTCCTTGATGTCCATATTTATGTTGTTGTCCATGGTAAACCAAGATCCCAAGTATTTGAACTGGTCTATTCTCTTGAACCTCCTGCCATCTATCTCAAGAAACTCTACCTGATCTTGTCTTCTTCCTAATTGCATGAACTCTGCTTTGTCTCGATTCACTTTGAGCCCTACCTTCTGTGCATAATTGTCCATTTTCTGGTAAATTTCTTTCAACTCGTGCTTTGATTCACTTAATAACACTATGCCATCTGCATATGAACGTTGAAGATCGACGAACAGGCTGTAGATATCTTTATCATATTCCCAATGTTTTTCAAACAATTGTCTTAGTGTGAAAATGTGATCTGTTGTCGATCGGTTTGGTCGAAAGACAGCTTGGTACTCCTGTATGTTGTTCTCTAGGAATGGTTGCAATTTTCTGAGGATAATTATGGACAGCACCTTATACGTTACATTCAACAAGCTGATTCCTCGGTAGTTACCGCATTCCATTTTGCTTCCCTTCTTGTATATGGGCATATTATAGCCAATTTCCATTCTTCTGGCAGTGTCTCCTCCTCCAGCAGCAATGGTCGGCTTATTTGCCTAGTAAACAATTCAGTTTGTTCGCAACAATGAACACGCGTAGCTCTTTTAAAAAGCAGATTTCCTTTTCTTCACCATACGTTGGTCATGTTGTTCAGATTGTAGTATACAAAAATAAAACATCAATATACGTGGACATGAAACAAGACAAAAAGGGAAGGTATACGTCCAGTCAGAAAGGACATCAGCTTATACACAGGGTGACAATTACTAGACTATGTGAAATAAAATCCTCGTAACTTCTGAACGGTTTGCTTTAGGACATTCAAACTGCACGGCTGGATCGGGGGGTAATGCGAATTGTATGATTTGGATTAGCGAGGAAGCCTACTTTCATTCGGATTGATTCGTCGATGAGAAAAAACTGGCCCATTTGGAGGACTGAGAATCCTCATTTCGCGATCGAGAAGTCTCTTCCCCTCAACGGATAACTGTGTGGTGCGCAATGTCCAGCCACGGAATAATCGGTGCGATATTCCTTGATCGCAATATTCCTTGATGGCACGGTGACTATCGAACGGTACGTGAAGGCTTTGGAAGATGATTTCATCTCCATAATATAAAGTGCCCCTGATTTCAACAAGATGTTGTTCATGCAAGACCTTATCGGACCAGGAGAGTGATGTCCTGGGGGAGCACTCTGGGGACCGCATTCTGGCCCTGCCGTGGCCTCGGTAACCACCATATTCCCTGGATCTGAACACATGCGACTCCTTTTTGTGGGGCTATATCGAAGACAAAATGTACAGCAATGACCCCAAAACCATTGCTGAGCGATTCAGGAGGTCATCGACAGCATTGATGTTCTCACGCTAAAGCGAGTCGTGCAGAATTTTTCTATTCGTCTGCACCACATCATCGTCAATCATGGGAGGCATATCGAACACGTCATAACCTAAATCCAAATATCTACAGTGACGTTTAGATGTTACTAAAGTGTGTGCACGCCGTAAATGGTAACTAATTTACTTTTTTCCATGTAATTCAATAACTTTCACCCTGTAAGATCACCAAATCGAACAAACTTACTTCTGATAGACAGTACTCTTATATTTACGAAACATGAAATGATACAGAAATTATTTCTATCAACATCGTAGAAAAGTGCAACAACCTTTTAGAAAACACGAAGGGGGAAAAAAGGATATGTATACAGCAGAGCGCGAACCCTCTACCCTATAACGACGAACACTCAGATTCGCATAGTGGCTCCTCAACCATCTACGCCATCTTCTAATTTTGATGTAGGTTACAGTCTTCTAATGACCGCCGAAATATTATTAACTGACATTTAAGTATAACAAATCCTAACAAGAACGACATGTTTTCACGAATCTTCAACGCGTCGTTGCCTCAAAACGGCTTACTCACATAACACGTAAGTTATAACGCGAAAACAACTAGAAACAAAGCTTCTTTAACCACCAATATGACGTTTCCGTCATTTTATTACAAAAAATCGTAATAATAGAGATTCGTTCTCTACACTTTCAATCTGCTGGTACTTTCAAACAGCGTATATTCATAGAGTATAACGTATAACATACAAACCACCAAACATGAACCTCTAGTGAACACGACAAATACAGTAAGGAGTCTTGCTTTTTGCCTGTGACGTAGGGACCGTTCTTGCTTCCTATTTACTTCTACTTTGCGTGGTACATTGCCGAAATATCACAGAGCTCAAGTGACGAAATGGATCCTCAGCGTGAAATAGCAATAAGTGACGTCACAAAACTCGTAGAGAGCCACGTCCGTGTGCCGACGCCTTTAACATTAAAGTTGTCACAGATCCGGCTAATGATTCCTCCACATAGGTGTTTTAATAGGCACGGGTGGTAACAGTCGCCTCAAATAACTGTGTATGGTGTTCTCAGTTATTCCGCCGGATGACGACTTTAAAAAAGCTAGACATTTCGGCAGTATCTCAGACAGTCCTGATAATGTATGAACATAGAGTCTCGCGGCGGTGACGTTGAGCAAAAGGTTATTGGCGTTCCAGCGGCGTCAAGTGATTAAAATGGCACTTTGACTTCAGGGAGGCATTTGACTCCGCCACGAACTGCCGCTTAGTGGAAAAAAAAACAAACAACTAACTTACCGAGTATCGGACAACATTTGCGGCTGAATTCAGCACTTCCTAGCAGACAGAACTCGACACCTCGCTCTTGAAGGAAAAACATCTAAAGATGTAAATTTCCATAGTACTCCAGGGAAATGTGACAGTACCTTTACTGTTTACAGTGTATATAAGTGGTCGGGCAGAAAGAGTCGGAAGCTCTACAGGATTGTTCGCAGATGATGTGATTGTATTAAGAAATTAGCAACGTCAGAAGACCGGCTTGCAGTGTAACCTGCAGAGGATTGATGAATGTTTCATGCTCTGGCCAGACGTTACAAGAGAGCTGTTTTACATCGTGGAGAAGTTTGTTATTGGAATTTCGAAAGAGCAGTTTCCGGGAAGAGTCGGAAAACATATTTCTTATTGCCACATACATCTCGTGAAATGATCACGACGAGAAAATTCGAGAAATTAGAGTTAATGCAGAGGCTTATGAACATTCATTCTTCCCACGTGCTATTCACTAGTGGAACACGGATGGTATATATAAGACTATGATCAGCGGAAGACAAATCTTGGTCATCAAACAAAAAGCTATCCAAAAATGAAATGTCAAGAAGATTTCCGATAAATACCATTCAAGAGCGAAGATCACAAAATACTTTTTATTCAAGACAACCGGTTTCAACAGTCCTAGCTGTCATCTTCAGGTCTTTTTGTAGTAAAACATGTTCATTTTATGCAGACCTCATGCACAAGATGTCAAGTGGATAAAACTCAGCATATTATAAACATTTGTCATCGCCAAAACATTTAAAACCGTAGTAAACAGTAGTAAAACATGTTCATTTTATGCTGGACTCATGCACAAGATGTCAACTGGATAAAACTCAGCATATTATAAACATTTGTCATCGCCAAAATATTGAAAAACGCACGGCACCTTGTCCAAACGGCAATATCCACATGCACTGAAGAGCCAAAGAAGCTGGTATACTGGTATAATATTGTGTAGGGCCTCCGTGAGCAAGCAGAAGTGCCGCAGCACGACGTGGCATGCATTCGACTAATGTCTGAAGTAGTGCTGGAGGGAACTGACACCATGACTCTTTCAGGGCTGTCCATAAACCCGTATTAGTACTATGGGTTGGAGATCTCTTCCGAACAGCACCTAGCGCCATCCCAGATATGCTCAATAATATTCATGTCTGGGGAATTTGGTAGCCAGCGGAAGTGTTTAAACCAAGAAGAGTCTTCCTGGAGCCACTATGTAGCAATTGTGGACGTGTGGGGTGTCGCATTGTCCTACTGTAATTGCCCAAGCCCATCAGAATGCACTATGGAGATGAATGGATGCAGATAATCAGACGGATGCTTATGTAGGTGTCACCTGTCAGAGACGTATGTAGATGTACCAGGAATCCCATATCACTCCAACTGCACACGCTCCAGACCATGACAGAGCATCCAACAGCTTGAGAAGTCCTCTGCTGACATGCAGGGTCCATGGATTCATTAGGCTGTCTCCATACCCGTACACGTCCATCCGCTCTATACCATCTTAAACGAGACTCGTCCGACCAGGCAACATGTTTCCAGTCATCAACAGACCATTATCGATGCTGACGGGCCCAGGCGAGGCGTAAGGCTTTGCGTAGTATACTCATCAAGGGTTCACGAATGGGCCATCGGCTCCGAAAGCTCATATAGATGACGTTTCGTTGAATGGTACCCACGCTGCCAATTGTTGATGGCCCAGCATTGAAATCTGCAGAAATTTTGCGGAAGGGTTGCACTTCTGCGAGGTTGAACAATCCTTTTCAGTCGTCGTTGGTCCCGTTCTTGCAGGATCTTTTTCCGGCCGTAGTGATGTCAGAGATTTGATGTTTTACCGGTTTCCTGATATTCTCGGTACACTCGCGAAATGGACGAACGGGAAAATCCCCAATTCATCGTTACCTCGAAGATGCTGTGTCCCATTGCTCGTGCGCCGACTATAACATCACATCCTAACTCACTTAAATCTTGATAACCTCCATCCTATCAGCAGTAACCGATCTAACAACTGCACCGGACACTTGCCGACGGCAGCGTCGTTTTCTGCCTGTTTACGTATCTCTGTATTTGAATATGCATGCCTATGCCAGTTTCTTTGGCGCTTCAGTGTACATATTGCCTGCAGATGCTTGTTACATGATACAAATACGTAGACAATAGCACAACCATATATCTTATTTCCGCATGTAACTTATTTCTAGTTACTACTAATCACAATCTTGTTTTTTTTTCCATATTGGTTTACAGTATTTACATTGTATTACATCTGGGATCTCCAAGAGGTAGGACTGATAGAAGAGATAGAGAAGGTTCCAACGAAGAACGGTGCGTACGTATTTGTATCATGTGACAATCATCTGTGACCAATATGTGTATGAACGTGGGCTTTTGGACAAGATGCTGTGCGCTTTTAAATATACAGATCACTCTTCAGTATTCTCACAATGAGAAAATTTAAAGATTGGTGAAAGCAATACAACCCGAAATTAGATGTAAATGAAAATGAATACCGTAAACTAATATGGAAAAAATGAACAAGACGAACAAGATTTTGATTAGCAGCAGCTGGAAATAAGTCAGATTCGGATATAAGATACATTGTCAAAATAAGGAAATAAAATGAAATACAGTTTCACAATGCAGTAAAAAATCTCTCAGTGGCTGGCCAGTATCCTCAAGAATGGGAATAAAAATGTCAATAAACAAGAGAAATCAGTCATCAGAATCGCCAGAAGATGATCGAAATACTACGGAAAAACTTCACCATCTGGACGACGCCACGTGCCTGAATACCCGAATATAACCTTCGAATAGTGACTATCCTTCCACCTGAACACAGGAACATTCAGGCCGTTATGGAGCTTAAATTGAAATTCTAACTTAATTTTTTTTTCACATACAAAATGGATTCCACAGATGTAAGCGACAACAATTGACAAACAAATTCTGAATCAGAAAGTCTATCATATCGGCTAAATCAGACAATGAACGCTCACAGAGTTGAAGAACACTTCATCCTTCGTAACCTCGAAAGTACACGGTACTACGAGCGAGCGTTCTGCAGATAATTAAGTATTAAAGGACAAACGACAATACAAGTTAGAACAAGAAAAATTCTATTTTTACTGCACATCTCCTTAGCGGTAAGTCGTCGATTCATTCATTTCAAAGAATCGGTTGTGAAGTTCCAACGCGAAGAAATGTAGCAAAGCTCTGCAACGACTGACCACGCGTTTGAGATGATGAATGCCTTGCCGTGGTTCCAGTAGCGATAGGATTCATTTCGTCGGTTGAACACTCCAAAGGCACAATATTTACAAGAAAACTCATGCTCACTTGAATTGGGACGGAAACTGAGATGATCTTCTCAAAGGAACCCTCCCGTCATTGGTCTCACACGAGTTCAGAAACCACGTAATTCAAGATGGCTTATGTTGAAAGTTCGCTCCTTCTGTAGGCGAGTCAAGTGGCTTAACCACTGCAGCGCATCAGCCGGTGTGTGTCATTTTGAGTTCACCACCATTCCAACTGTTACTTGTGCAAATACACACGTAAACTTTGATACGAGCTCCGATCTCACACAAAATTATAAAATTATCTTCCAAGTTATATACTTGCTTAACTTGGAAACTGCCGAAAACCTTAGTTTAATGTGGTAAACGCCAGAGCAAGCAACATGGCTCCTTTTTTCATCAGAGTCCACAAATTCCATCGCTGTTTTAAGTAACGGTATCGACGAACACCACGGCTTTTTGCGCTGTGCCTGAGTGTTGATTTATTACGAGATCTCGGTGCAGTGGACACGGCGCCACTGTATTATTGCCATCCCACAGATGAGTGTAGGCAATTCGTAAAATTGCTGCAGGCATTTAATGACACTTTTCCATGTAATGTTCAGTTCGCAATCAAGGACTGCCATTTCACTACATTACGTCTGATCCACTGAGCCCAAATTGCATGGTATCCGGTAGTCGCTGAACTGCGCGATGTAATTAGTTCTGTTTTATTAACAACGGCGCTGTGGACACATTCAGAATTCAAAATGTATTGCTGCCACTGAATACGAAAACCAGACATAATTTTGTAGAATACTGTTATCAGCGTTTTAATCAAAACATGAAATTTTTAACTGTTAGCTCAGTATAATTATGAAGGATCATGAAAGGAATACAATATCGAATGAGATATTCTGACCCAAATTACAGGAACGAAGACGCAAGATATCGGGCTAGAAGACGTTACTCCAGGGAGATTTATTGCTCTTGAAATTCGTTACAAAATACCTAGAAAATCCTTCGATGAGATTGATGTTCTAGAATACGATTTGCGACTTTATTTTCAGCGTGAATAAGGTTTGGTAACCCGAAAATCGTTCATCCATCTGGATAAATTCGCTTTGTCGATGTGTAATATTCACGTAAAGCTCTTCACGGTCTTTCGCTGATCAACTTGAAAACAAAAATTGTAGGATATACTCGAGGGGTTTGCAATTCAGTTTTCTGCGACAGCTAATCAATGTAAAAAGCGATTATATAGTATTCTAAGATCATTAGCTGAGACAAAGTACGGGCGAGAAAATCTTTGCATGATCCTGAAAATGAGAGAAAACCGGCTCAACTTCAACATTCTTACGTAAGAAACAGTTACAGATACGTTAGTACACAAGCAATCAAATCACATTCTCAAAAGCTGACAGCCATCACACAGAAAATATACTATGTCTACAGGAAACTTTTCCTCCGAAATAACCATCAAGAAAAAATATCATCATAAAAAATAGCTGAAAAGAATGGATGCTATAACGAGATGGCGCACAAAATACACAGTAACATGGAAGGAAGGAAGAAACCGAAGACAGTATAAAAGAACAATTCGGATATACTGACACATAATACCCAATACTCTCTTACGCAGGTGAGCTCATCTGACAATATGGACAGAAAACGGCACATCGCAACTAATCACAGTCATCTCATCCTCAAAATTAGCAATACCTTTAAAAAACCGAATTAAAATAGTCTTGATAACGAACTGCCTTAATAAACTCAAAACAAACTAAAAAAAGGTAGTAGTGAAAGGCAAGTGTGTTTTGGCAAAGTAAAAACTGTCATTTACAAACAGATTTCTGCGAAATATGTGTAGTATTCTGTTGTGGTTCTGAATAACTCACGACAACGCAGATGAAAAAGAATTTCACAAAGCTAAAAATAAGTGATAGCAAATACAGGGCGCCATACATCGCCACAAAAAAAAATTACGATGTGTTAACGCGCCTACTAAATTCACATTAACATCTTTTAATTGCAGATGACAAAATACCACTAACATAACAATTATGCTACAGGAAATGTACAAAAGGTTCCGCATAACCCATTAATGAAAAATTAAGGAAATGACAGCAACCAACAAAAATTGTTTTTACTCTTAATTTTCGTACATTACCCAACGCAAAAAATGAACTGAATAAAGAAAACCCAATGACGAGGAAACGAAGGTGCTGAAACGTGTTTTAGTCTACATGAAAAGACGAAAGTTTTGCATAATAGGCGGACCTTACACCAAATAATAAATGCAATAGTTCAGAAATCTACGATTTAAAATATAGCAGTTGCAACTTCAGATTTATTGGGATGACTGCAATAAATTTTAATACGAGGTCGTACTGAAAAGTAAAGCCATGGAATTTTTTATGTAAGAACCAGATTAGTCACTCCAGCAACGAACACATTTCGCCTAACGATGGACCGTTTCTCGATACCGTCACTGCGGAATTTTTGACTTCGTTTACGGAGCCAAAACCTCACCTCTGCTTGCACCGCCTCATCACTATAAAAGTCAGGTCCCTGCAGGTGTTCTTTAAGTTTTGAAAACAGATGAAAATAGGATGGGGCAATTCGGGGCTGTATGGAGGATGGTCGTTGTCAATGAAGCCACGGCGTCGGACTGTTGCAAATGTCGCAGTTCTCTTGTGTGGTCTGGCATTGCCATGCTGAAGAACAGAGTATCCATGTGTGGTTGAACTCTTCGAATTCGTGCATTCGGTTTTCTCAGGCTCTGTCACGCACAGACGTACTTCCGTCACAGACTGCCACGTCACATGCTACAATTCTGGGCCCTCTAGCGGCAAAGGGTAGCATCTTGCGCCAGCGAAGCGGAAATCGAACGAGAAATATGCATGACTTTTAATACTTCTTCAGATATTGAGAATAGAATAAAAAATTCGGAGGCATTACTTTTCAAAACGTCCTCGTATTAGACACAAAGAACACGTACGGACAATGACGAATGAGTGTACGCAATTGACAAACTGCAAGGAAAGATGGAATCTTCGGATATCTACCCACACTACATTATAGTAGTTTACGTTGAATCATTTCCCATTCGCCGCACAAAGCTATGATGTTCTGGAAGGCTTAATAAATGTCACAAGCGTCATCGCAAAAATGTCCCTTCCTATACTGCTGATTACGAAAACCGCAACGCTAGGAAGGATAGCAAATAACGAAATTTTACTTATTGGGCATACACAGTAGCGAAGGAAGAATACATGAGTAAATTTCTAAGTGATTTAAGCGAATGCATAGTGCGGAATATAGGCCACAGAGCTGCTACCTGTGGCAGAAAAAATGACTGTAGTCCAGCTGGGCATCTATTCGAAGTGGATTTGGATTATGGCAGATGCGGGAATATTACACGCTGCTTCAACTCTGTGCCAGATTACGTGAGTTGCAATGGCTACTAGTGAGAGTTTCTCGGCAGCCCATGACCAGATGTTTTTGTGTGTCAGAGACCTGAAAAAGATGTTGGCCAAGTTAACAGCTGAACACCCTCTTCATTGGGCTAGATTAGGACAGCACGAACAGCATACAGTCTTTAGTTATTTTATTGAAAAAGAGCTGCACGAATGTCTCTTACAAGGGGACCGCACCTACTCATCATCACCAGTTTCGTCCAGATTTATCTTACATCCAGGGCTTGGCCAGAAACGAAAGTGAGATAAGCGGGAGCTCCAGATGTCCAAGTGATTACAAAAAAAAAGAGCATTTTTGGCGTCGGTCAGGCGATGCATGAGCCGTTCATGTTAGTGTGGTTTCCAGCTAGCGGCTGACGTAGTACAAAACGGTTATCGGACGGTCGTTGGATCGAGTCCCTATGCAGAAAGTGTTTTCGTTTTGAATTTTAACGTTATTTATACCGCAAATAAACCGAAACAGTGCTCATTATACCGTATTTATCAACATTTTCATAAAAGGCATGAAAAGGAAAGGCAAAGGAAAAATAGGAAAGCAAACACATTCCCAAGAAGGAATTGTAGTTACAGCATCCATGAGGGCGCTACAAATAAACTTCGAGGAAACGATTTTAACACATACACAACTTCGTATACAAAATCAGATCGTTTTATTATTCTAAAGCTGACGATTTACAAGTCCCCGGGCTATACCCAGCAGTCATTTTCTCGGCATCTTTTATGCGTTATAAACGGCGCCTTTTACAATTAGACTACGTGTTTCTTTTAAAATTTCTGTAGAAGAACAAACTTGGTTTACATTCATCAGAGATTCTCTGTCATCACGTTTTGCAGCAAATCACGCGTAACACTTCTCAAAGGTGAAAATGAAACTAATGTAGTACCAAGTCTTGTACGGTTAATTACAGTCCCGTCTTGAAAAGATATTTGCAGAGTACTCGTGGACGCTATAAGTACAGTCCCTTCTTAGAAATGTATGTGCTATCCCAAATTTTCTTTTGTCTTTCCTTTTCATGCCTGTTATGGATATATTAAGAAATACTAGATATTAATCATTTTCGTTTATTTCCATTGTAAGTAACGTAAAAATTGAAAGTAAAGTAAATTAATACATTATTATTAAAAAATCAGGTTCGCCAAGAACGCTTGTAACTATTATCCGTTTGAATAACTCTGTGTTGTCATCAACGGATCTTGTAATATACCGACAGAAGTACATGCTCTTTACAAACCCGCAAGCCACATACTGATGTTGAGTCAGTTAAAATGAAAAGTAGCAAGGTACATCAGCATGGCAAACATAAAATACCACAAATATAAATCATGTTAAGCTGATCACATCTCGACGAACCTGATTTGTAGCAATAATATGACAATTCATATCGCCCCCAAGAACAGCTGACACAGTGTCAGATATATACAAGGCGTTTCAAAAAGAATGACCTGACTTCAGAAATTATTTTTTGATAAAAGCATAATACAAACATGGGATGAAGTGCAAAATACAAAACCTTAAAATCTTAGCTATGCTATTACAAATGCTGTGTGTGTCCACCAGTAGCAGTACAAGCAACACATGGATGATAGCTAAATTCGTCATAAACTTTCATAATGTACCGTTTTTACAGTAGCTATGGTGGCTGTTATTTTGTTGTCGCTTTTTCTGAGTCAGGTTCCGTACTAGACTTGAAGCGCGTATAGCCGTTGCTGGTGGACATTTTGAACACAATCTGTGACAGTCAGTTGTTTCGTTACTGGTGAAAATTAACATAGTTAGTTTATGCATTTATGTTGTTCTTTACTGTGTCCCACCACAGTATTGTCGCAGTGCACTCAAGTAACACACAAGCACATAATAAAACAACATCGTATCTAGCAACAACGCAGGCTGAATGTCACAAACAATTGTCGATGCAGAAAGTTCTTAAAATGCGGTATCTGGGAAAAGATGAACACTTGAATCCTGCTCGAAACATCAGTGACATTATAATTTACCCTACTTTTAATCTGTTAATGTCAAGAGCCATTTTTCCATTTAACAAAGTGTAAGTTAGCACAAAAAATGCACTTTCTACGTATTATCACATCCTGATAATTGGCTAACAACACGAGCCCCTGACTACCAACCATTATGTGAGAACCGCACATCAATAGCATTTTCCATTTTCTCAGTTTTGCGGTGCAGGTTTTTAGGTGATTCGCCCTGTATGTTGTATATGACCTGTCTTTCCTCATAGCTTACTCCCAGCTTTCTCAGAATTTCCACCATCTTACTCTAAATTATGTTATGGAATGCTTTTTCTACGTCGACAAAAATTTTATGAGCTTATCTTGATTATTCTTCAGTCTTGCTCCCATCATCAAATGCAACGTCAGAAATGGGTTTCTGGTGCCTTTACCTTTCCTAAAGGCAAACTGATCGTCATATGACGGATCTCCTATTTTCTTCCCTTTTCTTCTGTATATTGGCTTGCCAACAGCTTGGACGCATGAGCTGTTAAGCTGAGTGTGCGATAGTTCTCGCACTTATCTGCCCTTGCTTTGTGTTTTACCTTATGGACCTACTAATCAGTCTACTGACGAATCAAGACATCGGCGACTGCAACTAGAGCGCCTAGGATGCGACACCTAGCCACTGCGGGCAGTACTCGGGCCTCGTCTTCCACCCACAGCCACTGCCGGCAGCCGGCTCTGGCAGCCACGCCCTCCAGGACGCGTCACCAGGTTTTCCCGCCTCACCCTCCCCCCTCCACTCCGCGCCCGTAATTCAATGCCCAAATATAAATAGCGCGGCGCCGGCTAATTTCCCCAGCGAGCGCGCATCAAATCAAGTTGCAGTCTGGCCGCCAGCTCCTGAATATTTGAGTTTGTCATCTCTGCGATTTTTATTACGAAATATATCACCTGCCCCAGAGCTGAATAGTTACCAAAAAGGATTAAAAAAGCATATCGAATTGCTTAATCACGCATGCAAATTTATTGAGTGAAATCCCTGAAGAAGTGGACGAACCTGGTTTCGCGTAAACTGCAGATGCCACTGGGGTACTTGTGCGTTCTGCCACATATTGAACATTTGTACTGCATATCGTAATGTATTAATTATGGTAGAAAGAGCGGGCTTATTGTACCAGAAACAACCCAAGAGGTTTCCTCTCTTTCATATACGCAAGATCAATAGAGACTGTACCACGAAAATGCCTGTTTACATAGCTGCTATTGAGTACGTTCTCCAATAAATAATGGGTGTATGATAATAAAATCTATACTAATAATAAATCTATAAAACAGTCGTGTCTCTCTCTTTGTCTATTAGAACTCTCTAATCTCCAAAACTTCTACACAAATTTTCATGAGGTTTTTGCTGGTAACTTGACTATAGCTTGGGGCACCACATAGGATTGATTAAAAGACACCTTACTTGAAACATTTTTCCGTATCACAGTTATAAATGCGCAACTAATTCTTGTCTGTTTCGTTTAACCAACCCGCTGGGCCGATTTCGGTGCAACTGGTATGGAGATTGCTTGAACCTTGATGAGGAATATAGGCTACATTAGTAGGTAGTAAAAGATACTCATTTCATGAATATTGGAAGGATTAGCGAAAATTATTTACTCTTTCAAACACTTGGTTTTTATTTGACTTTTTGTCTTCATCATATTTCTGAAAATATGATTATTGGTTGCTATGTGCTAACCCATAGGATCCAAATTAATGAATACAATGATAATAGTCTTCAGTCTCACCAAAGATAATGTATTCGTCTACGGAAAATCAGCAACTGTATTGATATTTAAAATAATTCATTTATTGTTAAATCCCAGTTGCAATTTTTTTAAAGAAAAAAATAGAAAATTTCAAAAAATGTGCTACTGAATCTGAACAATAAATGAGAATTAATTTAAATGTTCAGTGTGTTTAATACACACGTCCACACTTTTTGTTGCATAGTGTACACATTGTATAAAGTATAGCTCCTTCAGTAGCATGATGCGTCGATGTATGCCCTGTGTATGCGTTGCTCCGCAGTGACGCATCACTGGCCAGTGCATCGTTCACTGGAACAGCTTGGAAGGGCGGAGAGTGGGGTACAAGTCATGAGCTATGCCTACCCAGACAGGTAGATACGTTATGGCAGCTGATGTTATTGCATGTACGGTAGATTACTTACTCACCATCACTCATCGTAACGAAATTACTGATATGCAAGTGCAGCTGTGGGTATAGGTACTATTATATATACTGATCATTAATGACCATGTTTGATAATGATATGTGGTACATCGCATTATTGGAATGCCTCTCACGTAATTTATTGTTGTCTCAGTCAGAAGTCTCTGTACACGTTCATACATGTAATTTTCACATTACTTTCGGAAATTATCCTATCTGTGGAACCACCATGTAATTTTAAATTATATATGGAGGTCTTCTAAATTATTATCAGAAATTACGTCCAAAATACTCTACTCTGTGCGCCACTGATTTTCAGTTCCTTAGGACAACAAAGAATCTTTCCCTCTTAGACTGAACTTATTAGAAAGTTTAGTTTGCTTAGTTTCACATTTTCTCAGCTATTAGCAGCATGTATCTTAATAATCAGGAACCAACCATTTCACAAGCTCTTTGACATAATTCATATTTTATACAGGTAAACTGAAACTGTTTACAGCGTTCCACAGTGGTGTACGGCAAGTGGAGACGAACAATTTGATATAAGACATAGCCGGGGAGCCGGGAAACAACCTCAGATTGAACAAGACACACGTCAGTTTTATAATTTGCGTATGTGTTTTTGTGTTGGGGCTTATGGGCGCTCAACGTCGAGGTCATCAGCGCCCTGACATACATTAAAAGAAACGAATGTGGACAAACTTAGTAAAATGGAAGTATACACGCAAAGAAAGCGGGAAAAGAAGAAAAATGCTGTATAAGAAAACAAAACGTAAAGAAAGCGAGAAAGGAGCGTCAAGGAAGCCACAGGAAATTGTCACTGGCTGGCCACTTACATAAAATATGGGCGAGCCAGTCACCCTGTGAACAAATTAACACTTTCTCCCTAGAATCTTGGTGAAAACGTTGGACAAGTCACAGAACTTTAAAACTTAAACCACATTCGTTTGAGTATTTCCTAAAAGAGATGGCAAGATCCACCGGCAAGTCAGCCGCGGCCCGCTGGTCATAATATAAAACGCAATCCAATAAAATGTGGCGCACAGTGACCTAGACGCCACAAACGCCACACATTGGAGGGTCCCCTCGCCGGAGCAGGAAGGCATGTGTCATAGGGCTGTGGCCTATCCGAAGTCGAGTGAGGAGAACCTCGTCCCGCCTACGGGGTGGAAGGAAGTACACTACACATGCGTTGTGGGCTTGACTAAACGGAGTTTATTGTCAGTCATTTCCAGCCGCTCATCCTCCCACCGACGCATGACTCGTGAGCTCAACAGTGAGGTGAGTGTGTGCAGGGGGATGGCACACTGAAAGACTTGTGGATCGAGACACGCCTCCTTCACTGCGAGATCTGCCCTTTCGTTCCCAGCAATTCCGACGTGCCCTGGAACCCAGCAGAAAGCCACCTCCTTCCCCAGTAGCTTTAGTTGGAGGAGGGCGTCCTGGATGGTCTAGAATATTTTATCTGTGAGATACAAACGTTGCAATGAGTGAAGGACACTTAGTGAGTGAAATTTAGGACGGGAAGAATGTCTCATCTGTTCCATTGCCCGCAAGATCGCAGACTATTCTGCATCAATGACAGTAAACGGTTGAGGCAGTCGGACCTTGAGTACAGGATCCAGAAAAGCAAAAGAGCAACGAACGGAATCCTCCAGTTTCGATCCATCCGTAAAAACAGCTACATAGTCGTGATGCTCAGATAAAATTGCAGAAAACGTTGCATTAAAAACGGTGGTAGGAGCGCAATCTCTCTTGTACCGCACCAAATCTAAAATCACTCTACCCCTCTCCAGTAAACAGGGTGGCATGCGGTTAAAACGCTGGATTTGGGGCTGTAAGAGCTACACACTGAGGGACTCCAGGACACGTTGCACGCGGATCCAAAACGGCATCGTGGCTCGGGGACGGTGGGAAAGTGCACTACTATGCCTGTGGCGTTAGAGAACGAGAGGATATTAAAATCTCACACGACGAGCATGTCCATAATTTTGTTGGCTTTTGTAGGCTAATTTGATTTTCATTTCTCAGATATTCATTACACTATATGTGTCATATCATCTTAATAGATTTCATCCTCATCAAACAATTCATTTCATTTCAGCGCATTTAATTTGTGGCATATTAGGCCAGTCATCCTCGACTTCATACCCCCGGTCATGCTATTCCCATGTACCTCGTCGAAACACCAATGACAGTTAAAGTTTGAGCTACGTCTGGAGGAGTGCTCGCTTTGCCTAATGGCTATGGCGCAGCTCGTGATGAACAGGAAACACGCGTTCGAATCTCGATCTGGCACAAATTATATTATCAAACATTCCCAAGTGAATACTTCGTACATTCCTGAAATTAAGCGTGAATATATGCTTTAGAAATCTCCATCTTCCTCACGAACTATAAAAGTTGAGTTGGGTGGGAATGGGTTACTTTGGGCTATGTCATGTTAGGATAGCTTAGAGTAGGTTAGGTTAGGTTGGGTTGGATTTGACTGTGTTAGGTTGTGATCGAAATCGGAAGGCACTGTTTATACTATTCTTCGATATGCAGGATATCATTCCACAACAAGCGCCACATATTGTTGGAATGAACGGATATTCATCAGGGTATTTGACTACAAGCCTTCTTAAGTCAGGCCAGTTCTGATTAGTAAATTTATCACGTTCCTCGTATGTGCCTCATCGTGCAACCCGTCAATTTTTACCATTTTTGAAAATTAACCATGTGTTTAAAGGAGTCCTTCACGATATTTGAAGACATAACGGCCAAAACGACCAAGTACCAGGCCAGTCTCAGGTAAAACGCCAAGCAGTAATTTCTCCAGGATTTGCAGAAACGATTGCAGGCGTAAGTAGCTTCAAATGGTCCTATCTTGAAGGCGACTACCATCACATGAACGTATTTGATAAGTTCACAAATTCGCACTGCCCCTCTCTTTTCATTTGTGGCTGATCTTGTCTCATCTGGACTATGAATATTAGTGTTATTGCGGTGCAATGATTTGTATCAATTTTAAGAGTGGTTACAGAAAGGTGAGGACAGTGTAAAATTCCGGCAAATGGGTACTTCTAGCAAATGGCGCCCAAGGTTGTCGAGGTTTTCGACGTCAACATCTGATTTACGGATTACCATCAATCATCACCAGAGTCAAACAAGTATGACTCCATTCTACGACAGACTGTAGTGAGGTTATGGAGCTGAAAGACATCGCTGGAGAGTCCTGTGATGGAACCATCACCTCCTCTATACCTTTAGGCTGTGCCCATTACCGATCTTGAAAAATTTATTATATCACCAGAAGTAGAGTTAGAGACTCTGTCTATGAGAGCTAATGAGAGGGCCCACTTGCTATATACCTGAAACATTCCGTTCGACAGTGCCTCGGAGTCTGTGTCATTCTGTGCTGTCACCTCAAGGTCGCGGTCTGAATTCCCGTACTCTAGGCTATGCGCGGCGAATGCGAGACAAACATTACGCTATTCCTTTAATATAAGACGTTTATTGGCGGACACCGATTAATTCTCTGCTCTGTTACATTACAAAATTATTCAAAAATAAGGGTCGCCAGCGAAGATTTGACCTGAAGGACACGTTAGAAGTTTATAACTGCGAAGTTAATAATTGAAAGCCCTATAGATATCCCACTTTCAGGAAAGATTCCGAGATTCGACCAAAGGACTGGAATACATTACTAGAAAATAAAAAAAGGACCACGACGCAAGTGGCTACACTTGCACGGGACAAAACGAGTGGGCAGTTAAATTTACCACCAAAAGCTTTCGTAAGTAACACCGAATGACATCAAGTTACGAAATTTGGACAACGAATGTTGATTCTACCCTGAAAAACAAGTGAAAAAGATCACGAAACGTAACATATTGTAACTACCATATAATACATTTATTATATGTATAAAAAAACACATTACAGGCCACTGAAGATGCTTCACAAATAAAAGAAACGAAACGCATATGCCAATAACAAACTGCCTTCAATTAGTTGCATGAATGGAACATAAGTCCATGAATTTTGAAGCAACTAAGGAATGACGGAAAACAGAAAAAAATTACTATTTCTTTTTTGATTCCTTCACATTTATCATGTAACCATTTCGCCTTAAGTTTCCCTGCACTTCCTATTCATTTGATTCCTAAGTGACTTGTATTTTTGTATTCTTGAATTTCCCTGAACGTTTTTGTACTTCCTTCTTTTGTCGATCAACTGAAGTACTTCTTGTGTTACACATGGTTTCTTCGCAGCTACATTCTTTGTACGTATCATTTTCTCTCCAACTTCTGTGACTGCCCTTTTTAAAGATAATCATTCCCCTTCAACTGAACTGTCTACCAACCTAACTATCGCAAGATATATAGCCTCAGAGAACTTCAAACATATCTCTTCATTCCTCAATACTGCCGTATCCCACTTTTTTGCGCATTGACTGTTCCTGAATAGTCTCTTAAAGTTCAGATGTAATCTAATTGAGATCTTCCTGCACCTCCCGACCCTTCCCAAGTATACCTCCCAGTCTTGTGATTCTTGAACAGATTATTCGTTATTGCCGTCTTAAATTTATTGCAGAACTCAATTAGTCTTACTGCTCTCTTATTCATATTACCAACGCCATATTCTCCCGTAACCCTTTCTTCTACTCCTCCTACAACTGCATTCCAATCCCGCATGACTATTAGATTTTGACCTTCCTTCACGTACTGAATTACCGGTTCGATATCCTCTTACACTTTCTCTGTTCCTTCATTTTCTGCTTGCAAAGTCGGCATGTATACCTGAAATATTGTTCTCGGTGTTGGTTTACTGTCGACTCTAATGAGAAGAATCCTGTAACTGAACTACTCACAGTAACTGCCCCATACTCGTCTGACCAGAAATCCTTGTCTTCTCTCCATTTCACTTCACTGACGCCCACGATATCTACATTGCGCCTCAGCATTTCCGTTTTCAGGTTTTACAGCCCCCCCCCCCCCCTACAAACTTCTCAAACTTCTAACATTGCATTCCCCCAACAAGTAGAGCGTTGTCTTTCATTACTTTTCATATTCTTTCCTCCTGGCGACCTCTCCCTTGGCAGTCCCCTCCCAGACATCCGAATGGGGGACGAGTCCGAAATCTTTCGGCAATGAAGAGATCATCATGACACCTTTCCGATAGCAGGCGACATGTGCTGTGGATACACGTTATGTGTAGTTAATGCAGTGGATTCCATTGCCTTCTGCATCTTCATGCCACTGATTATTGCTGCAACCACTACCCATGTAGCCGGCCCATCGAGTTCTCGCAAAACAAAAAACCCCTTCTCTTTGCAAGCGGTAACTGGTCAGTGCGACTGCAATAACAGGACTAGCTCTGATGAGTGGACAAGAAATGATATCTTACATGCTATATTTCTCGGAAAGTCACTCATTTCTTTGCCGAATACGTCAGATGGTATTTCCTCTTCGGAAGAACCAATTGTAAAATTGTAATCCGGGAAACTTTTCAGTGACTTGATTGAAAACGTAGGAAGAAACGTGACCAACTGTGTTGACAAGTAAGAGCACGAGGAAAACCGCGAAACGAATCGCTACTACCACGAACCACTATTACAACGAATCAAATCGGAAATGAAATACATAAAACGGAGAGACAGGGGGGAGGGAGAGAGAGAGAGAGAGAGAGAGAGAGAGAGAGAGAGAGAGGACGTGGAAAGGTTCGCCTGTGACAGCTTCGTGTTTCCGACTCAAAGTATGGCAGCACAGAACATGGCCGCAGCCGGCAGCTGGCATCTGGCTGCGACCGCAAAAGTTACAAATTCAATTACGTCGAATTAAATTCGAGTATTAGCCGACGCAAGTCTATTTCGGCGTAAACAGCAATGTTGGCTCTCGATTCACATCCAATTGCAGAAATTAATTGGTGTAAATGCGGCGCTAATTAACAGCGGGCTCGGCCAAAGGGACGCGGCGGCCCCTTCCCTTCCCGTCCCTCGCGAGCAGCGCCCGCCGCACACCGCCCGGTGCTCACTGCCCACTCTCCGCTGCCCAGTGGCTGCTACGGCTCCGTATAATAACAGCCAGGCTACTGTGCGTCTCGGACACCGTATCAAAGTAGTTGCGTCCGACAGGCACCAAAATACAAAACTGCCTATTCCTGGCGGCTTTAATCCATGAACTAGGTCACATGTACAACCCGACGCCCCAACATGATGGAGGCTATATGCACGTTAAAATATTACATACTTTTGATTTGATGGAATTACAATTTTCTTGAGACATATTAGGGTCAACTTTATTTTCGATAATGATAGAAGCTATAGTGACGTATAGCCAGGATTTGAACCCACATTTTGTGTGGCTTAGCATATGTACTATTACACCACCGTGGCAACAGAACTAACACAGCTCCTCAAACTACCACCATGCAGCGCTCCACCGGCTAGGGTATCCCGCACAGTTGTTTTACCCATACTACTATCGTGATGTAGTGGTTAGCATATCTGCCTAGTGAGCAGCGGACCCAGATTCAAGTCCTGGCTGTGGCACAAATTTTAAATAAACTCTTCAGCTTCTATCATTACCGAAGATTACATACTTCATTCATATGGTAAATACAAACATCAAAAAAAGTTTTGCATCACCCCGGTTCCCAGAACACCTGAAGATAGACGTTGACTGTGGATATTGTATCACAGACACAATCCCTTTGACTGTTCGAGATCTCACTAAACCCGCCCAAAAATCAACCATGGATGAGCACCGCCTATTGGAAGGAGGGTTCCGGCAGCCGATCAGTTCCAGTCATTCCACCAGGAAGGAGGTACATGGCTAGTGTTTCCAACAATGCCTAGACTGTCAATACCGCGGTTCGATCGCGTCCGCATTGTTACCTTGTGCCAGGAAGGGCTCTCAACAAGGGAACTGTCCAGACGTCTCGGAGTGAAACAAAGCGATGTTATTCGAACATGGAGGACAGAGAGACAGGAACTGTCGATGACATGCTTCGCTCAGGCGCCCAAGTGGTACTACTGCAGTGGATGACCGCTACCTACGGAATATGGCTCGGACGAACACTGACAGCAAAGCCACCATGTTGAATAATGCTTTCCGTGCAGCCACACGACGCATATGCCTTCAACCAGTGTCGCATATGCCTTCAACCAGACAATTGTCGGAGATGTGTTTGGTGGCAACCCGGTCAGGCTGAAAGCTTTAGACACACTGTCCAGCGAGTTTAGCAAGGTGGAAGTTCTCTGCTGTTTTGGGGCGGCATTATGTGGGGCTGAGGTACGCCGCAGGTGATCATAGAAGGCGTCGTAATGGCTGTGCGATACGTGAATGCCATCCTCCGACCGATAGTGCAACCATATCTGCAGCATATTATCGAGGCATTCGTCTTCATGGACGACAATTTGCGCCCCCATCGTACATATCTTGTGGGCGACTTCCTTCAGGATAACGACATCGCTCGACTAGAGTGACCAGCATGTCCTCCAGACATGAACCCTATCGAACATGGCTGGAACAGATTGAAAAGAGCTGTTTTTCGACAACGTGACCCACCAACCACTCTGAGGGATCTACGCCGAATCGCCGTTGAGAAGTGGGACAATCTGGACCAACAGTGCCTTGATGAACTTGTGGATAGTACGCCACGAAAAATACAGACAAGCATCAATTCAATAAGACTTGCTACTGGGTGTTGGAGGTACCGCTGTGTATAGTAATATGGACCAACACCTAAACGTCTCGCTTTATGGTGGTACAACATGCAATGTGTGGTTCTCATGAGCAATAAAAAGGGCGGAAATGATGTATATATTGATCCCTACTCCAATTTTCTGTACAATTTCCGAAACTCTCGGAACCGAGATGATGCAGAACTTTTTTGATGTGTGTATATGTATCAAGCACTCTAATCCATATATGTGACTGTACATTTATTTTGATACATTGTATTTTTTCTTTTTTATCTTATTAAATGATTTATCAGAGTATTAACTGTACTACACAGCGGCCAGAGACGGCAACTAACGAGCCACACCATTAGACTTATCTAGATGTCATGCTATCAGTTTTTTGACATAGCAAACTATGTTCGTTTTCTTCCTTCCAAATATCTGCGCCTTTTCTCTATCTGATGTCAAGGTACAAACATGTAAGTGGCATAGTCCTGTACTTGGTCGAAGTTGATATTATTGTAATCTTGATACAAACTGGATTTATTTAAGAGCACCTTACTGTACATTCCTCGTTTTTTGTGTATTGAATATAATTTTGACGAAAGAGAAATGCCGAAGTCAGCCGCATGAGGACACTGGAGTACCTGTAATTCAATGGCGACAAGTGGAACTTTGTGCCGGACCAGGACTCGAACTAGAATTTCCCACTTTACTGAACTGGAATATTTGGGCACGCTTCATGTCCAGCCAAAATCCTCAACTTGTCGCACACCACTTCCACAGAGCCCACCCACCCCTCCTGATCACTATCCTCATTGTTTTCAGCATTTAGAATGAGAACGTGGACATGGGCATCCTAAAAAAGTTGTGTGCGGACAAGTTGAGAATTTGGGCTGGGCGTGAAGAAGTCTGATCGGCAGATGCGGCCCGTCACGACTTCCTCTCTTGTACCATTCTCTTCATCTCAGAGTAGCACTTGCAACCTATGTCCTCAATTATTTGCTCTACGTATCCTAATCTCTGCCTTCCTCTACAGTTATTGCCATCTACAGCTCCCTCTAGTACCATGAAGTCATTCCCTGATGTCTCAACACGATGTCCTATCATCCTGTACCTTCTCATTGTCAGTGTTTTCCACATATCCTTTTCCTCTCCGATATTGCTCAGAACCTCCTCATTTCTTACCTTACCACTCCACCCAATTTTTAACATTTGCCTGTAGCACCACATCTCAAATGCTTAGAGTCTCTCCTATTCCAGTTTTCCCACAGTCCTTGTTTCACTACCACACAATGCTGTGATTCAGACATACATTCGCAGAAATTTCTTCCCCAAATTAAGGTTTATGTCTGATACCATGCTAGTTGGCTTTTGATGCCTTCCTAGGTCCGTCCGTCATTGGTTATTTTGCTGCCCAGGTAGCAGTATTTCTTAACTTCATCTACTTCGTGACCATCAATCCTGATGCTAAGTTTCTCGCTGTTCTCAGTTGTGCTACTTCTCATTACTTTCGTCTTTCTTCGATTTACTCTTAACCCGTTTTCTGTACTCATCAGATAGCGGAAGCAAACGTATTATAAGTACTAATTATTTTAACGAAATTACAGCTACAAACAGTTTACGTCTATTGAGGTTATTACGGTATTTTCTAAATTGTAGGGCCCTGTATTACTCTCCTCACATTATTGTGCACTTTTAAAATCTATACGGTATTTTAGTTCTGAATAAGATGTGTTTTTCATTTTTTCCCAATAATCGCGTAAGAAAAACGATATATCAATTAGCCGAACGACAGAGCTAAATTTTTTCGTTTTTAAATAAAGCTTCATTTAAAAAGAGGCAATTTTTAAACGTAAAATATGAGTTATTTTAAAACAGTGTATTATTACAGAAAATGAGAAGAAAGATCAATGCTATTTTAATAAAAATCTTGACAGAAACGAGCAACAAACACATGACATATTAATTTGTACAGCATTGCTGAGACAATGTTCATGTTGCCGTGTGTCGCGGCTTAAGATAGAGTGTACGTGCAGCGTGGAAGACTCGCCCCCACCTCGTCTGTACGGTAATTTCTCGCTTTCGTAGCAGCACATCTGTTGTATTGCAGAATGCCACCAACCCTTGTCTGAAAACATTCTTACGAAGTGACGAGACAGTGAAGTACAATGCCTCATTTGCTTTAAAACAATGAAGATTTCTGTGCTATTTCTATTAAATAATAAAAGACGAAGGAAGTTATGGTAACAATAATAAATTAAAAACTTAACAACTATTCATTCATAATGCGCAATAAAAATAAAAATCCGCTGCCAGGTCTACATAATATGCTTTTATCTGCTTGTAGTCCTTAACAATGGACAAATTAAGATGAAAAACAGACTTCTTCAACCTCAGTTGTCACCTTTGAGCACTGACTATTCGCAATGCCCCAATACTGAAATGATCACTGATTACAACGTGATTTTCAGCAGTGTTTCTAAAAGTTAGAATCAATACGAGAATACTTGTGATTTTTTCTAGTGTTCAACTCCTTACTACTTTCCGAGAATAGCAGCGAACGGTGGACAGAAGAGGTTTTCTTTTGGTTCCCTCTTTAATTCAATATTTTTAATCTGGGTACTTGAAACTGAGTCTAAATTTTTCAATTTTTGTTCCATTTCTACGTTTATTACAGGAAATAATAGGAACAAAAACCCGGCAATCGTCGGTTATTTCAGAAACCGGTTGTTTGGAGCGGTTTTAACAAACACGTTAAACTGGCGTGAAAAAAAAAAAATAAAACGATGTAACCGAAAACCGATTGTTTGGGCGACAACCGCCAACACTATTTGTGCAAGTAACTTGACATCCGCTACTGATGTTACTGTGAATTCGGTTGTCCAGGTAACAAATCGCTTTATCTATGAACGTCTGCAAACACAGCTGCTGCCAAAGCTTCAAACCTGAACAATCATTGTGTAGTCTCCTATTATAACATCTAATGAGCAACTTAGTATATGTTGGAATAGGAAACCAGAGGGTGGACGGCGTGCCAGGTATTTATCCGGCAAAATGTCTGAATAAATAAAACGACGTTAATAGAAACAGATTTTGTGGGCTCTTATGTGTCATCAGTTCTTTGGAGTCATACCCAACTTAATTCGTTTCTCAAAACGCAGGCATCGATTTCATTCTTTTCTGCCACTTTGGAAGACAAGTATTGTAGTGCTACATCCGCGACAGAGGTAGGACAAAAATCCTCTACGCCTGCTTTACGTGTACTTCTTTACGAGAATGCTTCCCCTTTTCTTCTCTGACCAAATGTTTCCCACGCCATGAAGTCTGAAATAAAGGGGTTCAGGAATGTATTTGGAATGAATACATTTTCTGCATCCACAAGTGCATCTACATCCATGCTCCGCGAGCCACGTTATGGTTTGTGAGAGAGGGTTCTTTATGTTCCTTTGTCACTTTCGATCTTTCCTGTTCCATTGCAAATGTTACATATGAAGGACGACTGTTGGTAGACCTCTGCGTGAGCTAGATTCTCTCTAATTTTAGCTTTATAGTCCTCTTCCGATATTTGCGTAGGAGGACGCAATATATGAATTGCCATTTATAGTAAAGTACATTGTTAAAATTTTTGCAGGAAACATTTCGTTAAGGCGCATATACATTAGACCAAAGAAGGCTAACAAAAGACAGCCAATGTATTTGGCCGAACGTTGGTCCCAACGCTTTGGCATTCGGTCTCTCATCCTCACGAAACCTAAAGATCACGACCAAGTGACTCGGCCACATAGAATCACAGGTGACCGAGAAAATGTAGAGGTTGCTCTCATTTAGTTACTGTTATAAAGTAGCATTTTAATTACAATTTCACCAGCAAGGGAAGAAAACTAATTAGCAGTCATTTCATGTGCAATATTTATTTTACTACAAGAAGCTGATCATTAGAAAAAGAAGAAAAAGGAACGACGCTGGCGGAAACAAGAAAAAAAGTAAGATGTGGTGGGACAAAATTAATGCTGACCTTCAAGCTGAATTGGAATATGGGCTGTTCCGTAATCTCTTCTGAATGAAAGGTAGAAATTTCTAATCGTTATGGAATTGTGTGGGCTGTATAATATATAGGGATGATACTTCTTTTAGGAGAGCTATACGAGGAATTTGTTGCTCAACTTGACTAGAAGAAAGAGTCGGTTGGTAGGACATGTTCTGGGGCATCAAGGGATCACCAATTAAGTACTGGTAGGAAGCATGGTGGGAAACCAAGAGATTAATACACTAAGCAGATTCAGAAGGAAGTAGGTTGCAGTAGCTATTCGGAGGTGAAGAGGTCTGCACAGGGTGAGCAGGATGGAGTGCTATTTCAAACCAGTCTCTGGACTCAAGACCACAATAAGAACATCTGCAGCGGAAAGATTAATGGTCACTCTGAGACAATTAGCTGATAGGGATTCATATGGCAGCATAATGTACACATTTTAAACATCAAAACCGTTCATTTGCAACATTGTACCTAAAAGCAAACTGTGTCGATATGTAGACATCATCAGCATCCCTCCCAGTTTTTTTTCTTCCCTTTTCAATAAAGACACCTTTACTTTTTCAAATTTTGCACACTACGTTCTAACAGATCACTTATATCATTCTTAGCGTCTGAACTTTTCGATTTGTTTTTATAATCGCGGGTTGAAGTGTCCTATAAACATTCCTATTCGTTATAAAATTTTAATGTTGACTCCATATTCCATCCCATACTATAGTGTCTTTAAACACAATAAATACACAACTCTTCAATAGACACAGCAAATCCCTACTCAACCAATGAACATTCGGCCTGATGTCCACACAAAGAGAACGGTCCCAAGGCCAACCCACAGCCAACGCTTTGATGTTACCGCCGTCAGTCCGTATCGCAATCGAAACCAACCGTTTCAGTGGATCGATTTGCCACCCGTAAACACTAAGCAAATCTCGGCCAACGAAACTGTTGGTTGTCGTTCGCTGGCATTCGATGGCTTCGTGTGCACGCACCTTACGCACAATTGCTCTCCAGTAGCTTCTGTCACTGGAGTCGTATGACCATCTGTGAAGCTTTCGTACATACTGAACAACCCTGAGACGAAACTCACTGATCTTCTTCGCGTCCTTCATTTCCTTCATCAGTCCTAACTGGTAAGGGTACCAGACTGAAGACAATACTCAAGTGCTATGTTGTAAGTGTGATAACTGCCCATCCACCTATTTTAAGTGAATCGCAGAGACGCAAAGGACACTTGTGTCCCCTTCTGAAGGTGTTCTCATTAAGACCACACTTTTTCACATCTCGTCTGAAAGTTTCGCTGTGCTCTATTCACGAAAATGTTAGAGATGCTGCCTTCTAGGAACACACATCCTATTTACACATGAGAACAACTTTATGCATGCCCGTTATTTTACCACTTGTATCAGTGGCGTTAGAAAAATCGAGTAACGACATGCAATTGCTATTACATGCCATCTAAATGGTTCTCTAGTGGACATTTTGGTTGAAATAGGTGGCAAACACGTTTAGCATCTGTGCTACTAACAGCACTCTAGCTATCGCAATGGACATGTTGCGTGCACTGTACGTTTGGCTGATACAAGGTCCAGTGGTGCAAGGTCACAATTACTGAACTATATGAAAAAAAGTAAATTAGTTACAAACTACGACGTGAACACACTTTCTTCAACATTAAACGCTACTAAAGATATTCGGATTTAGGTTATGACATGTTCGATACGCCTGCCATCAATTGCGATAATGTGGTGCAGACGAATAGCGAAATTCTGCATGACCCGCTGAAGTGTCGGAACATCAATGCTGTCGATGACCGCCTGAATGGCAATGATTGAAAGATAGCGAGAATGGAAGAGAACGGGCAGTGCTTGACATAGGTAAGGATTCGAACTCCACCTCTGTTTGCATTCTAACTTACCAGTAGGTTTCCACTAGGTAACTCGTCAACACAAGAAACTGACGAGTATGGTTCGATCACATCTTGCTTTGCCGAGTATTTCTCACGAACCTGAGAAAATCGGATTGCATGATTTTTTTCTTTATTTGCTACACTGAGAGTAGCCCTTGGATGACAGCAAACGCTTGTGCTACCACACATAATTTACCAACAAACTCTGAGTGGTTATATGCAGCATACAGTTGAACGTTTTTTATTCGGTAACGCGTCATTTTTGAGCCGTCAGTTATGAACTGTGGAGATGAGTCACCCATTGCTCGGTGGTTGTCATTAAAATGATTTTACCAAATCCTTAGACGTATGTTCCAATAAATATTGAGACAGAGCTCGGTTTTTCGTGAGTCCCCCTGTATGTCTCAGCGATGGTGGAACAAATCTATCGAGCTTGGCTGGATTTCCCAAACAAAGATACGGGGTGACAATTATTGAACTACATGAAATAAAATTGTCATAACTTCTGAAAAGTTTGTGTTACGATGTTCAAACTGCACGGTTGACAACGGGGCATGATAGGAATTAGTAAGCGCATGCGGTAGCGCCTTGTTGTCGGCAATTTGCACGTGAGAATGTCACGGTACAGCGTGCTTGACAGTACAACACTTGTGAAGGCCTACTATGCGAGCAATAACAGCCCAACTGCGGCTCAAAGGTAGTTTGCGACCGAGTTCAAGCTGATGACAACCGGTCGAAGTGTGCTAACAATTAAGAATTTGATTTGCGAGTGTGAGAGAATCGATAGTGTTTGTGATGACAGTGTTGGCAATGTCGGTCGTCCAGAAAGGATGAAAACGCCCTAAAACATCGAGAAGATACGAGATGTGTTTCAAACAAGCCCCAGGAAAGCAATCAGACGAGCTGCACAACAGGTGGAAATCGATCGGGAGACACTGCGACAAATTGTTGCTGAAGACCTGCATCTCTTCCCATACAAAATTCAAACCCATCAGCCATTAGGCTCCAGGGCCATTGAACAGCGGTTGTGTTTCGCCAACACCATTGTTTACAGAACTGACGAACAGAACTTTGATATGAATATGGTATGGTTTAACGATGAAGCCCACTTTCATTTGGATGGGTTCGTCAGTAAGCAAAATTGGCGCATTTGGGGGACTGAGAACCCGAATTTCGCAAACGAGAAGTCGCCCCATCCTCAACAGGTGACTGTGTGGTGTGCATGGCCAGTCACGGAATAATCGGTGCGATATTCCTTGATGGCATGGTGACTACCGAATCGTACGTGAAGGTTTTAGAAGATGATTTCGACAAGATGTGGTTCATGCAAGGCGGAGCTCGACCCCATCGCAGCAAGAGAGTGTTTGATGTCCTGGCGGAGCACTTTGGGAACTGCATTCTGGCTCTGGGGTACGCAGAGGCCACGGCATGGGCCTCGATTGACCGCCATATTCTCCAGATCTGAACACGTGCGACTCCTTTCTGTGCGGCTATATTAAAGGCAGGTGTGCAGTAATAAACCGAAAATCACTGCCATCTTTCAACAGTGACAGCATCAGAAAATTGGTCTCTCGTTGGGAGAAATGTGCTCACCACCAGGGTGACTACGCTGAAAAATGAGTATGTAGACATGAAGAGTAAAGATATAGATTCTTAATAACGTCTGTTTTATTTCAAAAAATTTAAGAGTTATCACATTAAAAACTCTGAGACATTTCTTTTCGGCTCGTATAGGTAGTACTTATTGGCGTATATAATTATTTTTACTGGTGGTCTGGAAATTGTGGATCCGTCTCGGTGAGAAACACCTTTGTTATTTATTCCCCATATTTCAGCGACAAAAATCGCCATCGTCAATGTTGTTTAATTGTTTTTGTATGCAAACACGAACACATGGACGAGTTCGAAGATGAAAAAAAATTACTGGTGGTGCTTACACCCTTGCAAATATTGACGGACGATCATTATCCACGTGCAAAGTATGTGTTTCCATTTTGAAGTGATTTCTTAAACTTTGCAGTGTTGATACACCAGTCTGCCTACCTCTTTAAAAACTGGATGTCATGCATCAAGACCTATGTAATCAAGAAGGGTGAGTTTTTCACAAAATTTGACACAGAAACTTATTCCTTTTATCATGGGCGTGGGTTTTCAGTAAAGGCCACAAGCGTTTTCTTTCTACCTTGCGAAGTGGAGCAGTAGTTAAGAGACTTCAGTCGCCTTTCGAACGAGGAGGGTTGAAATATCTGCTTATTAATCCAGACTAAGGGTTTCTCCGGAGTGCTTTGGCTCATGCTGGGATTTCACCCTCGAACAAGCCGCTGAAAATATGTAACATGTTTGTCAAGTTGAGGTAGTGCCGCATACCTATGGGTTTCGATGGCTACTGGTCGTTGAACAATCCTTTCTTGTTACCTCCTGCTCTCCGATATATCGCCGTCTTAACGAAGCTACAAACGTAACTGCTTGCTTGATAAGCAGATACGCAGGTATCAGGATCGCACAAGCTACTTTAAGCATGATCGAATTTCAATTATGCAAGGTTGCGCAAGCGTATCAACTCTGCATGCTTGAGCGTGTGTAATAGCATTACGTAGGTTTGTACAAACAAACGTCAGTTCAGAGATTCGGCAGGGGGAGATTTCGTACGGTCGTTCGAAGATTTTATTCGCACTTATGAAAATCAGGCATTCCGCTGCGTATGATCATCTCCTTCTTGGTAACTATAAAGAAATTTACTCTGCAACAGAGAAAGACATAGTAGTAAAAAATTAAATTCACCGAAATAAAAATTACCGTAGGGGAAGGATTTTAGGTCTCCTTTGAATACATATGGAAGTTTTCGCGAACTGTTGGCAACTTTGGCCAGTTCCAAATATCCAATGAGTTGCAGAAGCTTCCTTGAAAATTCTTTATTCTGAAGAATATTCCGAAACCCAAATCGAACACAATAAATCTATACTTTGCATATTCTACTAATGTGTAGGTTTTCGACAAAAAATATAGAAACACCGCAGGAAATGCATGGTTGAACACACACTGAAGAGCCAAAGAACCCCCGGGAGCATGCAGAAGTGGCACAACACGACGTGGCATGGACTCGACTAATGTCTGAAGAAATAGTGCTGGAGGGAATTGACACCATGACTCCAGCAGGGCTCTCCATAAATTCGTAGGAGTACGAGAGGCGGAAGATCTCTTCTGAACAGCACGTTGCTAGGCATCCCAGATATGCTCAATAATGTTCATGTCTGGGTAGTTTGGTGGCGGTCCTGGAATCACTCTGTAGCAATTCTGGATGTGTGGTGTGGCGCACTGTCCTGCTGTAATTGCCCATTTCGTTGGAATGTACAAAAGACCTGATTGGGTGCAGGTGATCAGACAGGGTGCTTACGTACGTGTCACCAGTCAGAGTCGTATCTAAACGCATCAGGGTCCCATATCACTCCAACTGCACACGTTCCACATCATTACAGAACCTCCACCAGCTTGAACAGTCCCCTGCTGACTTGAAGGTTCCATGGATTCGTTAGGTTGTCTCCATATCCGTACACGTCCATCCGCTCGATACCGTTTGAAACGAGACTCGTCCGATCAGGCAACATGTTTCCAGTCATCAACAGTCCAATGTCGATGTTGACGGGCCGAGGCGGGGCGTAAAGCTGTGTGTTGTAGAGTCGCCAAGGGTACAAGTCTCTTCAGTCGTCGTTGGTCCCTTTCTTTCAGGATCTTTTTTCCGCCGCACCGATGACGGATATGTTTTACCGGTTTCCTGATATCCATGGTACACTCGTGAAATGGTCACACGAGAAAATCCCCACGCCCAGCAGCAGTAACCGATCTAACAACTGCGCCAGACACTTGTTGTCTTGTATAGGCGTCGCCGAGCACAGCGTCGTATTCTGCCTGTTTACAAATCTCTGTATTTGAATACGCATGCCTACAACTGTTTACTTCGGCGCTTCAGTGTAAATGCACGTACTAGCTAAGTACGCAAATTGCGCTACTGTATTTGACCACGAAAGGCACTTGGTCAATATCCTCAATATGTTTAAAGAGTGAGTCATGGTTAGAACGGTGTTCTGTGTAGTTGTGAGTGCGTTATGTCATAGGTAAGTAAATTCGAATGTAAGCAAATAGTTGGTGCCAGTATGGTGGGTGCTTCAGCAAACAAGATAGTGCAAGTGATCGGTGTTTCAAGAGACAACGTATCGAAGATTTATATGACGATTTTTTTGAAGTGGAAAATCATCATCCGCTAAGTGAAACCGCGTACGAAAGTATATGTTGAGTGATCGTGACGAACCATCATTGAAGAGGAGTGTGTCGCAAAGGGGAGGGCAACTGCAAAAGGCACTGCAGTATTGAATGTTGCACTTGATAAAGCTGTCAGCTCCCGAAGAACACGAAGGTAGCACTATAAGCAGGTAATTTCAGGGCGAATATGAATTCCAAATGCTCATAAACGGAAAAATTAGTACCGAAGCCACCAAACCTGGACTATGAAGAAAGGAAGAACATTTCGGATCTGTCTTCTTGCACATTGTTTAGAAAATCTGGCCGAGTTTACGTCCAGAGAGTGAAAGATAGCGGGGGTCCGATGATGACTGGGGCAGCCATATCATGGTATTCCATGGGTCTCATGTTAGCATCACCGCCAGTTGTGACCATTCTGACGGGTCAGGTCCACCCCATAGTACAACGTTTGTTCTGCAGCTGTGATGTGTTCCAAGACGACAAGGCCCTTGTTCACGCCGGCAGTGGTGGCCGAGTGGTTCTAGGTGCTTCAGTCCGGAGCCGCGCGACTGCTACGGTCGCAAGTTCGAATCCTGCCTCGGGCATGGATGTGTGTGATGTGCTTAGGTTAGTTAGGTTTAAGTAGTTCTACTACGTTCTAGGGGACTGATGACCACATATGTTAAGTCCCATAGTGCTCAGAGCCATTTGAACCATTTGAACCGGAGTTCACAACTATTTTGCAAGCCTGAAGGAAATTCCTTTCGAGATGGGATCAAGGCACTGGAACATCGTTGGACCAAGTGCGTTAATCTACAAGAAGACTACATTGAAATATAAAAGATTTTCAGTGATGTAAGTACTTTTTTTCTATTTCGTTCCAAGAACTTTTGAAACCATCCTCGTATTACATCATAGTTACCTAAGAAAATTACAATTTAGGAGACAGTTAGTGTTAAAATGATTTGAATGGGTGAAGAGGCGGTGTGAGTGATCTTTACTGACTATGAACTAATAACTTTAATTCTGGCGTTACTTGTACTGCAGCAGCCTGAGGCGCTAATGGTGATAATAATAATAATTGTGACTTTAATAACAGTCATGATAGTGGCAATTAAGAGAATAATTATTAGATCTACAAAGTGGATATTTTCTGACATAGCGAGTTCTGTGAAAAGGGAATTCAAGGAGACTACATCGGCAGGAACACTGGGAAATGAGGAAGACTTGTTTGGAAACAGGAATGTACGCGGGTAACGAGTGCGTAATGGGACATGTTAATCTTATTGTTGCTTTAGTAGATATGTCAGTAACAGTCTTCTGAAGCTGTAGATGGTATTTAGTTCTCTCATTTAGTGCGGGAGGTTGTCCAAGAATGAAGTTCCTGTTACTGAGAAGGACTTCGTGAAGACGGCTGAATGATGGAGTTTGACAGAAAGGCTTTTGCCCTGGTGGGAATGTGTGTTTCTACCGTTTTGTTCAGACAAGAGAGTTAATGTCGAGGAGAGATATCAGGGCAGTGGTCACTGATAAGACCGTAGAGACGACAGAGGGTATGGAAATCTCTGCGCTTGTCTGTGCTCAGGCAGAATACCGATGTATATTATGATGACATGTGACACAGATATAACGAACCAAGGCGATCATAGTCCTTTCCAGGCTCCGAGCTTTCCTGAAAAAGGCCTTGTATGATAGTCTCGCTGTATCCAATAATAGGACGCATAAGTGTTTGTACAAGTTTCTTTTCCAGGTCAAGAGGAAAGAGGTTTTTACACTTTTGTAGGGCATGGAGAGATGACGATGCCTTCTTGCATATCGCAGTTACGTATTCAGTCAAATTAGATTTTACTCCTAGACTCATTATCGAAGGAGAGATGTTCACGTTTGTCCCATTTAGGGTTAAAGAATGTACAGATTCTCAATATTTCTGGCCAATAAGCTTAGAATGCCCAAGTAGTACCCCTTGGGTTATGGATGAGTTGAGCTGTAATCCCATATCCTGCGTCCATTTTGATACGGCAAACACAGGCCAGTACTGAGACTCTCGATAGCTGTCTTCATGTTTATAGATTTTGCACTTAGATACAACTGGAGGTCGTCAGCGTATATGTGGTATTTGCGACAGGACGAGGTGGACGACACGCCATCTGCGCAATACCGAAGCCTGGGTGTCGCCTGATACTACCTGCCTTCATCATGACTTTATGGTGCCAAGGATGACGCATTGCTGGTGAGACGTCTGGTATGAGTGAAACTACACTGCACTTGACAACAAAGTAAGGCTGCTAAATTTGGGAAGTAAAATGTCATAGTCGAAGGTGTGAATGCCTTTAAGAAGCACATGACACTCAAATTTTAAAGTAGCAGAAAGAGGCGCATGTCACTTTCAGTTTGTAAGTTAGAATGGTCGTTACCGGAATCGAACAGTGCCGGTTGTATAGGGTTTCATATTGTTGTTAATTTCATAATCGCTGTTGGAATTATCTTTAAATCGCCTTCAGCCTAATTGGAAAGGACCAATTAGTTGCCCAGGGAGCGCCGGCAGTGATCAAGGCACATGAAGATGCATTCTAAGGCGAAAAAAGTAATTGCTCACGTGGAGGTTTCTCGCTTGCTCATGGCGACTGAGACCAAATGTTTCTAAAACAGAGATAAGCCTGTTACACCTCTCTAATCGCCTTTCATTAGCAAAGATCAGTCCACAGTTCGGCCCTCTTGGCACAGTCAGATACAACGAAAGCCCAAAATACGTGGTAGTCACTCTGGACAGAACTTTGACATACAAAAAACACCTTTCCAACTTGACCAAGAAGATACAAACACGAGTGAACATTGTGAGAAAGCTGACAGGCAGTACATGGGGAGCAACCACATCAGTCCTCCGAGGAGCATCCCTTGCCCTGGTATACTCTGCAGCAGAATACTGTGCACCAGTTTGGCTCCGAAGCGCCCACGTAGTGAAAGTAGACGTAAAACTGATAGTAATAGTGGTACAGTCCGGTTTACACCTACTTGCTGGCTACCAGTGCTTTCAAACATCTTTCCACCAGACCTCCGTCGAAAGGCTGCTATTTACAACCTCTGTCAGCAAGTTTCTGAAAACAACTTCATCCCTCTTCATGACGATTTGCTATTATTGCCCAGAAAACGCCTCTAATCTAGAAGACCAGCATATGAAATCGGAGTCCGAATGCTATCCACAGGATTCGACCAGGATGCAGAGTGGAAACGTGAGTGGCAAGCTACATGAAACCGAAACCACGAACTTGTAGACAATCCAGCCGTTCTAGTTCCAGGCTCCCACCAAACAAGGGAGGTGTGGGTGCAGTTACATAGACATCGGACTGAAGAGGGTAGGTGCAAATACAACATGCACAAGTGAGGCTTTTCAAGTGACAGTGTGTGTGACTGCGGTGACACCCAAACAATTAGCCACATTGTGAATGAATGTCCAATCAGGTGCATCCCTGGTGGCACTGAGAAGCACCATCAAGCATCCCACGAGGCACTCCGCTGGATCGAGTCCATCAACATCCGAGTGTAGTCGGAGCCGTTTTAAAACTTGTGTACTGTATATAGTTTCACATTTTCATTTATATTTCTTTGCTTTGCTAAATGTGTGTTACTGTAATTGATGCATACGATAATAATAATAATAATAATAACAGGAATCGAACTCGGGACTTCTAAACGCAAAGATATGTGGCCAACACGTGCGCTCCAGGGAAACATTGGAGCCGTAACATCGATGTGAGATGCTTCCTTGCCTCGAGATGCATCACTTAGCCGCGATGTGGAGGCATTTGGACGGCCGGTGGAAACCGCAGGTTCGGCCGACTGCTGAATTGAAAAGAGGTTACTGCAGCCTGGGATGGAGAGGGCATGAAAGCGGATAGAAAGAGAAAGGGGGCGAGTTGTAAGAGGCCGTGTCGGCGGCCGCCTCGCCCCGCTTCGGACTGAATCCGCTGGCCGGCGGCCGCTCACTCGCAGCCCCGTATCGAGGGGCTTTTAAAACATTTAGTGGCCTTCTGGGAAATCACAGGACGACCAGCAGCCAGCGTCGAGACAAAAAAGCGCGCGCCGGGCGGAGAGGGTAGCGGGCCAGGGGTACGCAGGGGGGCGGCGGAGGGGGAGGTGGAGGCGACGGGGGTAGGGGGAAGGAACCGGCGCCGACGCCCGCCGACGCCGCTCGGACGCCGGAAACAAGGTTTGCAGTGGCGGCGCGCGGCAATAAACCCGATTAATGGGTTTACCTTGGAGAAATTACCGTCCGGGGCGACGGACAGCTGCCTCCTCGAGACGCCCGCCGGGGGCCGAGTCAGCGGCATAAAAAGGGCCGCGGGGAGCGAAGGGCGGGGGCGAGGGGCGCGGTTCCAATCCGGGCGGCGCCGCTTTACGAGCCAGCCAATCCACCTGCCGGCTCTGGCCGGAACTCGCCTCGCCGCCGTGGCAGACGTCGCGCGCCGACTGCCCTTCTCTACTGTCTAGCTCTCTCCCTCTCTCCGCTGTTAAAGAAAAGAGTCCTAAAAATTCTCAGGCTTTATGCAGAGTAGTTCGGAAGACGGGGGTGGCAATAGCGTTAGAGAAAAGGCGTCGGTCTGAGACATACCGGATGAGTTCAAAAGCTACCAACTAACTGATATCTGGAATCAGGCAGTTTACTTCTACCAGCCTATAGGCTCCACTCAGAGACATAGGCCTCTTCCAAAGACTTCCACATCGATCTTAGTTGGAAGGTCAGGATGCAGCTTTTACATGCATGTCGCACGTCGTCTTTCCATCTAGCAAGAGCGCGTCTGATGGTTCAAATGGCTCTGAGCACTATGGGACTCAACTGCTGAGGTCATTAGTCCCCTAGAACTTATAACTGGTTAAACCTAACTAACCTAAGGACATCACAAACATCCATGCCCGAAGCATGATTCGAACCTGCGACCGTAGCGGTCTTGTGGTTCCAGACTGCAGCGCCTTTAACCGCACGGCCACTTCGGCCGGCAGCGCGTCTGACACTTCTCTTTGACTTCCTGAGACGCCACTGCAGTCAATTTGTTCTTTGTCACGTATCTACATCTACATATATTCTCCGCAAGAAACAGTATAGTGCGTGGTGGAGGGTGCATTGTACCACTGCCAGTCCATCCGCAAACAGAGCGAGGAAGAAAGGAAGAATATGACTCCGTACGAACCATAAACTCTCCATTCTTATCCTCATGGTCCTTACGCGAAATGGACGTTGGCAGCAGTAGAATAGTTCTGCAGTTAGCCTCAAATGCAGGTTCTCTAAATTTTCTCAACATTGCTCCTCGAAAAGAATGTCCTTGTCCCTCCAGTGATTCCCATTTGAGTGGCCGAAGTATCTCCGTAATACTTGCGCGTTGATGGAACCTACCGGTAACGAAAGTAGCAGACCGCCTCTGAATTGCTTCGGCGTCTTCCTTTAATCCGACCTGGCGCGGATCCCAAACTCTCTGACAGTACTCAACAATATGTGGCACAGATGAACCACACTTCTCTAAAATTCACCCAATTAACTGACGTCGACCATTCACTTTCCCTACTACAACCTTAAATGCTCATTACATTTCATATTACTTTCCAACACTGTGCCTAGGTATTTAATCGACGTGACCGTGTCAAGCACTGCACTACTAAAACTGTACTTGAATATTATTGGTTTATTATTGCTACTCATCTGCATTAACTTACAGTTTTCTACATTTAGAGCTAGCTGCCATTCATTGCACCAACTAGAAATTTTGTCTAAGTCATTTTGTATCCTCCTACAGCCGTTCAACGACGACACCTTTCTATACACCACAGCATTATCAGCAACGAGCCGCAGAGTGCTGCCTGCCCTGTCCGTCAGATGGCTTATGTATATAGTAAACAACAGCGGCCTCATCCCACTTCCCTGGGACTCTCCTGACGATAGCTTGGTCTCCTGCCCAAAGCCACTTCAGTCTTGTTATCCGCTCTACAGTGTCCTAGACCCTTCTCCTTATCTCTTCGCACTTGATCCTGTCTCTCAGATTCACTGCAAGGAAGGCTTTCTCCATCGCCCTGTGATAGACCAGGAGATGTTATACGCTGTTCATTGTGTCACTGCTTCGAGTCCCTACGTTGTAACTTGCAGGATGTATGTGTCATAAACCTTGCTCTTTAAAGTTACAAGGATAGTGGGTTTGCGAAGCTTGTCACCAGGTTTTCCGAATGCCATCCAGGTGAAATAAATGGTTTAAATGGCTCTGCGCACTATGGGACTTAACATCTATGGTCATCAGTCTCCTAGAACTTAGAACTACTTAAACCTAACTAACCTAAGGACATCACACAACACCCAGTCATCACGAGGCAGAGAAAATCCCTGACCCCGCCGGGAATCGAACCCGGGAACCCGGGCGCGGGAAGCGAGAACGCTACCGCACGACCACGACCCCACGACCACGACCAGCGGACCCATCCAGGTGAGCGCCATTCTCCATGTCATCCTGAGACGTTCTGTAATCGATCCCAGATGTTTTTTTGCTTCCCTCGCGTGCCGCTAGGTGGTAGGCGATAAGCGCCGAAAGCATGGTGGGCAAGGTACAGACCGCCTGGAATGAGTGCAGTTTTGGACGGGGAAACGAGTGTCCTGTCCTCTGCTCGATCGTTGGCTTACTGTAGAGCAGTAGATGGTTTGGCGCGGAAGTGTAGCAATCGAGATCGATCAATGAGTATGGATTCATATGTAACGACAGCTGTGTTGGGAATGTGTCGCCAGGAAGCATATCAGCAGCAGTGTACTTTTCTCAGCGTGAAGAGTTATTTACCCGTCTTGTTTGTATTGGGATACGCCGTCCCGTATGAAGTAAGCCCCGTGTTGCATTCAGCTAATCAGCCATTGTAACCGCTAAGACGGAGTCATCGTCTGGCTTGCTATGGGAATGCTATGGGGATTTAGTTGGACTGTTGCCGCTAACGCTTGATTTGTTAAAATCAAATTAATAGTTGAGTGGTTTTTGTGACACCACTTAGTAGATTCCATGTGATATAATTTAAGAGTTTGTGTTATAGAAATGAAAGTTTCTTGTTGTGCACAAGATATTCTTTAATCAGCGACTGCCAAAATTAGTTGATTTATTTGTTCATTCGAATTCCCGAGCTCGACGCAGGCTTTAATCCTTGATAGTATGGAAACTTTAAAATAATTGTGTTTTAGTTGCTGTACATGTATGTTCGTTCCGTGTTTTAGAAGTCACCTGCACCACACTGTTCATGCTACTACAGGCCGCCTCTGGCGGTAAAATATGGCGCCTGCGGCCGTTTTGTGGTCATCTCTCATATTATATGGTTGAAAAATCTTGTAAATGATGCTGTTTATACTAACAGCTATTTAGGTAATGCCTTCATATTACAATGTTGTGAATTTTGTTGCTACTGGGCTATATTCCTAGCACACTCAAATTTGCCGGCCGTTGTGGCCGTGCGGTTCTAGGCGCTTCAGTCTGGAACCGCGAGACCGCTCCGGTCGCAGGTTCGAATCCTGCCTCGGGCATGGATGTTTGTGATGTCCTTAGATTAGTTAGGTTTAAGTAGTTCTAAGTTCTCGGGGACTGATGACCTCAGATGTTAAGTCCCATAGTGCTCAGATCCATTAAAAAAAAATGGCTCTGAGCACTATAGGACTTAACTTCTAAGGTCATCAGTCCACTAGAACTTAGAACTACTTAAACCTACCTAACCTAAGGACATCACACACATCCATGCCCGAGGCAGGATTCGAACCTGCGACCGTAGCGGTCGCGCGGTTCCAGACTGTAGCGCTTTTAACCGCTTGGCCACCCCGGCCGGCTCAGAGCCATTTGAACCACACTCAAATTTGAGCATAACTTGTTCTTCCTCTTGTGTTTATGATTACCCTTATTCTGTGTTTTAGTTGTTTGAAGTTTAATGCTAAATTGATGGAGATACATAGCTTAGTCTCAAGGAAGTCTCAACTTTTTATTGTTTAGCGGAGGGGCTGTTCAGTCTCTGCTGTCTAGTTATCTTTCCATGATGAATCTTATAAATGGATGATTTACTCGTAGGTCGTGCTTGACAGTAATGGCTCTGAATTTATTATTGTTCACAATATTTGTGGCAGTATTATACGTCATGCACATTACTAGTTCGTCACTCCAGCTTCGCTGATGAAATCTGCAACCCGCTGCCACTAAGCGTTCGAAATTGTAGAGTGTGACGTGGCGGTGTCTAACTTAACTACGCCGGTGCGTGAGAGAACTTCAGAAAATTGAAAGCACGAATTCGAAGAGTTCGTCGACACGTGGAGCACCCTCTCCTTCGGCATGTCAGTGCCAAACCACACACGAGTGCTGTGACATCAGGAAAAGTTCGACGCGTTGGGTTCACTGTCATCTATCATCCTCCATATACTCCTGACTTGCCCCATCCGATTTTTATCTATTTCTAAAACTCAAAGGACACCTTCCAGGACATAACTTTGATAGAGATGAAGCGGTGCAAGCAGAGATTATGTTCTGGCTTCGTCAACAATTTCAAACATCCCACGATGGCGGTGTTAACAAATTGGTCTCTCGTTGGGAGAAATGTCTTCGTCGCCGGGGTAACTGTTGTGAAATAAATATATAGATATGAAGAATAAAGATGTAAAAAGTTAACACAGTTTGTTTTCTTAAAAAGTTTTAAGAATATTCACACAGAAAATTCGGAGGCATTTACTTTTCAGCACGCCCTCGTATTTTGAAATACAAAGTCCCAGGGGTACATTGACTCGTTACAGAACAGTTCTTTCGCTCTGCTACCATAACCGCCTTCGAAGGATATCAAAGCAACGCGGTAGTTGAAAAGTTAGTGAGGCAGCCTTTTAGCCTATCCCGCAAGTCATTCAATCTGTACCCTGAGAAAGCTATTAATGAAGCCAAGCAAATGTTAAGAAAGGAAATTAAAAATGGTCGAAGAGAAATAAAAACTTCTGAGGCTTACCGAAGGTGCTGTAATTGTGTCAGAGGCAGCAAAGGAGTTGGAAGGCCATTCAAACTTAATGGGTAATGTTTTGAGATGATGTATTAGTTACAGGATGCAGTTCAATTAAATCATGCGATGTTAAGGTAATGAAGTTAGGAAGGAAAGAAATGAAAGCAGTTGACTAGTTTTGTTACTTGGACATCAAAATACAAGTATCTGACAACAGGCGAAAAAGAACTACATGAAAAGTATGTTGACAATTGCAAGAGAAGCTTTCCTAAAAAAAGGATGTATTTGTTTACATAAATTTAAATGTTACGTAAACTTTTCTGATCGTACTCGTATGAAGTGTAACGATCTAGGAAAGTCAAAGGTGGACGATAAACAGTTTAGAGAAGAAGAAAACAGTAGCTTCTGAAATGCTGTGAGGCAGCGATACAACATGGGGGGAGAGGGAGGGAGGTGATAGCGGCATGGGCGTCTTGATTACCATCCTCCTAAAAGTGTTTCAGCAGAAACTATTTTATTTTTTATTTTCTCCGTCCTGTATTAATTAGCACTCCCCCTATAACTTCTGTAGAGTAGCAGTTTGAAAAATGTGCCAATAAACGCGTGAAGATTGATTATAGTACTGTCAACCAGAAGGTGTTTATGCTTCACAAATATGGTGCATTGCAGCAGAACTTATTCCTGCTAGCGAGTGCACTGGTGGACATCGGTGAGACAACGTGGGAACAGACAAGCATAAGTAATGGTGAATAGACAGGTTTCTCTGGAGGGAAGGAGTGACTAGCTCAAGCATCGGCAAGGGGTTAGTAGTCATATGTGGGGAAACAGCGCCAAGATGCAGATCCGTGTTCCGTTGGGTATCACAGATCAGAGATGGTAGGACTGTGCCGAAAAACGCAAATACACTGTGCGTCCAGCAGCTGCAGCGTGTCAAAGACCTGATAATGGGGCACAGGAGAATCACTTTTGATGAACTAGAGAAGGCGTCAGGGGTATAAGGGATAACACACCACACTATCATCCATGAGGATTGATGATGAAGAGGGTGTGTATACAATGGGTTCCCCATTCCCTCATACTGCTCAGAAACAGAAGTGTGTGGAGAAATATGTGAACAGTTTGTGCAGCAGTACAGTGGAGATCCAGTGAAATCCTTTGAGTGTCTGATCACCGTCGACTAGTCATAGCCTTTCCACAAAACAACAGAAAAAAAAGCCAGTCAATGGAGCGGAAGCGTACTGGAAGCGCTCGTCCCAGAAAATTGCGGCCGAGAATATTCGTACAGAAGCAAATGGCGATTGTGTTCTGGGATCACGAAGGGATGCTGCTACTGGACTGGCTCCCTCCCAATACGACACTTAACAGTGATCGGTGCTGCAGTTCACTGTTCCAACTCCGTCGATGCACTCAATAACGCCGCCTTGCAAAACAGGGCAATACATTTCTACTAGAACAAAAGGTTCAAATGGCTCTGAGCACTATGGGACTTAACATCTATGGTCATCAGTCCCCTAGAACTTAGAACTACTTAAACCTAACTAACCTAAGGACATCACACAACACCCAGTCATCACGAGGCAGAGAATCTACTCGAACACAATAATGTATGGCCACATGTCAGCCACCAGAACAATTCCACGGTGTGTTAACTAGGCTTTACACCCTCTAAAATCCCAGAGTTGGGCTCCTAGCAAGTATGCCCAACTCGACGCAATGAAAAAGGTCATGTGGGGTATGTCGTTCATCAGCAATGACGAACCTTATGCATTTGTCCACCAGTGACGCCGGGATACCCCCGAAGAATTGTTTGCTACGCAAATACAGAAGCTGCCAGAACTATGCCAAAATATCATAGGCATTGGTTGGGGTTACCTGTAATATAATCTGCATTTGTTTGTTCAGTAAATGATTCCTGCGAACAAGAAAAAGTAGTGTCAGTCACTCCTTATTGCCCAAGTACACATAACAATTTCAACATTTAACAGCCTACTTTCGGAGAAAAAAAGTAAATGAAAACCACGAGTCTAGAGAATGGCAAGGAATTCTACAAGATAAATGACAAGGTGCACTTAACAAAATATACTTTTCAGTTGCTTGGGTGAGGGCCTGCCCACGTGGAGGGGACTAAGAGCTGATCGGTGACAGTCCAATCAGGTAAAGGTGCACATTCACAAGCTGACTGCACTTGCTGTCAGCAGCAAATCCGACACTATTCCTGGTTCACAGGTAGAACCAGGAAAACAACAGTAAGCTGGGTAAGAGAAGATATAAAGCGAAAGACACTGTTGTTAACACTTGAACGATCTTCCTGACACAAGGCGAACATGACTGAAAGAAATAGCATCCTACTCATCCACACACTCGTACAGCCTTAGTTTACAGACTTTTGTTCACAATCGTCGTGTTTAGTGTCTGGACATGAAGGTTACACATGGACAGTTACTAATAGCTAATGGAACAGTCTGTAACTTACAACTAGTATTGCAACTGTGAGAATGCGTAACTGAATTACTTTCAAGACACGAAGATGGTCTGATCTTGGGCCGAAATCGATAGTCATCAATAAAATGTAGTGGTACAACTGTGTATTTTACAATGCGGGGTGTAATTTTTCTGAAAGCTGTTCAACACCGCCTACACAAAATATTCCACAGCCCCGTGTTGCTGTGGCTGAGTCTAGCAAACACGGCATATTTCACAATTGCTAAATATGTGCAGAAATTCGGTATATGTCCAAATATCCTACTCCCCCTTCTCTCTGTCCATCTCCTCCTCCCCCTGTCTCTGTCCACCCCCCTCCTCCATCCTCTCTTTTTCCATCTCCTCTCCACTCCTCCCCCCTCCACATCCCCCCCTCTCTCTCCTGAATGATACGTTCTGTCAAAATTTCAAATCAATCAATGAAAAACTTTCGGAAATTTTAGATTTTGAACAGACATTTTTTGTTTATACAGAAATTTTATCGAAATTAAACAGTTTGTTATTACATTAAGGCACATAATATGTTTTATTGTTATTGAAATTAAAAATCATACAGTCATTGTTAGCTGATTAAAACTGGGAGTGACGGCAATTTGTTGAATTTTGGGAGACGAGCCGGCCGAAGTGGCCGTGCGGTTAAAGGCGCTGCAGTCTGGAACCGCAAGACCGCTACGGTCGCAGGTTCGAATCCTGCCTCGGGCATGGATGTTTGTGATGTCCTTAGGTTAGTTAGGTTTAACTAGTTCTAAGTTCTAGGGGACTAATAACCTCAGCAGTTGAGTCCCATAGTGCTCAGAGCCATTTGAACCATTTGATTTGGGAGACGAGACAGAGAAGACAGCGATAGTAACAAACTGTGCTCCCCACTCCAGGCCCTGGACTGAACCCTAGATCTGTGCCAGATATGATGCTACAGAAGAATGCTGAAAATTAGATGGTGGATCGGATAAATAATGAAGATGTAATGAATAGAACAGGGGTGGGTGGGGGGGAGGGGGGGACAGGGGGAAGGAATTTGGTACCACTCGACTAAAAGGAAGGATCCGTTGAAACGACACATCCTGAGGCATCAACGGATTGTCAGTTGGATGGAGGTGTGGAGAGTAAAAGCTGAAGAGGGTGATAAGCAAATAGGTTAAAATGGAGCTGTTAGGCAAAGATGAAGACTCCGCTTAGTCCGGAACCGCGCGACTGCTACGGTCACAGGTTCGAAGCCTGCCTCGGGCATGGATGTGTGTGATGTCCTTAGGTTAGTTAGGTTTAAGTAGTTCTAAGTTCTAGGGGACTGATGACCTCAGATGTTAAGTCCCATAGTGCTCAGAGCCATTTGAACCAGCCATTTTGAATTATTAGATTCAGTCCACAAGTGTCAAAAAATTTAATACTGAGGCGCGAAGATTATAATGCTGCAGTCTGCTGTGAGAAAGACTTTACGAGAACTGTCGCAGTAAACCTTTCGTAAATCGCAACTGGTAAGTGAACTGAAACTTACAGATATCGTACAAGACAGGTATTCTGTGGAAAATTTGTTGACATTACCATATGATACGAAGGTTCGCCAGAATAAATAATCGTCGGTTGTAAAGTGAGTTTTCAGCTATCTGAGAAGGTCTTGAGTAAATTCAATCTTCTAGAAACATTTGATGCAACTAAGTCCATCATTGGCGACCAAAAGAATGATTACCACAACTAAACTATTCACTAACACAGGGCGTGGCTTCGAACGCTCAGAACCGCACAGAAATGCGCTTATAATATAATTCGCTCATCCCAGAAACAGTGTCGTGAGCCAGTCGCATGCAAAACTACGTGTCTTGTCACGATATACATTTGAATGAGCATCTATTGAAGAACTAAGAGAGGAATTCTGGTAATGTGAAGAAGCAAAAATAGCTATATAACAACATCAACCTCTTGATGTTTACTTCTTTGAGAAATATTAGCTCCATTTGAGGAGAATTGTTGACTTTTTAAGAATACAATGTGATGAACCACAGTTACCGTTACACGAAAAGGGTTGCGTCATCAGACTACATTGTATACTATACAAAAAGTTTCCTGCTCCGAAGTACAAGCCTATGTTACAATCTTTTCTGCAAAAGGCAAGCTCTCACATCGCACGAATATTATCATTTGAAAATGTAATTAGTGTCGTGTTCATACTGGGCTGCCCGAACGGACAAGCTGAAACTTTCTTCTCGGAGCTTCTGCAGTATCTGGAAGTCATATCGCAGCCATGGCCAGAGTGCACGACCTGTTAGCGCCGGGTGGTCTGCCAGACAAAACATGAGATGCATTGCTCCGTAGACTTGTGTATTGTGTATTGAACCGGGGATCTAGAAACGACGGAGAGGGTTCGTCCCGCCGGACCCTCAGTGGTTCACAACCCCACAACAGGCTACAGCAGCCCACCCACCCCACCGCCACCCCACAACTAATCCAGTGGACCCCCCCTCCCTCCCCCCTCCCTCCCGCCGGGAACGTCTCACACCAGACAAGTGTAACCCCAAATGTTTCCATGGTAGAGTAATTATGGTGTACGCGTACGTAGAGGCAGTGTTTGCGCAGCAATCGGCGACATAGTGTAACTGAGGCGGAATAAGGGGAATCAGCCCGCATTCGCCGAGTCAGAGGAAAACCGCCTTAAACACCATCCGCAGGCTGGCTGGCACACCGGACCTCGACATAATCCGCCGGGCGGATTCGTGCCGGGGAATGGCACGCCTTCCCGCTCGGGAAGCAGCGCGTTAGACAGCGCGGCTAACCAGACGGGTTCCATAGACCTACTTCCACAAGTTCGTTAATGGACCCGCATAATTTCTACGTCCTGCTATGCCTACGCTATAAAGCCAATTGTCGCCAGCCTCCCTTAGGCCCGCAAGACAGGATTAAAACAGTCCCTTCCCCCGTACCACCAGTCAATGCCCAGAAGCCATCCTATACTCCCCTCGTAAGCTCCCCAGTCCGATCACTGAATTGGGCAACAAACACCGCAGTCAGTCACCATACGGTCAGAAACCCGTATCTTCCCTCTCTTCTGTAGACAACACAGTCAAAGAAGGTAAAGGGCATATACCAGTACCCCTCACTTGAAATTTATATCAGAGCAAAAATCAATTTATTCTTCTTTTAATAATCCTCACCACATCCGCTTCATTCGTTACACAACGATTCCTGATAGCCAGTTGTTCCACTCTCTGTTAGGCCCCCGTCTTTGCTAACCGTCCGTGTACGCTCGTTAACATCAACACCCACCTAAAAACCAACACTAGATTACGACGTATCCCACACGAGTGAAAGGCAACGCAATTTCGAACACTTATGAACTTTCCACGTCTGGAGAACAACCATAATGCTCCCTGATCACTAAATTCCTCAATACGCCTCCACACCACCATCGCCCCAGAGAGGTCAACTCGCCTCTTGCACCCAACGATTACCACTTTGGAACGCGGAGACACAAAATATCGATGTACTAGGACCAGAAACAGGCTGAAGACAACAAAATATTATAAATCCCTTGATGAGTACTTCTTTAAGCAATATATGCTCAACATGATAAGAATCATTGATTTTGTAAGTACAAAGTGAAGAACCACAAGTAACGTTATACGATCGTCATTTCATCATCCAACTTCACTCTGTGCTATAACACCTAATTTTCTGCACCCGAAATACAAGCATAATTTTGCAATTATCTTTGGCAAAAGGAAGTTATCACATCGTTTGAATACCACCGTTTGAAAATGTAATTAGGGTGGTGTTTTGATATTGGGCTGCCTGAATGCAGAAGTGATGCTGAATGTGAAAAAATGGTTTAAGTCAGATTCGTATATTGTTTTGATCCTCTACGCTTTGACAATTTCATTGAAATTCCACACCTGCTATTTGAAGATTGAATAGCTGTGCAACATTATCAGGTCACTGGAACAAGTTTGTTCTTCACATAGCGTAATTATTTTAAACAAAGGGAAATAGAGTAGCAAGTAGGGACGTTGACATATGTCTTGTCTGTGATTCTGTCCATTGATACTGTGTTCCTTCCTTAGACTCCGAATGTGTGATCAGTCAAATATCTATTGTGGTAAGACGCGCAGTTTGGCTTGGGAATGGCCCTTGCCACTATTTTTGGGAAGAGCTATTTATATTCTAAGCACGTTTCTGTGCGATTGTGAGAGTTCGAGGTCACGCACTTCACTTGTCATTATAATTATCTGAATGAATAGCCGCATGTGTTCCCTCATCGACTTCCTTTACAACATAGCGTTTGAACCACTCTGCTGCGATCTTCAGGACTCTTTCGACAATAGCTTTCGACAATGTTCACAATCTGAGGACACTAAAAGACTCTTGGTAGAGATCCAAGCAGAGAGTTCGAAATTTCGAGTTTTTTGAGAAAGTACACTTAGAAAGGAAAATTAGATGTAATGAGTTATCGACGACGATGACACTGCGGACGGAGTACAAGCTCAAATTGATAAAGAAGTGCGGAAAAGTAAGTTCTGTCTTTTCCGAGGAAACGTTTCAGCTGAACAAATAGACGAGGAAAATGGCGCTACCGAATCATTAAAAAAAAGTTTCTCTTTCATTGCCAATGTCCACAAAAACTTGCAGACTAGTTTAAGGAGTGTGCTCTACCGACATTTCATCACCGAGAACACTATGACGTAGCGCGTCTAGCAGGAATTAACGAAGCATTATTTGACATGTTTCACAGCAAAGAGGAGGAGAAGATATTTATTTGAAACAAGATGGCAACCCTGCCACATTGGAGAAGATATTTTTCCCGGTAGATGGATACGTCGAGCATGGGTTGTGAGTTGTATCACATGCACAGGCAATCCCACTTGCCACAGCTCGTGGCGTGAGCGCTCCTAGTGTCGAACTACGTCACGAACACTTTCAGAATGTTACGAGAATCGAGAAGTGCAATATAGTAGTTACTGACAACCTGCCTGATGAGAACAGGACCACAAGCTGGACATCTGCTAAATGATATCAAAGACTTACGTCGTTCGTGTCAATTTTTACGATGGTGAAAACACAGGCTTTGGACGTCTTAATGCCTTGCACTCATGTAATTTTCCAATTATAAGAACATCTTTTCCCGAGTAGAGATATTACCGAAAGGTCTTTCCTGAAAATAGCTGCAGCGTCATAACTTACGTTGTTCCACGACACAAATGCTTCCTTAAAAAAAAATATTTCAGTGTGCCCGTAATACTTTCTTTGCCCTGTTGACCAGTAAGGTAGCAAGTGCTGCGTAGTAACACTTACCTATGGTTGCACTGCTGGCAGGCGAAGCACTCGAGATGGTAGACGTTGTTTCGCGCGCGCATCACCATCTCGAAGGCGGGGATCACCTTGGAGCACGCCGCGCAGTAGCCAGTGCTGCCGAAGAGCCTGTAGACACCCGCGATTTATAGTTTTCAAAGTGAAGTAATTAAGTAGTAAACATATTGCGACTCAAAACCAGCTGAAACGACAAAATTTAGGGGATATAGACGGTGTATTGTGGAACAAATTGAGGACAATCACCATGTGTGGAAACGTTATTCTATGACGCCACACAACGTCGAAGAAAGACGGTTTTACGTCTGCCGTTGGCACCACTTCATCAGAACATTTAAGATTTATTTCTAAATGAATTTCTGATGTCTTCAGCTTACATTTTTCTTTAATCGATGGATTTTACTATTTCTACCGGAAGCATTATACGTTGGATGAAGTAGTACCATTTATGAATTTAATATAAGAGCAAGTCATGCCCCAATATATATTAGAAAGAATGGACTTAACTGTACAGAAGATACGACAATGGTATGCTATACCATGTACGTTTTTGCCTCTATGACTGCACCTAATTGACAATAAAATAGGGAGAGTTCTTCGTAGTTGTTGCAAAGTTCTTATACATGAAGTACATGTTTTAAACGTACATACACTAGGAATATTATAATTATTTTATAGAAATTCGGTAATTAAGACATGAACCATAATTAAATATACATAAGACCAAAGTCCTATATTAGTTAATTGAGGAATTGCTGGATAATAATAATAATAATAATAATAATAATAATAATAATCTCCCTGGTCAGTGTACGTTGAAAACATAGACCTCATATGTAAGAGCTTCGCAATAACATGTCAAAATAACGTGCTCCTAAAATTACGAAAAACTCTCGCGTATTCACTTTATGACAATTATATGCAATCATAGGAGCAAAGACGTACATGACACAGTATCCATCAGCGTATCCTCTATAAAGTATGTTGCAATCTTTCTAATATATCTCAGGATATAACTTCGTAAATGATATTAAAGCATCCCATGTATAATGCTTACGTTTCACATAACTGAAAATGGCCTAAAGCTGGAAATTTATAATCCATCAAATAAAGAAAATATCTGCAGAAAGTATCACAAAATCATTAAAAAAATTCGTCGCAGCTACGGACACTGTCGCAATGAAGAACTGAATTTAAATCATCTAGTGGTTAAGGAACCGGCAAATCTACACCTTGCCCTACTGGTCGGATAGCGGACGGAAGCTTAGGTAGCTTATTACCTTCTTGTATTACGAATTTTGACCAGCAATATAAACACTTCAAAAGCAGCAACCATTGGAATGATTCCTTGGCTCCCTCCATATCACAGGAACAGCAAATCTGAAGCCTTTTTTCACCTCTTTCGACCGTTTTCTCAGATCAACACACACATAACATGCCTTAAGTGGCGTCCAAGATTTATCTTGGTCACCAAATTTAGATCCAAAGTATGATAGATAAACCTTTTTCACAAAGTCTATAATGTTCCTTTAGCGTTTTTCAATCACAAATTCACCACAAATATAACAAAAACTTACGTTATATTGATAATTTTTACTTATAGACCGTCTGATAGCAACTGAATAAAACACAACTTTAGTGTTTTATTCGGTTGCTGTCAGACGGTCCATAAGTAAAAATCATCAACATACCGTAATATTACACGCAACTGAGGAAGACAGGACTACAAAAGTTGAATAACAAAAACTGTCAGCAGAGTTTTTAAAGCCACGATTAGGCATTGTACTGAGCACATTTATAGGAAACGGGAAAGTGAGGTTGGGTTGACAGTAAACAAAACACCATCTGTTAACACAAAAATAGAATCGAACTTTTTTGCCAGCAAATGTTTTTTAGCAGTGCTACCAACGTCATCTACATTCATTACACCTCATTTTTATATTATTTTAACTACATAAAAGCTGTTAAATTCTTTAAAAAATTGCTTAATTTAATAAGATTAACTGTAAAATGAAAGGAAATGGTGGGTGATGCAGTTTTTTAAGTATCATATTTTGATTTCCCACCCTAAAAACTATAAGAATAAGGTATTTCAGTAAAAAAGTTTTTCCATCGTTGGCCTGTGTAATCCAATTTATTCTTTAAGTTCTTCTATATGACCTTTTAGTAACTTGATTAGACTACAGCTTAATTTATGCTTCAGTGAGTTTGCTTAAAGGGTTTTTAGTGAATAACTTTGTTCGTAAAATCACAACTGCCAAATTACTTGTTTTTAAGTGCGATTCTCTTTCTTTATTAACTGTCGTATTTTCTACACATATGTACGTACTTCACGCAGAATCAATTTTGATTAGGATTTATTACCCCTCATTCATTTCACCATGGTCGTTCGTTAGTTTGTGAAGATACGTAGCTACCCTTTTTACAAATCCTTCCATTAATTGCAACTAACTAGGAAATCCTAGTATATATTAGTTAGTAATTCACGCTTTTTTAAAAAAGAGAGGTGTGGCTTTAAAATACCTGCAAATGTCTATAACGGAAGAATAAGAAGAATTATGCAGATAACGGAGATATTTTCCGAAGACTCTGACTCTGAAGTTGACTCTGATGATTCATACGTTCCTGACGAAAATGATCTGTCAACGGTAGAGCACGACACGGGCTCAGAAATGGATCAGCGCCACACAAATGAAAAAAGTGAGCAATCCCAATCCTGATAATAATGCGACAGATACAATAAACACGGAACGTGATCTTCGAGATTCACCATGTGTTCCACATATTTCGGTTAAATTATCTCAGGACTACTGAAGTGACTCTGTTACTTATAAAATACTGTCCAAGAGTGAGAAAACTTTGTCTGAGACTGAATGATTTTCTTTCTGAAACTAAATAAAAATTTAAAATCTTGAAATTTCAACACTATATTCATTTTAAATTTTCAGTAATTCCCAGTATTCAACAATAGCTTTATATACACTGAGGTGACAAAAGTCACAGGATAGAGATATGCACGTGTACAAATGGCAGTAGTATCGTGTACACAAGGTACAAAAAGGGCAGTGCATTGGTGGAGCTGTCATTTGTACTCAGGTGATTCATGTGAAAAAGTTTGCTACGGGATTAATGGTCGCACCATGGGAATTAACAGAATTTCTTCCTCCACACCTACATTTATACTCCGCAAGCCACCCAACGGTGTGTGGCGGAGGGCACTCTACGTGCCACTGTCATTACCACCCTTTCCTGCTCCAGTCGCGTATGGTTCGCGGGAAGAACAACTGCCGGAAAGCCTCCGTGCGCACTCGAACCTCTCTAATTTTACATCCGTGATCTCCTCGGGAGGTATAAGTAGGGGGGAGCAATATATTCGATACCTCATCCAGAAACGCACCTTCTCGAAACCTGGCGGGCAAGCTACACCGCGATGCAGAGCGCCTCTCTTGCAGAGTCTGCCACTTGAGTTTGCTAAACATCTCCGTAACGCTATCACGCTTGCCAAATAACCCTGTGACGAAACGCGCCGCTCTTCTTTGGATCTTCTCTATCTCCTCCGTCAACCCGACCTGGTAGGGATCCCACACTGAGGAGCAATACTCAAGTATAGGTCGAACGAGTGTTCTGCATGCCACCTCCTTTGTTGATGGACTACATTTTCTAAGGACTCTCCCAATGAATCTCAACCTGGCACCCGCATTACCAACAATTAATTTTATATGATCATTCCATTTCAAATCGTTCCGCACGCATACTCCCAGATATTTTACAGAAGTAACTGCTACCAGTGTTTGTTCCGCTATTATATAATCATACAATAAAGGATCCTTCTTTCTATGTATTCGCAATACATTACATTCGTCTTTGTTAAGGGTCAGTTGTCACTCATTGCACCAAGTGCCTATCCGCTGCAGATCTTCCTGCATTTCGCTGCAATTTTCTAATGCTGCAACTTCTCTGTATACTACAGCATCATCCGCGAAAAGCTGCATGGAACTCCCGGCACTGTCTACTAGGTCATTTATATATATTGTGAAAAGCAATGGTCCCATAACACACCCCTGCGGCACGCCAGAGGTTACTTTAACGTCTGTAGACGTCTCTCCATTGATAACAACATGCTGTGTTCTGTTTGCTAAAAACTCTTCAATCGAGCCATACAGCTGGTCTGATATTCCGTAGGCTCTTACTTTGTTTATCAGGCTACAGTGCGGAACTGTATCGAACGCCTTCCGGAAGTCAAGGAAGGTATTTGGAGATTGACTCATAGGACATTCCATTTCGGAAATCTTTAAGGAATACAATATCCCGAGCTCCACAGTGTCAAGATTGTGCCGAGAATACCAAATTTCAGGCATTACCTCTCACCACGGACAATTCAGTGGTCGACGGCCTTCATTTAATTACCGAGAGCACCAGCGTTTGCGTAGATTTGTCAGTGCTAACAGACGAGCAGCATTGCATGATATAACCACAGAAATTAGTGTGGGACGTAGGCCGGACGTATCCGTTAGGACAGTGCGGCGCAATTTGGAGTTAGTGGGATATGGCAGCAGGCGATCGATGCGATTGCCTTTGCTAACAGCAGCAAATCGCCTGCAGCGCCTCTCCTGGGTTCGTGACGATGTCGGTGAACCGTAGACGACTGGAAAACCGTAGCATGATCGGGTGAGTCCCGATTTCGTTCCGTAAGAGCTGATGGTAGGATTCGAGTACGGCGCAGACCCCAAGATGGCAAGGACCCAAGCTGTCAACGAGGCACTAAGCAATTGATGATCGTACGGTAATGGTGTGAACTATGTTTATATGAAATAGACTGGGTCTTCTGGTCTACCTGAACTGATCATTGACTGGAAATGGCTATGTTCAGCCACTTGGAGACCATTAGCTGCTATTCATTGACTCAATGTTCCTAAAACAACGTTCGAATTTTAATGGGTTACAATGCGTCATGTCACCTGACCACAATTGTTCGCGATTGGTTTGTAGAACATTCTGGATTGTTTGAGCGAATAATTTGGCCACCCAGAGTGTCCGAGATGAATGCCATCGCTCATTTATCGGACATAATCGAGAGGTCAGTTCTTGCACAAAATCCTACACCGGCAACACTTTCGCAATTATGGACGGCTATAGCGGCAGGTGTCTGAGTATACCTGCAAAGGACTTATGCACTCCGACTTCAGGCCACAAGTGGCCCATCGGGGCCATCCGACCGCCGTGCCATCCTCAGTGAGGATGTGGTTAGGAGGGGCGTGTGGGCAGCACACCATTCTCCCGGCCGTTATGATGGTTTTCTTTGACCGGAGCCGCTACTATTCGGGCGAGTAGCTCCTCAAATGGCATCACGAGGCTGAGTGCACCCCGATAATGGCAACAGCACATGGCGGCCCGGATGGTCACCCATCCAAGTGCCTGCCACGCCCGACAGCGCTTAACTTTGTTGATCTGACGGGAACTGGTGTATCCACGGAGGCAAGGCCGTTGCCTTGCAAAGGACTTACGACGACTTATTGAGTCCTTGCCATATCGAGTTGCTGCACAACGCTGGGCAAAAGGAGGTCCGGTATGGTATTAGAAGGTATCCCACGACTTTTGTGTGTATGTCAGAAAAAAAAGAAGTATTTACTCCACAAACGGATGTTGCACCTAATTATTTGCCTCCTAGGCGGATGTTCTCCAGAACGCACTTTAAAACTATGTTCATATCCAAGCGTTGGTCAAACTAAAGACACATATTTTCGGACGGCTCGTCTCCACGTTGTGAGTGGGCTGCGCCACTTTGTTTTGCCTCCTCTAGTGGCGCAGGGAATTCGATGTGTACCAGTGATGCAAACATGTTCCTGCAAACCAGCATACATTAATTATTTAAATAATTTTTTCGAGGTGATGATTAAAACTCCATTATCAGCCTTTGTAGGAATAGTTACACTTCCACTTTGATTCCTTGTTACCTTCACAGTGTTGCAATTGAAAGGGCCAGCGGTGTACGTGTACATCCCTTTCTTTTTCGCTACATTATTTGCAATGGCACAGCGTACACGCGGCAGCGCAGCTACAGAAGTTGTCAACGCAGTTCGGGCGCCGCTGCCCACGCGGCGTTGCCTGGCAGCAGCTGCACCGGCTGCGACAATTGCCGCACGCGCCGCGCCGGCTGCCGGTAATGCAGGATAATGGCGAGCGGCCGCACGACCGCAGATCCCGGGCGCCGCCATTAAACCTATTAGCAATTAGATAACGCCGCAGCGCGGCCGCCGTGCGGTCTTACGCGAACCATTACGCCAGCCAAATTATGGGCCGTGCCGAGCCGCGCAGCGCCACGCCGGCCAGTGGCCGTCGGCCGCAGCCGCAGAGCCGTCGCTGTCCGTCCGGCCGGGCGCACAGCGGCGCACTAGCAAGTGGCGTCGCTTACCGCGGCTGTACGGGTCCGGCTTAACTGCCTTCCGCAGATGCCGCCTACGGAATGCTCGTAAAGCTGGGTGGTCTGCTTCACGTCTTAACTCTGCGGCTTGCTCGAACGACAGCCACACTGCGTTACATCGAAGCGGATCCATAATCAGGTGAACCAACACTGCCGAGTTAACAGATGTAACGATTTTCGCGGGATGTCCCGTTTTTCATGGTTGTAATGACACGTGAATAGGCAAGTGTCGCTGTGACAACTCTACTTCAATTTATTTGTCTTTTGATTTAAAACATATTTTCATATTAAAGTTCACTCAGACTCTTTCACTTACTGTAGCCTTACTCTATCCCGTATTTATTAATTAAGTAATCGACTAAACACCAAGCTCCTGCAAATGGGTGAGGAAGACGGACACCTACGCATCAAGCGACAGAATATCAACAGATGTGTCACTCTTTCACTATCTGATGGGGTAAACGTGTTAGGACATTCATCATTTCCTTAATCTGTCACCACTATCGCGACGACGCTATGATCACTGTAACACCGTGTTTCTAAGAGGTCACGAAAACTTCCATTGATGTAGACGAGACAAAACATGAAATTAAAAATAAAATTTTGTGATGAAGGGTGCAAGGATTATTCGTGGCTTATCAAAGGTAAAGATGAAAATCACGCTCGCCGTACTCGTGCTTATACACTGAAGCGGCAAACAGAGATTTGTAAACAGGCGAGCACTGCACTGCGGTCGGCAAGTGAGTTTGACCGTGGCGTTGTAGTCGGAGCACGAGGTAGCGATAATGTGGGGAGTTTCCCGTACGACCATTTCACGAGTGTTCCCTGAATATCAGGAATCCGGTAAAACATCAAATCTCGACATCGCTGCGGCCGGAAAAATATCGTGCAAGAATAGGACCAACGACGACTAAAGAGAATCGATCAACGTGACGGAAGTGAATCCCTTCCGCAAATTGCTGCAGATTTGAGTGCTGGGTCGTCAACAAGTGTCAGCGTGCAAACCATTCAACTAAATATCATCGATATGGGCTTCCGGAGACGAAGGCCCACTCGTGTGTCCTTGATGACTGCACGACACAAAGCTTTATGCCTCACTTGGGCCCGTCAACACGGACATTGGCCGGCCGCGGTGGTCTAGCGGTTCTGGCGCTGCAGTCCGGAACCGCGGGACTGCTACGGTCGCAGGTTCGAATCCTGCATGGGTGTGTGTGATGTCCTTAGGTTAGTTAGGTTTAAGTAGTTCTAAGTTCTAGGGGACTTAAGACCTCAGAAGTTGAGTCCCATAGTGCTCAGAGCCATTTGAACCATTTGAACGGACATTGGACTGTTGAAGACCGGAAGCATGATGCGTGGTCGGACGAGTTTCGTTTCAAATGGTATCGAGCGGATGGACGTGTACGGATATGGAGACGACCTCATGAATCCATGGACCCTGCATGTCAGCTATTCAAGCTGGCGGAGGCTCTGTATTGGTGTGGGGCGTGTGCTGTTAGGGTGCTATGGGACCCCTGATACGTCTAGATACGACTCTGACATGTGACACGTGCGTAAGTATCCTGTCTGATCACCTGCATCCATTAATGGCCATTCTGCATTCCGACGGACTTTGGCAATTCCTGGAGGACAACGCGACATGCCACACGTGCAGAATTGCTACAGAGTGGCTCCAGGAACACCCTTCTGAGTTTAAACACTTCCGCTGGCCACCGAACTCCCCTGACATGAACTTTATTGTGCATATCTGGGGTGCATTGCAACGTGCTATTCAGAAGAGGTCTCCATCCCTCGTACTCTTACAGATTTATGGACAGCCCTGCTGGATTCATGGTGTTAGTTCCCTCTAGCACTACTTCTGACATTAGTCGAGTCCAAGCCACGTCGTGTTGTGGCGCTTCTGCGTGCTCGCGGGAACCCTACATGATATTAAGCAGGTGTACCAGTTTCTTTGTCTCTTCAGTGTATTTTAGTGTCTGATGGAGGTGAAACAGGCGTGAAACAACACAAAAGCATTGGAGCACACAAAAATCCCCTCTTTCTTCAGTTCAGAAGTGTCACGTTCGCAAAAAATCCCGACTTTGTTTAGAAAAAGTCCTGGCAAAATTGATCTGTTCCCGGCGACTGCGCGCACTTTAATCGAAGCACAAAAATTGGCTCGTATTAATTTTTGTAAGAAAATATTTAAAAAATGCGACACTCATAAGGACTGCTTCCATTGGCAGCAGATTATACTATACGCTACTGAGATGTTGTGGTGTTAGTGATTCACTCGTCACGGTCATCGGCGATCTCATGGTGCTCAGGACTCCTATCTGTGCACCCTTTCGCAGGCAGTAACTCTGCTGAGTTCAAATATGAACAGTGTTTGCAGCGTTCGTTCTAGACTGCAAGTATGCTTCACCGATAAGTAAGTACATCTGTTGAATTGAACAGCTTCAGCTATTTGAACTGGTTCGCACGTGGGTCCACAGAAAGCTGGTTGGACATATCGTCGGATTTCTGCATGTGTTGATCATGTTGTATCGCCGCGGTGGTCTCGCGGTTCTAGGCGCGCAGTCCGGAACCGTGCGACTGCTACGGTCGCAGGTTCGAATCCTGCCTCGGGCATGGATGTGTGTGATGTCCTTAGGTTAGTTAGGTTTAAGTAGTTCTAAGTTCTAGGGGACTAATGACCACAGCAGTTGAGTCCCATAGTGCTCAGAGCCATTTGAACCATTTGTTGTATCGGTAGTGCGTCGTGGTTTCCACTGTGGTCTGTGGAACATCTCCACACCTGTAGATCAGGCTGGGAACGTCGGCGTAATACAGACGCACGTCAGAATCGACGCATTGTGTGAGAGGTGCTGGCCGACGGAATTTCATCCAGGGATGAAATCCGGGCAGATGTTGGAGCTGCGTCATCATGGACCATTAAGAACCGCCTGCGTGTAGCATGATTAAGCTCAAGTGAGTCACAGGAGATGGAACTTCAGATATATTAGTACGAGCCGGAAACTAAGCAGCAAGAAACTGTTTTGGTATTCCGAGACGAATCGTAACGAAAAAATATGGTTCGTCGGCGAAGCACTTCAAAGAAAGTATTTCTTCGGTTATACTAGAGACGTCACCAACTTCGCTTTAGAGTGTCAACGAACAGTTAATGTTAAATACAATACAAAACATTGTTTACGCCAAGTCATCTCTGATCTTACGGAAACAACCAAAACGTTGCATCAACATTCATCACAATTATTTGACGGAGAAAAGATCGAATTAATACTTCATTGAGAGTATCCGCCTGTTTTACAGCCGAATGATTTCTTACGTGGGCAGCTATTTTAATTATTTTGAGATGTTGCTGAACCCTTCCAAAACTATATTTTTGACTTACGAATATCAGAGTGAAAAAAAAATGTTTCCAGAAGTGTTTCGAACAGTCTTTAAGGTGTAATGTTCTCAAACAAAATATTACGATTTCAACCCAAAAGAATTTTTTAACTTAAAAAGCCAGCTGTCGTAAAGTGTGTTCCAAAATCCCTGAGTCAAAATTGCATAGAAAGCTGACGATCCCAAACACGGCGATGTACAAAACTTAAAGTAAAAAGAAACTTTCGAGTGATTTTTAATACCAAGTAACATAGCTCGAAGCTTGTATCTTACACAGAAAAAACTGCTACAATATAATACAGAAGGTAATTGATAGTAACAGGCAACGAGATGAACAGAGATTTCACAGTTCATGGTGCTATGTTACTTGTCAGTGACACAACATGTGAAAGTTAGTTTCGTCCTTACGTTTTGTACTGTAAGAAATCAATGACTGCAGATGAATATTTCAGGCAGTACGAGTTCTTCAGCTGGCATGCGTATGAGACATTTATTTAGTGACGCATAAATGACGCGGATGTCTGATTAATAAGGCATAAGATAAGACTAGGTGTGCCTGAAAAAATTTGAACATCTCTGTGGAGAATGCTTGTCGATACTCACTGATTAGCTTCCAGACTGGGATAACAAATGCAGGGAGAACCAGAATCCCACCGACTATTCAGGGAAAGTTTCTAATTATTTAGCATAAGGAATCCGTGATACCCAGTGGGTCATAAGAAGAGTAGCAAAGTAGATATAATTTCTTCGGTTTTTGTAGCTCAGCTAGTTTTGTGCTGTGAAAATACCTTCACAAAAGTGAAAAAGCCTCATATACGTAATCAACACAAAACACAGAATTGTGCAGCAACCCTCAAACGAAACCCAAACAGTCATAGCACAGTGTTCTGGCCATCGTTGTGGTTACGACTCGACATAAGAGTCGCTCAGCCACTCTCACCTTTGCATTCAGTGAACTCGTACACGACGTGCACACTGACCAGCTGTAAACATACTCTGCCTACTGCATATCACTGTTGATGTACAGCTAACGCCACATTAAAAACAAACACAAGACAGAGATGAGCAGTACTGAGTGGAAGCTTGAGGTTGAAGAATAAAGTGTACATCATTGCTGTCAACAGAAAGTATCGAGAGTGAATGGACCAGGCATGTTTCAAACCAAGACACACAGCGCATATCGTCAACACTTGCCCTGTGGTGCAGATTTCTCAGTATAATACAAAAGTAAGGGGGGTAAGAAATCAACGAAATGCAATTAGTCTGTAACGGGCCACTGGAGATGAAGTGTACGCGATGGCAAAATACTCAAAAGTATCCCAGAGAAAACTTGTAATTTCGTCGGTGGAAGTTCATATTGTATTTGTTATCCTAATCTGGAAGCTATAGTACCAATGACCTCTGTGTTTAGTCTCCTCCCCCGAATCAACCAACCAGCCATCTGGAAGCTAATTTCTGAATCTCAACATGCATTTTTCAGAAAGACTTTCAGCATTTTTCAGGCACAGATTTCCGTGTTGTCTTACATCATATTCAAGTGTCTTCCACATCACTTTCGTGGTAATAAATCTACGTTTTTTCAAGACTTCGTATTGCTCAAATGTTCACCTTCGTCCATTGATGTGCTTTTTTATGATCTTCTTGGTAACCCATGCGTTTTTTAGTAATTCATAAGAAACAACGAGTAGAAAAAAAATCTTTCCAATCGCTTTTTCTCGAGGCATTAACCTTTAGAATGGATATATTGCTGCATGTTTTCGAAGCAGTTCTGAAGACATTTTTTTCTACTCTGATGTTCGTACATGCGTGGTCTGAAAGATGTGTATACCGGTTAATACTGGCTTTTCACCACTCTGGAATGAAACGTTTCTCTCTTGCGATGTTCTGCAACAGCACCCTCTGAGTGGGGATGCTGGTCGGCAGGCAGGGCTCACCTGAGGTAGTCTCGGCGGCACAGGATGAGGTCGGCCTTGGTGTAGAGCGTGGAGCCCACCTCCCCCAGGCGGCAGTCGCAGCACCCGCACTTGAGGCAGTCCTCGTGCCAGAACAGGTCCAGCGCCTTCAGCAGGTACCTGCAACCATATCAGCGATGCTGAAAACAGCGGAAACCCTTGCAACAACCACCATCAACATTTACACTAAAGGAAAAAATCACAACAAAAAATAATTAATGCAGAGTAATGAAATTTAGGGAAAACATTTGTCTACGTAACATTTGTGAATGTGTAACATTGCAGGACCACAGGTTAATGTAAGCGTGCAAATGAGAAATTCTGGTACATTAATAATCACTATAACCGGCAGAATGTTGAATTAAATCATGGAAACGTGCATGCATTGTGTTGTACAGGTGCTGGACGTCAGTTTATGGGATCGAGTTCCTTGCCTGTTGCACTTGGTCCGTCTCCATTGGAGACAGATCTGGTGATCGAGAAGACCAACGCAACATGTCGACACATTGTACAATATGTTGGGTTACAACAGCGGTGAGTGAGCGTGCATTATCCTGTTGGAAAGCACCCCCTGGAAAGCTGTTCATGAATGGAAACAAAACAAGTCGAATCACTAGACTGATGTACAAATTTGCAGTGAGGGCGCTTGGGAAAACCACGACACTGCACCTGCTGACATACGAAATCAAACCCCAGACCATAACTCCAGGTCTTGGTTTAGTGTGGCTAACACGCAGACAGGTTGGTTGCATGCCCTCAACTGGCCTCCTCCTAACCAACAAATTGCCATCACTGGAAACGAGGGAGAACCAGCTTTAATCAGAAAACACAACAGATCTCCACACTGCCCTCCAATCCAATGACACTTCCTTGACACCAATGAGCCGGCCGAAGTGGCCGTGCGGTTAAAGGCGCTGCAGTCTGGAACCGCAAGACCGCTACGGTCGCAGGTTCGAATCCTGCCTCGGGCATGGATGTTTGTGATGTCCTTAGGTTAGTTAGGTTTAACTAGTTCTAAGTTCTAGGGGACTAATGACCTCAGCAGTTGAGTCCCATAGTGCTCAGAGCCATTTGAACCATTTGAACTAATGACCTCAGCAGTTGAGTCCCATAGTGCTCAGAGCCATTTGAACCATTTGACACCAATGAAGTCGCAAATGGAGGTGGTTTGGGGTCAGTGGAATGCACGCTACAGGACGTCGGCCTCGAAGCTGTCCTCGAAGTAACCGATTTGTAACTGCTCGATGTGTCACTGTGGAGCCAATGCTGCTCATATTGATGCTGCAGATGTAGCACGACGCACCAGATCCATATACCAAACACGATGGTCTTCGCTCTCGGTAGTGCCACGTGGTCGTCCGGAGCTCGGTCTTCCTGTTGCCATACATTCCCGTGGTCAGCGCTGCCAGCTATCATATAAGGTGGCTATATTTCTGCCAAGTCTTTTTGCAATATCACATAAGGAACATCGAGCTTCTCGTAGCCGTTTTACACGACCTCGTTAAAACTCAGTGAAGTGTCGATAGCGGCGTCTTTGTCGCCTTAAAGGATTCTTGACTTACAGCGTCCAATCACAAATGTAACTAATGCTCACGACCTTTCAACGTGTATTTAAAGCAAACCTGACTTACATCCTCATAGTGGCGTTACTAGCGCCGCTTTTATGCGATTGGTGTAAAACTTGAATAGACATCATCTTGCAGACGTAGAAACATGTCTACCAATTTTTGTTTATGTCGCACAACACCTTTTTGGTATTGCGATTTTTTTCCGTCAGTGTATTTTCAGCTATGAACCCCCAGAAGCTGAATCCCACACTGCGCACGGAAATACCTAACGAAATATGAGCCAACTATACTGTAATGATGTGCAAGTAAGAAGGTGAGAGCATGATGCGTTCTGCTCAGAGAGGATTCCCGGTAACTGTCAGCAGTGTAGTGAGCGCCACATCGGGCAATTGTTTCTGCTTCTGACTCAATCCTAGACAAATTTATATGCTGGAAAACATGTCACTTGGAGGTCCATCGCATTTCTTAACGTAAACTTTGTCGTGTTAGCTTTATGCCAATCATAATCAGAACTACGGTGGCTGAGAACGTTAACCGTGTGTAAACTAAAATGAAAATCAGCCCTATATATTCTACGCACACGCTTCAGGCAGACACGCCAGATGATGTTACAGAATGGAGCGTCAGCTGATACACTAATCCTCTGCATCGACCAACCTTCGGCCTACTTAAGTGCACACCAATATAAGGCAAGATAGTGAAACATTGTGTTACTTTTTGTTCAAGTATCCACTTATTTTTCGATGTAGGTCACTTTTAAGGTCAAATTATAATGTCCAGTGTTAATATTCCATCGCTGAAGGACTGCACAAAATATTTTTCATCTATTGTCTTAATCACTTTATTATTAGACTGAAAATGTTCTTTTTACCGCACCTTTTTCCTTAACTAAAGCGATCGATAAAGTCTTTCGCTGCTGCTCTAATATTTACATACTCTCACTTCCTGTTACTCTCCTGGCTCCACAGACCGCAGTCGGTTTTGGCCTTGTCAAGCAGCCTCCTCTACGAAGTTCTGCCACTGGAATCGCCATCTCTTGTTCCGAATATCTTAAGAACTAGGTCACCTCGTCTTTCCGTCTTATTTTCTGTCTTCCTAATGATCTTCGTCCTTAACATCTCTTCTCTGACCCATCCCTCAGTCTTGATCCCTCCTCTCACTATAGCCGTGGACAGTGCTTTTCAGTTCCCTTGTCTTATCTTCCGCAAAAACATCTGGTTCATTATACACCTCCATGAGCTGTCTGCTCCTTCTTCCCCGCCATTTCTCCTCTCTCACAAATTGGATCAAATATCCTCCGCAGGATACTACTTTCTGAAACCTTTATTTTCCTCTCTGTGTACTTATCTATTCTCCATATTTCTGCCCCATATAGTAATACAGGTCTGATTACACTTTTATGTATCCTTCTTTTGTTTCCTCTTGAAAACATTCTGCACGACAGTGATTTGTTCAGTGGATATGACGCTCTGTATGTCGCTTTAATTCTGACTTCTATTCCTTGTCTCCCATCGTTTCTGTCGTTTATCACAACCCTCAGACATTTAAACTCTTCTGCTTCTTCAAACATGTGGTTATCAGTCTGCATGAGTTCCTGTTTTTTGACTTGTAATTCCTTTCTATCCTCATCAGTTTCGTTTTCTGTCATCTACATTTCCAGCAATTATTATTCTCATCTACAAAGGCCAGTACATCCACTTTTATTCCTACGCTAATTTCCTTTTCTGCTTCGCTTGCTGCATCTTGTGTTTTCTGTATTATTAAGATGAACAAAAGTGTTTATATTCCATCTCATCATCTTACCCTTGTTTTGGTGTCGAAAGTCATCCCTTTCGAGCCTTCCAGTGCAACTTTTACAAGATTTGCAATCTGTTTTGGTATTCCAAACATCTGCATTTCTTCCACAATTTTGCTCTGGTTATGCTATCATGGGCTTTCTTAAAATCAGCAGACAGTTTACCACTGTTTTGTTGTATTCTCAGTAATATGATATAGATTCTTTCAGTTTGAATACCTAATCAGAGGTGGATCGATTCTTCATAAATCACGCTTTCTTCTCATATATTAACTCTTTTAAAAATGATCCAATCTTTCCTGGAGAATCTTGGCGAACACTTTGTAGGCTGGGATGATTAATGAGTGCCTCTATGATTTCTACATTCTTATCGCCCTTTTTATAGAGTGGTACTATGATCGCTTCTTTCCATTCGGCTAGCGTCCTTTCCACGTTCCAGAAGTTCGTCACGAGTTTCTGTATTCGTTCCGCAATTTTATCTCCTCCCCTTTTAAAGAGTCCAGCTGTTATCCCATCTCTAATATATACACTGAGGAAACAGTAAGGCAATTGGAAATGAACTTACAGAATTATCAAGTTTTAATGTCGAACAGTTGAGGTGGACTGCAGAGAGCTACCTATGACCTACACAAAATGCATCAGACGTATAACATGTACATATCGATACAAAATGCATAAGGTATGGCTGTCTGTGGGAAAAACTAATAAGGACAAAAATAATAATAGAAAACAAGATCATAAAGTAAGCAGATACAGTTATATTTTTTGGGACCATTCTAAAGTAGAGAGGAAACCTAGACAAAAAATACAAAATTGAGAAGTTTAATTGCCTAAACGGTAATAATTATAAGACATCTCCAAAACAAGATATGAACAGAAACTTCCTTAAATTTCATACCTATGTTGGCGCCCACGGTGTTACGTGAGAGTGGATCTTGAGTAATGAAAAATAAAGATAAAATACGATTACAGGCGAAAGAAATGGAATGCCTCAGGAACACATCAGCATACACAAAGTTAGATTATAAAAGAAATACATATATTTTGAAGGAAATGAAAATATTTAATAAAAGCGAAAAGGTTGAAGAAAACAGGCAAAAATGGATATCCCACGGGTTGTGAATGAAGAAGTCATGATTACCACTATGTTTTTGGCAATATATTGTGCAAGATGAAAAAGCAGCAAAAAGATGGAAGGATAAAATCTAGCTGCAACAGGTGTAACAAGGCTTCAGGCATGACAGACCTCTTTCTTTCCACGTCAGGACCAGGTAGAATTCACAGGATGTCAAATATAGGTAATAGTTTAAATGCCACAACAAACAGCTGATAAAATCTCTCGGCTACCTCACTACCAACAAATGTATGTCGGCACACGAATCCTCCTAATGTAAGACGACACTTTTTTCATTATTCAGCCATTTGGTCCACAAGACTTGTGTAGTGTTCTCCAGGTTTTGTTTCCCTCCTTATAGAGTTCCCAGAAAACAATAGTTACATCCTGCACCAAAGATACAATTAAATTCCCTTATTTTGGAGCAGGCGAGTGGGTTTGATGTCCTATTGTGTTTGCTATTTCTATCACGCAGAAACGAAATAGCATACAAATGTCATATATTATCTTTGAAATGGCAAAAACACTGCTGAGATATTTTCTCGACTTAGCCTTTGATCAATAGTGAATAAGAAAGCTTTTGCCATCGTTAAATTGTCATGTAAATTCACTATACTCTTTCATCTCGTCATGTATTTCATACATTTTAAACACCGATCGTCCAGCATAATACTGTGCACTTTTTTCGTGTTTTCACCAATGAATTCAGTGTGGAAACGTCCTTCATGTGGATCATCTTCGAAAAATGTAATGCCACTTTTTAGATTCAGTCACTCATTTCTTAGCTATGATGTGCTCCTGTTATTATGAAGTCTCTCCGCACTACAGTTCAGAGTAAAGTGCGTTTCATTACAAGGTTGGCTATTATACAGATCAAAATCAAATAATGAGTTACATCTATATTATCCCTTACCCAGTACCGAATGTGTCAGGTCTTCTGGTGTCTCTAAGTCCTCGTATAAGCTAAAACTGGAGAAAAACACACAAAAATTGTGGCAAGTAAAAGCGGTAGCAAGCAAGGGAAAACAAAATGCAAACAGAGCTTTGAATGGTTAACACATCAATTAGCCCTTCCCTTCTAGCCATGAATTTAAATCGCATCCCGCGGCACTTCTTTATTTATGAAACTAGGTCGTTTAACATCCATGATCAAAACGTTTTTGGGAAAATATCTGAACGAATATCTCACAGTCAGTGACGAAAGCGTTAATGGGAATACTGTTGAACGTAAATAGGTCACACACGGTACATTCCAGTAGAATTTGTGTCTTCCTTTCACACACACTTTTTCGTACCAAATACTACACTTGAATACTTTTTCAGTTTACTGTTTATTAAGTGGATCATCATCCATGTCTTTCTTAACGAAGATAGCTATCGCTCTTCATTTTCGAAATGTGTGGTTACATATTTGTTCTAAGTTAAAGTTGATGGAGAAGTAATTAGTACTCCAGAGAATCCAACGTGATGATCTGAAGTCGTAAATCCAATGCTCGCTGTATGATATAGCATTCATGGATGTAAAGCAACAATAGACTAAATGACCTAACGTAATGTACACTTTCTTTTCTAAATTAATGTTCCACAGTACTTGAGCCACGCTATTAGCATATTCTAAAAACGCAAAAGAGGAATATTAAATCTAAATATATGCAGTTCACAGCTATTAGTCATGTAGGCATTTCGTAAACAAAACCGTCATTACATGCGTCGTCAAACTGAATTTAATAACAAAAATTAAGATACATTAACATACGATTTTCTCGTTTTGCTTTTGTAGTATATGAACATAGCCAGTGTATGCCCAAACGGATCATGATTGTGTCATAAAAGAGACTGTGTCATAAATAAAAGTAAGTTTACCATACGTGAATCACGGATGTACTTCGATCATATGAGAGACCAGGGAAATGGAACACTTGTATCAGAAACCCCATCACCTTAACTTCTATCTTAGTAAAATCTCAATTTCAATGGTGAAGATACGAATAAACAATACTTCTGGTAAAATGAGGAGACTTTGTGGTTTTCGTATGAACAGTAATCGTAGGTTCTAGCCGAAAATCTGTTGTAAGTCACGAGTTACTTGTTAATGAAGCCGTTGGACATAAACTCTTTCAGTAAGAAAGACTTACGTAAACTGGATAATCCTTACTACGCAATAAAACCTTTCCACACCAGTACAAACCAAATTTAAAGAAATATTTTTCTTGCATAGTCGATAAGATTTGAATGAATGTACAACACAGTCCAGAATCTAAATAGACGGACAGACACAAATAGAATCTTCAGAGGTGGTTTGGCAAATAAAACCTCATCAGTCATCTTCTGATATTTGGAACTGTTTTGCAACACAAGCTTTTCGTATGTCATGTAATAGAGGGAAGAGTTCATATACTACAGGCAAGGTTCAAAAAATGGTTCAAATGGCTCTGAGCACTATGGGACTTAACATCTATGGTCATCAGTCTCCTAGAACTTAGAACTACTTAAACCTAACTAACCTAAGGACAGCACACAACACCCAGCCATCACGAGGCAGAGAAACTAAAGGAAAGGTTTCATATACTGAATAATAGTTAATCCTAGCTCTTTAGTCGCTTAATATTTCAGTGGAGGATAAGAAAGTAAAACTCGACTTTGAAATTTATTTTTTGCAAAAGAAACTGAGTTGATAGTACGAGACAGCCTTCAAAGTTTTTACAAAAACAAAGAAATAATATCCTGTACACATCGTTTTATGTATCCTACAAATATTTGCTCTTATTGTTTACACAATTAGCATGCTTTCGAACCATTTCTGTAAATATTTTCTTATCTCTCTAATGCTGGTACCACAAATTTGCTTTATCACGAAATCGACCATCTACATCTACACTTACACACATACTACTTAAGTAGCCTCCCCCCGTCGGAAGTTTGAGTCCTCCCTCGGGCATGCGGGTGTGTGTGTGTTGTACATAGCTTAGGGACTGATGACCTAAGCAGCTTGATTCCATAAGATCTTAATACAAATTTACAAAAAAATTATGTAATTACCATACTGTGAATTGCGGAAGTACCCTGTACCATTACTAGTCATTCCCTGTCTTGTTCAACTAGAACGACTGTCTATACACCTCTGTATGAGCCCTAATTTCTCTTTCTTTCGCAGTCTTTACGCGAAAAATACGTTAGCGGCATTAGAATCGTTCTGCAGTCAGCTTCAGTCGCCCGTTCTCTTAATTTTCTCAATAGTATTTCATGGAAAGAGTATCGTCTTTTCTCCAGCGATTACTATCTGACTTCAGAGAGCATCTCCGTAGTACTAGTGTGTTGACCGAACCTAGCAGTAACAAATCTAGCAGCCCGCCTCTGAATTGCTTCGATGTCTCCCGTAGTCACACCTGGCGGCGATTCCATGTAGCCTAGCAGTATTCAAGAATGGACCACAGTAGTGTTCTATACGCGGTCTCTTTCATAGATAAGCTACGCTTTCCAGAAATTCTCTCGAAATCGACTCTTCGCCTTCCCTATTAAGGATCTTACATTCTCGTTCTGTATCATACCACTCTGTAACGTTACGCCTAGATGTGTGGAGCAGCCCGCCCTAATACTGCATTGGAACACTACAGGGCTGTTTTTCTTGTTCTTTTGCATTAACTTCAGTTTTCCAACAGTTAGAGCAAATTTTCAATCATCGCGGCTAATAGAAACTCTAAGTCTTCCTGTATTGTCCTACAATCAGTCCACGATGACACTTTCCCTTAGACGACAGAATTATCAGCTAACAGTGGCACATTGCTACTCCCCTTGCCGGTCAGATCACTTATATATACAGAGAACGAGAGTGGTCATCCTCTCGTACATCTCTGTGGCACTCCTAACGATACTCTTGTCTCTGATCAACACTCGCCGTTCAGGGCACCATATCGAGTTAGTCTTGGAGCTACTCACATGTCTGGGAACCTTTTCCGTCGTTAACAATCTACAGTAGACCACTGTGTCCGGAAATCTAGGAACACGATATCTCCCTGGCGTTCACCGTTCATTGTTCGCAGGATATTATGTTAGAAAAGGGTAAGCTGAGTTTTGCAAGAGCGATTCAACCCAAACCCGTGCTGATTTCTAATCAGTAGCTTTTCTGTCTCAAGGAAGCGACAAAAAGTACTCGGGAAAATATACCTTATTTCTCTCTGCGCAGAAAGCTGGTTACTTCCACACCACGTATAGCAAGTTATTACGCAGCCGTTGATCACATAACATTCACGGGCTGTTAGTCACCAAACGTCGTTAAAAGCCGTCAAGAAATTTATGTAAGCAATGGAAAAATGCTTCTACAGGAGCACAGAAAATTCGAAAATGCTCCTGTCCAAAACATTCTGACTGAAAAGTGGAGTACCAGCTGCCTCACTCAACCCTTCCTCAGAACTTTCAAACATTTTTACAAAAGTTTGGGCATACGAAGATATTCGCTCTCTTTTTAACATGTAGCTGACCTCTTAACACCTACAAGCTCCCATAACTGTAACTCGCTCACATCCACTAGTCCACTGCTGTGAGTGGATTATACCCACCCATATCCACTGCCGATTCTCACTCACTCATTCAGCCCATCTCATTGTCATTACCTCTTTGTGCATCCCTGTCATTGTCTTCTGTCTCACAGCACAGTCCCTTTCGTTCTGTCCTGCTACTAATGTCTCCTCTCACTGTCAGGCCTCCGTCATGCTCTGTCTTACTGCTAATATCTCTTTCATTCTTCCCCACCACTGCTGCCTCTTCTTACTGTCACTTTCTCTTTTCCTCGTCGTCATTTCTCTCCTACTGGGACTAAAACTGTTTTGTCACTGTTAACTATGTACCACTTCCACAGCGTTCTTCTCTTTCTCTCACACTGCCGTTGTGTCTTCAGCTCTTTCCACAACACAACTACTGTCTGCCATTTTCCAATATTTATATCTTTTCTGTCTCTTTCCCACTGCCACTGTCTTCTTCTCTCTCTGCATAAAGAAGCGCGAGTATGTTAGTATGCCAAACAGTGTGGGAAAATTTTTAAAGATTCTGAAAACCACTTTCGTCAGAGTCTGTAAAACTGGAGCATAATGGCCTTTTTTGTGCTCCGGTAAGAGCATTTCTCAGCCTGTTCATTTCTTTTCCCTGCTGCAGCAGGGCATGTCACTCATATGAAAAGAACTTTATGGGTTAATAAAACTATGTTTGATATTTTACTTATGTAAAACTTAAATACTTCAAAACTAATTTTACACCTCATTCTGAATTTTGTGACCGCAAAAATTTTACATGTGCTTCAGTACTACAACATGGATTTCCCAGAACCCTTCTGAGGAAAACGAAGGGACTTTACACAATATTTATCTGTGCTACGTCACTTTATAAACTACATTTGCGTCTTACACCGGGTTTTGCGTGCGTATTTTACGTGTACAAGTAGGGTAACTGTAAATTCTGTGTCTGGGAAAGCGATAACAATATCAAACAAATTTTAAAAGTTGCTTGAGATCGGGCTCTTACCAATATATCGCCAAAATTTCAGCCATTTGCTGTGCATAGCCGTCTTGGAATCTGCGGCTCGGTTTTGGTACCCAAAAACCATATTTTTGGGATGTCTCTCGATAACTGATACGGATTTTTGAAAACAGAAAGATGGAACTTATAAATAAATCCCTAGAGAATGTACCGTTAAATTTTGATCAATGTGCTGCTGCTAGTTATTTAGATATCCGCTGCTGACGACGAAGAAATGGCGAAAAATGCTTTTTTCGGGTTTTGCATGGAACCGCCCATGAATTAAACGATGCCTTTATAAACCCCTTAAGGTGCCCGTAAGACCACATGTAATGCAAAAAAAGAGGGGCTACCCAAAACATTTTACCCCACCTTTGTATCACAAATAGAACCAGAGATATGAGCCCGGTAAAATCCTGTTTTTATGCGCGACGTTTTGGAACATGTTGACAGCGCATGTTGTCACATGCATACCGATAAAATTTGTAATTTCACATGTCAAGTAATAATTAAAAGAAAGTATTTACTCAAACAACCTTCTGAGCCGTTTAGGGGCCAAGAGTGACGACACTGTAATAAAGATTCTCCATTTCTACAAATTTTTCATATACATAACATATTTTTCCTGGGCTACTTAGGAAGAGAAGGTGCAGACTCACCTCTCGGTGATCTTCTTGCCACAGCCAGCACACTCCTGAGGCGGGCTGCTGCTCTTCTGCGGCTCCGCCTTCACGTCCATCGTCATCATGAAACCTGCAACAAACAATGAGGCCCTCATAAGGTACGGAACAAGTGTCAGTTACCTGTCACCGACGAAAGCGTCAGTATAAAATTAAAAAAAAAAAAGGGAAGTTACAAATTAATATGGCCCGCCCGGCTGGCCGCGCGGTCTAACGCGCTGCTTCCCGAGTGGGAAGGCGTGCCGGTCCCCGGCACGAATCCGCCCTGCGGATTAGTGCCGAGATCCGGTGTGCCGGACAGCCTGTGGATAGTTTTTAAGGCGGTATTCCATCTGCATTGGCAAATTCAGGCTGGTTCCCCTTATTTGGCCTCAGTTACACTGTGTCAGCGATTGCTCCACAAACACCATTTCCACGTACACGTACACCATAATTACTCTAGCATGCAAACATTTGGGGTTACACTCGTCTGGTATGAGACGTTCCCGGTGGTATCCACTGGGGGCCGAACCGCCCAGTAACCCTGGGTTAGGTGTGGGGCAGCAGTGGTGTGGGTGGACTGCTGTTGTGGGGTTGCGAACCACTGAGGGCTACTGAGGGATGAAGCAACTCCGTCGTTTCTAGGTCCCTGGCTTAATACATACACACACACATACATACATACATACAGATTAATATGTAGTCATAGAAAAGGTTTCGGAGACGGAGCATTAACCCAGGAAAAGAGAGCTGCAGGAAGCTTGCGGCGTCCTATTCAAAGGAACCCTACATTTTCTCTGCTCGTCTATGAATACTTGGACACGAATTTGAATCCGACTACTCTCGAAGAAGAAGACATTCCAGTACCTGAATAAGTCTTCAGCTTATTTGGTAGCTATCAGAAAGTAGATAAAAGAGTACTTGCCGCTTATGCACAATCAATACATATTATAAAAATCGATGTTACATGTTCCACATCTCCTCCTAAACCAATGGACCGATTTCAGCCAAACTTGGTACACATACTCCTTACTGTCAGCCAACAATCGCTGTGGGCGTAAGAACCACTTTCCTTATTTGAGGAGATGTTAAGTCATAAACACCAAAATGTGTGAAAAACAGTCACATCATGTATGTCGTTTAAATTCATTACTTCTTTGCTACTAATTCTGTCCGCAACATATTTCGCAGACATTATGCACATATGCCGCTGAGTCTACCCGCACAAATATAACATTGTACGGCACATAGTTCAAGAGACATGTCATAAACAATGAGATGCTTAAAAAAAGTCGCATCATGCTTGGAAGCTTTAATACATTTATTCTTTACTGCTAAGACTAAGCAGCTACCAGAGAGTTATTTTCAAGTGACAGCAAACAGGCGTTACAGCACATGCTCAGCTACGTTTACGTATGAATCCTGTTCCAAAATTAAATACTGATTTTACCAGTTTTCGTGTTACAATTTGATAATTAAAAAATGCCATGCTTAGATACACAATGCTTCAAAAATCTATTAAAAGGACGTCGCAATTTTGTGTATTTTGAATGCGGCATTGCTACATAAATGTATCAACTTCAATCCATCTGTAAAATCCTACACTTGTAAGAACATCGTTGTCATAAAACACCTCCGCAAAGCACTTACAACAAGTACACTATTGTAGTGGAGCGGGAATGTTTTGCTTGTATTATACACTCCTGGAAATTGAAATAAGAACACCGTGAATTCATTGTCCCAGGAAGGGGAAACTTTGACACATTCCTGGGGTCAGATACATCACATGATCACACTGACAGAACCACAGGCACATAGACACAGGCAGCAGAGCATGCACAATGTCGGCACTAGTACAGTGTATATCCACCTTTCGCAGCAATGCAGGCTGCTATTCTCCCATGGAGACGATCGTAGAGATGCTGGATGTAGTCCTGTGGAACGGCTTGCCATGCCATTTCCACCTGGCGCCTCAGTTGGACCAGCGTTCGTGCTGGACGTGCAGACCGCGTGAGACGACGCTTCATCCAGTCCCAAACATGCTCAATGGGGGACAGATCCGGAGATCTTGCTGGCCACGGTAGTTGACTTACACCTTCTAGAGCACGTTGGGTGGCACGGGATACATGCGGACGTGCATTGTGCTGTTGGAACCGCAAGTTCCCTTGCCGGTCTAGGAATGGTAGAACGATGGGTTCGATGACGGTTTGGATGTACCGTGGACTATTCAGTGTCCCCTCGACGATCACCAGTGGTGTACGGCCAGTGTAGGAGATCGCTCCCCACACCATGATGCCGGGTGTTGGCCCTGTGTGCCTCGGTCGTATGCAGTCCTGATTGTGGCGCTCACCTGCACGGCGCCAAACACGCATACGACCATCATTGGCACCAAGGCAGAAGCGACTCTCATCGCTGAAGACGACACGTCTCCATTCGTCCCTCCATTCACGCCTGTCGCGACACCACTGGAGGCGGGCTGCACGATGTTGGGGCGTGAGCGGAAGACGGCCTAACGGTGTGCGGGACCGTAGCCCAGCTTCATGGAGACGGTTGCGAATGGTCCTCGCCGATACCCCAGGAGCAACAGTGTCCCTAATTTATTGGGAAGTGGCGGTGCGGTCCCCTACGGCACTGCGTAGGATCCTACGGTCTTGGCGTGCATCCGTGCGTCGCTGCGGTCCGGTCCCAGGTCGACGGGCACGTGCACCTTCCGCCGACCACCGGCCACAACATCGATGTACTGTGGAGACCTCACGCCCCACGTGTTGAGCAATTCGGCGGTACGTCCACCCGGCCTCCCGCATGCCCACTATACGCCCTCGCTCAAAGTCCGTCAACTGCACATACGGTTCACGTCCACGCTGTCGCGGCATGCTACCAGTGTTAAAGACTGCGATGGAGCTCCGTATGCCACGGCAAACTGGCTGACACTGACGGCGGCGGTGCACAAATGCTGCGCAGCTAGCGCCATTCGACGGCCAACACCGCGGTTCCTGGTGTGTCCGCTGTGCCGTGCGTATGATCATTGCTTGTACAGCCCTCTCGCAGTGTCCGGAGCAATTATGGTGGGTCTGACACACCGGTGTCAATGTGTTCTTTTTTTCATTTCCAGGAGTGTATTTATGTTGACCAATTTTATATTTGAATTCCAAGAGGAAAGGGCTATTTTTATAACGACAAACTTTCTTTTGTATGAACGGAAACCACGTGTGGTACGTGTACCTCAGCTCTCATGGTAATGTACATGTGCGTCAGTGAAAAAGACCAATAAAAAGGTGTTAGCATGTGGACGTAATGTGCTGTTCCAGTCTCTTCTGTACCGAAGGTCCATCACCGTTCCCTTTGGATCCCTACGTAATTCGGTGCTCTCCGATACACACGATCGAACAGCGGAGGAGTGGGACTCAAGCGTCAACTTTAGGTTACAATATCTCCGGATGTAATTAACATTTTACAATGCAACAAACGGCACTGATTACGTTCAAATGGTTCAAATGGCTCTGAGCACTATGGGACTCAACTGCTGTGGTCATTAGTCCCCTAGAACTTAGAACTACTTAAACCTAACTAACCTAAGGACATCACACCCATCCATGCCCGAGGCAGGATTCGAACCTGCGACCGTAGCAGTCACACGGTTCCGGACTGTGCGCCTAGAACCGCGAGACCACCGCGGCCGGCACTGATTACGTATTTGTTTATATGTTCAGATGTGCTAACAAAACTGACGGGGTTCCATTTCAAAAAACCTAGGTTTGTGTTAAAAAACATACTTCCGTGCATTTTTTTATGGTTTGTATTAACCAATTACACTAGCCCCTCTCCTCACGTTCGGTCTGTGGAATCGATTCGTCAGTATTTGATGTGGTTTACGAAATATATCCAGCGGTAATGTTAGGTGACTCACTCTGTATATCACAGCTAGGTGGAAAGCCTCAAAGCAAAAGTATATAGAACAAACATATGCAAGGTGCAATACAAACGGCTGAAGGCCACAATTAAATTTCAAAATTTTAAAATATATCACAATAATCTTTTAAGGCAGAAGGCCGCAATGTTTTTGCTTAAGGAGAAATTTTGAGAATAAGGCTTTAAGCGGCTGAAGGCCACAGTTGATTTTCCAAAAATTTAAAAATACCTTAACCTTTGAATTTTCGATGGACGAACGCACACTAAATGAAACAGCAACGCAACGACAATAACTAACTTTAAGAATAAGGTTCTAAGTGGCTCAAAGCCAACGATTGATTTACATAAACTGATTTACACAAAACACCAAACAAATTCTTTCTTTTGAAACATTGGCTACAATAGATTACCGAAAGACCATTAAACACCCATGAAAAGGACTGTACAGACAACGGCACTCAGACGTCTCCAGGGGGGTGGAGGGTGGGCCTGCCATCGAAACATTAACGTTCACTCAGGGGAGACAGGTAGTGGGCCCAACTACACTTGATCCGTCGCTAACCCAACCAAGGGGCAGCCACGGACCGACCGACAAAACGACTTGCTCAACCGCGCGGTTATCAGCGTCCGTTCAAATTCCCAACCTTTGCTCAGTACAATCTCGCCCCCTTTCATGAATGATGATGAAGACAACACAAGCACCCAGTCATCTCGAGGCAGGTGAAAATCCCTAACCCCGCCGGGAATCGAACCTGGGACCCGTGCTCGGGAAGCGAGAACGCAACCGCGAGACCACGAGCTGAGGACAGGTTATTAAAAGTTAGCAGTACCAAGTGTCTCACTAACTCTTTAGTTCGTCTTCAAAGATAATCCTTCACTCTGAAGTTTAGTTAGGTGCTAATGTTGATGATGGTGGGTGTGGGTTACTAGATAATATACGACTGCTGTTAGTGATAATGGTCTCAGAAAGGTTGAGAACCACTGCTGTAGAGACTATTGTGTTAGCAGATCTAGCATCGAAAGCAGTACATCCTGCCGTGATACCAGAATAAGATCACACACATGCGGAGCAACGCAGACGCTTTTAGTTCAAATTTAAGCCAGGAGTATCATAAGCCGAGAATTAAAACCTGTGCACACGCACTACAATATTAGTTGGAAGTCAAAAAATACTTGCTCATGATCCGCAGGTGAAAGACGCAAGGCTAGACACGTGTTGTTCTGATGTGGACCGCCGCTCAGGGACAGACACACTAACAGACTGTCACTCCGCTGGCCGTGCGGTTAAAGGCGCTGCAGTCTGGAACCGCAAGACCGCTACGGTCGCAGGTTCGAATCCTGCCTCGGGCATGGATGTTTGTGATGTCCTTAGGTTAGTTATGTTTAACTAGTTCTAAGTTCTAGGGGACTAATGACCTCAGCAGTTGAGTCCCATAGTGCTCAGAGCCATTTGAACCATTTAGTCACTCCGCCAGCCACCCTGGGTACGTGCCTCACTGGCCCCGAGGATGGTGGTGGCGGGATGCACCTGCACGTTTCTGTGGCGTGAGGTTAAGGTTTCAGCTCAGCAAAAGTGTTTGTGGTAGCCATTGTAAACGGTACCGTTGACGGCGCGGTCGCTTGTGTTCCCAACAGCGGGAGGTACGCTTGGAAGCCGCAGCGGGCGAGCTGTCGCGTCCCACGCGAGGAGGCGGGCAACCAGTTGCCGACCCCTCCCCACCCTCCCCACTCACCCTGGGGAGTCTCCCAGTGGGGTGCGGTCCACGGACCACCCTTTGTGCGAGTGCTCCGGGAGCGGAATGTCTGCAAGCGCACTCACTCGCTTCCAGGAAGTCAGCCCGCTGCGAGGACCTTCTGCGGACGGCTCGAGAACAGAGTGCCTCCGTCGACACACTTAACGGTCACTCTATCGGGCGTTTACAGTTTACGGGCCTCGCGACGGGTCCTCGCGTACTGTTAGCGGTCCGTTCTTTTGAAGGTAATGCGTGTGTGGTCCACAATCCCATCCCAGCAGAGACGCATTCGGCAGGCCGCTCTCGCAGCCGCTTCCTTCCCTCTGAAAGGCGCTTGCGGTCCCCGTTACTCGCTTCCCCACTCGCGTAACGGCACTTTGAAAGCGGTGGCTACTGCAGAGGTTCCACAGCGCAACATTCGCATACCTTTTCATTCCGCTTCGTATACTTCATCTAAGGAAGAACACCACTAGGCCGCTTTTTCACTCTCAGCATGCATAGATCGAAATCTCCAAACACACTCAGCTCTGAAGAGATCCGGCAATCTTACTGACCGAGGTAGGGTTTGGACGCACGAAGACAACATTAAAAACTCTCGCCGTGAGTAGGCGGGCATTTTCTTGCTGAAATGTAAGCCCAGGATGGCTTGTCATGAAGGTCAACAAATGGGGCACAGAGTATCGTCAACGTATCTCTGTGCTGCAACAGTGTCACGGATGACAACCGAAAGGGTCCTGCTATGAAAAGAAATAGCAATCAGACCTTGACTCCTGGTTGTCAGGCCGTGCGGCATGCGACAGTCAGTTTGGTATCCCAGCTGCGGCGTATCCAGGCACCTCTTCGTCCGGGAATGTCAGTGCAATAGAATTGTCCGCAGTGATGAATCCCGCTTCTAAAGTAGTCCCAGTGACCATCGAGGATTTGTATGGAGACGCCTGGACAGTGGTGGAATACCAGCCTGACTGTCGTCCACCGTACGGTCCGACAACCAGGAGTGATGGTCTGGGCTGCCATTTCTTTTCATAGCAGGACCCCTGTGTTTGACATGCGCCGCACCATTACGACACAGCGATACGTCGACGATATTCTACGACCCGTTTTGTTGCCCTTCATGGCAAAATATCCTGGGTGTTCATCTCAGAGAGATAATGCCCCCCCCCTCCCCACATTACCTTGACGAGCAAGGTCACCGGATGCTTCCCCAGCTCCATCGAGCTCATAATTCTGACGCCCGGACGCGTCAGTTGCACAGAATTTCGCACGATATCCCTCCGGAGGACATCAGCTCAATCAACAAGTGCCAAGCTGAATAACTGCTTGCATAAGGGTCAGAGATGGACCAAGGCGTTATTGGCTTGCTCAGTTTGTGGAACTCTTTCTCTTGAATAAATCATCCAATTTTTCTGAAATTGAAATCACTTGTTTGTATGTGCATACGTGTCACATCTACTTATTTCCGAAACAGTCAGATAATTCCTTTATGTTGCGTGTTTTTTTTTGTCTTAGAATATTTATTCGAAGTTTAAACTTGCTCTGATGGGAGGGGAGGTGGGAGATCAGAGAAACGAGGGGCTGGGGCCAGGGGTTAGGGGCCGCCGGGGTCGGGGGCCGGGAGAGACCAAAACCGGGTTGGAAAAAGCTTCTAATGCCTCTCCCAAAGACTCACTTTGTAGAAGGTGCCAAATAAAATCTCTAAGAGCAGAAAGGGCAAAGCAGTACCGATAATACTTATCTCGTCACCAAACATAAGTATTTTGGAAGCTGAAGAAAAAACCAAGAAAGATAAAGAAAAAAAGAAAAACTCAAAACTGAAACTTTGTATGGAGAAGAAACTAAAGTGTCAAGGTGCTATGAAGGTGAAGTAGCAGAAAACGACAGTTCGGAAGACTAGACCAGCTCAGAGAAGAATGGATGAAACAATGTTCTTAGACTTCTTCGGCGAAGAAGACCCAGACCGAACATACATATTTTGTAATGGGCTATATTCACTCTCTTTATCAAAGGGAACATGAATCCACTGTCCATCTTGTCCTGACCGCGCTCATGAACAATGTTCCAGTGTTCAGAAAGAAAACAACAATGCGATTGTGGTTCAAATGGCTCTGAGCACTATGGGACTTAACATCTGTGGTCATCAGTCCCCTAGAACTTGGAACTACTTAAACCTAACTAACCTAAGGACATCAAACACGTCCATGCCCGAGGAAGGATTCGAACCTCTGACCGTAGCGGTGACGCGGTTCCAGACTGAAACGCCTAGAACCGCACGGCCACACCGGCCGACATTTCGATTGTGATTTCTGTTCTTAAAAAGTATGTTTTCGGTTTTTTCGTTAGATCTAGTTATTGAGAACCTTTCCTATATTAGTTAAAAAGTAGGAATTTTTTAAGTAGTTCATTAAAAATCAGTTCTGATACTCAAAAAACGTTTATCGTATCTCTCGGTAGTAGAATGAAGGATTTCTTGATATTATCAAATAATTTTTGCTGCAGAATAAACCTTTTATCTTGTTTCCTAGCTTCTGGCATTCATTTAAATTGATACCCTTTTAAAGCTGCAATAGTTTGTTTTAAACTGAAACAGGCCCATCATCATCTTGTTGCGTATATAAGCGGTCTGAATAATTTTAATTTGCAAATTTATTGATCACGAAAAACCAAATTTCGTTGAATTTACTCAAGGCGTTCGTTAAGTTATGCCCTTGTTTCTTCACTTTTCACCCACACTCTTAACCACTGGGGTGCTACGGGTGTCCTCCTGTGGCTAATTTCTTCCAGTTAGCAGATCATAAATGCCCCAAGTTTCATAGAAATTGCTTCATGTTTTGCAATGGTATACTGATATGTCCATATGCACCCCCTGCCCTTCCTCATCCAAAGGAGTGAAACGTCATCGGGGCTGTCAGCAGTGATCCTGGCGACCCCAACAACTATGTATTCGACGCTACAATTTGTCTTTACCGACTATTTTTTCATGTCATCAGCCCCACCGCCGCTATTAGAAGACACTGTGGTAATTTTTGTACTTTTATATAATGAGTCGAGCTTATACGTAACATTTGGTTAAAATTGTCACAGACACTGATCTATGCCTCTTTGTCACCCCCTTTCCAGACTCACGCCATTACAGTGCTTTCCAGATAGTGACACTTGGTACATAACACGTACGTACGTAACAGGGGCAGTCAAATGGAAACGAGATAGGTGGGAAAAAAGTAAATTGTTTCTTATTTCAAAAGTAATCGCCGTAACAATTAATATATTTATTCCACTGTGAGCCTTCATGAAAAAAAAATGTTTGTAGTTACCTACGGATTCATGATTGTAACCAGGCGTGCACCCCTTAGTCCGAAGTAAACTGACGGCCACGAATGTCTTTCTACGGGGCTCCAAAAAGGGAAACGACATAGGAAGTGATTGGGACTGTATGAAGGATATTTAAGAGCTCCTCAGCGACACCTCTGTAGCGTAGATAAAACAAACCGCAAACAGAATGCCCGCCCAGTGTTGTCAAGGTTGTTTCGAATACACTACAAAAGTTTCACTGGGTATCCCTTAAACATCTCTTTACGTATCCCGATGTCTCACTATGCGATTTTCTCATATTTGGAGCCCTCAAGAAAGATATTCATGGCCGTCGATTTGCGTCTGACGAAGAGTTGCACGCCTGGGCTTGCTTTTTCCATCGGTCTCGTTTACGTTAGACAGGTCCTTACACATTATTATAGTGATTTTGTATAAATATATAGACTCAACCACTTTAGGCCATTCGGTACGCTGGTGCACTGACGGTAGGCTTGCGTCTGAATTCTCGTAATCCACGTTCTATAGATTAAGAATGTACTTTAAAATGGATTAAAAACAGTACTGGCTGCAATAAAATGTTTATTTACAATGATTTCCTGTTTTATCCTGAATGTGACCATCTTCAGATCGTTTATAACATGATGGTAAGTGGTGGCGGTGAAAGGAGCAGGTGTTAAGAGTCCACGAACGTCGACTGCTAAACGTTTATGAAGTCTTAACACCTGCTCAGTTCAACGCCACCACCTACCATTATGGTATAAACAGTATGAAGACGATCACAGTTTGACCGAAACCGATAACAATTGTAAATAAATGTTTTGCTGCGATGTAGACTGTTGTTAATCCATTTTCAAAGAAACAGGGTTCACGACGCGTAAACATCTGAATACAGAGTGAACATTAATTAAATATAGTGTCAAAAACCCATCTTTTGTGGCACAATTTGTTGTCGCGACGTGTCGGCAAAGGGGTGCCACTTACATTGGTGCGTTGCCTCATAAACATTAACGTCGTCACGGAGGCTGTAGTTTTGACTATGAGCTAGGAGCACTCCTGACGTCTGTGAGTTAAATGAATTTATGTATCAGGCTTCCGGGTCACCAGATATTTCCCATGTCTGGTCTAGAATGTGATATTGTGTCCCATCCCCCACCACCACACAAATCGTGGTTGTATTGACAGACGAAGTGGCCGTGCGGTTAAAGGCGCTGCAGTCTGGAACCGCAAGACCGCTACGGTCGCAGGTTCGAATCCTGCCTCGGGCATGGATGTTTGTGATGTCCTTAGGTTAGTTAGGTTTAACTAGTTCTAAGTTCTAGGGGACTAATGACCTCAGAAGTTGAGTCCCATAGTGCTCAGAGCCATTTGAGCCATTTTTTTTTTTTTTGTATTGACAGACTGGACTGTAGTGTGACCCGCGGTCTAGGTTATTACAAATCGGTAAATATCGCAGCCTTCTCCAATATGGAAACCACGAGCTGCGATTAGGCTAATGACTGTGTTGTACGACAGGGACCGAGATAAAAATAGCGATGCCACCAAGTATGCCCTATCTCTGTGCAGAGCGCTTTATACACTCGCCTTCCTACTTGCTCGCCACTATAGTCGCGGTTGCTCGACACAAAGGGTGATGATCACTAGTCAGCAGACTCAGCAGGCACAGTCTGCTGAGGGACCCGGTGGCTGAAATCGGCCCACGTGTCCAGGCGCCGCCGCCGCCGCCGCCGCCGCCGCCGCCGCCGCTAATGCGACGTTCCTGGCGACGGTGTCCACCTCCTCCAGCAAGTCTGCGGACCGAGGGAGGCGGACCGGCCGGCGCGACGTTGACGGGCTGCCAGCGTCCGCAAGACGGCAAGTCGCTGGCCTAATGCGCGCTAAGTGCTGCCCTGCCACTACACCGGCGGGGCGGCCAAGAGAGCGGCCAGTCGGCGACGCATTAGCGCACCGCCACCCTCCCCCAACCACGCTGCCTCACAGGCCTTTCACGCAGAGTTCATCCCGTCCACGGGAGGGCGAGACGCTCCTCGTCCGGCTGTTACAATACGGGAGCTCATCTGCCCCTCATCCGTAGCGCTAATTCACATTTTACTTTCAGGTTATAATGCGATGAGCATAGACCCTTTAGACCGGATGAATCACTCAGATGCGGCTAAATATTCTTTCGTGTTGGTAGATTTCTGAGAGATGAGGAGTAGGGAGCGAATACAGTAGTACGGAAACAGGGGGAATTAATTCACCAAGGTATGATATAAACGAATGAGCCTTGTAGACGAATATTTTAACATAAATTTCCAGTTACCGATTATTTGTATGCGTGTGCGCCGGCCGGAGTGGCTGTGCGGTTCTAGGCGCTACAGTCTGGAGCCGAGCGACCGCTCCGGTCGCAGGTTCGAATCCTGCCTCGGGCATGGATGTGTGTGATGTCCTTAGGTTAGTTAGGTTTAATTAGTTCTAAGTTCTAGGCGGCTGATGACCTCAGAAGTTAAGTCGCATAGTGCTCAGAGCCATTTTGTATGCGTGTGCGTGTGTTTGTGGCCCGATGGTTGAAGTCCAACAATAAGTCAGTTCAACAGTCGCGGGAAGGCAAGGGCGTATTATATGCAATAGGACTGCAACTAAAAGAAAAGGCTCTCCAATAAATCTCATGATGATAGTTCGAAAGATCTATAATCGTACACGAATAGAGGTAACTGGAGATAATGAACCCGGCGGCTGTGGCCGAGCGGTTCTAGGCGCTTCAGTCTAGAACCGCGCGACCCCTACGGTCGCAGGTTCGAATCCTGCCTCGGGTATGGATGCGTTTGATGTCCTTAGGTTACTCAGGTTTAAGTAATTCTAAGTTCTAGGGGACTGATGACCTCAGATGTTGAGTCCCATAGTGCTCAGAGCCATTTGGAGATAATGAGAAGAGAAAAGAGTCTTTGGGCACTGTACTTTAAATATTCATGGGACCAGAATACTACAATATCCACGTCGTTGTTGTTGGGAAACGCTATAAGCAATTTTTAATTTACTGATAAGCAAACTAGTGAACTGCTCCAACTGCTTTCCATTTTAGCGACATCCGTGAAAGCAATTACGCTAATATTGTGGACAAAGTACTTTATTATGTTCCGGAGGATCAAGTTATTTTGTTATAAAGAAAGAACGGTTCCTCGATAGAAATGTGGAATAACTACAAACCTCCTGGGATCCTAATCTGATGTGTTTTTCTTGAGATAATATATTTTCAACAGTTTTTTAACCCTAAAAATTATTTCAATAAGAAGTCTTTATCGCATGAAAAACATTTATTTAGTTTTATGACCGGTTTCTTCCCTTACAGGATCATCATCTGACCGCATTTGTTCCTTGAAGACAAGAGGAGATGATGCTGTGGAACAGGCCGCCCTGGAGAGGCGTGAAGAACCTATTTTGATTTTCGTCGGTTACAGCATCATCTACACTCCTGGAAATGGAAAAAAGAACACATTGACACCGGTGTGTCAGACCCACCATACTTGCTCCGGACACTGCGAGAGGGCTGTACAAGCAATGATCACACGCACGGCACAGCGGACACACCAGGAACCGCGGTGTTGGCCGTCGAATAGCGCTAGCTGCGCAGCATTTGTGCACCGCCGCCGTCAGTGTCAGCCAGTTTGCCGTGGCATACGGAGCTCCATCGCAGTCTTTAACACTGGTAGCATGCCGCGACAGCGTGGACGTGAACCGTATGTGCAGTTGACGGACTTTGAGCGAGGGCGTATAGTGGGCATGCGGGAGGCCGGGTGGACGTACCGCCGAATTGCTCAACACGTGGGGCGTGAGGTCTCCACAGTACATCGATGTTGTGGCCAGTGGTCGGCGGAAGGTGCACGTGCCCGTCGACCTGGGACCGGACCGCAGCGACGCACGGATGCACGCAAAGACCGTAGGATCCTACGCAGTGCCGTAGGGGACCGCACCGCCACTTCCCAATAAATTAGGGACACTGTTGCTCCTGGGGCATCGGCGAGGACCATTCGAAACCGTCTCCATGAAGCTGGGCTACGGTCCCGCACACCGTTAGGCCGTCTTCCGCTCACGCCCCAACATCGTGCAGCCCGCCTCCAGTGGTGTCGCGACAGGCGTGAATGGAGGGACGAATGGAGACGTGTCGTCTTCAGCGATGAGAGTCGCTTCTGCCTTGGTGCCAATGATGGTCGTATGCGTGTTTGGCGCCGTGCAGGTGAGCGCCACAATCAGGACTGCATACGACCGAGGCACACAGGGCCAACACCCGGCATCATGGTGTGGGGAGCGATCTCCTACACTGGCCGTACACCACTGGTGATCGTCGAGGGGACACTGAATAGTGCACGGTACATCCAAACCGTCATCGAACCCATCGTTCTACCATTCCTAGACCGGCAAGGGAACTTGCTGTTCCAACAGGACAATGCACGTCCGCATGTATCCCGTGCCACCCAATGTGCTTTAGAAGGTGTAAGTCAACTACCCTGGCCAGCAAGATCTCCGGATCTGTCCCCCATTGAGCATGTTTGGGACTGGATGAAGCGTCGTCTCACGCGGTCTGCACGTCCAGCACGAACGCTGGTCCAACTGAGGCGCCAGGTGGAAATGGCATGGCAAGCCGTTCCACAGGACTACATCCAGCATCTCTACGATCGTCTCCATGGGAGAATAGCAGCCTGCATTGCTGCGAAAGGTGGATATACACTGTACTAGTGCCGACATTGTGCATGCTCTGTTGCCTGTGTCTATGTGCCTGTGGTTCTGTCAGTGTGATCAGGTGATGTATCTGACCCCAGGAATGTGTCAATAAAGTTTCCCCTTCCTGGGACAATGAATTCACGGTGTTCTTATTTCAATTTCCAGGAGTGTATTACGCACTGCAGAAATTAAACTACGTAAATTTTTTTTCATCGGAGATACCGAATTCGCAATAAAAATTATGGTTCCTATTTCATATTTCAAAGTTGAACCTCTCCAGCTCACTAGGGGCGGGGATGGGTCTCGAGTTTGGTGCCATTGGATTTGCAGCTTTCCAGATATTTCCGAAGCGTTTTGAATCCCTCACCCTATGTACACTGACGCAAAAGTACGACATTGGAAAGTGAAACTACAGAATTGCACATACGATTGTAGTCACCACGTTTATATAATGACTATGGTATTTCCAAATGTCCGCCACCGTAGCTGGGCAGTCAATGTGTCTGTTTCTCATACAGTGGACCCGGGTTCGATTCCCGGTACTGTCAGGCATATTTCCTTGTTGGGAGGATTGGAAGGGGGTGCACTCAGCCTCGTGACGCCAACTAAGGAGCTACATTTCGGAGTAGCAGCAATTAAAAGGTCTCTAACAGTGAAGAAGGAAGTTGCCTGTCAGCTACACGACATAAGTTATGCCTGATGTTGCAGTGAACACATGGTGCGTAGTGGGGCGATCACTCTGTTGTAGAAATAATTCAAAAGCCAAGATCGCTAAATACTGTTTACTGGATAACCGATTTCAACACACTAAACGTGCCATCATCGGATCTGAATGTACCTTAACATTTATAAACAAAATGGTTTATAAATGTTAAGATGTAGAATTTTTAACTACATTTGGTTTGTTTTAAGAGTTTTAACATATAAAATCGTTTAGGCATTACATTTCAGCAGGCCCACGTAGTTTTTCGTGCTTTGGTGCCTTATGGAGTGTTAATTTTCATAATCCATCACGTGTTAATTTATATAAAATTGCATTTATTTGGTGCTGATTTATTGCTCGGGTCTTATGCACTACCCAGTTAAGAGAGGAAGCGACAGTGGAGTTCACTGAACCCTCCGTCAAACAAAAAATTCGGGTTTCGGAGTGTATATGTACACGCAAGCCTTGTTCATCGCAGAGGTTTGCAGTCAGAAGTGTACACATTCCGGTTTTAACCTGCCCATGGTCGCCTGCTAGCTAGGCGCACGTCAGCAGCAGAACGGGGAGGCTGCTTTACTCCCATGCAAGACAAGCTGCGACCAACCCAAGCAGGCTAAAAGAATCTCGCTTGCCTGCTCGTGTTTCCGCTACGTAGTAGTTTATTCCGTACGTTTTTATTGTAGTGTTATGAGCTGGCTTCGGAAGTTGATTAAAAGTCTTTTTTTATTTGAGTGGCACAAGACGACGTTCACTGAAATAAACCTTCATTTTGGGCGACTGTAGATCATAAAATAGTGAATTTTATTTGTCCTTTCTTCTTTCGGGCCGGCCGAAGTGGCCGCGCGGTTCTGGCGCTGCAGTCTGGAACCGCGAGACCGCTACGGTCGCAGGTTCGAATCCTGCCTCGGGCATGGATGTGTGTGGTGTCCTTAGGTTAGTTAGGTTTAACTAGTTCTAAGTTCTAGGGGACTAATGACCTCAGCAGTTGAGTCCCATAGTGCTCAGAGCCATTTGAACCATTTCTTCTTTCGGGCTACTTCGGGCTTATTTATTTATTTCGATATTAAAGGTTTTCTCTGCCACTTCACCCTTTTTCGACTACCTCTTTCGACTAGTACTGGCTAGTTTCAATTCCAACCATCATCAAGTCACATGTTTTCTGTAGAAAACAGAACCATCTCTAAAAGCCGAGATTCTTTGCACTAAGAACGTGAAGATATCTATTATACCGCAACGCCAACTAAAGTACAGGTAAGGTTTCGGAAGGCTAGTTTCTGAAACCCTAGCGTGTTTCAGCGAAATATGACCCCAGTTACACCAATTTTAATTACTTTTTCGACGATGTGTGTTGCGGGTACTTTTTTTTTCTTTTGTTTTGAGTCATCAGTCTTCTCAATGTTTTGATGCGGCCCACCACGAGCTGTTTTCCTGTGCCAACCACTTCATCTCAGAGTAATACTTGCACTCTCTGCCCTCAAAAAAATGGCTCTGAGCACTATGGGACTTAATATCGGAGGTCATCAGTCCCCTAGAACTTAGAACTACTTAAACCTAACTAACCTAGCGACATCACACACATCCATGCCCGAGGCAGGGCTCGAACCTGCGACCGTAGCGGTCGCGCAGTTCCAGACTGAAGCGTCTAGAACCGCTCGGCCACACCGGCCGGCTCTCTGTCCTCTATTACCTTCTGGATGTATTCTAATCTCTGTCTTCCTCTACAGTTCGTGCCCTCTACAGTTCCCTCTAGTATCATGAAGTCATTCCCTGATGTATAAATAGATGTCGTATCATCCTGTCCCTTCTCCTTATCAGTGTTTGCCACATCTTCCTTTCCTCTCCAATTCTGCGCAGAACCTCCTCATTCCCTAACTCATCACTCCACCTAATTTTCAACATTCGTGTGTAGGACTACATGTCAAATGCTTCGATTCTCTTCTACTCTGGGTTCTTCGTGGCCAAAATAGTTCACCCTAAATTCCCGAAACGAATTTTAAGGAGCACGAAGGTCGTTTTTCACTTCATGTTAATCTAAAAAGTACCTCTTCCTCTCATACTGAGATTTCTTCGCACTGCATTGCATACCACAGAATGTGTTTTTTAATATTCAATAAGCCATATTTTTTTCCTGTTTCGAACAATCATTGCCCTAGCCAATATACCACTAAATGGACTCAAGTCCTTAGCACAAATTTCAATACCTTTGTAGGCCATTAAGGTTTTGTCCTCTTTCAAAGTATTTATGCAGGGAGAAAACTGAAAGTAATACACTAGAGGACCTGAATGAGTGTTTAGTAACTTTTTACAAAATTTTGTTCTGTTGTTGTTGTGGTCTTCAGTCCTGAGACTGGTTTGATGCAGCTCTCCATGCTACTCTATCCTGTGCAAGCTTCTTCATCTCCCAGTACCTACTGCAACCTACATCCTTCTGAATCTGCTTAGTGTATTCATCTCTTGGTCTCCCTCTACGATTTTTACCCTCCACACTGCCCTCCAATGCTAAATTTGTGATCCCTTGATGCCTCAAAACATGTCCTACCAACCGATCCCTTCTTCTAGTCAAGTTGTGCCACAAACTTCTCTTCTCCCCAATCCTATTCAATACCTCCTCATTAGTTACGTGATCTACCCACCTTATCTTCAGCATTCTTCTGTAGCACCACATTTCGAAAGCTTCTATTCTCTTCTTGTCCAAACTAGTTACCGTCCATGTTTCACTTCCATACATGGCTACACTCCATACAAATACTTTCAGAAACGACTTCCTGACACTTAAATCTATACTCGATGTTAACAAATTTCTCTTCTTCAAAAACGCTTTCCTTGCCATTGCCAGTCTACATTTTATATCCTCTCTACTTCGACCATCATCAGTTATTTTACTCCCTAAATAGCAAAACTCCTTTACTACTTTAAGTGTCTCATTTCCTAATCTAATTCCCTCAGCATCACCCGACTTAATTCGACTACATTCCATTATCCTCGTTTTGCTTTTGTTGATGTTCATCTTATATCCTCCCTTTAAGACACCATCCATTCCGTTCAACTGCTCTTCCAAGTCCTTTGCTGTCTCTGGCAGAATTACAAAGTCATCGGCGAACCTCAAAGTTTTTATTTCTTCTCCATGGATTTTAATACCTATTGCGAATTTTTCTTTTGTTTCCTTTACTGCTTGCTCAATATACAGATTGAATAACATCGGGGAGAAGCTACAACCCTGTCTCACTCCCTTCCCAACCACTGCTTCCCTTTCATACCCCTCGACTCTTATAACTGCCATTTGGTTTCTGTACAAATTGTAAATAGCCTTTCGCTCCCTGTATTTTACCCCTGCCACCTTCAGAATTTGAAAGAGAGTATTCCAGTTAAAATTGTCAAAAGCTCTCTCTAAGTCTACAAATGCTAGAAACGTAGGTTTGCCTTTTTTAATCTTTCTTCTAAGATAAGTCACTCCGAGCGATCTCGGTAGCTAAGTCATTCGCCCGAATTGTCCGGAACGTTCCTCAAACCAATTGCGAGCAGTTTTGGCGCATCGAATTATCTGAAACTGTCTCACAAACAGACTAAAACTTGTCCCCTGCTGGACTTGGGCTCACTTTTGTGACTGGCATAAATTCCCCAATTCTTAATACCTCCTGAACCTCCTTTAAGTCTGGTATGTTCATTTTCCCGCTCCCACCGCTGTAACGAATGAGCCGCAGTGAAACTAGCAACGCGAACATATATTGAGGTGACAGAAGTCATGGGATACTTCTTAATGTCGACTCGGGACTCCTTTATCCCGGCGTAGTGGAGCTACTCGACGTGGTATGGACTCAACGAGATGGTGGAAGTCACCTGCAGAAATATGCAGCCATGCCAACTCTGTACTCTGTAGCTGTCCATAACTACGAAAGTGTTGCCACTGCAGAATATTGTGCACGAACTGACCTCTCGATTAGGTCCCAGAAATGTTCGACGGGATTCACTCCGAGCGATCTCGGTAGCTAAGTCATTCGCCCGAATTGTCCGGAACGTTCTTCAAACCAATCGCGAGCAGTTGTGGCCCGGTGACACGGCACATTGTCATCCATAAAAATTGCATCGTTGTTTGGGAACATGAAGTCCACAAATGGCTGACAGTGGTCTCCAAGTAGCCGAACATAACCAAAAGACCAAGACCATTCGCTGTGAAGATACCCTGCACCTTTATGAAGCGTCCACCAGCCTGCACAGTGCGTTGTTGACAACATGGGTCTATGACTTCGTGGGGCCTGCGCTACACTCGAACGCTGTGATTAGCTTATCAACTGAAATCGATACCCATCCGACCGGGCCACAGTTTTCCAGTCGTCTACGATCCAACCGACATAGTCATGAGTCCAGGAGAGACGCTGCAGGGGAAGTCGTGCTGTTAGCAAAGATACTCGCGTCGGTCGTCTGCTGCCACAGCCCAAATTTTGCCACGGCGCTAACGGATACGTTCATCGTATGTCTGACATTGACTTGTGAGGTTATTTCACGCACTGTTCCTTGTCTGTTAGCACGGAAAACTTAACGCAAACGCCGCTGCTCTCGGGGGTTAAGTGAAGGCCCGTGGCCACTGCATTGTCTGTGGTGATATGTAATACCTGAAATTTGGTATTCTGGACACACACTTGGCTCTTTGGATCTCGGAATACTGAATTCTCTGACTATTTCCGAAATGGAATTTCCCGTGCATCTAGCTCAAACTACCATTCTACGTTCAAAGCTGTTAATTCCCGTCGTGTGGCCATAATCACTTCTAAAACTTTTTCACATAAATAACCTAAACAACAGCTCCGCCAATGTACTGCCCTTTTATATCCCGTGAACACAATACTAACCCCCTCCCCCCCCCTATTTGTATATGAGCGTATCCCTTTCTCATGTCTTTCGTCACCTGACTAGTCACGTTGGACTGGTAGTCAGCGCAATTTGTTGTCAGGTGCAGGAGGCTGTGAAGTTTTCCAGGATTGCGGAAACGCAGGTGGCCTGCTTTAACCGCTGTGCTTCAGTATGTGGAACTCTTTGTTTTTCCTTTGCGGCAGGTTGGGTTGCTTTAATGGCTGCGGCAGAATAGGGGCAGGCAGGCCGGAAGCAGAATTTGTCCACGTGTGTTTGCAAGTACACCACTCGGTGCAACCTTACCATGTACAGTGAACTTTACCTGGCTGTGGGGGGAGCAGTTGGCAGTTTGGAGTGCAGTGGCGATTGCACCCTCTCACTCTCCCCCCACACATACGGCCAGCAGAGGCGGCCGCCGTGTTGTAGGGCGCGCGCGGCCCACAGCACCGGACAGCGACACAGCGGCGCGCTATATTGCAGCGGCCGCGCGCCGCCCCTGAAATATCGGGGGCCACTTTTCTCTCCGGCCGCCCCCGCCGGATAAATAATGCGGCGTCCGGCGCGCTTTAAACAGGGCCCTTCCCGCCACGCTACGGCCACGGCCGCCTCCGCCTTGCCTCCACCTCGGCGAAATTTAATAAAAATGTCAACTCAAGTTGGGCGCAGGACAGCGCTCGCCCGGCGGTGGTGGGGGCGGGGGCGGCGGCGGGGGAGGCCAAGGTCCGGCAGGGGCTTAAAATTAAAACGGCGGCGCCTCCTGGGGGCGCCACCGGCACCGGGGCAGCCGCTGCCCAGTTCGATATCGGTCGCCAAGAAAGGGCCCCTTCCGAGAAGGCCGCGCCGCCACCGTCCAGGTGGACTAAAGGACATGGTAGGCCGGAGTGCACCTACGAGAACTGACATGTGGATGTCTAGTACGCAACACCATCACCCGGATACAGTAACAACGAACTGTTCCACGTCGTATGCTCAAATAAAGTGAATGTTTAGTGGCTACTTTGAAATTTACATGTTCCATAGATAATTTGAATGTCTTTGTATCGAAATACTATGATGTGGAACTAGTGGATTTAAAGAACACGTATATCGTGTAACAAGAAGTTATGACCAAACTTTCGGAAGATATTCGTCACGTGGAGGAAGAAAATATGTTGTATGGGCATGGGACAGGAAACGCTTTATTTACAAACAACTTTCTGGGGATGGCGACCACAGCTCACAGACATTATTAATAACGATACCAACACTCAACACTCTGTAACCATTGAAGTTATCATCAAAATTATAACAATTAAGAAGCCAAGAATGATGTGTTTCCAAAAGCCGGATAGCTGTATGGGTTGGGTTGTGTAGGGGAAGAGACCAAACTGCGAGGTCATCGATCTCATCGGCTTAGGGCAGGACGGGGAAGGAAGTCGGTCGTGCCCTTTCAAAGGAACCATCCCGGCATTTTCCAGGAGCGATTTTGGGAAATCACGAAAAACCTTATTCAGAATGGCTGGACGCTGGATTGAACCGTCGTCCTCCCGAATGCGAGTCCAGTGTGCTAACCACTGCGCCACCTCGCTCGGTATAACTGTATGGAGGTGCTTTATTTGCATCTACCAGTCTCACATCAGTGTAGTTGCATCTTCATGTTTATAATGGTTATATTTCCATAATGCAGATGGATAACTTCCCGAAAACCTGGACTCCGTAATTGACCATCTATATCATGGAAATATAACCATTATAAAACTGAAGATGCATCTATACGGACGTAAAATCGGTAGTTACGAACAGACCACCTTCATACGGATATGTGGTTTTTGCAAACACTTCATCATTCTTGACTTTTTAATTTTTAAAACGTTTATGATAATTTCAATGGTTTCATGACGCTTTATTTCCATGTTAGATCTCATTTTCTACTTCTCTTCAGAGTGACATTAATCTTGGGAAAGACAGCAACAGAACGCACCAACATTACTTGAAACGTTTCCTCACATCAGATGTTGAACATAACCTCTTGGGTACAGTATCAACCAATTTCCTTATTGAAATGTTCAAAATACCTTCCGCTGGCGAAGATACACGCATCAACTCGCCGTCAAATTAAATGGCTGATGCGTATTGTTTCACAGCCTTCCACTTTTTCACAGTCTTGCACGTTATGGACATGAACACTGTACACCTTGCACCTGGGTTCGGTACACAAGAGCTTTCAAATACCTCACAAATAAAAGTCTAGTGGCTTTAGGTCTGGACAGCGTGCAGGCAAAGAAGTTGCCGGTCACACTCTCCGGACGTAATGTCATGAAACTTTTATATATCGGGGCATTTGTCGTGGAATCTTTTATCTAGAAACCTACGATCATTAAGAGTGAAATGAGGAATCGGTCCGCCGTGCATGAAATACATAGCCGCCTTCATAAAGGCACTTGTTCATACAGAAAAGGTAGAGTATTCTCTAAGAAAGTATTTTAAGTTCATCCGTTGAGATTGGTTGGAAGAACATGGGCCCGAAATAAACAGTCACCAACAACGCCGACCTAAACTCTGACAGAAAATCTTCTTTGATGAGGTGATATTCCAGGGATACATTTAGAGTTTCAGGGATTCAAAGCGACGGTGGTTGATGCTTTTTGAACATCTTCTATCATAATATTTCATCTAATAAAAATTTCTACGTAAAGCTGGTACGTTCTGCATCTTTCCCATGATTAATAGCAATATAAAGAGAAGTAGAAAATGAGCGACAGCATGGAAATAAAGTACTTCCAGACCTATTCCATATAATATATTCTCTTTCTCTACGTGAGAGGAATGTTTCCTGAAAGTTTTGACATGCATTTTTCTTCCACTCTGTACATAAGATTAGTTGAAATATTAGACCCACCCGGATAGCCTCGCGCGCTAGTACATCACTTCTGCTGTTCAGGGAGGCTCATCCAATCCGCCCAGCGGACTGACGACGAGGGCCGGTGCGGCGGACAGCCTGGATGTGGTGATTAGGCGGTTTCCCATATCCCACTAGGTGAATACCGGGCTGTTACCCACGTTCCGTCTCAGTTACACAATTTGCAAGCACATCGAAAATGTTCTTACATTTCCAGACAGATAGGGAACACAAATTCCGTCTCGGACGGAAGGACTATCGTCAGGGAGGCCATGCGGACATCGTCTACAACTATAAGGGAGTGCCGAAAAATAATGCCTCCGAATTTTTCATGCGGAAACTTTTAAAGCTTTTTTTTTAAAAAAACAAGTATTGCCAACATACTACATCTTTATTCTTCATGTCTACATATTCATTTCTCAACATAGTTACCCTGGTGACGGAGCGCATTTCTCCTAATGAGAGACAGTGTGTTGATGTCGTCGCTATAGAATGTCTGGCTTTGTTGACGGAGGCACAACGCCATCTCTGCATGTGCCGCTAGAATACTAACAAAGTAAAGTCGTCTAAGGCGTTTTCTAAGTTTTGGAAAGAGATGAAAATGGATTGGGGCCAAGATGATGTTAGCACCATCATTTCCTTCATCACGAGCACCAACTACAAAATGTCACACATTACTCATGTCGATGCAGTCATTACCGTACACAAATTTCATTCTTACATGGATTTCAGTTGAAGGCACGTTTCCTGCGGTTATAATGTCAATCATTATTACGTTACACACCGCCATTTACAATCTACAATTCGGAGCCGTGAAGCGTCAGAGGGTTTCAGCTATCGTCAACGAAGCGGAATAGTAGACGATTAAATATACATGACATGTAATACCTCAAACGATATTGAGTACAGAATAAGAAGTTCGGATGCATTACGTTTCAGCACGCCCTTGTAACATTGCCAAATTCAGACTAGCATGCTGACCCCGTCAAGACAGGGGTAAGTCCAGGAAAAAGACGAAGAAGGTTTATTATACCATTAAGATATAAATTTTTTTTCTGTTCTACTTGTGCACCTGCATTTTAAAACTATGTTTATTTTTTACAGGATATCCGTGTCAAAAAATATTCGTCCATGGAAAAAATGGAGCTGTCCAGTAGAAACGATTTTCGGATACATTTAAAACTACCTGACAAACATCTTCTGTTACTGACCAACTTATGTTGGTGATCAAAAAATTTTGTGGACGAATATATAACTGCTTTATGAGCCACTGACACGCCAACGGCCTTGTCGCAGTGGTAACACCGGTTCCCGTCAGATCACCGAAGTTAAGCGCTGTCCAGCTGGGTTAGCACTTGGATGGGTGACCGTCCGGTCTGCCGAGCGCTGTTGGCAAGTAGGGTGCAGGTCAGGCCTTGTGAGGCAAACTGAGGAGCTACTTGATTGAGAAGTATCGGCTCCTGTCTCGTCAACTGACATACGGCCGGGAGAGCTGTGTGCTGACCACATCCAGGAAAAAGCCTGTGGGCTGAGGATGACACAGTGACCGGTCGGTACCGTTGGGCCTTCCAAGGCCTGTTCGGACGAAGTTTAGTTCAGTGAGTCACTGACAGCTTCAGTAATGGGTAACAGACGTAACTTTTTCTTCTAACGTATATTTATACGAGGGTTGGAACTTGAGTAATGGCAACTATTTATTCACAACCGGTACAAAAGAGTTACATGTTTACACCTGTTATTACACTTCAAAGTAGCCACAAGCGTTGTGTAGAACCCGATGCCAGCGATGTGGAAGCCTTAGTATACCCTTATCAGAGCCTGTTGTGTTGATGGTGCGAATGGAGCGGTCTACTGCGTGTCGAATCTCTGGAACAGTTCTGAAGCTTCATCTTCGGAATCAAATCAAAGTCACAAGGATTTAAGTCCGTAGAGTATGGGGGATGGTACAGTAATTCCCAGTCCCATCGACCGAACAGGGCAGCCACAGCTTGCGCTGTATGTGCCCACGCATTGTCGTGCAAAATGATGGGTGGGTTGCGCAGAAAGTGTCACCGCTTCTTTCGCAAAGCCGGTGGCAGGTGATGCTCCACAAACGAACAGTAATACTGTGCATTGACGGTCTGCCGTGGAGGAACGCAATGCGTTAGCATAACACACACCATCACAGTCGTACAAGAGAATGACCATAACTTTAGACCGTTCCATTCGCACCATCACCAGAAAAGGCTCTGATAACGGTATACTACGCCTTCCACATCGCTGGCACCGTGTTCTACACAACACTCGTGACTACTGTGAAGGACAGTAACAGGTGCAAACATGTAACTCTTTTGTATCGGTTGTGCATAAATAGTTGCCACTACTTACGTTCCAACCGGCATATACACTCCTGGAAATGGAAAAAAGAACACATTGACACCGGTGTGTCAGACCCACCATACTTGCTCCGGACACTGCGAGAGGGCTGTACAAGCAATGATCACACGCACGGCACAGCGGACACACCAGGAACCGCGGTGTTGGCCGTCGAATGGCGCTAGCTGCGCAGCATTTGTGCACCGCCGCCGTCAGTGTCAGCCAGTTTGCCGTGGCATACGGAGCTCCATCGCAGTCTTTAACACTGGTAGCATGCCGCGACAGCGTGGACGTGAACCGTATGTGCAGTTGACGGACTTTGAGCGAGGGCGTATAGTGGGCATGCGGGAGGCCGGGTGGACGTACCGCCGAATTGCTCAACACGTGGGGCGTGAGGTCTCCACAGTACATCGATGTTGTCGCCAGTGGTCGGCGGAAGGTGCACGTGCCCGTCGACCTGGGACCGGACTGCAGCGACGCACGGATGCACGCCAAGACCGTAGGATCCTACGCAGTGCCGTAGGGGACCGCACCGCCACTTCCCAGCAAATTAGGGACACTGTTGCTCCTGGGGTATCGGCGAGGACCATTCGCAACCGTCTCCATGAAGCTGGGCTACGGTCCCGCACACCGTTAGGCCGTCTTCCGCTCACGACCCAACATCGTGCAGCCCGCCTCCAGTGGTGTCGCGACAGGCGTGAATGGAGGGACGAATGGAGACGTGTCGTCTTCAGCGATGAGAGTCGCTTCTGCCTTGGTGCCAATGATGGTCGTATGCGTCTTTGGCGCCGTGCAGGTGAGCGCCACAATCAGGACTGCATACGACCGAGGCACACAGGGCCAACACCCGGCATCATGGTGTGGGGAGCGATCTCCTACACTGGCCGTACACCACTGGTGATCGTCGAGGGACACTGAATAGTGCACGGTACATCCAAACCGTCATCGAACCCATCGTTCTACCATTCCTAGACCGGCAAGGGAACTTGCGGTTCCAACAGGACAATGCACGTCCGCATGTATCCCGTGCCACCCAATGTGCTTTAGAAGGTGTAAGTCAACTACCCTGGCCAGCAAGATCTCCGGATCTGTCCCCCATTGAGCATGTTTGGGACTGGATGAAGCGTCGTCTCACGCGGTCTGCACGTCCAGCACGAACGCTGGTCCAACTGAGGCGCCAGGTGGAAATGGCATGGCAAGCCGTTCCACAGGACTACATCCAGCATCTCTACGATCGTCTCCATGGGAGAATAGCAGCCTGCATTGCTGCGAAAGGTGGATATACACTGTACTAGTGCCGACATTGTGCATGCTCTGTTGCCTGTGTCTATGTGCCTGTGGTTCTGTCAGTGTGATCATGTGATGTATCTGACCCCAGGAATGTGTCAATAAAGTTTCCCCTTCCTGGGACAATGAATTCACGGTGTTCTTATTTCAATTTCCAGGAGTGTACATATATATAATTTCAAAATAAATAGCCAATTCAAATGAGAGTGGCTGTTCATCAGCCATAATGCATATACTGAAATTTCCATGTTTTGTCCAAGTAGAACCTTCGACGCAGGTGGGAGCCGCGCCAACCATGGCAAGACGCCTTAGACTGCGAGGCTACTCTGGGCTTCTGTACATTAAAACCAATTCTCTGTAACACTTCTCGTAGTCTAAATCACGTTGTATTAACATTGCAAGACAAGAAGAAAATTCTTAATGTGCCTCTACACTACCTGCGAAAAGGCTGTTGTTTCAGAAAGAGCACCGGCTCCGCACAAGCGTCCCAACACCGTTTCGGTATCCCCAGAAACAGCAGCAGTTCAAAGCAACTGTCTGGGCTCTTCTTTCGCCCTATGACTGTATTTGTATTTCTCCCATTTCTTCTCTCCTTTTAAAGTTATTTCTACTTTTTTCATATTTTATGTAAGCTATCTGCATGCAACGGTAGCCTATGAGAGGGTGTCGGTTTATTTAGCTTTCACCGTCATTATGGCGCACATTGTAAGTGCGGCGAACGACACTGTGACACCCGTCGCGGAAACGTCGCTGTGGCGGTGACAGCCGATGACGGGCAGCGAGCGTGCGACCCTAAGCTGGACGCGTCGCGGGTGAGAAGCCGGCCGACAGGTGGAGTAAAACACGGCGCCGCCATAAACAAGCCCGCGGCCGGCTATTAATTACGGATTTATTGTCAGAGGTGACAGCGCGCCGGCTGCGTCGCGCCGCTGATGAGCGATGGACGCCCCGCGCCGCGCTAACGACTGCGCTGTCACGGCGCCCCGGCCCGGCGCGACGCGCTTCGGCCATCAGCCTGAGCCGCGGCGCTGCAGACCAGCGGCGTTACAAATGGCGCGCGACTCTGGCCGCCAGGGGTGCCAATTTATTAGTGCGCCGCCACGCTTACCCCGGCCAGAGCGCAGCCGCCTCTGGCAGGCGTGTCGCTGCGCGCGATCTGCTCGCAGCAGAACTGATACCACACGCTTTTTCGGGCGTAGGTACATCGGCTCTGCACTGGTACATGCCCGCTGGTGTTTTAGCTCTACAGAAATCACCAGTCACGCTTTCAAATATCGACAGCATTCAAAGCATGTGGATGTACTACGACTGTGAGTGCGCAAATAATGACCAAGATACAATGAAGTGACAAGTCATGGATAGCGATATGCGTTTATATAGATAGTGGTATCGCGTACACAAGGTAAAAAGGCCACTATATCCACGAAAATGTCATTTGTACTGAGGTGATTCATATGGAAAGGTTTCCGAACCTTGTGGCCTCACGCCGGGGGCTAACGGACTTCGAACGCGGAGTAGTAGCATGGGACATTCCATTACGTTAGAGAATTCAGTATTTCGAAACCAGTGTCAAGAGCGTGTCGAGATTACCAAATTTCACGCATTACCTCTCATCACATACAACGTAGTGGCCGACGACATTCACTTAACCACCGAGAGCAGCGGCATTTATGTACAGTTCTAAGTGCTGACAGACAAAAGCCACTGTGTGAAATAACCGCAGAACCACTGTGTGACGTGCAACGAACGTTTCCGTTAGGATAGTCAGGCGCAATTTGGCGTTAATGGGGAATGGCAGCATGGACGTCTGACGCGAGTGCCTCTGCTAATAGCACGACATCGTTTGCAGCGCCTCTCCTGGGCGGTTGGACCCTAGATGACTGGAAAACCGTCATGGTCAGATCATTCCCGATTCCAGTTGGTAAGAGTTCATGGTAGGGTTCGAGTGTGACGCAGATCCAAAGAAGCCATGGACCCAGGTTGTCAACAAGGCACTGTGCAAGCTAGTGGTGGCTCCTTAATGGTGTGGGTTATGTCTACATGGAATGGACTGAGTCCTCTGGTCCAACTGAACCGCTCATTGATGAAATGGTTGTGCTCGTTCACTTGGAGACTATTTGAAGCCATTCATGGAATTCACGTACCCAAACATCTCACAGGGATACAACTGATTACGTTTGGTTTAAGAAACATTCTGGACAGTTCAAGTGTTCAGATTTGGCCACCCACACCACTCCAAAAGAATCCAATCGAACATTTATGGGACATAAACTAGAGGTCAGTACGTGCACAAAAATCTGCACTGGCTGCACTGTCTCAATTATGGACGGCTATAGAGGCAACATGGGTAAATATTTCTGAAGGAGACCTCCAACGATTTGTTGAGTCCATGTCGCGTCGAGCTGCTGCCAGGCAAAAGGATTTCCGTCACGATATTAAAAGGTATGCCATGACTTTTGTTACGTCAGTGTATGTAGGGGACAAAAATATTGAATGGACACGTGACAGTGTCACTGAACTGCCCGCAACCGACAAGAGTCCATTCGATAGGCGAAACAGGTGGGTTGAAAAAGCATAAACACCCTGTGCTGTGCGGTCCTGCCTTGCGTAGATTTAAAAATACCACCACCTACGTCGTATCGCCCAGGCGTAAGCATCCAGATGTTGTGACAGGCGTTCCAGCGCACCGTAATGGCCAGTACAGTAGAGTTGCATACTGTTCAATATTCTCCTAAGTAGTGCAAGTGACTGAAGTATTTTACTCAGTTGTTCAGTCTTTGTTACTCGTCTGTCCAATGGGGAAAGCATGGAAGACTATTCTTGTCTTCTGTCAGTTGTAATAAGAGTTTCTTGTAGGGACCGCCGGCCAGTGTGGCCGAGCGGTTCTAGGCGCTTCAGTCCGGAACCGCACGACCGCTACGGTCGCAGTTTCGAATCCTGCCTCGGGCATGGATGTGTGTGATGTCCTTAGGTTAGTTGGGTTTAAGTAGTTCTAAGTTCAAGGGACTGATGAACTCAGGTGTTAAGTCCCGTAGTGCTCAGAGCCATTTTGTAGGGACCGCCAAGCCGTGACGTCTTCGTGGATCTGCGGTGGGTATAGTGTATATTTGTGTTCCTAGTCAATCATATTTCACGGGTACCGGAACGTGTTGACTCAATTGTGAGTAGTTTAGCAAACGGCTCGTGATTAGTGTTTAGGGACACGTGTTATGTTAGTTTTGTGTGCGAACCGTTTGTAGGGTTAGTTAATAATACGAGGGCCGTTCAGTGAGTAACTCAACACACTTTTTTTCTCTGCCAGTTTCGACTGAAAAGGAGCAGAACTTGTCGGACGTCGCGGAATATTGCTGCTTCAGCCCCTGTGTTTCCGATAGGTGGCATCGCTATATGTAGTCTTCAAAGTGGCGCCTACAATGGAGGTGCCTTCAAAGCAGAGAGCTGTCATTGAGTTTCTTTTGACAGAAAACCAGAGCATCGCAGCTATTCATAGCCACTTGCAGAATGTCTACGCAGACCTGGCAGTGAATAGAAGTATTGTGAGCCGTTGGGCGTGGCTTCAGTCATCATCGCAACAACGTCGCGCAAACCTGTCCGACCTCCCGCGTGCCGACTGGCCACACACAGCTCGGATTAAATCTGTAGGTTCCTCGCCACGAAAATGCAAACGAACCTCTCCTTTTCTCTGACAACCCATCCTAGTGGAGTTCACAGTACTTCATTGGACCGTCTTTCCTCATCCACCCTACATCCCGGATCTCGCATCTACCGACTTCCATCTGTTTGGACCAATGAAGGATGCAGTCCGCGGGAAGCAGTACGTGGATGTTAAGGAGGTTAAGATGCAGCAAGACGTTGGCTCCGGCGTCTACCAGTAGAGTGGTACCATGCGAGCATAAGGCTCTCCCAGTAAGGTGGCTTAACGCTGTTGTGTTGAAAAATAGGGTTTTGTAGCCGAAAGAGTGGAGAATAATATTGTGTATTGGAACGTTGAATAAAATCAACTTCTTTCCAGAAAAATAAAATTTTTTGTTGGCTTCATATTTTGCACCAGTGAGTTAGTGTGTTATCTGCGGGATTAGGCACCATGTCTAGGAAATCGATTTTGTATAGCATTGTGAAGTTTGCGGAGGCGCTATTTCTAATGAGATATTTATGTTTGCCTTGTGTGTTTGGTACCTTGTTCAGTCTCATTGAAATCCTGTATCGCATTTTTATAACTGTGATTGCACCATTCGTTTAATGAGTTTAGTCATGTGCAACGAAACCTGCACCAATTCCATGCGGTATGCTCCTGAAAGTGGGAGAGTTTTTGGATTGTTTCTCTCCGCTGTCACATCGCCTGATAACTACCTTATGAAATGTGAAAGTAGTGGCTAACTTCCGATATATTCTGTCAGCAGCCAGCAGGTCAGGATTTGTTTCCTGTAACAAGCATCCACAAGCTGTTGCTTGAGTGAAGCTTTGGTGTGGTTTTAAATGTGGTCAACCAGTGGTGTTGTTGGGTGAAGTGACATCACGTCTTTATTTACATCTCTGTTTCAGAGCAAGAGTACTTTCCTTTGTCATTGATCTTATACTCTCAGCAGTTGCTTGAGGGGCTCGTGCCGCTGTTGCCCCCGATACCACGCTGGTCCAGCTGGATCAGGTTCTCACACCTGGCACCTGGCTCACTCCGAGAACGTCGAGCAGTCAGAGCTGGCGTCGCATCTGGGGACTTGTCCGCGAAATGTGAAAAAAAATGGAAAAATAAGCTTGTGTCACCCTAACTGACCGTCAGTCACCAACAACCCGGCGCTCCATTCCTCTCTCAAGCTCCCTGACGTTTCACAACCATTTACGTAGAACAGTATTCGACCCTGTATACCAAAGCAAAAATTGTGGTCGCACTACACTCCAAAGGCATCAGATCACGTTAAATGGGTTTGCAGCTCCACGACCTCCTTCGAGAATGGCTCAATCATCCGGAGGATGTCAGCAGCAACGAATGTTGTCGTTCTATTGCTCATCACACTGTCAACTGTCGTTTTTAATCACGAAATGTGTGAGAATCAACGCCTCTATAGACCGGGTGGTTTCATTGACGCCCTTTATGCCTTCTCCTTAGTAATTTTCGTGTCGACACTGAGCGACGTTACGTGTGAATTGTTTTCCTGGCCTGCCCATTATAAAACCTTGTGATTTCAACGCTGGGCATTGAGCTTCTCATTCCCAACGTACAGATGCCTAAGAAGGATTGAAAATTGGGTAAAAGAGCGTGGGAAGATCTTCCCATTGACACGGCTAGTGTTTTGGGCAGAATTGTGGTGAACTTTGTTGCCAATTGACATCATTAACCCACCTTACACCTCACTTGAACTTCTAGACCCTTTTTTTCCTCCTATATGTCGACCCCTTGATCTTTGAAGCGTCGCCGAGCCCACGGGTGACACCGCAGGGCGCCACGCATTTACACTGTTACAGAGGAAGATTTGAGGCACCTTGGAGTCAAATTGTAAACTCATGCGTTGCACTGGGAGACAATTACGGGTATTCAAAAACGGGATCCTTTAATTGTGCTCCGCCGTGCATATCACCGTGGCATTAAATGTTCAAATGTGTGTGAAATCTTATGGGACTCAACTGCTAAGGTCATTAGTCCCTAAGCTTACACACTATTTAACTTAAATTATCCTAAGGACAAACACACACACCCATGCCCGAGGGAGGACTCGAACCTCCGCCGGGACCAGCCGCACAGTCCATGACTGTAGCGCCCTAGACCGCTCGGCCAATCCCGCGGAGCACCGTGGCATTTGTGTTAAGTGTAAATACACCCATCAAAAAAGTTTTGCATCACCCCAGTTCCCAGAACTCCTGAAGACAGACGTTGACTGTGGATATTGTATCACAGACACAGTCCCTTTGAGTGTTCAGAGATGTCACTAAACCCGCCCAAAGATGTAAACAACCATGCATCAGCAGCGCCTATTAGACGGAGGGGGTCCGACAGCCGATCAGTTCCAGTCATTCCACCAGGAAGGAGGTATACGGCTCGTGTTGACTGTAGTTCATCCATGCCTAAACGGTCAATACCACCGTTCGATCGCATCCGCATTGTTACTTTGTGACAGGAAGGGCTCTCAACAAGGGATGTGTCCAGGCGTCTCGGAGTGAACCAAAGCGATGTTGTTCGGACGTGGAGGAAATACAGCGAGACAGGAACTGACGATGACATGCCTCGCTCTGGTCGCCCAAGGGCTACTACTGCAGTGGATGACTGCTGGCTCGGGGGAACACTGACAGCAACGCCACCATGTTGAATAATGCTTTTCGTGCAGCCACAGGATATCGTGTTACGACTCAAACTGTGCGCAATAGGCTGTATAATACGCAACTATACTCCCGACGTCCTTAGCGAGGTCCATCTTTGCAACCGCGAAACCATGCAGCGCGGTACAGATGGGCCCAGCAACATGACGAATGGACCGCTCAGGACTGGCATCACGTTCTCTTCACCGATGAGTGACGCATATCCCTTCAACCAGACGATCGTCGGAGACGTGTTTGGAGGCAGCCCGGTCAGGCTGAACTCCTTAGACACACTAACCAGCGACTGCTGCAAGGTGGATGTTCCCTGCTGTTTTGGGGTGGCATTATGTGGGGCCGACGTACGCTGCTGGTGGTCATGGAAGACGCTGTAATGGCTGTATGATATGTGAATGCCACCGACCGATAGTGCAACCATATAGGCAGCATATTGGCAAGGCATTCGTCTTCATGGACGACAATTCGCGCCCCCATCGTGCACATCTTGTGAATGACTTCCTTCAGCATAACGACAGCGCTCGACTAGAGTGGCCAGCATGTTCTCCAGACATGAACCCTATCGAACATGCCTGGGATAGATTGAAAAGAGCTGTTTATGGACAACGTGACCCACCATCCACTCTGAGGGATCTACGCCGAATTACAGTTGAGAAGTGGGACAATCTGGACCAACAGTGCTTTGATGAACAATAAAAAGGGCGGAGATGATGTTTATGTTGATCTCTATTCCAATATTCTGTACAGGTTCCGAAGCCCTCGGAACCGAGCTGATGCAAAACGTATTTTGATGTGTGTATTATTTCAACGTCGTTTTAATAGTGTATAAGCATGTGACTTATTTTAGAAATCTGTGTTCCATTAATACCACTGCCATAATAACAATAGTATAAAGTTTGAAATATTTTCGTAATATGGTCAACAAATAAACAAACAAAATATATACTCATCTGCGTCGGCAATGAACTAGTTGCGGCTCGAGTTTGGTAATCAAAAACTGAAACTCTCTTAACTACTGCGGAATAATTAGTTAGTTAGTTACATTTCCCATAGATCATTTTGACGACTTTTATCGAAATGATGTGCAACGAGTCAGTTTCCAGCATGTGTATGAATGATTCATATTAAAATTTACGAGCACATTATCTTTTAGTCCTGGTCGTGCAACTAAAGATAAAAACAATTCTTTTGCCGCTATTAGTTTTAAACAGAAATTCGCGTATGGAATGGGAGTAACCCAGAAGAAATGATTTCAGGTTATATTTAATTTTCGCTTTACTGTCTGTCAGGTATTTTGTGTTATTGAGCAAATGATAAAAAATTATTGTTGCTGCATACCGACTTTCTTTTAGGGCACTGAGAACTCTAGTGTTGTAAGTATGGACATCACTGTTCTTGTCAAACTGTGACAGATTAGATACGATGAATTTCACTAGCAAATATATGGTGATGGCCCATTTGAAATGCCCAGCCTCTTGGCGACCGCAGATGAACACCATAGAGTACTCTTACTGTTCGCGTTTGTGGAATCAATGCTTACTTTATAAGTGGTGATTTATCCCATAATATTATTCATTAGGGCAATTTCGTGTGGAAACGTGTAAAATATGTCAGGACCTTGGTTTCTTTCTTTCCAAGAATAGCGACTATATTATACGAGGAGCAAAGTGGCTGAACTTAATTACTCGTACGTGAAAAACTCAGTAATATGTTTCTTCCAGTTCAAGTTTTGATGAGTATCTTCACCTACAAAGTTGGAGAATTCGACGCTACTTACTGACTCCTGTTCAAGTTCTGCGTGAGTTATTACTATGACTATTTGTTGTACAGAATATCATACACTGCGTTTTGTCAAAATTTAGGGAGAATTCCTCATGAAAGAAGCATTAAATGAGTCTATGAATAACATCAATAACAATCCCTTCTGTTCCTTCCTCTCTAATGGGACTTTCATCGTCTACAAAAAGAACAAGTTCTGCTTGTTGATATTAAGTGGAAGGTCATTCACATATGTAAGGATTAGACCCAAAATTCAACCCTGTTGGAATCCCTTCGTAATTTCTTCCCTTTCAGTAAAAGTTTCTACCTTCCAACATTATTTGAATTATTCAGCACAACTTTTTACATTCTGTTTTTTAAGTACGTTTCAAATCAGCCATCAATTCCATAAAACTTCAGTTTTTCTGACAACGTAACGCTAACAATGCTCTGCCAGTAGTCCGCCATGGACGCTTGTAAAAGTGAATACAACTGTGTAAAGCGTAAATGAGAACTTTGGAGAAAGACTTTCATAATATATGCAAGTGTGTTCTTACCTTCTGTAACTACGAGGGCTGTTCGGAAAGTAAAGTCGGATCAGTCACGACACAGAAACCACTGTAAAAATAATAATAAAAACAGGTTATTTGAATTATTTGAAACAGTTACCTACACCTTTCAGCTACTACTCTACATAGTCGCCGTTTCGACGTAGGCATCTGTCGTACCGTCGTACCAACATTCCTCGTCACAGAAGGCAGCCGCCTGTGCTTTCGCCATTTCTCGACACTGGTTTACAGCGCGTTGTCTGGGCCAAAATCATATCATAGTCAGCGGTTCATGCGAGGAGAGATGAAAGTCATGGGTAGTTGTGGGTGATCAAACGCTTCCCATCGAAAACGCTGCACCTGCAGAGTGCAGCAGAGAAGTATCACAAAGAAGGAAATACATGGCAGTAGTGTTATGTGGGCTGCATAGCTTGAGGCGAAATCTCTCAGTCGGCCCTCATACTTGGAGGGAGACACTATTGCTCTAGGTACTTTTACGTGCTCACATTGCGTTCAGAACTGAAAAGAGTGATGTTCCGCGACAGACAGGCATACTAGAGATACTTCCCAGCATACCTGTGCAAAGCTTCGTCGAATTCTCACATTGGTTTCCATTTCGTGCCCTATCGGACATTACTTTCCGAATTGCCCTTGTATATTTAGCAAGTCCTCCACTTGCGTAGTGTAATGACATTCCAGGTACAATATGAAGCGTCATGGCTGAACTATGAATAAAGGCAAATGTGAGCGATGTTCTCTCTCTCTTTCTCTCTCTCTCTTTCTCTCTCTCTCTCTTTCTCTCTCTCTCTCTCTCTCTCTCTCAAAATTGTGTAGCCCAGGCACGTTATTTGCGATACGCACCGCGTCGGATGAAGCACACAGCCCACCTACCAAGAACGGTTCACAGCCAAAGCAGCAGGGTTTGGAAACCGCTAACTAGTCACGTTTGTAAGCGAACAGAGTCCTTGCAACTTCACTCTCCATATGCACACAAACTCCAGTACAGGTCGATCAAAACAGAAAAACCGCGAACAAATTTTCGGCACTTTCTCTCACGGTGCGGCTATAGACAATACCTCATCCGAACTTGGCCGCGAAACTTCCATTCCTCGTCCGGAGCCTCAGCAAGGCACCGTACAGCAGTCGCCAAATTAGAGGGAGCTCAGGGTAGCGCAGAGCCCGGTCAGTGCCCCCATTTCGCAGCGCGCGGCCACTTCAGAATCCTAATCAACGAGCGGCGAGAGCGAGAGGGGGGAGGGGGGGGGGAATGGAGGGGCGGAGAGCGAATAAGGTCCCGCAGTTAACAAAACTCTTTCATTAGCAAACGGCTGATTTAATTAGGCCAAGAAATAAGCCGGGCCGAGGTGACAGTGATGGCGAGTCGGGGCGGCCATTACCACCCGGAGCCCGCGGCGACTAATTAAGGAGAACTCGCTCGCTGCTACCCGTACCGCCCTCACGTCCCCCCTCCCTCCCCCCTCCTCTTTCAGGCTCGCATTTCGAATAATCCACATTCAGCCGGCGGCGCTTAATTTCCAGCCGATGTACTTAGCTTTTTCGCCGCTGCCGCCGCTACTTTTCAACGCCGAGACCCGCGGCGATGATTTACTACAAGCCTCGTGTTCCAGCCGGCTGGGATTTTTACGTGTGGGGCGACCGGAACACCGGCGCCTGCTGAACGTATTAATTTCTTTCGCGAGAGACTGATGACCTGAAAGCAATCCTCTTTCATCCCCTACCCCCTCTCTCCACTCTCACCACTTCCTACCACCTCTCTTCCTCTTTCTTTCTTGTCTACGCTTCGTGGAATTTAATTTGCTTAATGGTCGCGGATTGAGATGGATGAGCGCAACGCTGGAAGGACAAGGAGAGATTGTATTACTAATGGGATGGCTGTGCTCATCGCACACAGGAGAAATTAATAATATTATGCGCGGATATTCAGATGAGGTAATTCGCGCGTTAAAAGATAACGGAGATGGGTCGCGAGTGGGGGTGCGGGCGTGGGCTATGGGAAGCTTTCAGCGCATAGCTAATTTCGTGTATCCTTGAAAACAGAATTAGCTTGTTTCGCGCTTAGCCAGCCATCAGTCAGCTGCACTGACTGTTATGGCTTTTGCAGCTCCCTCTAATTGTTACCCGATACAGATAACGCAGTTGCCTTGGTAGCCTTGGGTAACGGTTCGCAACTTGGAGGTTAATTACCATCTGAGGGATGAAGTGAAACTTTCTGAGGCGTAAAAACAAAATGGGTTTGATAGAGATTTTGTGGCCACACTGAATAAATTTGTTGAAATGATATCTATTTTCAGAATTGCAAAATACATAACACATCTCTACCATCATCACTATTTTTTTTTCGTATGGGACTCAACTGCTAAGGTCATCAGACCCTAATCTTACACACTACTTAACCTAAATTATCCTAAGGGCAAACACACACACCCCATGCCCGAGGGAGGACTCTAACCTCCGCCGGGATCAGCCGCACTGTCCATGACTGCAACACCTTAGACCGCTCGGTTAATCAATCACTATTTTACGAGAGCTATTCGGAAAGTAAGGAACGAGTGGTTTCGAAATGGAAACCACTCTGAAATCCGTCGAAGCTTTATACAGATGCGTGGGGCAGTGTTTCTAGTATACCCGTAGATAGCGTCACATCTCTCTTCTCAGTTCTAAGTGCACAGTGAGCGCGTAAAAATTTCTAGAAAATAGTGTCTCCCGTAAAGTATGGATTTCTCCATATTCCATGCAACCCCACATAACGTATTTGTCATGTAATTCCTTCTTCTCGACAGTTCTCGGCTGCACACTGTAGGAGCAAGAGGACGCCCCTGCAGCGTTTTTAATCGAAAGTTTTTGATCACTCACCATACAGCAAGGACTTGGCTCCTTCTGATTTTCGACTCTGCTCAGATGAACCGCTGGCTAAGAAGACAACACTTTGTCACAGACAACGAGCAGCAGTTTTGAATAGAAATTTCTTGTTGGTACCACGCTACGACAGATTGCTAAGTCGGAGAGGTGACTATGTAAAGAAGTAGCTGAAAGGTGTAGCTAATGTTGCAAATAAAACAGTTCTAATTTTCACTGTGGTTTCCATTCCGCTACCGATTGTTCCTTACTTTCCGAACAGCCCTCGTATATATGCAGATGTATAAAAACGTGTCCTCTAGATATTTCTTTGTCTTGCTATCTTCAGCATTAGCTGGATGTTAAAATGATTGTAAATTCGTAGGATCCTCTAATCAGTTAGGTAGTGTGTTGTTGTTGTTGTTGTTGTTGTATAATCAACACTGTTATGTTATCGTCAGCTATATTTGTGTTTGTATTCTTTTTAACCATTATTTATTTATATTTTTCATTCTTTTTATTTTATTTTATAGCCTGTATTTATATTAACAAATAACTAAAAAAATTATAATTAACACTCTGCAACAGCAATAGTAGAATTGCATTGGTAGTAATACCATCCAAAAACTGTTATACAGATTGTGGGCTACTTGTAGCAAATAAATAAATAAATAAATGACCTCAGAGGTACCACCCAATTGTTCCTCCAGCACATGTTCTAATGTTATCTGCCTACTTTTCTCTCTCTTTTCTTACTTCTTGCAATCCAGAAAAAAACGTCCTTTGGTCATCTACCATCCATCTTCCTGGATACTGTTGAGCCCACTTCCACTTTCCTGTCATCACTGTCAGTCTCCCAATCCAATCTGCTCCCAAATCCATTTATAAGCTTTCCTGTCTGTCCTAGTAATCTGCAAGATGCGTGTCACAGTTAGTCGACGAGCCACCTTCAAATTTTAAACGGTCTTCCTGTTCAACGATCACGTCTCACTGTCATGAGTCAAAACTTTTAACACAAACTGTTTGTTAACGTTCAGTTTCATGCACATTAAAAGCTTCGTTTAGGAAATTTATTTAGTTCACAAAGTACAGACATACTGAAGATCAATATTACTCTTCCATTTATTGCTTTTGCTCACCATCCAATCGTAGTGATCATTTACTATCAGTAATAGTTTCTACTTTTGAAATTGGTGTGTAGCATATATGGGACTGACGATGTACCATCACTGGTCCCTTCAACCTCCACAAACCGACGTACCATCAGACTTTCGGAGAAATATCATTCATGTAATTCCAAAGACAGCAAGGATGGACAATTGCGAGAACTATCGCAGAATCAGCTTAACAGCTAATGTATTCAAGCTGCTGACAAGAATAATATACAGAAAAATAGGGAAAAAATGGACGATCAGTTTGGTTTTAGGAAAGGTAAAGGACCAGAGAGGCGGTTCTGCCGTTGCGTTTGACAATGGAAGCAAGACTGAACGGAAATCAAGACACGCTCGTAGGGTATGTTGACCTAGAAAATGCATTCGACAACGTAAAATGGGACATGATGTTCGAATTTCTGAGAAACATAGGAGGAAGCTATAGGAAAAACGGAATCGAAACCACAGTGAAAATCAAAACTATTTAATTTGCAACGGTTAGCTACACCTTCCAGCTACTTCTCTAGACAGTCGCCGCTCAGACTTCAACATCTGTCGTAGCGTTAAAGCAAGTTTTCAATTCCCTCGTTATAGAAGACAGCCGCCAGAGCTTTTCTACTCTGAACTGCAGCTCGTTGTCTGTGTCAAAATATTGTCTTCATAGCCAGCGGTTAATATGAGCAGAGATGAACCTCAGGGGTAGCCAATTACAGGCTGTATTGTGGACGATCAAACACTTCCCATCGAAATCGCTGCAGGAGCATCTGCATTGCCCCTGCAGAGTGCAGCCGAGAATTGTCGTGTAGAACTAACCGCATGACAGTTATGTGGATTGCATAGCTTCAGGCGAAATCTTTCGCCAGGCCCTCATGCTTGGCGGGAGACGCTAATTTCTATCCATCTTTACGTTCTCACTGAAAAGAGCGACATGGTGCGATCGACAGGCATACTTGACACAGTGCTCAACGCATCTGTGCAAAGCTTCATCAGATTTTCACTGTATTTTCCATTTCGTGACCGATCGTTCCGTACTTTCCGAATAATCCTCGTATATTGTCGCCACAGTAAGTCATTGTAGACAAATGTGATGGTTTATATGACAATTAAATGGAGGGAAGCATGTTCACCACAGTAAGCAAGCATACCACAGGGATGGGGATGGTTACCCCTGCATGCCTGGACAGTCACACAGTGTAAGCTGTAAGGTACGTGAAAGTTGTATTGCAGAAAAATGTCCACTTGTGTATTAGAATAGGTTCGATCGAGCAAAGGTATCACAAACTCTGCAACCGTTTTCAGACCGTGTCTGCTGTGCATGAGCAGCCTCGTAATAGTTTGACAGAAACATTCGCCTTTGCGTTACTTGAACGCATATTTCGGTGTTGCGTTGTTCGACCACCTGTAGCGCTATTTGACACCTTCGCTTTGTTCGCGTTGCTCAAATGTTTCTGCTTTAAAAAATGAAGCACTGCACCAGGTACGTATTTCTTTCATGCTTAGCACTACTTGTTTCAAGAATTTATCCTCATTATCAACTGAAAATATTCACATAAGTATTCCCTGTGAGATATGTATATGTGTGTGTGCCTGCCTTGCATCGTGCCGTTCGTCTCTTTGAGATTATAAGGCGCTGCACCTATCCATTATTCAGGAAGCCACATAAACACACAGTTTGGAACTTCACAAAACACACAGTTTGGAACTTCACAAACGGTGTGAGTGATGTGTTGCGTGTGTATGGAATTCTGATTAATAGAGGAGGCACTGTACCCTATAACCTCAGAAAGACCATTACCGTGGAAGGCAGGTAGGACAACACACAAAATACTTACGTAGATATTTGATCAAGACAATGGCAGATTCTCGAAACGCTTTACGCTAAGCAAGATAAAATACGTAACTGGTACAATGTTTCATTATTTAAATAATGACACAGTCGCAGGCTTTCGGAAACGTCGATTGTGTTTGATATTGGATCAAATGTTTCTGCTTTCCAATTGTGATTGGCACTACGTGGAATAGCAGCGATCCAACTGAATTATTCCTGATACTGACCACTTTCTTCATTAAATGTGATACAATAGACACAATTACTTTGGTATCACAAATTTTTTTGCTGATTGATAATACATACCAGACAATTAGTACCAATGTCAATTAGTTACAACGCAGTGAAAGCCCAGAGAACCCAGACATTAAAAATGCAGGAAATTATATAAAAGAAAAATTATCACTGGTTTATATGGTAGGGAGAGGCTCCAATGTGTTCAGTGGTTAAGAATCGGGTATTTTTGCTTGATTTTCGCTAATATATGTGCAACATTATAGAAGGCACATTTCTATCTATTCCACCGCCCTTCTAAACTGAGCGCAGTTAATGCGTGCGCATCATTTATAGAAACCAGTACGGAGCTGAAGCCACAGTTGTAGGCTCTTGCGATCTGATCCTTGTATGAAGCAGCAAAATTTATTCATTTTGAAAGTGAAATTAACAGAGGATAGTGAGATCCTAGTTCTTTCGATACCATAGGATTCATATATACAACACATTTCTGCAGAAAAATCCATCAACGGAATAAAATTACACTAAGACGCATTAAATTTTCACAAGTTTGAGATATACCGCCCCTTTAAAAGGCTAGCAGGAACCAGTCAGGCAGCAGCAGCCGGCCGAGACAAGCAGCAACAGTGAAGTAAACTATTTTGTGACATTTTACGAGTTCCTAACGAGGAGGGAATTACCTTATTTCATCTGTGTGCATTGGTAGTTTAGTTTCTTGAGTGTCTGCGTGTTAATTTAATATTTAATAGACACAATACTCATGTGTACGTTTGTGACGGAAAGTAGACAGAGTTTGTGACGTATTACAAGTTCCTAATCATAAGGAATTATTTACTCTCGGCTGAGTGCTGTTGTATTTCAGTTTTTCAATCTCTGCATATTAATCTAATTTATTCGACACCGTTCTTGCATTTTCATCAGTGTCTACAGGAGAGTTCCGCATCGCATGTCGATAGTCTTTCGTTTGTCCGTCTAGTGGCATTTTCTACGGTCTTTAGTATGGACAGGGCCTGTGGCAGCTGTGTGTGGAATGTGAGCCAAGTTGGTGGCACTTTGCTCTCTGATCCGGGATGTGATGGCTTCGGTTACACTGCTCGAGGCTGCAGGGGTTGGACGTCACTGTTATAGGCCGACCGTGGGAATCCAGTGGACGTCCAGCACGATCCACGGATCCGCCGACTGGTCCACACTGGTGGCCATCCCAGTTACTGTTCGCACTGAAGCTGGCCCCTCATCTGTGGTAGAGTGGGAAGTCACTGTAGGGCGCCGCAGGCGGCAAAAGATTTCACATGAGGCCGAAAGTAAGACCTCCCCGGTTAGTCTGAAAAACAGGTTCCAGATGCTATCTGTGGCTAACACTGTCCCCCAGCCAAATGCAGTCGCTTGTTCTGTTTCACAGAAAACATCTCAACCTGCAAGATCAGGGCAATCAGAGACGGTGGGATTACTGGTAATTGGGACCTCCAATGTGAAGCGCCGTATAGGGTCCCTTAAGGACATGGGTGTCAAGGAGGGGAAGAAAGCCAATGTACATTCCTTGCGCATACATAGTGAAGTCATTCCACACGTGGAACGGGTCCTTCCGGATGCCATGAAGAGCACAGGGTGCAGTTAGATGCAGGTGGTGGCTCACGTTGGTGCCAACGATGTACGTCGCTTTGGATCCGAAGAGGTTCTGTCTGGTTTCGAGCGTCTATCAGAAGTGGTAAAGGCTGCCAATCTTGCTTGCGATATTAAAGCAGCGATCAGCGTTTGCAGAATAGGTGACAGGACCGATTGCGGACCTCTAGTACAGAGCTGAGTGGAGGGTCTGAATCAAAGGCTCAGTGGGCTCTGCGACCGTGTAGGCTGCAGATTCCTCGACTCGCGCTACAGGGTAGTGGGGTTTTGGTTTCCGCTAAATAGGTCAGCTGTCCATTACAGGTAGGAGGCGCCTATACGGGTAGCCGGGGCTATGTGGCGTGGACTGAATTGGTTTTTTAGGTTAAAGGGTTTTGGGGGAAACACAAAAAGGCCGTCAGTCTCAAAGGGCACAGGTCTAACACAGGAAGAACTTAGATCTAGGAACCATTGGTATAGCAGTTGGAAGTTTTCGTAGCTCTTTTGGGAAAGCACCAGAGATCCAAGCGCTAATAGAAAGCACTGATGCTCAAATCGTTACAGGCACTGAAAGCTGGGCAAAGCCGAAGATAAGTTCAGCCGAATATTTTGCGAACGACCTAACGGTGTTCAGAAAGGGTTGGCTAAACACAGTTGGCGCCCGGGTTCGATTCCGGCGGGGTCAGGGATTTTCTCTGCCTCGTGATGACTGGGTGTTGTGTGATGTCCTTAGGTTAGTTAGGTTTAAGTAGTTCTAAGTTCTAGGGGACTGATGACCATAGATGTTAAGTCCCATAGTGCTCAGAGCCATTTGAACCAAACACAGTTGGCGGTGGCGTGTTTGTTGCTGTTAGAAGTAGTTCTTCCTATAGTGAAATTGAAGTAGATAGTTCCTGTGAGTTAGTATGGATAAAGGTCATTCTCTACAACCGGAATAAAATAACTGGATCTTCTTACCTACCTCCCAACTCAGATGATACAACAGCTGAAAGGTCGAAATACCTGTAAAACTTGAGTCTAATACAATTACAGCTGGTGTTGACATCAATTTACCCTCGTGTGTAGGCGAAAATACAGATTTAAATTCAGAGGTACACATAAAACATCACCCGAAATTGTGCTAAACGCATTCCCTGAAAATTATTTTCAACAATTAGTTTATGAGCCCACTCGAATAGTAAACGGTTGTGAAAACACACTTGACCCCTTAGCAACAAATAATCCTGAGCCAATAACGAGCATCAAAACGTATACAAGGATTGGTGAACACAGGGTTGTCGTATCGAGACTGAATACCGTAACTCGTAAATATTCCAAAAATAAACGAAAAACATACTTATTCAAAAAAGCAGATAAAATTTCGCTCGACGCATTCCTGAGAAGCAATCTCCACCACTTCCAAATTGATAATGTAAGTGCAGTGCAAACGTGGCTTCAATTCAAAACAATAGTATTGCCAGCAGTTGAGATAGCTGATCCCCCTTGGCACCAAAACGGGTCAGTATACTATTGTACAAACAATAAAAACGCTTGCCAAATCCAAACGAACGTTAAATCATCAAGATGCGATCTTTTACAGAAGCTCGAAATTTAGAGCCGACTTAAACGCGAGATGCTTATAACAGTTTTCACAACGAAACTTGGTCTCGTAACCTTGTCGGGGATATTAAGGGAGGAAATACGGCATTAAGTTCAAGTTGTAGCTAGAATCTGTCCACGGAAGACGGCGGAAGTGTTGGCGCTATTGGTTATTTAAACAGCGACTGGCTGGCGACGGACGGTACATAGACTATACACACATGCAGACGTACTACAGCCAGACAGCGCGTGACCCAGGTCCTGTACAGCAACGCGTCACAGAGACACAAGTGCATCGTGAGTTGCCCCATATATGGTACTGTACACTCCCTTGCTGGCGAAGTGCATCAGAGGGAATGTTGTGGCAACTTTGTTAGCGCTATAAGGAGCGAACTCCTCCGAACCAAAGGAGAGCACAGTAGGTAGTCATCTGGGACGCTTACCCCTGTGCCGGTCGTCGCCAAGTTGAGGGCTTAAGAATATTTAGAGAAGTGTCGGGAACTAGATAGTACTAAGAAGACAGTCTCATAACAGCGAGACAGGAAGCAGCTCACTGTTAGAGCTTAGTGAGCCTCATACAGTAGTATCGTGCATTGAACAGATGAGCTAAAGCCAGTAGTGCCAGAACTCTTTGAACTTTGTTATTCGGAGTTTAATTCAGCCGGAGACTTACATCGAGTTTTGTGTCTCTGAACATTCTCTTAGCTTGTATATCCTTTACAGGATGGATTCTACGAACTGCTCACGCGAAATTCAACCTTCGATGCCATCGATAGAGGAAACAGTTGTAATTAAAACGTGTCCTCCTTACTCCCTCTCGGGACACGACACTCTGGCAGAAAATCCAACGAGATTCCGGTCGTATGTGAAGTATGTTAGCAGCAAGACATAATCAATCCCTTCTCTGCGTGATAGCAATTGAAATACTATCGATGACAGTGCTGCTAAAGCAGAATTGCTAAACACTGCCTTCCGAAATTCCTTCACCAAAGAAGATGAAGTAACTACTCCAGAATTCGAGTCAAGAACAGTGGCCAACAAGAGTAACTTAGAAGCAGATATTCTCGGAGTAGTGAAAGAAGTTAAATTACTTAATAAAAGCTTCCCTTCCGGTCCAGACCGTATACCAGTTAGGTTCCTTTCAGAGTATGCTGATGCAGTAGCTCCATACATAACCATCCTATACAACCGTTCGCTCGACGAAAGATCCGTACCCAAAGATTGGATCGTTGTACACATCACACTAATATTCAAGATATGCAATAGAAGAAATTCACTAAATTACGGGCCCATATCATTAACGTCCATATGCAGCAGGATTCTGGAACGTATATTGTGTTGCAACATCATGAATAATCTCCAAGAGAATGACCTATTGAAACGCAGTCAACACGGATTTAAAGAACAACTTTCTTGTGAAACACAACCAGCTCTTTATTCACACGAAGTGTTGAGTGTTATTGATGAGGTATTTCAAATTGATTTCGCATTTCTAGATTTCCAAAATGCTTTTGACACGGTACCTCAAAAGCGGCTTGTAACCAAATTCCGTGCTTATGGAATATCGTCTCAGTTATGCAACTGGATTCATTATTTCCTACAGAGAGGCCACAGTTCGTGTAACTGACGGAAGTCACCGAGTAAAACAGAAGTGATCTCTGGTGTTCCCCAACGCAGTGTTACAGGCCCTCTATTGTTCCTTATCTATATAAATGATTTAGGAGACAATTTGAGCAGCCATCTTAGGTTTTTGTCGACGAGGCTTTCCTTTATCGTCTAGTAAAGTCATCGGAAGATCAAAACGAATTGCAAAACGATTTATAAAAGATAAAAGATATCTGTATGGTGCAACAATTGGCAACTGACCCTAAATAATGAAAAGTGTGAGGTCATCCAGACGAGTGCTAAAAGGAATCCGTTAAACTTCGGTTACACGATAAATCAGTCAAATCTAAAGGCCGTAAATTCAATTAAAGACCTAGGAATTACAGTTACGAATAACTTAAGTTGTAAAGAACACATAAAATGTTGTGGGAAAAACGAACCAAAGGTGGCGATTTATTGGCCGAACACTTGGAAGATGCAACAGATCTACTAAAGAGACCGCCTACACTACGCTTGTCCGTCCTCTTTTGGAGTACTGATGAGGGGTGTGGGATCCTAACCAGGTAGGTTTAACCGAATGATTGTGAATTTGTGGGCGGCCGGTGTGGCCTTGCGGTTCTAGGCGCTTCATTCCGGAACCGCGCGACTTCTACGGTCGCAGTTTCGAATCCTGCCTCGGGCGTGGATGTATATGATGTCCTTAGGTTAGTTAGGTTTAAGTAGTTCTAAGTTCTAGGGACTGATGACCTCAGATGTTAAGTCCCATAGTGCTCAGAGCCATTTGAACCATTTTGTGAATTTTTGGTAAGATCTTACAGGATCAAATTGCTTGGGTCATCGGTCCCTAAGCTTACACAATATTTAATCTAACTTTAACTAAGTTAACCTATGGACAACACACACAACCATGTCCGAGGGAAGACTCGAACCTCCGACGAGGGAAGCCACGCGGACCGTTACAAGACGCCTAGACCGCGCGGCTACCTCGCGCGGCCACGATTAACCGAGTACATCGACAAAGATTAAAGAAGAGCAGCACGTTTTGTAATATCAAGAAACAGGGAAGAGAGTGTCACGGACATGGTACAAGACTTCGGGTGGATGTAATTAAAACAAAGGCGATTCTCGTTACGGTGGAACTTCTCCCGAAATTTCAGTCATCAAATGTCTCCCTCGAACGCGAAAATGCTTCTTTGACGCCGACCTACAAATGTAGAAACGATCACCATAATAAAATAAGGAAAATAAGAGCTGACAGGAAAGATATAGGTGTTCGTTTTTTGGGCGCGCTGTTCGTGAGAGGAATAGTAGAGAATTATTGTGAAAGTGGTTCGATGAACCCTCTGCCAGGCACTTAACTGTGATTTGCAGAGTATTTATGTAGATGTAGATGTGGTAATTATTTCCTTCAAAGAGAAGGTTACGAAACTGAAAACACAAAGTTTTGTGCATTTGCGGAATTATCTCTTTGGAACAAGGTTTAATAAATGCTTTCGAGTCGCCAGAAGAAATTCTTCTGGTCTGTCGAAACGAGTTGAAACCATCTATTGGCGGCCACTTGAAACAACATGCGGCAATAATACATCACTGGAACAGGGAGAAATGTCTCTGTAGTCGCTTGATTGCAACGGTTGCAATCGTTACTCGCACTAACCCAGTAACATTTATCTCGTCATATCAAAAAGAATTTTCCATTTAAATATCAGTTAAAGTAATAACACTTTCTTTGCTTCTCTGCGGTGACACTTGAGGTAACTAAAGAGCGGTCTGAGGCTCCCGTTAGCCGGCCGGTGTGACCGAGTGGTTCTAGGTGCTACCGTCTGGAACTGCGCGACCGCTACGGTGGCAGGTTCGAATCCTGCCTCGGACATGGATGTGTGTGATGTCCTTAGGTTAGTTAGGTTTAAGTAGTTCTAAGTTCTAAGGGACTGATGTCCTCAGCAGTTAAGTCTCATAGTGCTCAGAGCCGTTTCTTGAGGCTCCCGTTGAGTGCCTCGCAAGCGTAGCCCCATCTGCGGTGAGGCTCGACGTTCAGGCTTTGACGTCAGCCGCGACAGGATTCTCGATTGGCCAGCACAAGTAGTATCCAGAGATGCTTCCAACGGCTACAACACCGGAGCTTTTGTGCGAAAATAGGACATGTGAAGCTCAACGCAGGGCTGCAGCGCAGCAGTCGACGGTGCCTGTTTGGAAGCAGCCGCGCGAGCCAGGAAGTAAGCTGTGATGGGATTTACTGTTACGTGGTATGCTGGACGTTTCCAATTCTTCATCCTTGTGCCTTGGTGCCCATGCATGGCTAAACGCTCGTGTTTGGTTTCTTTTTTGGGGGTGGAGGCATCTACTATTCTGTTTATACAGTGTGTTACAAATATAGCCTACGTGGAGATGTTTCTATTGATGACTGAGGACAGTCTGCTGAACAATGTAACATTTGCACTTACTTCAATTGCAGACTAATTGTTGCATGTAGAATTGGTAGAGGAAAACAGAGTTGGAGGGGGAGTGAGGCAAGGCTGCTTGCTGTCTCTCCCCCATACTCTTTAATATATGTTTGGAAGATGTTATTGAAATGGTTCAAATGGCTCTGAGCACAATGGAACTTAACATCTGAGGTCATCAGTCCTCTAGACTTAGAACTACTTAAACCTAAATAACCTAAGGACATCACACACATCCATGCCCGAGGCAGGATTTGATCCTGTAACCGTAGCAGCAGCGCGGTTCCGGACTGAAGCGCCTAGAACCGCTCGGCCACAACGGCAGGCAACGTGTTATTCAGAAATGTTTGAAACAAAACAGAGGAGTATGGTTTGGTGGTAGGAGGATAGAATGCATTCAGTTTGCGGATGGTATGTTGTTATTGGCAGAGAGAGAAATAACTATGAGTGGCATGTTAAAAGAACTAAATAAGATCTACAAGGAATTCTGAATGAGAATTAATAATAAAAAGACAAAATGTATGGTTATAAGTGCAAGAAAAGTTAGTACAGGAGGATAGAGAACAATTATTGCTTTCAGCTATCTGGGAAGCATTTTTACTGAGGACCTGAGATTAACAACCATGTGAAAACAAGTATAGCAATCATCAAGGAGGCATTTAATAAGAAGACAAGGCTTCTATGTGGGTGCATGTACAGGGACCTGATGAAGAGGCTGGAAAAGTGCTTCATATGTAGCATGACATTATATGGAGCTGAGAAATGGACACTGAGCAAATAGGAAGAAAGAGAATAGAAACATTTCGGGTGCAAACGTGGAGGAAGGTGGAAGGGATAAAATGGGGGAGGGGCACAGTGAGAATTAAGGTGATATTGATAAAGAGCGTGGGAAGAGAGATAAATTTTAAAGGTAATCAGGAGCAGCAAAGACATCTGGCTTGGAGACTGGATGAGAAGAAATAGTTTACTGGTGGATGCTGTGGAAGAAATGGTGAATGTAAGAAGGAGAAGAAGAAGAAGAAAAAGAGGATGCATAAGCTACCAGATGGTGAATAGTACAAGGACAGGAAACAGTTATGAGGAACGAAGAGGGTGCCAATGATAAGACTGTATGGAGAGCTACATGAAGACCTGCAGAACACTCATGATGATGATGATGATGATGATGATGATGATGATGATGATGATGATGTTTTTAGGTTGGATAGTACCTCCAAGTACCTGTGGCATAAGCAAGCCATTAACGTTAATTTTCCCCTGGGCAAAAAGTCAAATGGTTCAAATGGCTCTTGAGCACTATGGGACTTAACACCTGAGGTCATCAGTCCCCTAGAACCTAAGGACATCACACACATCCATGCCCGAGGCAGGAATCGAACCTGCGACCGTAGCGGTCACGTGGTTCCAGACTGAAGCATCTAGAACCACTCGGCCACACCGGCCGGCGCAGAAAGTCAGACACTGAAGTGTGGATGCATGGACGCAAAACGGAAAGTCTATATTGGCGGGCGTAGTCCACTTCACGGTGGAGTTACGACTGTGCAGAAAACATCAGTTGCAGAAAAACTGTTAAATTCAGAGAATAAAGTTCTAAAACTCTGAATTGGGTAGGTATTCAGGTAGCAAATAGCCAAATATCTGTACCCATAATCCTAACATTACTACTACGAGGTGCATTCCAGTTCTGAGGCCTCCGATTTTTCTTCTAATTAACTACTCACCCGAAATCGATGAAACTGGCGTTACTTCTCGACGTAATCGCCCTGCTGACGTACACATTTTTCAGAACGCTGACGCCATGATTCCATGGCAGCGGCGAAGGCTTCTTTAGGAGTCTGTTTTGACCACTGGAAAATCGCTGAGGCAATAGCAGCACGGCTGGTGAATGTGCGGCCACGGAGAGTGTCTTTCATTGTTGGAAAAAGCCAAAAGTCACTAGGAGCCAGGTCAGGTGAGTAGGGAGCATGAGGAATCACTTCAAAGTTGTTATCACGAAGAAACTGTTGCGTAACGTTAGCTCGATGTGCGGGTGCGTTGTCTTAGTGAAACAGCAAACGCGCAGCCCTTCACGGACGTTTTTGTTGCAGTGCAGGAAGGAATTTGTTCTTCAAAACATTTTCGTAGGATGCACCTGTTACCGTAGTGCCCTTTGGAACGCAATGGGTAAGGATTACGCCCTCGCTGTCCCAGAACATGGACACCATCATTTTTTCAGCACCGGCGGTTACCCGAAGTTTTTTTGGTGGCGGTGAATCTGTGTGCTTCCATTGAGCTGACTGGCGCTTTGTTTCTGGATTGAAAAATGGCATCCACGTCTCATCCATTGTCACAACCGACGAAAAGAAAGTCCCATTCATGCTGTCGTTGCGCGGCAGCCATATGGTCGTCCGTCAGCATTCGTGGCACCCACCTGGATGACACTTTTCGCATTTTCAGGTCGTCATGCAGCATTGTGTGCACAGAACCCACAGAAATGCCAACTCTGGAGGCGATCTGTTCAACAGTCATTCGGCGATCCCCCAAAACAATTCTCTCCACTTTCTCAATCATGTCGTCAGACCAGCTTGTGCGAGCCCGATGTTGTTTCGGTTTGTTGTCACACGATGTTCTGCCTTCATTAAACTGTCGCACCCACGAACGCACTTTCGACACATCCATAACTCCATCACCACATGTCTCCTTCAACTGTCGATGAATTTCAATTGGTTTCACACCACGCAAATTCAGAAAACAAATGATTGCACGCTGTTCAAGTAAGGAAAACGTCGCCATTTTAAGTATTTAAAACAGCTCTCATTCTCGCCGCTGGCGGTACAATTCCATCTGCCGTACGGTGCTGCCATCTCTGGGACGTATTGACAATGAACGCGGCCTCATTTTAAAACAATGCGCATGTTTCTATCTATTTCCAGTCTGGAGAAAAAAAGTTTGAGGCCTTAGAACTTGAATGCACCTCGTACTACTACTATTAATGTGTCACATCCATTTTGATTGCATTCGCGTATCATTTTACGTTGTGAATTCACTGTGTGCAGTGTGTAAATATATAAAAATAGACGCAAAGTAGTGGTGGCTAAGGGAAGTTCGTAGGCTCGGCACTATTTCTCGTGTCAGGTGGCGGGTACCGTTTCCACGTCAAAACTGTACAGAAAAGTGTCCACTGTTCCGCCAGGTCCAGCTGCGCCGTGTCGGCGGCAGAGGAGTACAAATCACGTCCAAAAATCTGCGCCACTATTGTCCCTGCGCGGCCGAGTTCGGCAATCTCTGGCGGCGCAGTAAATTCGCCGTATCCCCCTCCCTCTCCCGTGCTTCTCCGAGATTGCGTCACCTCGGCTCGCGTCGCCTCCCCCCCGCGCAGCCGGCGCCACACTTGACCGCCGCCACATCATTAGCCGGCGGCCGACCACAAAAGCCGTTTGTCTAATCTACTTCTATACAGCACGGCCGTCGAGATTGCAATCAAATCAAAACGTGCCGCCCCTCGGCCGCCCCTCCCACCCTCTACCCGCTGTCACCCCCACCCCCGGTACATCAGAGAGTCAGGGGGGTTGCTGAATCGCAATCACGGCGCGCGGGTGGCTGGGAAGAGGGGGCGCGGGAGACGGCTGCTACCGTTTCACAGCGGCCGCCAGCCGTTTGTTAATTAAAGATAGCGGCGCTTCGACACAGGCCATCAAACACGCGACCGACCACCAATTACCCGCGGACGCCCAGAAATGCGGGCGACGCGCTACGTTGCGGTGTGCGGCGCTGTGCGCTCCGGCACAGCAGGCGCGGGTTGCACTACGGGGCAGCACTGTCGCTACGCGTTGCTCGTCAGCCCGGCACGCGACAACTCGCTACCTGCAAAACATTTTCCGCTGGTTTCAAACGCCCACTTCATTTTTACTATGCCCGAGTTTTTGACTGCTAGTTGAAAATACCAGCAGGATCTCACAAGCAGAGATTGATTGGGTACAAAAGTCGACTGTCGGGCCGTATTTTCCACGATCTCTTCGGAAGGGTATGGATATCGAATCTTGCTAAACCGAATTCCTTAGGCGGCGCAGAACGGGGAGGGGACGCCACGTCGGTTAGGAAGTAGGGCGAGGAGCTTTCGGCGCCTGCCACAAAATGCGTACAACTAAGCAGTCTGTGCAGTAAGACAGTAGAGTATGTACGAGGCGGGCCACGGCTCCGTTGACGCGAATAGTATCGCAAAGTATCTGTTCTAAGTGATAATGTGCCATTCGAATCAGTATACGTGGGGCGTTCAATAAGTAATGGGACACACGAAACATTTTTTTTAAGCAGTTTGATTTTATTCAACGCACTATATTATTTCCCACTCTTTGGCTACGGAAACCTATTTTTAAACGTAATCTCAGTTCAATGTGACGGCCTTATGCCACTGGGAGGCATGGTACTACTTTACTGTTGAACGTCGGAGCCAAAGTCTTGCTGCACTACCAACAGAGACGTTCACTTGAGCAGCGAGCCGTTTGGTTGTTATCCTTCGATCACCTCGAATGAGAGTATCAGCAGATTCCAACACTGCAGGAGTTACAGCAGTGTGCGGTTGGCCGGCATATGGGATTTCGAACAGGACTGCTCGACCTTGTTGCGATGATGACAGACGCCTCGCCCAACGAGTGACCGCGCTTTTGTTCACTGCAATGCCTCTGTAGACATTCTGCAACCATCCATGAATATCTGCTATGCTCTGCTTTTCCACCAAAAGAAACTCAGTGACAGCACTCTGCTCGGAACGCACCTGTGTTACAAACCCCATTTTGAAGACTATGTATAGCGCCGCCGCCTGTATATCGGAACTTCATGAAATTACAGAGGCTAAAGCAGGTATATTCCACTATGTTTCACAACTTATTCCACATTTTCTTTTCAACTGCAAATGACCGAGAACACATATGTTGTGTTACTTATTGAATACCCTATGTATTTATGTTTATAGCGGCAAGAGAACTAACATCGAAGGAGTAATGGGTAACTCGCGTGATAACACGTGTCCCTGTAACTAAATGAATTTTGGCTCCGACTTAGGGAGCATTTTTACTCTCTGAAGATATAATAAATTCGGTATTACTTAAACACTGTTCAATTCCAAGAGCCTCGTTCATCACAGTGAATTTAGTAAGGAAGGTGTAAGGGGCGATCAAAATGTTTTAATTTGAGGGCGTTGCTGCAGCGTGTATGCTACACAGTGCGACTCTGATGCGGTTATAGAAGCATTGAAATGTAACTAAGGGGTTCGTATGGTTTGGTGTCTTTCCGACATGCGTGCGATAAACGGAGAGACGTAAATTATGTCGATGTTATTACGAAAAGCGTCCAAACAAGACCAAAGCGCGTTGTTGTTCTTTTCGTCACTGCCCCAGGACAAACACCAGTAGCCATCCATCTGAAAGTGAAAAATGTGTTGAGGCACTATGTATGTCGAAAGCTACTGCTGTGAAATGCTGCTGCTTCGTGATAAAACACGTCACCATATGGCAAACGTCGTAACGCAAGTTACAGCAATTCAAGTAGACGACACTCGAGCATCCTCCATTTAGTTCTGATCTCATCCCATGTGATTTACACGCCTTCGCTCCCTTGAAAATTCGGTCCCTTGAAAAAGGCGTTGAAGAGTCTACAGTTTCAGTCGGACGAGGTTGTGCATTTACGGACTTCTTCATGCAGTAAGACCACGGTGTTCTATTAAACTGGCATCTTCAAACTGGTGCGTCAGTGGAGTGAATACCTCAATGCTCACGGCGATTTTGCCTGGTTGGCTTACCGATTATGGACTATCCGTCCTTAGATTGGGAACTTTTTGATCACTCCTTATATATTGGAAAGAGCAAGTTTCAGTTTGAGAGGACACTTGTTATATAAGCATGCTGTCAGGAATGTTATAGTGATATGTGTACCTTACCAATGCGGTTGTCCGGTAAGAGTGTCTATAGAGGAATCGATGTTAAAACAAAAAAGACAGCAAACCACAGGTGAAGCAAAAGAACAGTAAAATGGAATCTTCAAAACGAAGGGAAGTCTTATATACTTCATAAGTAGCACAAGCCATTCATAGCGTATGTGTGGCAGTGAGTCACAATGATTACACAGATAAACAGTTCTACAGCGTGTGAATAATTCTGCAGCAATGAAAAGAATTTTGAAGTAAAAAATTGTAAGTGTGTTCCAAAAACCGACAGAGTTAAGATACATGACAAATGTTTAGTCGACATTGTTGTGACACATACATGCCACTCCTACGTGTATATGTAGAAATTACTGAGCCAGGTAAAGCGTCTTGAAAATTAGTACGAAGAAGTTATTAATTGAAGTTTTTGAAGAAAGAAAGTGCAAATTGTCAGATAAGTAATGATTAGTCTGAGCACGTTATCTGTTGTGTTTCTGACTAGACCACATGCAAGAACAATGTAGTTTCATATGTACTTCTAGAAAGCACTGCCTACTGTATAAATCGTTACCCGTTCCTCTGCTGCACCTGCAGCCATCTTCGGCACAGAACCGCCGACCGCACTCAGCCATCCCCGCTGCATGTCGTAGAACAATGAAGACCATACACGTGAGAAAGGTTCTCAATAAACAATGGGGAATAGCTCTAGCGAACAAAGCATTAAACCACCAAACAAGTTCAAATCAGGTCTGTGGTACGAATGTAGAAGATGAAAGTTACAGGAAACGTAGATATACTGTGTCACAAGTGGAACAGGTGGGGTGGGGGGTTGGAGTAGTCAAGACAGATTCGGGAGCCATATTTAGGTATAATTCGGTACTGTCCACTCACAAGGGAAGTACGTAATCGAACAATCAGAACTGGATGAATCACTCATCCAAAAAAAATGGTGTGAGCCAATCGCATGCTAACGGCACGTCTTGCCACGAGAGAAATTTGAATGAGACTGACTATGCTAGCCTGAAGAAATAAAATGTCGATATAATTGGACCAAAACTACACACATTCCTATGTTGTGCTTATTGTTACATTTCCCTCCATTTAAAATAATCACACAATCTGAACAGCTATCATTTTCTACGGACCTGACGGAGTTGCACAGCTATTCAAATTGTAAGGGGGGATTTCAGGGAAATGGTCAAAGCAAAGAAGAACAGAACAATATACACATCTGACCAAATCAATTTTTTTCACATTCATGATCAGTTCAGCATTCAAGCACTCCAATATGAAACGCCACGTTTGAAAATGTAATTAGTGTGTTGTTTGATATTATACAACTTGAATGGAGGATTAATGTTGATAGTGAAAAGGTAGCTAGTCAGATCTGCACACTGTTCGGTGCCACTTTGCTTTGACGAATTCATTGAAATCCCCCACCTGCACTTCCAAGACTGAATAGCTGATCAACACTACCAGGTCAATAGAAAAAGTTTGCTCTTTAATCAGCGTAATTATTTTAAGCAGAAGGAAATACAGCAATAAGTCATGACATGGAAAATATGTGGGCTTTTGGCACTATTATATCGAAATTTACTTAGATCTCGAGTAGATGATCATTCAAATATTCTTCGTGGTAAGAAGCGCAGTTTTTCATGCGAATGGCTCGTACCAATGGTTTTGGGATGAGTGATTTATATTTTAGTCTAATTTTCGTATGGTTCTGAGCTTTTGACGCCACTTAACATGTCAGCAACAAACGGAAACGAAAGACAAAACACCTGATAAGAACCGCCGGTACAGTACGGGACCTAAGGTGTGCAGTGAATTGCAACAATACGTGTTCCCGAGTATTCTATGTGCTGAGGTAATGCGGTACTGTTTACGATTGACAACTTACAATAGAAATTATTGATATAAGGTCGATTGTTATGAAATTTTTTTTTCTTCAAGTAGACGCAAAACTTTTTAGCTCTTTGGTGTCATCGTCAGTACGTTTTCTTATTTTTTCAATCTTAATTTTTTGTACATTATGTGGTCATCAAGAACTCTCTACATCATCGTGTTCTGGTAGTGGGACATCTGCAAATTTAGTTCTGGCATATATTTTATTATCTGCATCCTCATTATCAGCTGTGAAATACAAACAAACATTATACCAGTTTTGTAGAATTTCGTTTGTAAATAACACCGATCAAACCTTCCTTTTTGGTAAGGTTGGTGTTATAAAGAAGTTCCTACCACAGGAATGACGGAATAATTCGGCTTTCAAAAAGATACCCTGATTTGTCAGCAGGAGAGCGATCTTTTGTAATGAAAAATATAACGTTTTTGTTAGAGAACTCTTATTTGGCCAGACAAAGTTTTTACAACATTGTTTACAGTATAGTATTCTAAATTCATTATGAAGGACATTTTTTTTCGAAATATGTACGTTACATACCATCTACATACATCATAGAGTAGCACAACATTTAATATAGGGCGATGGTACGTAATGCAAATACTTTGAAAAAAAGCTCTTTATAACTAATTTCAAATATTAGTTTGTAAAAAAACAATTGTGAAAACTTTGTTGTAAAAATTTCTTTCTGATCTGAAGATGGCAGTTTAAGTTTGCCGCTACTAGTAATCCATACCTGTAATCATTGTGATCTGAGCAAATAAAATTTTTCTAGTGAAAAGACTGTATTTGTCTTTGTTTTCTCGTAAGGCCGATTTTCCACGAGGTCTGATACTGACAATATCTCTGTCTTCTTCACCGAGTTTGAACTTACCGTTCTCGCCTGCACTTCTGATTGCAAAAAGTGTCCGTATCGCCAACATGAGACCATGAGCCGTCTGTCACTAATAGGCAACATGCTTATTCTCTGCCATTTTCCTTTCATCACGTAACTGATATTTAGGTATACTTAGTGAGTGTGCCAGGACGATGTTTCGAAACGATGATGTTGTGGCCGCCATTGTACATAGACACTGCGTCTTTAGTAAGCTTGATCTGAGAATAGCAATCAGGCAACCGAATTTCGGTGATCAGCAAATTGTAATTGTATGTTTTATTGCTATCGAGACTACTTACATTTTTACCGACAAGTTGCTTCCAGTTTTGGTTTCACGTTCCAGTCTCGTGTAGATCGATGTACTGTTTATGAGTGCTCTCCCCAGAAGCCGAGGTGCATCCTCTGGAAGCGAAGAGAGGAGGAGGAGGATCGTGTGTGTGTGTGTGTGTGTGTGTGTGTGTGTGTGTGTGTGTGTATACCAGCGGCGTGGCATAGCGTGGATAGAAGGACGGGCAGCTGGCAGTCGCCCCCTCCCCCGCGCCACGCACGGCGAGAAGTAATCCGGGACCACGGACGCCAGTTCCGAGTCGCGGGGCAGTTTTCAATTTCTCGGGGCAAACAGCGGCGCCCGCGTGCATTATTCAGAGGGCCGACCCGCGCCTGCCCCTGCCGCGATGGCCGGCCGCGGCCCGCGTGGCACTACTGTGCGCTGCGCCTGCTAGCGCGACCAGCCCGCCCAGCATCATTTTCCGTTTTCTGTGTGTGTGTGTGTGTGTGTGTGTGTGTGTGTGTGTGCACGCGCGCGCACACACATACAAACATCCTGACCTGCTGTTGTAGAATTTTACGACTGATTACCAACCACCTTTTTCTTGAGTCAGTCCAAATGACCCACGGTGCGATTAAAGTATAATGTACGATTTAGCAGTCTCGTAAGCTCTTATGATGCGGAAATGTCATATATAACCAACGCTCAGTAGACAAAAAGTAAACTTCATAGATAGCTTGCAATACAAAGTTTGCACATGAACCTTCTGCAGCTTTGCAATCATGTTTTGTCACAATACCACAAGCAATACCAACCCGAAATGTGACGTATCAGACAACTATTGTGCATTGTGTATATGGCACACATGCTCTTTTTGAAAAAACTGTCTATCACAATCATACGAATATTAAAATCTCTTTAGGATAATTCTTATTTATCGTCCCATCTCAGTTCACCATTTTTAAGTAAATTACATATTTCAGTCACTCTGGATCATCTTCAGATCTAAGTAGTTGCGACAGAACCCGACTTGTCCACTAAGAGCCACATATCAGAAGAACTATGACGCTACTACTTAGACCCGAAGAGGAGTCAGAGTGATCGAAGTACGTAATCTAATTATAAATGTGCAACTGAGATGGAACAATAAATGAGAATTATCTTAAATATCAGTACAGTCACCTATATCTCTCAAAACGATTACATCGGCTGTAGTTTAAAAATTGTAATGAAATAAACAATAAAGTGACAGAAAAATTTCTGTAATATTTTTTCACATGATGCATGTTCTAGCAAAAATTTTCAGAAAAAATACTTGAGTAAAGTAATTATGAGCAGTTTTTCTTCTTAGTGTCTTCATCTTTTCTGTACCTTGTGGACATTATGAAAAGTCTCTCATAAAACTCACTGTATCCTGCAGGAAATGACTGTGCAAGTTTTTGCAGACCCTTCGCTTTATTGGGATGCATATTCAACATTCTTCAAATTAGACTCTTAAAAAGTAATTTTATTTTCCTTAGCAATAATTCTTCCTGCTGACAGACACACCTTTTTAATGTGCATGCGTCACTGTTTCTTGAAAGCTAGAATATAATATGGATTCACTATTTTGATGAGCAAACATCCAGACGCATTTGTTTTTTTCATAATCTCACAGAATTCTTCCGCTGTATACAGGGTGAGTTGCAAGGTATTACCACCTAGAATAACTCCGAAAGTATGGTACTAGCTGAAAAGTTTGTGGGACAAATGTTGCATGGCACAACGGGGGCCATAAGATGACGTTGCTATTTGTTGCTAGGCGGGGTCGCATCAGAGATATGGTCGCCTTTGTTGTTGTTTCTTTTTTTTTTAGATGGGATGCTATAGTTTGGTACTCATTTTCTGATAGTGGCTATCAAGACGAATACAATGATGTGTAACAGCAAGGTCTTTGAAGGTCACCGAAGGTGACAAAGGTAGTATGAACGTCCATTTACAGAAGGTGTTCAAAGTGATGACCATTGCCAACAATGCAGTGCTGCAATCCTCTTGTCACGGATTGAGTGGTATTCCTTATCACTTCGGCACTTATCGAAGCACATGCTCTGACAATTCTCTTTCGTATATCGTGCTGATAGTAAATATTCGCCGAATACGGAGTATACATCTAACGTGCCATTGGCACGTAAACACCATTCGACGGTTTCGCGATACAACACTAATAGGAACGGTAAGACTAGTATCGTCGAATCAAGCGAATGTGAATGATGTTTCCCTTCGGGGAACAAGTCGATATGTTTCTCATTTACGGAGAATGCCAATGAAATTCAGTGAGAATTAGAAACTTACACGTTGAACGATATCCCCAACGTACTCATCCTACACATCACACATTTAAATATGTGAATGATTAATTGAGAAGAACTGGCATGGGCCAGAGTAGTGTAGTTAGTGTTCTGCATCGTCATAAATGTCATCCTTACCATATCAATCTCCACCAATAATTAACTGGTACGAATTTTATGCATCGCACTGAATTCTGCCTATGGGCTCAACTTCAGATTCAGAGGGATGACACATTTATTAATTTGATTGTATTTACTGACGAGGCTACAGTCACAAACCATGGAAATGTTAATTATAACATGCAGTATTGGGCAACTGAAAACCCATGTTGGCTGCGGAAAGTTGCACATCAAAAACCGTGGTCGGTGAATGTATATGTGTGGGGTTCTGGAGGACAGAATTATAGGCCACTACGTCATCAAAGGAAATCTTAATGGTAGGAAGTATACCACATTCCTGCAAGAAACGTTAGGTCTTTTATTGGAAGAAATACCTTTAGGAACAAGGAATAGATTGTGGTATCAACACGATAGGTGTCCTGCACATTTTTCGGTGATAGCTTGAAATGAGTTACAGAAACAGTTCCCAAATCATTGTATTGGATGCGGAGGAGATGTGTTGTGGCCAGCTTGTTCGCCAGCCTTGACGCCTCTGGATTTTTTCTTGTGGGGTTTCGTAAAAGACATTGTTTATAAAGACATTCCAACTATGCCTGAAGATATACGAAAGAGAACTGTCAGAGCATGAGTTTCGGTAAGTGCCGATGTGACAAGGAATACCACTAAATCCATGATAAGAGGATTGCAGTACTGCATTGATACCAATGGTTACCTTCTGTAAATGGAAGTTCATAGCATCTTTTTGACCTTCGTTGACCTTCAAAGACCTTACTGTTACACATCACTGGATTTGTTTCGATAGCCGCTATCAGAAAATAAGTAACAAACTACAGCATCCCATTTAAAAAAACAAAGTTCACCATATCTCTGAAGTGACCCCACCTAGCAACAAAAAACCAGTCATATTATGGCCTCCATTTCCCCATGCAACTTTTGTCCCACAAACTTTTCAGCTCCCATCATACTTCCGGAGTTATTCTTTGTGCCAATAGTTAGTGACTCACTCTGTAAACTCTAGCACACTTTCTGAAGAGCCATTTAATAGCTATAAAGTCCCTGTCACAGAGGAGTCGAATGTCCTTGTACAGGGAAATAGTGGGCTATAGCTTTCAGTATATCGCCATCAACCATATTAAGCGGAAAACCAACTAATGCATGATTCCTGTTTTGTCCAAGACGTGCATCGCTAAACAAGCTGCTGCACTACTTCCTCGTTATTATTTTGTTGAATGTAGTCCAACATAATTCTACAAACTTCATCAGGTATTCTCCTGGCAGTTACTTCATGACATACATACAATAGAAACAGTGGGAGAAAAGCAGAGACGACATACATGCATTCCAGCCTACCACAACAAAACGCCAACATTACCGACTTTGCGGCAAGGGAAAGCTGTGCTAGATACATCCATCATGCATCTTTCAAAATTATGAGTAGCCAGCGAAATCATGTTAAAGTGGGTACATGTGTAACCCTTCTACACAGCGTATAGAGTTGTACTCTACTGAAGAAACGAAAATATCAAATTCTCTTAGATGTGCCCATTCTGTATCTTACAGTTCCATTGTTTTAGTTACTGCTTCCATGCATATCATACAGAGCCAGTAGTTAATTCGTAACCCTCTTTCAAGATATCAAAACCTACTTCTTAATAAATAATATTACGCAAGGAGCGTGTCATTTTGTTAGATGTGAAACCTTCGGAATTCTTGGATCAAATGAGGTATTGGAAAGAGAACGATACACATGTAACGGTATCCGAAGGATCTTGAAGAAATGAGTGAAGTGTTAAAATCAAATGAGGTATTGAAAAGAGAACGATACACATGTAACGGTGTCCGAAGGATCTTGAAGAAATGAGTGATGTGTTACAAAACTTGATGATGTAAATTTTGACAGTAATCGCCGAATTATCCGAGAAATGTACTGAAATTGGAAGTCGAGGCGACTGGATCGCTTATGGCAGCCTAAACTCTTCCATGTGGCTCTCTTGGTCACACTCCGTCGTTGTACCAAGACTTTGAATTGTTTACATACGGTACTTCCACACAGGCTATATGTACACTGATTTGAAATACATTGCCTGAAAATGACCCATCTCCATGTGGCTCAACTCCATCGTTGTACCAATGCTTTGGATTGTTTACATACATCCACACAGGCTATACGTACATTGATTTGAAATACACTGCCTGAAAATGACCCAGGAGGAGGAGAAGAAACGAAATAAACCTTCAAGGTATATCATGTTATTTCAATAGTTATAGTATCAGATCAAATTAAAAAGGCGTTATGAGTGCACTCATCAGTAAGACTCTGCACTCCCTTTGACACTGGTTCGTTTGGGAATGGAGTCATAAGGCCGTTGTATCCTCTCCCTGATCTAACTGGTCCTTGATATCTGCGAATTGGCATTGTAACGGAGTTACGTCCGATCTGATCTCACGTCGTTTTTCTTCTATCGGGGACAGATTTACAGATCTTGCTGGCCATGGGTGTACTACAGTGTCACAGTTCGTAGAGATGTCCTATTGAAAAACTGAATCACGATACCGTCGCATGAGTGCTTGGACGGAGAATATCCATGACGTACTATTGTACCATCAGAGTTCCGTCGTCGGCCGCTGTGGCCGAGCAGTTCTAGGCGTTTCAGTCCGGAACCGCTCTGCTGCTATGGTCGCAGGTTCGAATCCTGCCTCGGGCATGGATGTGTGTGGTGTCCTTAGGTTAGTTAGGTTTAAGTAGGTCTGATGACCTCAGATGTCCCATAGTGCTCAGAGCCATTTGAACAAGAGTTCCGTCAATCAGTACCAACAGTGACCTGAAGACATACGCGATGGTTCCCCACTCGATGACGCCGGCAGTAACAACGCTGAGTATCTCCAAAACAGCCTAAGAAGCGGAGTTCTTCACATGCCTCCACTATACTCGCCGACGACTGTCATCCAGGATAGTACAGGATCGCGATTCATCTCTGAACATAATGAGACGCCATTCAGCAGCAGTCCAAATGTAACCGTCCGCTTTGTGGTATAACAGTAACGTAAGCATGGACCCCCAACTCCATTATCGAGATGCTGTCAGTGTCTCACCAATGGTGAGGGATGAGAAGGGTTGTTGCAGGGACCTCATTACTTGTTCTCAGACAGCACCTTTTGGTGGTCAGATGTGGTTGACTGGAACTTTGACGACGACTATGCCCGCCCTCATGCCTTCCCACATCGGCCATATTCACGTTCGGGTGCCCCACCAACCTGAATGTTGCGCAATTCCTCCACCCGGCCAAATGGAGCACCAGAATGAGGCTCCTTTCAAAACCTATCAGATTCTAATAACATCTCACTCGAGCACGCGCTGCTGTAATCATTCAAATTCCTGCCGATGGTGTGTAAGTGTATGGAGTTACATTTACATCCGAACATGTCTTGTGGGTGTTTCGCCTTTTTTGTCAGGCAGTATATTGGGTGAAGAGGAAACAGAATTATTCAGGTTGAGATCTGCATCAATAAATATACAGTCTGTATTTATTGACAATCGATTTGGGTCACAATCTAACCACGCTCAGGCTATAAAAGACTCATGGCCCAAGTATGGTGTGAGTGCCGCAGATATCGACTGTCAAAACAAAAATGAGTAAAACTGTGTATTGCATGATAAAGAACTGTACTAGGCTCGTTCAACACTGCCTTACACAAAATATTTCAGATATTCAAATACAACATGAAGACCCACGGACTTGATGATTTCGTGTGAATTGCCAGTGTAAGAGAAAGTGTACTCTAACTGATAATATTTTACGAGTGGCAGAACATTCGGTTTGGTGTCGTGTCATGGGGACTACATTCAGCCATACCGTGGCGGTCGCGCGCGCTCTCATGAACAGGAACTAAGTGTCACACAACTATTATGAACTGTGCGTATCTGGACATGTACGTATTTGTTGCAGAATTGTATCTAACTGGCGAGATGAACAGTGGGTACAAATTTGTCTTACAACACTACAAGAATTAAAGCCAACTTACAAACGACTACAAACAATGAGCTGTTATTTCTGGTATCAATAAACAAACAACTTTACCAGAGCTGCGTATGACTGATTTCAAGGTAAGGCTTCTCCATAACATTGAATACATCTGTTGGGAAACAGGAGATGAAGGTGTAGTCGGAGTACCAGATGTAGACCACAGATTGATAACTCATTTCCAAACTTGCAGACATTTCTACACCTACATCTACGTCTATTGTCTCCAAACCACCGTGAGGTGCATGGCAGATAGCACGTCCCATTGTACCAGTTATTTGGGTTTCTTAATGTTCCATTCTCGTATGGAGTGCGGGAAGAATGATTGTTTGAATGCCTCAGTGAGTGCAGTAATTATTCTAATCTTATCTTCACGATCCCTATGTGAGCGATACGTAAGGGGTTCTAGTATATTTTTAGAGCAATCATTTAAAGCCAGTTCTTGAAACTTTGTTAATAGCATTTCTCCGTCTTCAAGTCTTCCAGTTCAGTTTCTTCACTACCGCCGTAACACACTCCCACGGATTAAACAAACCGTTCTCTGCGTACGTTCAATAACTCCTGTTAGTCCTATCTGGCACGGATCCCACACACTTGAACAACATTCTAGAACCGGTCGTTTCTCTGCCTCGTGATGACTGGGTGTTGTGTGCTGTCCTTAGGTTAGTTAGGTTTAAGTAGTTCTAAGTTCCAGGGGACTGATGACCATAGATGTTAAGTCCCATAGTGCTCAGAGCCATTTGAACCATTTTTTAGAACCGGTCGCAGGGTTGATTTGTAAGAAATCTCCTTTGTAATTCGTCTGCACTTCCCCAGTATTCTAGCAATAAACCGAAGTCTGCGACGTGCTGTACCCACGACTGAACCTATGTGATCATTCCATTTCATATCCCTATAAAGTATTACTCCCAGGTATTTGTATGAGTTTTTCCGATTCCAACAGTTCAAAAATGGTTCAAATGGCTCTGAGCATTATGCGACTTAACTTCTGAGGACATCAGTCGCCTAGAACTTACAACTAATTAAACCTAACTAACCTAAGGACATCACACACATCCATGCCCGAGGCAGGAATCGAACCAGCGACCGTAGCGGTCGCTCGGTTCCAGACTGAAGCGCCCAGAACCGCACGGCCACTCCAGCCGGCTATTCCAACAGTGAGTCACTGATATTATAGACATATGATACTAAGTTTTTTCGTTTTGCGAAGGGCAAAACTTTACATTTCTGAACATTTAAAGCTAATTATCAATTTCTGCACCACTTCGAAATCTTATCAAAATGTGACTGAATATTTAAGGAGCTGTGTGATCTTAGGCTTTCCCGGAGAATTAACTGTCTGTACTGTTGTCGGGTCTCCATCCGGGTGCAGTCGTTTTCAAACCACGATATTTCGACAGCGTTCCTTGCCGTCGTCTTCAGGTGATACCTGCAGACTGAGCGTCTCCGCTGAATCTCCTCCCCTTTATACTCTGATCGCTCCCCACCCCTTCCCCCGCATCCTGCAGCACGCGGCGCTGCGTGGAGGGGTGGTGGGGAGGGGCGGGCTGCTGGCTGCTGGGTGCGAACTGTGGACCATCAGATGTCCCGTGGCCTCCGTCGGGGGCGGAAGTCGCTTTGGGTCGGCGCTGTGCTTTTAGCTGGCTGAGTGCTGAGTCCCAGGCTTTGCTAAGCTTGAACCCGGCGTCTCTTTTGATGAGCCCATCAGCTACACGTATTTCAATCGCCTCCTTCAGAACACAGTCCCAAAACGACGAGGCCTGCCGTAATACTTCCGTTTTCGCGTACTCTATAGTATCTCCAGTATCCATGTAATGTTCCGCAACCGCAAATTTTGTAGGCTGCTTCAGTTCAGTGTGCCTTCTGTCTTCCTGGCATCTTTCTTCGATTGTCCGTACAGTTTGCCCGATGTATGACTTACCGCATTTACACGGAATACGGTAAACACCCGGTTTGTGGAGCCCCAGGTCATCCTTTACTGTACCTAGCAGGTCACGCGTTTTCGGAGGTGGGTGGAAGACACATTTGATGTTACACCGAGCCAGAATTCCTTCTTCCAGTGGTATTGGGATTAAATTGGGGCAGTTATCCTTACGATAAACGCTGTGCAGTGGCTATGGCACCTGCCTCTTAAGAAGAAGATCCCGGTTTCGAGTCGTGGTCCAGCATACATTTTCACTCGTCGTGGCTGTTTCCACAATTCAGCTAATATCATTAGTGCCTTCCCTTTGCTTTTTCTAACCACCCCCCCCCCCTCCTCCGCCCCCTTCGCTTCCACCTTCAATTTACTTCATATGTATTACAGATGAGGATTTCGCTTGATGTCTGTCCTCTCGCACATGTCCACTAGGAGTCACAACACGCATTAATGTACCTGGCAATCCGCACGCCGGAATATGAATCCAGAGTTTTAAAACAGCGGCAGTTCACTCGCTTGGCTAATTACAGACTATAATCCACGTGTATTCTTTCAGCTGAAAGGAGGAAAGACGTGGACTGTTTTCTTTGTTCCCGTATATCCAGATAGAACAGTCAATTGGAATAATCATATAAAACATATTTATCAGTCAGACAAGATGAAACTGTGAACTACCATTCCGAATAAAAATGTGCTGCTGAAAAATAACTTTAATATAAATGGAAATTCCAGGCGATTGCGTTGGGCTAGTATCCACAGCAAGTGAATTTCCTTCTTTGACACGAAACAATGAAAGGGTTTCAGGGAAAAATCCCTACAGAAATATTTTACTTGGACAGAGCACTCGAGGATAGCGTTGCTGGAATTAATTCTGGAGAAACCTTCAAACCGGCGAAGGACTAAAGTACCGTGCGGGGAAAATCAAATTTATAAAAGAAACAGTTACATATTTTCTCTGCTTGCGGAATGATTAGATTCCGAAGACAGAAAATAAACAGAAGGCTGCGGCGGCGTTGGGGGTTCCGTCGCAGATGAGACAGCGGGTGGTCGCCGGGATGACAAAACCCATCACACATTTTATCGTATTATAGGATCCTCCTCCGTTTTATTGAAAGGAAAATATTACGGACGAGAAGGGAGAGAATTGAGCCGCCACCGCCGCACAAAAAAGAATTAAAAACACTCCAGGGGTGCTGGCAGCTAGAGTGAGCGCTGGCGGGAGGTTCGTTGGGTAGGGGAGAGGGGTTGGCGGAGCAGGGCGATCTCGCCGTCCGGTCTCGCCCCCCCCCCCCCCCTTCGTCACCTCCAAAGCCGGCGATGCCGACGCCAAACCAGGAGGCAGGCGGCGGAGAAGCGGCGGCGACGCGGCGTCCACCGTGTCTGCCCCTCGCAGCGTTAGAGATTCCGCACATGGTGTGGCTTTCAATTACTCTTTCTGATTGATTTCCGGGCAGGCGGTGCTCGCTGCACCAAATAATTGAAGCGTTGATTACAGCGGCGCCGGCTCGCTCAGCCGACCAGAGGTAGGCCGCGTAGGGGCGAAGACACGGAGGAACGGGAGGGCGGGGAAAGAGGGCGGGAAGAGGAAGAGGGCGAGAAGGGAGCGCCGGCGGCCGCCGAGGTCAGAGGACGCAGGCGCCCGGGTTACGGTCTTCAGCTGCGGCCACGGAAGGTACCTCCACATTCTCAGTCCAGTCTCACTTGTCATCCACCACCTTCAGTACACTTTAGACTCTTTTTCGTGGTTACAAATTTCTGATTACATTCGGTACAAATAATCAAAGGGGAGAAACTGCAACATATTGACTGACCGTATGTTATGGACCCTACGAAGCATATCAACAGTCGTTCACTTGTTGATAGCTGTCACTCTTTACGAATTATGTAGTCGTATAGCCGATTTTACCTAATACGTGCACCGGTAAGCGATAGCACGTACATTATTTAAAATACTTAACTGGAGATCAAAAGTTTGAGGGCGTTGCTGCAGCCTAATGCAACGTAGAGCGACTCCGATGTGGGTATATAAGCGCCGACATGAAGGCTAGAGATTAGCGCGGCACTCTGGAAAGAGTGCCTGCGATAAATGCAGAAACATGAGCAACGATGGCTTTGTTACAAAACGCGTCCCAACAGGACCAACGTGCTGCTGTTCTTTTCTTGGTGCAAAATGACGAACACCGGTAGACATCCCTCGGAGAATGAAGAATTTGTTTGTGGCAGTATGTCTGTGGAAAATCACCACTGTGAAACGAAAACTGCGACAAAAGATGCAATTGCTTCCTTTCATCGCACGTCTCCATATCGTAAATGTCGTAATGCACAAGTTAAGCTAGCTGAAGTGGGAGACACTACAAGACCAGATCACTCCACATGCGATTAACACGCCTTCTGTTCTCTAAAAAGGGCATCGGATGGTCGCTGAGTCATGTCTGAGGGGATGCGCAGTAGGCAATCACGGACTTCTTCACGCTGCAGAACACTGTGTTTTACCAAACTTGTATCTCAACCTGGTGCGTCGGTGGCCTCAATGCACAGGGTAATTTTATTCGACTGACATAGCGATTTTGGACTGTACAGCCTTTGAAAGGAACATTGTGGTCGCTACTTATATTTCAGTTCCGTCTTAATATTCTAGAGTCGTTCCTGTCATTGTATGGGTGTGTCCGTAAATCATGACACGCTATTCACTTCGCATTTGACTGCACACCAGGTCATTCTTGTAGAGGATAAAAATTATTGTTACACGGTTACACAGTTGCATATAGCATATCACATTTTGGAGTTAACCTCTAATTTACAGAAAATAGAGTATTTGCTTACTGGGGGATTGGGTAAAGACCTAACCACAAATTTTGGGCCAATAAGGTCTGCCTCTACCTCCTATATTAATATGAACGAATAGTTTGGCAACACACTCTCTGTATTAAGGAGTCGTTATTAACAGTGACTGATCCAGTAAATACGAAGTTAACAACCTCATCCGCCAAGGTAGACAAGCAATCAAACAATTGAATGGAGTTTTAAGAAACATACATACTAGATCAGATACGAAGACTTGAATATTTAATATTATTGTTGAAAGTGTAGCAGCATATGGAGCAGAAACAGAGGAAGTAACTGAAAGAATTAAGAGGAATTTATTATCAACGGAGGCTGGATTTTGGATATGTTGCTCTAGGTTGACTCTACGGCATAAAATTAACAATGAAGATATACGTATGAGAGTGAACCTAGTCAGCAATGTAATGCATAGTATTGAAGCAAAGCCACTGAGAAGCTGTGCCCACGTACGCCGCTTGGGTAAGGACAGATGGCCTAATAAGGTAAGATGGTGGAATGGATTCCAACTAACAGAATAAGAAAATGGCTCTCGAAAACAACATAAGAAGAGGGAGTCAGAAGCCCTAATGTCAGAGAGGAACTTGCAGACAGAAGACTAAAGAAGCAGGAGACTTAACTAGAGTGTGAAATCCTTCTAACGTAATACAAGCTGTAAGAAACTTTTCCAAACGAGAAAATTCTGCCGTTTCGAGGTAAACATTAAAATTAAAACGATTCTCACATAGAGTAAGAGTCGCTGTGAGTTTGCTGTGTGGCGCACGTGACTGTTAGCTAGCAAGGTGTTGGGACAGTGGGCACTTGTGCTGAAGCAGTAACATGGTCTACAGATCGTGGCAAAGTTTCCGCTTGGAGTACAGACATTTGTTAGAAGAGGACAATAAGATACAGTTTTAGTCTCTAAACTATTCATGAAAGCTGTTAAGAAACGTCTTGTTTGTTAGATCTACTGGTTCACTGAGAATTAGATGTGATGAGTTGGAAATGTGAATTTAAATCTCAAGTTCTTCAAGGAGATTCATTTTCCTTCCTTTGTCGACAATTTGAAGATTGCAATTAATGTCTTTAGTTGAGTTGCCATGTTCTTTCAAATATACTGCAAATGTGTAGCTACCAAATTTTTTTACCCAGAAGTTTTCCATCTCTTTCTGGAATCTTGCAGCGAAATTCCTTCCTATCTGCGTTACACTAAACTGTGAGCAACTATCACACGAAAGCTTCTAAATACTCCATTTCTGGTTTTTTGTCTTGCAACGGTGGATGATATGCTGTTGTAACTTTTCATTGGTGCTGCAAACAAATTTGCATACCAATGTTACGGAAAAGGTTAGCAACTTCGTGTGAAATTTTTGCTGCTAGAGGGTGCAAAGTCTGAATTAAAACAACTGAACTGTTTCTTTGAACTTTTCTTGTGAAGTTCATCAATGTGGGTTGTATCCATTCCTGTGTGCTATTTCCTTGATAATGTCAATTTCCTTCTTTTCATCAATACAACTGAGTGGGACTTACTGCGTACAGTTAAGAACAGACCTGAAGAACGCCGTTTTGTGTAGTGAGCGGTGTCAGGAGGTGTTATTTATAATATCATTATTTATAACATAAGATGAGTTTTCGATATATTTAAGAAGCGAGTTTGTTAATTACGTCGAAGTTTATAAGATCAAGAAAAGTAATTCCTTTTCCACGTGACATTACAGTGAAGCTGACATTATTGTGCACACTACTGAAAAAATTTGCAAGCTTTCTAATTTCGTTCGCTGTCCATTATGTTGTATTTAAATAATCTGAATTGAAGAACTGATTTTTATATTATTAATTCAGATATCTGCCAGTATTCCTGCCAAACTGCTCCCCACTGTAAGACTATTTTCTTACTTAAAAACTTTGTTGTTAAAAGTGAAACAATGATGTGACAGCATTAGTTCTAGCAGTACAATGAGGTCATATACCTGTACTGGATACCTTTTGCGTTTAATAAGTAGTTTTTAATAAACTGAACTGACTCGAACAGGAATATTCGTGTAAGGAGTCACTATACACAGTGAAGCAAATTTGTCGCCCTGTGGAATTCATATGCCTTTGATGCTTCTATAAGAAGGCAGATTCATAACAAGGTCTTGAAAATCTGAAGGGAGAGCTATTTTTTCAACATGGTTACTATCCATAATACAGATTGCTGGATAACGAATACAAGTATTACCGACCACAAGGCAGTAGCTGCTAGGCTGAATACGGTAACTCCTACAACCATCAACAAGAAACGCAAAGTATATCTATTTAAAAAGTAAAATAAAAATGCTCCTAACGCCTTTTTAAGAGACAGTCTTCCGATCTGATCATGTAAGTGTAGAAAAGTTGTGGAATGTTTTTAAAGAGATAGTATCGACAGCAATTGAGAGATAGTATCGACAGCAATTGAGAGATATACACCACATAAGTTAATAAGTCATGGTACTGTTCCCCCATGGTACACAGAACGGGTCAGATCGCTATTGCAGAAGCAGCGAAAAAAGCATGCAAATTTAAAAGAACGCAAAATCCCCAAGATTGGCAAAGTTTTGCAGAAGTTCGAAATATAGCGCGTACTTCAATGTGAGATGCTTTAAATAATTTCCACAACGAAACTCTGTCTCGAAATCTTGCAGAAAACCCAAAGGTTTTCTGGTCGTACATAAAGAACACCAGTGGCAATACGCAATCAACACCGTCACTGCACGATAACAACGATGAAGTCACTGACGACAGTGCCACTAAAGCAGAGTTATTAAACACCATTTTCCGAAACTCCTTCACCAAAGAAGACGAAGTAAATATTCCTGAATTCCAATCAAGAACAACTGCCAAGATAAGAAACATAGAAATAGATATCCTCGGTGTTGCAAAGCAGCTTAATTCACTTAATAAATGCAAGGCTTCCGGTCCAGATTGTGTACCAGTTAAGTTCCTCTCAGAGTATGCTGATAAAATAGCTCCATATTTAGCAGTTATAGACAACAGCTCGCTCACAGAAAGATCCGTACCTAAAGACTGGAAAATTACTCAAGTCACACCAATACCCAAAAAGGGAAGTAGGAGTAATCCGTTGAATTACAGGCCTATATCACAAACGACGATTTGCAGTAGGGTTTTTGGAACATATATTGTATTCGAACATTATGAATTACCTCGAAGAAAACGATTTCTTGACAAGCAGTCAGCACAGATCCAGAAAATATCGTTCTTGCGAAACACAACTAGCTCTTTATACTCATGAAGTAATGAGTGTTATCGACAGGGGATGTCAAATTGACTCCATATTTTTTGATTTTCAGAAGGCTTTCGACACCGTTCCTCAGAAGCGTCCTCTAACAAAACTGCGTGCCTATGGAATATCGCCGCAGTTGTGCGAATGGATTCGTGATTTCCTGTCAGATAGGTCACAGTTCGTAGTAATAGACGGAGAATCATCGAGTGATACAAAAATAATAGGCCCTCTATTGTTCCTGATCTATATTAACGACATAGGAGACAATATCAGTAGCTGTCTTAGATTGTTTGCAGATGATGTTGTCATACACCGTCTTGTAAAGTCATCAGATGACCACAACGAATTGCAAAATGATTTAGATAAGATATCTGTATGGCACGGAAAGTGCCAATTCACGCTGAATAAAGAAAAATATGAAATTATTCACATGAGTACTAAAAGAAATCCGCTAAATTACGGGATAAGTCACACAACTCTCAAGGCTGTAAATTCAACTGAATACTTACAAGGGAACCTCCCCATCGCACCCCCATCAGATTTAGTTATAAGTTGGCACAGTGGATAGGCCTTGAAGAACTGAACACAGATCAATCGAGAAAACAGGAAGAAGTTGTGTGAAATTATGAAAAAAATAAGCAAAATTATACAAACTGAGTAGTCCATGCGCAAGATAGGCAACATTAAGGAGAGTGTGAGACCAGGAGCGTGTGGTCCCGTGGTTAGCGTGAGCAGATTCGGAATGAGAAGTCCTTGGTTCAAGTCTTACCTCGAGTAAAAAGTTTAACTTTTTATTTTCGCAAAGTTATGATCTGTCCGTTCGTTCATTGAGTCTCTGTTCACTGTAATAAGTTTAGTGTCTGTGTTTTGCGACCGCACCGCAAAACCGTGCGATTAGTTGACGAGAGGACGTGCCTCTCAAATGGGAACCGAAAACATTTGATCGCAAGATCATAGGTCAACCGATTCCTCCACAGGAAAACACGTCTCATATATTCTATAGACACTGGTGACGGCATGTGCGTCACATGACAGGAATTTGTTGTAGACCCACCTAACTTGTACACTTGGCGAATGGGTAAAAAGATTCTTCTACCTTGCCCGATTTAGGTTTTTTTGTGGATGTGATAATCACAAGTGATGAAAACGTAAGAGTTGGTCACATAAACTGCAACAACTGAATGCAACAGTTTCACAGTCGCACAGTTATCCCTGTGCTCTGTCAAAACATATGTTTTTAACGTTTTCAAATTTTTCCGTGTGTAGATCGTCAGTTACCTCGCATCGGACGGACGGATGGACAGATTATAATTGTCTGAAAATAAAAAATTAAACTTTTCACTCGAGGGAAGACATAAACCAAAGACCTCTCGTTCCGCAGCCACTGACGCCAACCACGGGACTACGGCGCTCCTGAACTCACACACACCTTGATGTTGCCTATCTTGCGCATGGACTACTTAGTTTGATTATTTTGCTTATTTTTTTCATAGTTCCACACAACTTCTTCCTGTTTTCTCGATTGATCTGTATTCAGTTTTTCAAGGCATATCCACTGTGCCAACTTATAACTAAATCTGAGGGGGGTGCGATGGGGAGGTTCCCTTGTTAGGGATTACAATTACAAATACCCTAAATTGGAACGATCACATAGATAATTTTGTGGGTAAAGCCAACCAAAGACTACGATTCATTGGCAGAACAGTTAGAAGATGCAACAGCTCTGCTAAAGAGACTGCTTAACCACGCTTGTCAGCCCTATTCTGGAGTATTGTTGTGCGGTTTGGGATCCGCATCAGATGGGACTCACGGATGACATCGAAAAAAATACAAAGAAGGGCAGCTCGTTTTGTATTATTGCGAAGTAGAGGACATAGTACCACAGACATGATACGTGAATTGGAGTTGCAATAATTAAAACAAAGGCGTTTTTCACTGCGACAAGATCTTCTCATGAAACTGCAATCACCAGTTTTCTCCTCCGACTGTCGAAACATTCTGTTATCACGCACCTACGTAGGCAGAAATAATCATCACGATAAAATAAGAGACATCAGGGCTCGCACAGAAAAATTTAAGTGCTCGTTTTTCCCGCGCGGCGTTCGATAGTGAACGGTTGAAAGCCAGCTTGAATTGTGAATAGCAGAGTAATCACGAAGATGTAGATGTAGATGAAGTGACCGTTTTCCGCCATAGTTGCAGAAATATAATGATCGTGTGTATCGGTCAACACAATCTTCTGTTTTTTGCGGTGCTTTTCTTTATATAAGAAGAAATCCAGGTGATGATAACAAATTTTACTTTCGCGTATTTAGACGACTTCTTGTTTTCTTCCATGTCCTTGTGATCCTTTATGACGCAACTTACTGCAATTTGGTTTATCGCACACAGAATAAGTTCTAGTAGAAACAAACAAATAAAAATAATGGAAAGAAGTATCATACGTGAGCAAGAAAAGGCCACACGTTTCTCGTAATCTTTTGTTTATTCTCGTGGATGGCGTTCCGAGCTCAGGAATCTGCGCGGATGAATATAATCGCTGTTCTAGTGACTACGTCCCGACCTCCCTTCACTTCGTAGGGCCGTGAAACTTCCTTGCAGAGGCTTCCTTGCAAGATAACAACTTGCCGTGAGCGCGCTGGTAGAAGAGTGTGCTACGGTTGGCAGCCCTGCGCGACACCTGCGCGTCGGCGACAAGCGCTTCATTTGTGTAAAAGCCGGCACGGCGGTCGGCCAGCGGTGCACACGGCCGCTAATTAAATGGCGCCTACACAGTGCTCCCAACCCCCTCTCCCACCCCCTTCCATCTATCCCAGCATCACGCATCCGAACGCACTCACACGCAATGGTGGTGGGGTGGGGCGGAGGGGAGAGGGGATTCCCCACCCAGTACGGCTTTGTGCCCACGCCGGGTTGATTGCTGACGATAGCTCGTGTGGCAGAGTCGAACGGCTGGAAAAAAAAAGAAAAACAACAAAAAACGAAGGTTGAAACGTCAGCGGCACGCCACTCTGGTGCTGTCCGCCCCCTCAAATAATAGAAAACGTACCGTCCTGTTCGAAAGCCCTCACTCACTCATTATTAAAAACTTATTATACCGCCCCATACAAATCCCGCGGTAAAATGCGATACGCCAGCGTTTTAATTAAATGGCTGGCGCACTTGTTTAAAAGGTAGCAGGAGCGGTTGTGCGGTAGACATGGCCGAAACTGTACCTGTATTGGGAATTGTCTCATTCAGATTCAACCTGCCACCAGTGCGGGGGGAGGGAGGCGCAAAACGGGAAAAACCCGCTGGTCGCGAGGAGGTGGGGGTGGATATCGTTGGCGGCCAGTCAGCGCCGCGTCCTCGGCTAACAGAGGGAATGTGGCCAGGCCGGCAGGCCAGGAAAATTGGGTCGTGTTTGGTTTAAATGTAAAATGGCGCGCGACGACTGTGTCGGAATTAAACTTGGAGAGCGGCGTGGCGTGTTGTGCGCCATTTATTAGCGGGATTGAACGGGGACTATTTTAAAATGAGAATTCGCCGGTAGTCTTCTCTCTCTCTCTCTCGGTTGCAACGACACAGGCGCGTTAATTCGTTCGACGACGGCGACAACGCAGCCACCCTAACGAATCACTGCCATGTTGCGACAGCGTAAACATCAGTTAATTGCTCGACTCTCAGGTGGCACAAGAGAGCTGCCTTCTACGGACACATTCCGGTCCTCTGCGAGGAAAAACTATTCCCTGACAGCATCCATCGTACAGTACATCTTCACTGGGTAGTGACGCAGAGAAACCTATGAGCACTTGCTTCATTGTGACCACTTCGGAATTTTCTGGTGTGGCACGGTGCAGTAGAAGACTCCCTTCTAGCTTGTGAGGCGAGAAGAGAAAGTGGAAAGAAATCTATCGAAGTGTGGTCAAATCGGATGGTCTTCTTCAGAAGTGACATTTAGAGCTAAGTAGGTGGTGATGAATAACATGATATTGCTGTTGGAAATTTTAATATTAAATATTGATCTTCTGTAAAATATCTGGGAATGGAAAGAGCGAAGAAAATATCTAAAATAAGATAGAACAAGAGAAACGTGTTATTCCGCACGTGATCTCAATCGTTTGGAGTAATAATATCACAAAGAAAACGAAAAAGATTGAAAATAAAACAATAATGGAAATCGTCCGTATGGATGGATGAGAAGACCGGGAAATAAAAACGAGAGGAGATGATGATCGGTTAGCTATGGAAATGGATTACTGGAGACGAAGTGCTGTGAGTCTCAAGATTAGACCACATCAAAAACGGAGAAATCAGAAAAAAATATTGAAGTGGAAGTGAACACATTGGTAGCGACTGAGAGAAAGACGTTACTATGATATTGCCATTTGAAGCGAAGGGAAAGTAACATACGGCCAAATAAGGCGTGGAGGCGTTCGCCTACAAGGTAGATGAGAAATGCCAAGGAAACTATGGACACCAGAAATGTTAATGGGAGTGATTTGGTTGAGGCGCGAAAAACGGCGTTATCTGTAAATAACTGTGCAAAGATAATCTTAAACTGATAGTAGATGGCCAGATAAACTGTTATAATTTTAGTAGAGATGGATCACTTCATAGGCAATTTTATTTTCCAGCTGTGTCACACGAAGCGCATTTTACCCCTTGACGATGTTTCTATCGAATGCAAACGTCTTTTAGCATTATGCCCGGAGTGTTACTCTCTACACTGTTAAATACTTGATAGCCACGAAAAATTTCAGATATAATTTCTCTTTCCCCTTATTTATTAAATTTCTTACTCTCTAATCGCCTGCCTGTCACATATGTATACAGTATGTTCAAAAAATTTGGCAAAGTCTTAGTGACATACCTTATTCACTCTTATCTAGAGCAATCATATGATAGCGGAAATACGTGGTTTTATGTTGTATATGTGTAAATATATTATTCCGTTATGGCATGGTAGTGCTACGGCAAGAAGTTTCGAATTATTTAAGAACAAAAACATTCTTGGTTGCGAAGATATTTTATATCAATGAGACGTTTTACCATTTTGTGGCTTCATACTGTGTAAAAGTAAAGCCATATAATATGGAAAATGGACGCAACAGTAACTCGGTATGTCATCCATCCGCCGTAAAAACATATACAATGCAAAATGAAACTGGAGCACAAATGCTGACTCCGCCATATCAGTACAAAATAGTGCCCCAATTAACGAAACAGACGCAGCATGAGCCACACACAGCATAATGGCCATTTGATGCGCGTATACTGCATTTTGTACTGCTATGGTGGAGTCAGCTGGTGTGCTTCAGGTCCAAATTGCATTTTATTTGTTTTTATGGCAGACTGGTCACATATCCAGTTGCTGTTGCATCCGTTTTCCTTTCTATATGACTTTATGACGGATGGGTTGTATATCCAACTGCTGTTGCACAATCTGATGATGCCCCAAAAGGGTAAAGCGCGTCCTTGATATTAAATAACTTCGTAACTTGGTCTGTTTTTGTACTGCAAGTTGTAAATATATCACCACACATAGCTATATCTGAACACGGCTAGTTTTATGCCGCCAAAGCTGTTTTCGTTGTTGGCAACATTCATCTTCAAATGTGTGGATGAACACTTCGATCAGCAGAGGATGATAAAGTAAGGGGAGAGCAACTTAGAACTCATTTTATACAGAAGTAGAACGTAATTATAATTCTTGCCTCCTGAAGAAAATTAGGTCACGTTCGATTAGAACGTAATACCACGCGCGACAATTGGCTCGAAATTAAACCGCAGGCGCGGACGATGGCTGGCAGTGGGTGTTGCGCTCCATTTATCCGCGAGATTGAATGGGACTATTTTAAAACGGGGATCTTCCGGCGCGTACACCTCTCTTACTGCCGCAGGCATGTGGTGTCTGCGGGAGGCGTGCGTTTACCATGAAGCGACGTACCTTGTGCCACTATTAGTGCCACATTTCCAAACGCATTTCAATTCCTTTAGCTTAGTATCAGAAGAAACAGCAGCAGCAGGGAAATATTATTGGTGTAGAGCAAGGATAAAAAATAGGAAAGGGGTTACAAGAGATGTTTGATGTACTTGTAGTAACTATGAACATATGCACACATTGGTATGTTATATTAAATCAGTAGAAAACATGTTTAGTTTTACATAATAATTTTTGTAAACATTGTTGATATAACAGCGATCTCCGTGCATAATTAAAACAGGGTTGATCGTATAAAAACTTTATTACAGTGGCTAGTTCAGTTCACTGATCAGCATGGATTGTAGAAGAAAATCAAAACTCTGTCTTATAAAGTGTAAAGCAGTGCTTTTCATGAAGACACAAATGTAAAACTTGTAAAGAAATCAACGCTACCGTCTGCCGATGGGTTCAGGCCTGCAATCTTTTAACGGTACAATAATAGTATTTCAAAAAACTTGTGGCTGGTGGCAGTATTTGATACAGTACAATTTACGAAAACATTTCCGTGTTCTCTAACCAGAATGGATAAAATAATGACCAGTTCCAGTCTATCTGTAGACAGTCTTCAGACCATTCTCCAGTGGTAGATTGAAACCGGTCAGCATCGTAATGATTTTACGCTATCAAGACTGTTTTAACTTTTAACCTTAAAATTTTGCACTGAGATCCTTGTTATTGCAATAATGTTTAAAAAATTCTTAATTAAAGGTTAATGAAACACATTTTCTACTAACATAATGTCACATTTCTATGTTTGCATATGCTTATAATTACTACATCAAATATCTCTGATTACCTCTTTTCTGTTTTTATCACTAGTCTGTTCAATAACATTTCCCTACTGCTGCTTACTCCAGTACTAAGCTAGCTACCACTGAATGGTCAGAGATGTTTCACTCGATTGTTCCTTCTTCTATTCATAATTTCCCAGTCATTTCTTTTCCCATTCATCCTCATTTATCCTTCTTCATTTCGATTAATTCATAAAGTATTTGTGACAAATAAGTAGTGTTGTGGTGTACGGCTCTATGAAACTTAAATTAACCACAGTTTCCTCCATCAAAGATATCTTTACCGAATGTATTTCAGAAACTAGCTACTGCTTTATACCTGTATATTTATCCATTCGGTTTTTTAACATCTCAAATGTTCACAGTTTCTCTGTTTTGATTTTCCAAGAGTTACATTTTCCTTCCAGTAAATGCGGTGCCATAAATATATGGATTCAGGTACTTCTTCCGTTTGGTAGAACGTACATAGATCAGGTTGTAAGAGGGACGTCCAACAATTTAACCCATACCGCAGAGACGTGAGTGATGCTTATACTGAAGGAAGGGCGTCGACTTCGACCTCCGACGATCACGTACAGGTAATCGAGAAACTGATTCCCAGCAGTGGCAGATTTTCCAACGATGAGGACGTTCACACACCGGTTCTCGAATGATTCTTGATCAAGGTGCGGTTTTCTTTTGTCGATGAACTGGAAAGATTGCTAGAAAGTTCCGACTGTTGCTTACGGATACATGGTGACTGTGTTGAAAGGCAGTGTCATGTGTCATTGTCACTTTGAGATGTAGTACACTTTGAGATGTAGTACAGAATTCAGTAAAGCACGTTTCTCGCAGAGTTTGTCAAATTTGGACTAGCAAAAGAAGTTCAATACGTCAGACCAAGGCAGCAAGAATGTAAAAGACAATATTCAAAGAGTGGGTTTCTCAGCACGCCGAGAAAGGCCCGTGGCATTAAACATAGGTTTTTTATAAGTTTGATCGCAGCATCCTCTGCTAGAGCCAGTTTAAGACCCAAGTTAAACAAGTCGCCCCTTGGTGCTCCAAGCTGAGAAGGGCGCCCAATTGCATGTTCTATATACAGTGCAGATCACAATTACAGGCGAGAACTGACAGGTGAAAGTGTAGGGGGGAAAACAAGGGGAGGAGGAGGGTTAGACGTCAAATGACAAGTCGCTTGTGTGGAAAAATATCCTCTAACCGATCCTGTGCTTTACGATGGCTTGATTTCTTCCGCCGCAGAGGCGTTAGAATTCTAAAGTTTCACAGCGAATTTTTCGCGGAAACTGACAAATTTCTCGACGAAACACTGTTTCATATCAGCATACGGACGAGGATATTAGAAATCAGTCCCTGACTGCATACTTTTATTTCACAACGATTTGAAACGATGTTCGATACCCGGTGGTAATATGAGACTTCAGTTTTATATTCTCTGATCTTTCAGTATTTAAATTGGAATCTCATATTGCTCTCGAACATCACTGCCATCCAAACGTTATGCATTTATTTAGTTGTGGAATACGTAATTGGGCTAGCACCAACAGGACAAATTGTTTTTCGACGACCAAATTACATTTTCTATGCAGTATGAGGTCAGCCAGTTGGTTATAATCATCCTATAAATCATATTGTGTGCCTTGTCCATGCGTGAAATGTCCTCTAAAACTCACTTGAAATGGTATTTAGAAACAATTGCCTGTTCAAAACAATTCATCAATAATACATTTTAGCCCATTCGCAAAACTCAAAATTAATTCGAGAAAAAGAAACCAGTGTTTAAGAGTGCTGTAGCCAGTTCTGTTACCTAAATACCTCAAGTGGGAATTTGAGCTATTTCAGAAATATCAATCAATTGTGACAGTACCATAACAATCTTGAAAAGAGTTTTAATGAAGTACTTGAGCACATAAACCGCTGTCATAGTTTTCAGTTGTTCTATTCACATGAAAACTATGTTTATACCATTATTTACTGTAATTATGTAGCACATGGAATATAACCCAAACATCTGCAGATTAATGCTCATAGATTTTCTTAAGGTATGAATTAGACAACAACCTGAAAGTTTTTTAGGGGTTATTAGACTACAACAGCCACCACCAGACTTTCGTATGAGGGGCTCTCCCGGTCGTTGTCGCGTCTTTTGACCTTGGAACCGCTTCTGATCGGTCGAGAACGTCCTCAGTTGCTCCCACGAGGCTGAATGCCTCGTCATCCCACAAACGAAAACTCACTGGAAGTACTGGGAGTCGAAACATGGTCCTCCGCAACGCAGTCAGCCACACTGACCACTCAGTTCCAGAAGCAGAGATCAGGAAGATATGGGAAAATGCCAAATACACTAGAAGAAAAAAATTGGTATGAATAACAGAAAGCACATGACAGAAAAGACGATTTCTCTTACTAGGGCGTGCTAAAAGGCAGTGCCTGCAAGTATTTGTATGTGAAAACTCTTGAAGCTTTTTGAATATAACAATGTCTACATATTTTCAGATATTGCTCTTTCTCTGCATAACCACCCTGACAACGAACAAATTTCTGCCAACGACAGACCAGTTTCTTGTAGGAAACGTACGGAGGATGATCCACGACAGTGAACCCAATGCACCTGATTGTTGCAGACGTCGCAGCGATCGTATGGGGCCTGGTATTTTCATCCTGAAGAAGAGAGTGCTCCATGTGTAGACGAACTATTCGAATTCGGAGCTCGATAGCTGCACGCTGTTTCTCACCACCGACATAAGCTTAACGGATAAAAAATTAGTCACCTATAGAGATATCATTATAAGCATCATTTAATATCGTACAATTCCGACCCTGACTTGACAACCGTCTGGGTTCGGTTAGTAAGTGATTCCACAAGGTTGTGCACGAACATAGGATCCAGGTTAAGCCATTCGCGGAGGATTTTATCTCTTTCGTTTTAATTTATTGGCTTTCTGGACGCGCCAATACCACCATTTCAACAGTGGAATGACATTTATGACAGTACGAACGCAAGGACAACAGAACACCCAGTCCCTGATGGGAGAAAATCTCCGACAAGGCAGGAAGTCGAACCCTGACCCCTTCCCTTAACAATCTGTCGCCGCGGTGTCTACGCAGCCACTGAGGCGGACAGGCTGAGGATTTGATGACACAATTTTACCAATTTTCGGGGATGCAGATATCGGCGCTGTTCCAAGATGTCCCTCTTATTTTATATGGGGCTCAAGTCAGCACATTTTACAGTCAAACCGAAATGTGACAGGATGAGATAGTGATCAGAAAACAAGTCACACATTCTTCCCACCCAATGAAATTTGCTGCTGTTGTCTTTAAGTGCTTGTATGATCAATGGCCTCTCGAGAGGTAACCGACTCCAAATGTTGAATGCATTACAGTTCATGGTCTCTCTCTAACAGGTGGGGACGGGACATCATTGACTACCCGTGATTCAAAAACCGAAAAACGCTTCTCCAGTTCTTCTCAGTTGGGATCTTTTTCCGACAACAGTCCTGATGCCGTGCCTCGGGGGCAAGTTTATTACGCCATTTCTATAAGACACGTTCAACAGTCCGCCACAAAACACCAACAAAGACATAGCAGCTTCACCTAGCGTATGATACTGCCTTAAGCTCACGTAGAGGCAGTGCACACTCTGTCGACCACCTGACTCGATCGCTCCGCCATCTGTGATAACGATTTATCTGTGGGTGCCGTCTGGGGTGACTAATTTATTCTCCATTGAACTTATTTGCGTTACACAGCGTCATGCTACGCGCTAAAATTCGGAGCTCTCTAGTGGCTGAGGGCTGTAAATACACTCCTGGAAATGGAAAAAAGAACACATTGACACCGGTGTGTCAGACCCACCATACTTTCTCCGGGCACTGCGAGAGGGCTGTACAAGCAATGATCACACGCACGGCACAGCGGACACACCAGGAACCGCAGTGTTGGCCGTCGAATGGCGCTAGCTGCGCAGCATTTGTGCACCGCCGCCGTCAGTGGCAGCCAGTTTGCCGTGGCATACGGAGCTCCATCGCAGTCTTTAACACTGGTAGCATGCTGCGACAGCGTGGACGTGAACCGTATGTGCAGTTGACGGACTTTGAGCGAGGGCGTATAGTGGGCATGCGGGAGGCCGGGTGGACGTACCGCCGAATTGCTCAACACGTGGGGCGTGAGGTCTCCACAGTACATCGATGTTGTCGCCAGTGGTCGGCGGAAGGTGCACGTGCCCGTCGACCTGGGACCGGACCGCAGCGACGCACGGATGCACGCCAAGACCGTAGGATCCTACGCAGTGCCGTAGGGGACCGCACCGCCACTTCCCAGCAAATTAGGGACACTGTTGCTCCTGGGGTATCGGCGAGGACCATTCGCAACCGTCTCCATGAAGCTGGGCCACGGTCCCGCACACCGTTAGGCCGTCTTCCGCTCACGCCCCAACATCGTGCAGCCCGCCTCCAGTGGTGTCGCGACAGGCGTGAATGGAGGGACGAATGGAGACGTGTCGTCTTCAGCGATGAGAGTCGCTTCTGCCTTGGTGCCAATGATGGTCGTATGCGTGTTTGGCGCCGTGCAGGTGAGCGCCACAATCAGGACTGCATACGACCGAGGCACACAGGGCCAACACCCGGCATGATGGTGTGGGGAGCGATCTCCTACACTGGCCGTACACCACTGGTGATCGTCGAGGGGACACTGAATAGTGCACGGTACATCCAAACCGTCATCGAACCCATCGTTCTACCATTCCTAGACCGGCAAGGGAACTTGCTGTTCCAACAGGACAATGCACGTCCGCATGTATCCCGTGCCACCCAACGTGCTCTAGAAGGTGTAAGTCAACTACCCTGGCCAGCAAGATCTCCGGATCTGTCCCCCATTGAGCATGTTTGGGACTGGATGAAGCGTCGTCTCACGCGGTCTGCACGTCCAGCACGAACGCTGGTCCAACTGAGGCGCCAGGTGGAAATGGCATGGCAAGCCGTTCCACAGGACTACATCCAGCATCTCTACGATCGTCTCCATGGGAGAATAGCAGCCTGCATTGCTGCGAAAGGTGGATATACACTGTACTAGTGCCGACATTGTGCATGCTCTGTTGCCTGTGTCTATGTGCCTGTGGTTCTGTCAGTGTGATCATGTGATGTATCTGACCCCAGGAATGTGTCAATAAAGTTTCCCCTTCCTGGGACAATGAATTCACGGTGTTCTTATTTCAATTTCCAGGAGTGTATATAGACGTAAAGAACAGAGGTGTGGAACGTTAATAACGTTTGTTTTATTTATAAAGCTTTATGAGTTTTCAAATAAGGAATTCGGAAGTATTACTTTACAGCACGCTCTCGTAATATGAGTTCCACAGTACCGTAATGAACACAAAATCAATAAAAATGAAAACATGGGATGAGGAACAAGGGATATGAGACAATTCTCTACATAGGGGAGGCGAGATGCAATAACGTCCGTAGCAGGAACATACGAGGAGTGAAATGTGGAAAGCGAACTAAAGCCGAAAACAGATACATGAGCATCAATATTCATGCACTCGTTCGGAGACTTCTTGCGAAAATAATAGCAATTTCCTGAAGACAACAGAGCGCCGGACCCGCCCCCGGAACAGCTGGCAAATGGGGCGGCTGCGTCTGCCGCCTCCGCGAGCGATTTCCTGCGACCGCGCGACGGTTAAGGGAGGAGCGCCGGGCGGCGGGGAGAACAGGGAAATTAGCGGGCTTTCCAATTTCCAGCGCTTCACCCCTGATTTAACCTGGACAATCGAATTCAATCACAGCGGTGGCCGGCCTAATGACGGGACGCAGCCGCCGCTCTACGTGATCCGAGCGGCCGAGTCGGGCGGGAATTGGTGGCCTTTCGGGGGCGGCGCTGGGGTGGGCTGGGCGCCGGCAAGGGGTTGGAGTTGGGGTGGCATGGGGGGGGGGGGGGTGCAATAAGGGCGGCGCAGCCAAGTCTCGCCGCGGCGTTCTCTGGACAGGCAACGCTGAGCGGGTATCGCTGGCAGCCTCAGGGCCGCACCGGCAGCGCTACAGTATCTCTCTCTCTCTACTGAGCAGATCTACGCTCCTAAACACACGCCTGGACTCGTGTTTCCACATGAACGACTTACACGTACACCCCCCCCCTCCCCCCACGTGCCAGTTAGCGTTTCTACACGCTACTTACGGACTTTCAAGTTGGCGACAAGTGAAGTTATTCGTAAAGAGAAGCTAATATCAGCAGTAAGCTTCGGGCGAAGCTCACTTCTGTCTTATTCGCACGGGAGTTAACATGACTGTGCAGCTTGTAGCCCAATAGCTAATACTGACACTGAGGAAGAAAAAGAGACTCACAAATATTGGGTGCCGAAATGGGAATTTCAACGAAATCGTCTGGAGACATCCAGTATGCTAATAATGGGGCTATCTCTCAAGGATGAAAAATAATTTTTGAATGTAAAATCAATTTTGAATAACTTTTCAGCCACATTGCTGACTCTGCACAAAAACCTGATACACGTATGCGAGATGCCATGCCAGCTCATATCAAATTGCTATATCTTTCTAGTATACAGCGTGACAATTATTAACTATATAAAATAAAATCGTCATAAAATGTGAACGGTTTGCGTTCCGACGTTCAAACTGCACGGTTGGCCGCTGGGCACGATGGCAATTCAAAAATGGTTCAAAAGGCTCTGAGCACAATGGGACTCAACTTCTGAGGTCATTAGTCACCTAGAACTTAGAACTAGTTAAACCGAACTAATCTAAGGACATCACACACATCCATGCCCGAGGCAGGATTCGAACCTGCTACCGTAGCGGTCTCTCGGTTCCAGACTGCAGCGCCTAGAACCGCACGGCCACTTCGGCCGGCACGATGGCAATTGTATGGTTTGGATTAGCGATGAAACCCACTTACGTTTCGATGGGTTAGTCAATAAGCAAAATTGGCGCATTTGTGGGCCTGAGAATCCGCATTTCGCGATCTAAAAATCTCTTCACCCTCAACGGGTGACTGTGTGGAGTGTAATGTCCAGTCACGGAATAATCGGTGCGATATTCCTTGATGCTACGGTGACTACCGAACGGTACGTGAAGGTTTTGGAAGACGATTTCATCCCTATTATCCAAAGTGACACTGATTTCGACAAGATGTGGTTCACGCAAGACTGAGCTCGAACCCATCAAAGCAGGAGAGTGTTTCACTTCTTGGAGGACCACTTTGGAGAGCGCATTCTTGCTCTCGCGCACCCAGAGGCCACTGGCATGGACCTCAGTTGGCCGCCATATTCTCCCGACATGAACATACTCCTTTTCGTGGGACTATATTAAATACAAGGTGTACAGCAACAACCCTAAAACCATTTCTGAGCCGAAAACATTTATTCAGGAGGTCATCGGCAGCATCGATGTTCCGACACTTCAGCGGGTCATGCAGAATTTCGCTATTCATCTGCGCCACACCATCTCCAATGATGGTAGGCACATCAAAGATATCACAACGTAGAGCTGAATATCCGTAATGACGTTTACATGTTGAACAAAGGGTGTGCACGCCGTAAATTTTAACTACTAATTTACGTTATTATTTTTTTTCAAATAGTTCAATAATTGTCGCCATGTATGTGTGTCGTCTGTTCTTTTCTACAAGTCCGACAGAAAAGACAGCACATATGTACGAGGGTAATTTTATAAGTCCTGCACATTGCATATGCGCACTGTTACTGGGGCGTGATCAAATTAAAATTCATACCAGTTGTGAGCGAGACTTTTGGCGTGACGGTCGTATATGTGTTTGCTGGTTCAAGTAGCTGTATTATGAGTAATTCGGTTTTTAAATGGAAACTGAAACCGGGCCACGTCAGGTTACTCGCAGTGACCAGCGTTCCTACATGAAAATTGAATCCATCGGCGGAAAGAATCCAACGGAAATTTACAACTCTTTGAGGGAGGTGTGTGGGAGTAGCTTACCGACTCATAACACCATATCACGGTGGCCTGTTCGTTTCCGTGAAGGTCGGATGAGCACTGCGGAAAACACAAGAAGTGGAAGGCCATCAAATATAACAGATTACACATTTCGGGTTATTGTTAATTGCAGTTTTTGAGAGGATCGACGAAAAAATAATTACGCGTCATTGACTGACAGTTCATACACTGTGTTTAAAAGAATTGCTGAATACAGTTAGTTTTAAAACTGAGGAAATCACAGCTAAAATAAATACAATGTGCTTGAAAGTAGTTGTTGACACTATTAAAATATAAAACCGAATGTAAAGTGCAATAGTACGCGGTAGTGGTTTTTTGTTTAAGTCGATCAGAGATCCACGCAACTAGTTCCGCAAATTTTAAGTCATATGGTATAGGAAGTCATTACAGAGTGCCGTAGAGTAACACTTGTTGTGGCTAGACAAATTTCTCAGTCCTCTTCAATTGATAAATGAATGTCCATCTGTGATAAAATCACGAACTGTCATCACATTGCCGATTAAAACATGTTCCTGTATGCCTATGTCAAGCAACGGACAACACGTCTCGTAAATGTTATCCACGAAAATATTGGGTTGTGAGTGTTTGTCACCAACATACTAATAATCGTAGCAGCAAACAACACAATTTACAAAGGTCCTGTGTGTTGTCGGAGCGTGTACGATGGCTGCGAATGCACTGGACTACCAGTGTAGTCGTGTGGAACTATCAGAAAAGTACTTTTTAATTATACTACTGGTTGTATGTTGAATACTAACACGCACTGCGCCTTCGTGTGACCGTCAAATCAGCCGTCTTTTATGAAAATGGTTCAAATGGCTCTGAGCACTATGGGACTTAACTTCTGAGGCCATCAGTCCCCTAGAACTTAGAACTACTTAAACCTAACTAACCTAAGGACATAACACACATCCATGCCCGAGGCAGGATTCGAACCTGTGACCTTAGCGGTCGCGCGGTTACAGACTGTAGCGCCTAGAAACGCTCGGCCACTCCGGCCGGCGTCTTTTATCAGTAAAGCGTCAACCGCCACGTTAGCAATATGTGCGAGCATTCGTTTTTATGGAACGCTGACTTGTTTGGTCTCCTGAGCGAGTAGACTATGAATCTTTGAAACAGCAAGTCGTTCTGTTGAACTGACTCGCAGTCTCAGTATTAACTCTACCCTCACTGACAGTATATCCCACTGCACAGACAACTATAAAACATATGGTCATTGCATCGACCCTGCTTACATAAAAACATATACACTCTCACCCACAGGAGACTTCCATATTTTTCAGTCTGGGACATAGCGCCCAAGAATTGATTTAAAATTAGTTCCCATTCTTCGGTTCTGACCAAGGATATTTGTAAGATTCCTTGGTTGGAAGGCAAATTACAGAACTGGAAATTTCCTTCCAAATATTTCCAGTAGGAACTCCCTCTGCTCCTCCAACGGCTCACCCGGTGTTTAGCTGAAAAGTCACTGACACTACCGAGTTATTACCCGAAAAGCGTGCTTTGTGTTCAAAAAGTAAGTAAAGAATCACACAGGACATACACACACACACACACACACACACACACACACACACACACACATATATCTTTTCTCAAATAAAGCTGCATAATTCCAGAGACCTTTTAAAGTCTTTTTTTATGATGTACATGTGCACACTTGAGAGACAAACGAAAATTTGTACCAAGGCCGGGATTCGAAGCTGTGTTATCTGCTCAATAGGCATATACACTGACGACAACACCACCCAGGAATGTATTGGATTTAGGAGGGAGGCCTGCCAGGATAATCCGTGCATTTGTGCGAAGTCACTGTGGCGGATGGTATGCTGCTTAGTGCATCTGCCTAGTGAGCAGGTGGTCTGTGTTCGATTCCTGGCCTATGCACAAATTTTCATTCGTCACTTCATTCAATGTGTACACATCACGGACATTCCTTTCTCTTTTCTCTGCGAGGGCAACATGGTCCCTGAAGTAGATCAAGAATAATAAAGGTGTGACAATGTCACTTGGGAGGCCATCGACTATTCTAATAAATATGCGTAGACCTGCAGTTAAGCTGGCTAGGTCTCATAAAAAGTCATGCAGTAAGTGAAGAATGACTTTATCGATTACAAAGTACGCATGACACGTTTCGGAGTTATTTCCCTCTTCAGAAATCTAGGTGCCAAAGTAGCAAAAGGATACGAGCGTTATTAGTTGTGTACGTAACATGCAGTCTGTCATATCATGTTACATATACAACTGGTAACGCTCTTTTCCTTGTGCTTACTTTGTGGATTAGCTTTGTATTTAAAAAGAAAAAGCGTTTCTGAGAAGGATTTTTGTAACAAAACATACTTCATTGCAATTGTGTAGAATTACTATTGCCGCCCTTTGCCGCCTGCCCTTCACATATTTTATATCGCTGCACGGGGGAGCCGCTGCTCAGGTTACACGCACGAGCAGGTGGTCGCTGTGAAGGGGCGCTGCCCTCCTGCATGCACCGCGCTCCGTTTGCCTTGCAGGCTCTGCACCTGAGATTAGACGCGTCTTCCCCAGAGGGGAGGCAGCCTCTGCTCCCTGTAACGCCGTAGTAAATACCGGAACAGGCCTGGGATAATTAAATCCTTATCTCGTCTGAAGGCTTTTTCTAGTTCCATTATATTACGCTATGAGAATTGCTCTTACTCCATTATATAACGGTTTCTCTCTTTCTTGTTCTTTCTTTTCCTACAAGATCTCTTATCCGAGAGGGGAAACTGGATATTTCCAGCAACATCTAAAATTAATTTAATTTAGCCACTCCTTTTGTCAGCGTTGCCAGGACGTTTCGTCTTCGGAAAACATAGCTCCGTGTAATAGAAACCGTTATATTCATCACATAGCGTTATAAAACAACATCAAAACCGAAATTCTTTCGCGGTTGAGCCAGGCGGATACTTTTACGTAGCATACGCACTATTACTCCGCATGTGAAAATTTATCGATTCCGCATTTCTATTTATTTTGGAATGCTGTAACAAACGAGGTATCGTAAGAATAGCATATTACATATCTGGGGGTGAAAACTGAGTGTTCTTAGAACGTCTGTTAAAATGCAACCATATGCAGAGTGCAGCTCGAACGTCAACCAGAGTTTGTGAAAGGGGTTTATATATCCATCGTCAGAATTATTCTGCTAAGATATTAAGCTGTCTCCGAATGTTGATCATTCTGTGGACTCAAATATTTCCTACGCCTGGTATTGTGTTCTCTAAAACTGCTATCATTTTCAGCTTATCTTTTTCCTGACTTTGGTCTCGTCTTCATGAGTCAGCACTATGAATACTACATTTGGCAACGTCAGTGGTAGAAGACGGCCGGTTACCCTTCCTGTGGGTTTTCTGTACATGGATAATTCATGTGGCTGTTGTTTCTTGTAACTGTACCTTCCAGGAAATTTAGTTTCTTGTTTCTTCGATTTCCATTGTGAAGTGGATTTGCAGGTGTATTCTGCTGTGTTACTGTGCAGCTCTTCGCTCCTACTTTCTGTTTCGTCTATGAGACAAATTATGTCATCCACATGTCTTTTCCATGTACAGAAAACCAATATCAACGTGGACTGTTATCCATAGCTCATCCAACCGTCCCGTAGCTCGTGAATATGCCAGTTTCACACATACGGTCCACTGGATAAATAGATCACTTGTAAACCAGAAACTACACACAGAACTTGAATATAATCTAACAAATTGCTATTGAAAGTGACTGCAAAACAGACACCATAAACAAGCTCAACAAAAAGGTAAAAATGAAAGATAATAATAATGTCCACCCACACAAGAGCTTAATCAAAGGGTCAGAAAACACAGAAGCAGAACATATGGACAACACAGCAGACCACACCAGGAAAAAGAAAAAGATAATCCACACTAACATACAATAAGAAAATAACTCTTAGAATTGGAAAATATTGAGGGAAAAAAACAGGGGATCCCAGTAACATTCAAAACAAACAACACAGGTCAACAAGGCTAAAATCAGACAAAAGGCCCTAAGACAAATTCAGCAATCCTGGAACATACCAGCTGACATTTACATCCATTCAGGCCCAATACATAGGACAAACAAGCAGAAACTTCCCAACAAGGTACACAGAATGAAGGAGAGCTCTGAAGAGTAACAGAACATATTCCATTTTCGTAGAACATCTAATGAATAAAAACCATAACCCCCACTAATATCGAAACTTATTTACACATCTCGAAATATTGCAACAGCTTATATCAAAAACTAGCAACGGAGCAAAATTATAAGGCTATTGTGGAAGGGATAAACGTAATAAAAGAAAACACAACACTTTGCAGCACGGGACACGAAACAGGAACACACACACACGCACAAAGACTCCCCCATTACACACAGAAACATAAATAACACACAGAACCCCCCCCCCCTACAATTTTCAAAACCTTCTAGCAATATGCTATAGTCTCACGACACACGCGGACGGCAACATGGCGTAATGTTTTGGATTACGAACAAGGTATGAAAGCTATGTTTTTCTGTATTTAAAAATATCTGAAAGGCGCTCAATGAACGTGAGTACATGACAAACTACGTAACAACCTAGCACGCACCACAACTATATCCTCAACACTCCCGCAATCCCAATAGTACAGCGCTGACATATATAAGTTCACTTTTCGAATTTATTTACTATCGGCCACTCAGACAGTTACATATGACTTGCTGTAAGCCGAAGAACCGACAAAGAAAGGCCGGAAACAGTGGCATCAAATGTAAAATCCATGATGTAGCGCCGGCCGTTTTGGCCGAGCGGTTCTAGGTGATTCAATCCGGAACCGCGCTGCTGCTACTGTCGCAGGTTCGAATCCTGCCTCAGGCACGGATGTGTTTGATGTCCTTAGGTTAGTAAGGTTTAAGAAGTTCTAAGTCTAGTGGATTGATGACCTCAGATGTTAAGTCCCATAGTGCTCAGAGCCATTTGAATCATGATGTGGCGTAAAGTAAATAATGTATTATGAAACTATTCACAGAACACAATATTTGGAACCAAACAGTACACATGTTATAACGTTTTACACTGTAAGTATGCTGTTTTTGCAGGTTTTAGAATTAAAGTACCCAATGATGGTGGCAAAATCGTCGCTGAAATTAGTTTGAGAATAAATGAATAACACCACAAAAGTGTTTAGCATCAAGGCGGCCCCACAATGCCACATTACGGTGATTTATTATGACGTTAGTCTTCGTACACAAGAAAACCAACAGATTGACAATACTAATATAACATAATAGATAGTTCATAAGCACAAATTTGATGTCCAGGGAACGACAGTGGATTCAAGCTGCACATTCCCTCAGTGATGGGAATAAATGTGCTCTCCAATCTCTTGTCGTTTTGCAAGACGTGAAGATGTGGGACACTAGAGAACTGCACCGGCCCTCAATATCTGGATAGTGCTATGTCGTCAGTATGACGTCCCAGCGCAGAATACCAGAATGATCGCATCCCAGTGATCGAACACCTGAAATCGGCTCTAAGACGACCGGCCTAAGAGTGTTCACAATGATACGTCCCTGCGCCCGACCCAATCAGGCAAAATATTTAGTTCCGTCCCATGGCGTGGAACTGCAGTGCTAAATAATTTCGTATCACGAGGTTTTTCAGTTGAGGGTCAATCAGGGCACGGTCTCCTCTCAAAGTTTATTGAGCAAATTCCCGTCTAACGTCACGAGGTGATAGGCGAAATGGTTCAAATGACTCTGAGCGCTATGGGACTTAACTTCTGAGGTCATCAGTCCCCTAGAACTTAGAACTACTTAAACCTAACTAACCTAAGGACATCAAACACATCCATGCCCGAAGCAGGATTCGAACCTGCGATCGTAGCGGTAGCGCGGTTCCAGACTGCAGCGCCTAGAACCGCTCGGCCACCACGGCCGGCCGATAGGCGAAGCAGAGCGTTGTTTATACGAGTACTCAGAATTTCCAACGCGCCAAAGCGATCGCGTCGCGAGCTCCACCAGGTCCCGCTCCCACGGCAGGAGGCCTGTTCTCCGCATGAATAGTGAGTTCACTGCAGATGTTATCAGGTGGTGGGACAGCCCTTAAAACTCAAACCCGCTGACCGGGCACCGGACAGCACCGTACACCACAACACCGATAATCTCATCCTTCTTTGACGTGGCACGAGTCCCGCAATCCCCCTAGAATGGTTGTAACACCCTATTACGTGAGAGACTTAATCCTCTGAGTTGAGAAGGAACTCCCCTTGCTCCCCGAGTTGCATGTCTGGACCGTTCCCCAAAACCTACGGAAACTAACCGCAAGGTACCAACGAATTCCCTTTGCCGAAGCGACGTAAGTTCGGACAAACCTCTGCAATTTTATCAAATATAATATTCAGAATCAAGTATGATTAAATGAAGTGATCAGAATGATTTGTCCCGCTTGTCTCCAGTCAGGGCAGTGAGGAAGTAGTGTCAGCTTGTTGACGGAAGCAGGCAAGCCACACGGCTTGTAGCCTTTCAGTATGAAAATAGTCCCCTCCCCCCCCCCCCCCCCCAAACCTGATTCTGTCCTCAAATCCGAACGCGTCAATCTGCAGGTTATTGCTTCTGCGTGAGCAAGAATGAGATACACGTGTCACACATGTCAACAACGACCAGTGCAGCAGTTCCATCACACCATCCAAGTGGCCTGAGATTTCATTATAGGCGATCGCGTAATTTTCACAGTACTCGATTTCGTGATGGTGCGAAGCGCGTTAGTTGCGCAGCCTCTCGCAGCGGCCGGTGACCGCACCTCTCCCCTTTCCCATTACTCGCGGTATGAGCCACGTCACGGCCTAAAGCACTCCGTAATGCCTCCTCCCCTTTTCCAATTACTAAGAAGGATTGTGACAGTCGCCTGTTAAATCACGGAATGCACATGCTGCCCGGCCCACACCACGGCCGACTGAACGTCGCGGGAAGCTCCCCACTCAATTCCCAATTTTAAGCCGCCGCCCCCTCTTTTTGCGGCATCGATCGCCGTGTCTCACCCCTGCTCCCTTCCACCCACCCACGGTTCCCCTTTCCTGCCCTAGTACCACCGGGGCCCGAACCTCGCATCCCCTCCCCATTCCAACGCGGTGCCAGTAATTTCGCCCAAATCGTTCCTAAAGCCCGCAGCCGCCTCTTCCGCGAGAGCTAATGATCTCCGCGGGATGACAATATGGAAAAGAGGCAACATATTACACGGGCCTTCATTTAAGAATTGCGCTCCACCCTTTCCGACCGGCCGGATCGTCTCCGACTTCCTCCAACCGCCACCCCAGCCCCCGCCCAACTCTCAACCCCTAGATCCTTTCACGGCCTCCTCTCCCCCACTACGTTTACGTGGCCTTCCCTCCCTATCTCTCTCTCTCCGAAATTGTTTCTGCACCCCAGTGACTCGCCGACCGCCAATGAGACACCTGTGTCTGCCATATGGAAAATACATCCTTGCCGTTGCCTACAGCCAGGGAGGAAAGGTAGTTTCTGCAGCATCAGAGCAGTAGAAGCAGTTTTGGTAACATATGGCTCCAAGAAATTTAATTAAAACGATGATTAGTACTAAGTATCTCAAACCCATATTTCACCAAATTGTTTATAGAGGGTGGACGTATTGTGTAAAACGCCATATAAGTCTTTAGAGACGAAATTGTTAACAGAATGCGAATTAGTATCCGCATGTCAACGGAGTAGTTGATGAGCGTAGCAAAATATTAAATATCTATGTAGCAGTACCAGAGTGTAGTTTCAGCTCTCTGAGACTGCAGACGTGTGTGCAAGTTGCGATTTCGTGAGTTTGTGTGTGTGTGTGTGTGTGTGTGTGTATGTGTGTCTACTGCTGACAAAGGCCTTAGTGGCCAAAAGCTTTAATTGTGTGAATCTTTTTATTGTGCCTAGCGCGACTCAGCATCTCCGCTATATGGTGAGTAGCAACTTTCCTTCCCTGGTATTGTTACATTCCATTCTGGATTTTCCATTGTTTGCAATATCAATATAGGCGCACGGGAAAGCGATCTACGTGGCGCCACCTGGGGAAGGTGTGTTACCTTCCGAAACTGGGTTAAAACCGCCAGGAGACCCTCTGATTCCTGGAAATCTTCAGATTTCTGAAGTGCTCTGCGGCTCTGTGGGGCGGGGACCGCAATGTCCTATCCCGTGGCCTTGACGTGGCCCCGGCGCTCAGTAGCCCCCTAGATGGGGGGAAGCTAACACGGGAAGGGCCGTCCATGCATGACGTTAAAAGGCTAGCCCTTAACTGGGTGCAATCCTCACTGATCCGCACTGGCCCGCCGTGAATTATCAAAAGCGGTGGGTGAGACATGGTCGGCCATGATCCCCCAGTACGTGTGGAGGCCCTCCGGGGAACGTAACTCGGGTTTGAGTGCCGCACCGTCTCGATGATGTCAAACTCCACAACATAAGGCCCGGGCCATACCATCATTCTTTCAACATCATCACAACTTCATAACATCTCCGGGCTGTGGAAAGGTGAGGGTTGTCGTTGTGTCAAGGAAGGACGTTAAACTCCCGTCAAGGTAGGACGTTAAACACCCCCAACCCAAGGCGAAAGCAACGGGTGCATGGCCCAGGGGAAGTTGCGTTACGAGGGACACACCATCTGTCTCTCCAGAGTCGAGCTTGGCAGCTGGACGAGGGCATGGGGGTAAGTCAAACGACGATCCCGGAGCCCTGCAGCCTGGCTGCTGTAGCTCCTCACGTCCTGGACGACGCTAAAGGTCTCCCAACCCAAAGCGAAAGCAAAGGGTGCATGGCGCAGGGGGAGCTGCGCAACAGAGGACACTACACCTGTCCCCTCAAGGCTCTGGTCTGAGAGGTGGTGCGGGGCGGGTGCGACGTGCCGTTAGCTTCGGCTGTGACATGCGCTGGCGTGGCGCTGCCACTCCCCAGAGCCCAGGGGCACACACCAACTGTGTCCCTATGCCGGTGGCTGGCTTGCCGTCGTGGTATCCTGCCCCAAGTCGGCAAGTGTGCTTTGCCGCGCCTCTGGCTTTCCGAGGCGTGTTCCGCCAAGCCCAGGAGGTGGTAACACAGCCTGGGTGAGGTTAGATGGGCCCAGACCCCCGAACGACTGGGTGACCGGCCCACCACCTGAGTAGGAGTGGGTCCTTGGCCGTCAGGTGGAAGCTCGGGCCAGTAGGGGGCGAACGGCGGGAGGTGCATCCGCCTTCCCGGAGTGCGGAGTATACTTGCCGGTGCGAGATAGGTGAAATCGGAGGTGGCTAGTTATCGAAGGGGACCAGTGCGCTGGAAACGGCGTGCTGAACCTGGCAGCTCTGAGAGGTCCTTGGTCTAGGGGCGAGGCCGGTGGACGATCTGCACTTAGTCCCCCCCCCCCCCATGCCAGAGGAGCCAGTCCGGGGCAAGAGACGTGGCTCCCAATTTTTTCCGCTTGTCAAATTTAATGATGGCTACAGATGAGACAAGCGAATCGAGTGCGCCCACGAGGGCTTCTATGATAGCTGATCTCTCGCCACAAGATGGCTTGAATCAAGCGATGGAGGAGAGTACTATGGAGCGCTTTATGAGGTTAAGTCAATTTATTGACCAATATGTAAAAAACGGGAAAATCAGTCAGGCTGCCGTACAAACACTCAAGAACGAGCTGGCGGCATGGTCAATCGCCAACGCCAAGCTAGAGGGCAGGATAGAGGAATTAGAGAAAGAGAATGACAGGCTCAGGAAGCAACCGACAAAGACATGGGCCGGCGTTACCGCGCAAGCGGCAATAAAGGCTCAATCTACCAAAGATACGATTGCGAAAGTGTCGAAACGACCTGACACAGCGGTCTTATTGCGACCACTCCCGGGACTAAGAAAGTTCAGGAGGTCTTCGCAACATCAGTAAACCCAGCTAGAGACAAGATTAAGATCAACAGGGCCAAGGCAACTAAGAATGTAGTCATTGTTGACGTTGCCACAGAAGAGGACAAAGACAAAATACTGGCGAATCAAAAACTATGCAAATCAGTCAGGTGTGAGCCCCCATGAAAGAGGAATCCACTGGTCATACTATATGATGTTCCAGTTTCACTGACCAATGAAGACCTCTGCGACACTCTGTACCAACAGGATCTAGAAGACATGGACATTGAAACCTTTATGAAATATTTTAAGCTAAGGTTCAGAACAGGACCGAGATGTAGTCCACCATGTGGCGGAGGTCTCAGGGGCTCTTTGGAAAAGGTTAACAACAATGGGCAAGGTTTACATAGGCTTTCATGCCATAAACTTCAAGGATTTCCTGGTGGTACCTCGTTGCCACAACTGTGCAGATATCGACCATATACACAAATACTGTAGTAGGAAGCCGGCTTGCTCCAGATGCGGTTCTGAAGATCACCTCAGAAAAAACTGCAATAAAACAAGCGTTTGTGTGCCATGTACACGCAGAGGTAAAAAGTCCTGCGGGGCATCTGGTAGAAACTGACCAACCTACAAGATGCTGGAACAGCGCCTAATCGCCAGAACTAACTATGGCTGACGCTGCAAATCAAAGCAGGGCAGTTAAGAAAAGGAAATCCCCAGTAAATAAAGAAGAGACGCTGAAAGAGCACGTATATTCAAAGAATTTATAAATCAACAGAACATCAAGAAACAAGAAATAACCGTGAGAAATGTAAGTACACAAACAGAACCAGAAGAAGAAGCAGACGAACTAACAACACCCAAAAATTATACTTCTCCAGTTGTCACCTCCACACTTAACCCTGAAGCGGCAATCTTTGTCGCCCGATCAGCAACAACAAATCAACCTACCCCAACACTAAGCACCCACACGCCAGCTAATGACCCAGAACCCCAAAACACAAACACTACAATCCCCACACAAGACGACACCCCCAAAGCAATCCTACAGGATAGCTCTATCACAAGCAAAACGCAACTGGACGCAGCAACATCAAGACCCACGGGAGTAGACATTAGGAGAATCTATCCTAATCTAGAGTTGGCAATGCAGCTCTCCCGCCTGGAGCAGCCGGCCATCCTCACCACAGCACTCCGGCACGTCGTACGTGTAGGGCATAAACACGGAAGAAGGGTCACCTTCTCTACAATGGAGGCTGTAGACAGGATACAGTTAAGGTCAATGAACCTCCCCACCGAATTCGGAGCCCTGCGTGACCTGCTCAAAAAAGTGTTTGAAAGGAGAGGGGAAACATTCGAAATGGACGAAATATATGCACAGTCTGTCCTGGCTAATGGGCGAATAGCGTCAGATTGGAATAAACCTTGGCCTGAATGTAACTTCCACACATACTTCCCATAATGTCACCAAAAGTCACAATTGGACAAATCAACACCCACAATAGCCGTCTTGTCATGCAGGAGCTACGAAGGATAGTGGAGGAGCTGAGACTGGACGTAATCTGTCTGCAGGAGCCATATTCTCGAGCTAGGCAAATCCCCTTCATGTCAGCCTCCTGGCAAGTCATCTCCACTGGGGAAGAACCTCAAGCAGTTGTGCTCATCACGAATAAAGGGCTGAGAGCAACGACAGTAACTCAGCTATCAAACAGCCACTGTAACGTCATGGAATTACAGACGCCTCTTGGCTTGGTATTCATAGTAAACATGTACTTCCAGTACGGAGGGAACTTTGAGAACCACCTAGATCATCTCGCAGAAACGACCACGGCGTTACAGGGAAAGAAGGTTATCATAACGGCAGATATGAACGCGAAATCCCCCCTATGGTACAGCGGCACCAGAGATGCAAATGGCGAAAAGGCTGAAGAGTTGATCATGGCCCAACAGCTTGTTGTGGCCAATAAACCAGGAAATCCCCCCACCTATACAGTTGGAAGTGGATTAGGGACCAACATTGATGTCACCCTGGCCACATCTAACTTCAGTAGTAACATCCAAAGTTGGGTAGTTAAAGATCAAGTCACAACAAGCGATCACAATCTGATCGTCTTTCAACTCAGTCAGGAAGAGTGCCACTGGGACCTGGGGTGGGAAACACAGTACAATTTTAATAAAACCAACTGGTAACGCCTGGCTCGAGAGTGTAGTATTCCTCCATTGCCCGAGGGTGACTTGGACGTGGATAGGTACGCCGAGGAACTGGTGGTATCAGTAGTTAGGGCGGTAAAAGCCGCTGTCCCGACTAGGAGAAGGGCCGTAGCGGCCTCCCCATCGCCATGGACTGCCGACCTCGAACGTCTGCGCCAGTCTGTACGACGGGCGAGGAAGTACTACCAGCGAAGTTCCGTCTGGCCGGAAAAACAACACTAGCTGCAGCAATACAGAGAAGCGAAGGAAGCATTCCAGAAAGAATTAAAACAGGTAAGGATGAAGAGCTGGGAGGACTACGTACTAAGACAACTTGAAACTGACCCGTGGGGAGTTCCCTACAAGCTGGTCAGGGAGAAGATAAGGTCTCCAGCGGTCCTCTCCACTCTCAGAGAGGCTGGAAGAACAACAGAGTCCTGGCGGGAGACCGCCGAGGTCCTCCTGCGGACTCTACTTCCAGATGATGAGGAAAATGGAGAAACAGAGACCCAACAGCAAATCCGCAGGGCAGACCAGCAGGAGTACACCAACAACACCTGGGTGTATCCTTTTTCTGAAGAAGAAATTGCTGCACAGATAAAGTCTATAAAAAGGGGGAAAGCACCAGGGCCAGATGGTATAGTAGCGGAGGTGGTACAGTTCCTCGCCCCACAGCTAATAGCACCTCTTACAGTTTTATATAACGATGGTCTCAGGACCGGTAAATTCCCCAAAATTTGGAAAAGAGCAAATATGGTCATCATCAAGAAGGGCAAGGACAAAGATCCCATGGAGCCAAAGTCCTACAGACCAACATGCCCCCTCTAGACATCATGGGGAAACTGTTAGAGAAGCTATTGGCTGACAGATTGACCGCACACAGGACTTTGTGCGGGATGAGCGACAGGCAGTTCGGCTCTCGGCCGGGCCGATCGGCGTCTGACGCAATCGCCCTGGCGGCTGAGGCCTGTGGCTCCGCCCCGTACAAATATGTGATCGGCATCATGGTGGACATCAGTGGCGCCTTCGACAACCTGCGGTGGCCCTCGCTCTTCTCCCGCTTGCGTGAGAAGGAGTGCCCAGGGCCCCTCTATGGCTGTCTCAGGAGCTATTGCATGGACAGGGAGGTCTGGTTATCATCGCCTAGCGACAAGATAAGCAAGACCATTACGTAAGGGTGTCCCCAGGGCTCCGTACTGGGGCCACTCTTTTGGGACGTAAACATAGAACCTCTACGTCTAGAGGACGTGCTAGACGTGATAGCCTACGCTGACGACCTCCTCCTGTTGGTCGGCGGCCGTAGCCGTGAAGAACTTGAACCAAAAGTAGAAAGAGCAATAAACATATTAGCTGAATGGTGTCAACAAGCCAAAATGAAAATCGCGCCAAACAAGCCAACATACCTCCTCCTAAAAGGCAGTCTGGTGATGAATCCCACGGTATGAATAGATGGAACACCAGTTCTTCGGCGTCGCGAAGCGCGATATCTCGGAGTAATCATTGACGAAAAATGGAGCTATACATCTCATATCGAAACCATTACACTACACGCCATAGAAACCCTGAACAACCTCATCAACATTGGTCATAAAAGATTTCACCTGCCACCTGCTCTCATCAAATTATACCACAACAGCATCCTGTCATCAGTAGTAGGTTACGCGTGTGGGGTCTGGGCTCACAGGCTCACGAGGGCGATGCCGGCCATGGCCGTGAGAAGGGTGCAAAGAAACATGATTATACGGTCTGTAGGGGCCTATAGAACGACTCCTGGGGGGGCTCTACTGGTGCTAATGGGATTATGGCCATTAGACATAAAGGTAAGGGAACAAGCCGCATGGTACTGGATCACTAGGGGAAAGATAGACAAGACAAGAGACATTTTGGGGGTTCGGGTAGGAGATAAACCTGCCATAAAAAGTAGGGGGGAGGAGTTATGGCAAACATCTTGGGAGAATGAAGAAACTGGTAGAAGGGTCTTTGAGCTGCTACCGAATATTAAAGAGCGACTTGGGATGACCCACTTCGAGCCAAGCAGGGGACTATTGCATTTTCTCACGGGACATGGACCATACCCGACATACCTATGTCGGTTTGGGAAAAGAGCTACACCAGCGTGCGACTGTGGCGCTCAAGACGGAACACCTGAGCACATCATCTATGACTGCCCGTTATATGATGATGTGGCGCATGACCTGCGAGCACAATTACCTGATCACGACACTTGTGCCCTAATACGACGTGCCGATACCTTCAGTATTCTCAACACAGTGGCAAACGAGGTATCACAGAAGATCTTGCGAGACTTTTTAAGAACCCAAGACAGATGACATCGAACCCGGACTATACTGAGATGTACTCGCCATACCGCCGGGTGCGCAGCAGGCCAGTCTCCCTTGACTGGAATCCGCCGCACTACTGGACCAGGCCAGCGAGTGCATCACCCACCAGGCTATGACAACTGCACTCTAAGTAGACATAGGACTATTTCAATTAGCAGTAGTAGTAGATTAAAAACACTAACAAGTAGGGACTGCAGCGACAACGCAGACTTGGCCAGCCCAGTGCCAGGGGCACGCTCACATGGGTTTAGAACAGTGAGCAGGCCTTAAAACAGTAGGTTTGTAACACCAACTGGCACACCTGTAATCGCTGCAGAATAAACTAGAATAGCTTAACAGATTAACCTTGTCCATAATTAAGCCAGTTAAAATAATAATGAAATGTAGAACTTGCTGTAGTTCTAGTAGTTTAATACATAGATCCACTAATTATTGAGGTGATGGGTTATTTTTGTATCTTCATATAGTTGCGACGCATCATGTTAATAAGGATTTTTTTTAATTTTAAAAAATCAATATACGATAGGTTTGTCTTCAACGATGTTGGCAATAATACAAAGGGCGTACGGAAGTGCATCTTCCATCGCTTCGATGACATATCTCTGATTCAGAACAATATAAATAAAACAATTCTCAACAATCTGACTGCGAGTTTTAATACAGCCTCTAACGTCTCCTAACAAGTGTTCTGCAATGCACCTATAAGCAACAGACAACTTAACTCGTCTTGCCGCTGCAACTGCTTGATCAGCAACAAGTAATGTGATGGCTCTGAGCACTATGGGACTTAACATCTGAGGTCATCAGTCCCCTAGAACTTAGAACTACTTAAACATAACTATCCTAAGGACATCACAAACATCCATGCCCGAGGCAGGATTCGAAGCTGCGACGGTAGCGGTCACGCGGTTCCAGACTGGAGTCCCTAGAACCGCTCGGCCACACCGACCGGCGATCAGCAACATGCTAAAATATTTCAAAAAGCAATACCGCTACCCATACAGAGAGAAATGCATGGACTAATTGCAACAATTACTACCATACGTTTATACATAGAAACAGAATTATCAGGAGGGGTTTGGTAAATTAAGCTTAAACGATGTAAAGGAAAATGAAAGAAATCAATAAAAACGTTTAATTTACTATATTCAGAAAATTGATGATTTAAATGCTGACAGACTTAACACAGACTTTTAATTATTCCACAATGCCTATACTCAACAAATACGTTTCGGGCCACAACAAAGATAAGAATATCACTCCGACTGTATGCATACATAATGTGACAAAAGCCCTCCAGTGCGCAAGGAACCAACACCTACGTGCAGCGAAAAAGCAAATTACCAAAAAATCCCCAACTGATACCCTAAGTCTCCTCGGGCGATATTAACGCGATCACGACAGGCTGCGACCTCACGTCGCGGCTTCTCTCCATCGCACCCTGCGTACGATGACTTCCGACCCCTCGAGGCTCGCTCGCGACTACTCGCGATAATGATATCCTCACTCGGAGTTTGTGTATCATAGACGTCCAACTTTTACGTTTCACAAAAATTGTTACGTGAATTTTTGTCACCACAGGTACACTTGAAAGAGTGACGTATATAGTCGATATTTGATTATTTATGAACGTTTACTTATCTAATGACTAATGCAATACTGCGAATCTTTCACATTTCGTACGTGAATGTTCCCATACACAGGGTGCCAGGCGCATTTTCTCTCTCTCTCTCTCTCTCTCTCTCTCTATATATATATATATATATATATATATATATATATGAGCAGTGCGTGTTTGGGCTGCCTCCAGCAATATATATATATATATATATATATATATATATATATATATATATATATATATATATATATATATATATATATATACTAATTTGATACCACTCTGTCAAAATGGCACGTAAAATTCGCCGCAGAGCAGGATTTGTTTGGGCGTACTCCAGCTATACGCTGGAAAAACGAAATCGTAAATATTTGTCAAACACCAGAGACAATTCAACCGAGGACCCATAGGAGAGATACTTGGTATATCCATTGGCTGCAGGAACAGAATACATAACAGTTATTCCTCTTTTAACAATTGCTATTCTGCTATACTGCTGCGTATATGATTCCTTCAACACTGAGCACAAGTATATGATCTTTTCTCTGTGTAATAAGCTGTAGTCATCAGATGTGGGCGAGCAAGCTGCGAACGTGTAGACTGTTATCGCTGCCGGACAATGCAGCGGGTTTGCCAACCGATCGCAGCTGTTGTGTATTTAAACGCGCAACATGTGGTTCAGAGAACAATCTTGTCCTACATATGTGACACGTATCGCTCCATAGGACGAACAGCCTTGATACATTTACTAATTCTTCTCATTCAGGATTCTCAACAACCAGATATAATTTCTTATTAATTTTCATATAAAAAGTTGCTGAATGCCGTACTTTGTCATAAGGTAAAAAACTATATTGGAGAAACCAATGTTTCATCCACAATAACAGGATCCTCTTCTGGATCGCCAATAGACCCAGAAGGTCACTGTAACCGTGACTAAGACGTCGGTTTCTCCACGACAGCTTTTTAAGTTATGGCGCGGTACAATGCTGAGAAAAATTTTATGTCGATTGACTCTCGCCGCGGCAGCCTAAGAAATTATTCTCTTCATTTTGTCTGTATACGTTTCCAATTCGTTCAGTCACGTTTCCACAAACTGTTGGCTTCTGTGGGCACATTCTCTCTTTCCACAGACCCCAGAGAAATAAAAGAGGCTATGGAAGATCTGTTAAACTAGAGGCTTAATTTCTGGTACCATCTCTTTTTCCCAGAGTATGATGTCAGTGCGTTGTAATAAATCCATACTACTTTATTTCCTTCGCAGCCATCATGCTGGAAAACTAGTCAAGCAATAACAGTAACTTTTATGGAATTATTATGGAACATTAATACTGCTCAATTCAGTTACTAAATTAAAATAAATAATTCAGACTCCAGAAACTTTGCCTATATTTGTACATCTAAAATGTTCAGAGAAATAAGAGAGATCAACAAATTTGTTCCTCAGTTTCACACATCACTTTATGAAGAACACCGCTGTTCAACATTATAGGACCTACCCGATTTTTGCAGACTCCAAAACGAGTCTTGTTTTTAATCTCATCATGACAGCTGAATTCTTATGCACCTCTGAATAGTTTTCTACACGGTAAAACATTTCGATTTATTTCTTCTTAGTTACAAAATGAAAGAAAACCGGAACAGTTGTTCAACCAATAATATTTTATTGCTTACGAGCGTTTTCGGAATAATATAGTTCCACCCCCTGGCATACAGTGTAGCTAATGATCGGGCCTTACTAACATAGAACGTAAAAGAACTAAGGTTATCTTTCACCCTATGTAGTATGTGGAATCGAAAATTCTGTGTCCCACTTTGTAAAGTTGGGAACGTAATAAAGATAGTAAACCGAAACAATGCGTTATAAAAAACGGCCAGTTGAGCAAGATGTTGAATTCTGTCGGGATCCTAGGTACGTGTCTTTCACGCAGTGTGTGGTCCTTCCCTCTTTTAATATTTCTTAGGTGTTTCGTGATTCTGCTTCCCCTACAAATCCAGGTACCCTTCCAGTCTCCTCGGACTGGTAGTTTGTTGGCTCATGTTTGAGTCTATGGTAAATCACTTCATAGTGACCTTGTCTTACGACGCAATTCCATTTACAATTAGTATAATGGTAACGGAAATGCTATTTCATTATGGTTATGTTTTCCGATCCCAAAATGTGTGCGATGGAATTGTAACGTCAAGAGTTGTGAAAGTTGTGCTCGAGAGTTAAGACGACCATAACCACGCAGAAATATCTGGTGACCAAATTCAGACGCAGGAAACAGTTTGTGATCTGAAGAGGAAAGCTACACGCGTTGTGAGTGAAACACCATCAAAACTAACGTACAAACAACTGAAAGGAGAACACACGGAATAACTAACCGTTACAGATATATGATGATCTTGCAGCTCTCTAAGAACGAAATTACAGTGAATACCAGACCTTTAGCTGCTTTAGCTGTGCCTTGATCTGGACACGAACCCGGGATCTCCAGCTTACATGGCAGACGCTCTATCAGACTGATCCGTCGAGGACATAGAGGATAGTGCGACTACAGGGACTTATCTCTGGCACGCTCCCCGTGAGACTCACATTTCTAACTTATTGTCCACACACTACATTTGGAGTGGCGCTGTCCACTATACTCATTACTCGCAGCAGTCAATCTACGGGATCATGTAAGAGTTTGAGGAATGTGAGTGCATCCGCACTACATATTATCATTGGTTAGGGAGCGTGCCAGAGACAAGTCCCTGCAGTCGCGCTGGTACAGGCATGCGTATTTAAATACAGAGATGTGTAAATTGGCAGAATACAGCCCTGCGGTCGGCAACGCCTCTATAAGACATCAAGTGTCTGGCGCAGTTGTTAGATCGATTACTGCTGCTACAAAGGCAGGAAATGGCTGGAAATACGTTGCATGGTCGGACGAGTCTCATTTCAAATTGTATCTAGCGGCTGAAAGTGTATGGGTATGCAGACAACCTCATGAATCCATGGACCCTGCATGTCAGCAGGGTACTGTTCAAGCTGGTAGAGGCTCTGTAATGGTGTGGGGCGTGTGCAGTTGGAGTGATGTCTAGATAGACACTGACACGTGACACGTACGTAAGCATCCTGTCTGTTCACCTGTATCCATTCGTATCATTGTCTTTTCCGATGGACGTGAGCAATTCCAACAGGACAATGCGATACCTCACACGTCCAGAATTGCTACAGAGTGGCTCCAGGAACACACTTCTGAGTTTAAACACTTCCGCTGGTAACAAAACTGCCCAGACATGATCATTATTGAGCAAATCTGGGATGCCTTACAACGTACTGTTCAGAAGAAGTCTCCAACCCCCTCATACTGCTACGTATTTATGGACAGCCCTGCAGGATTCGTGGTTCAGTCCCCCACAGTACCACTTCAGACAGTAGAGTCCAGGAAACGACGCCGGCCGGGGTGGCCGAGCGGTTCTAGCCGCTACAGTCTGGAACCGTGAGACAGCTACGGTCGCAGGTTCGAATCATGCCTCGGGCATGGATGTGTGTGATGTCCTTAGGTTAGTTAGGTTTAAGTAATTCTAAGGTTCTAGGGGACTGATGAGCTCAGAAGTTAAGTAGCATAGTGCTCAGAGCCATTTGCAACGACGTTTTGCGGCACTTCTGAGGCTCACGAGGGCCCTACACCATATTATGCAGGTGTACCAGTTTCTTTGTCTCTTCGGTGTAGAACAGTAATTTGAGAACGAAACGAGATATCTTTCTGCTCTCAATTTTCGATAAAGTTTCGATATCTCATCTTCATTTCATTCACTGCAATGTATTGGCTACAATCAACCATGAGCAAACTTTATAGAATGCGTTTCTATTCCTGCAAACTCTTTAAAATTGTGTGCAGTGCTTTACTTAATATGAAGCAACGCAGATAGTATAACGGATAACGTAGAGAAACTGACAGATGTCAGACTGTAAGATGCTCAACAATTACTTTTTTTCACCTAACAGTTTTCGAAAAATCGGATGGTAAGTATTTCGAACCGTCCAGAATGCCGTCCCTCAGCACGAGCAACAGCATTTGGAGAGCAGTACAGCCATGAAACAAAAGCCGCGCTCTGCAGGGAATGCAGAGAACACGTTTGTAAGAAGCGAAAAGCTTAATGACATTTAAAATAAACGGTATCCCAAGGTCTGCAAAGGAAACTCTTTCTAAGCTACAGCGGCCTGTGGCTGTTGACCTTAGTTCAAGTACCAAGTCCCCTATAGAGATACGTTGCCACCTGGAGCGGCTGAGCTGCACTGGGCGGGCCAGAGTAGGGGACTCGGGGCGTGAGGCGTCGCTACGGCACCTGTTCCCCGCCCGGCCTGGCGCGGCGCGGCAGGGCAGGACAGGGTGTGGTGTGGCGTGGGCGGGATTAGCGCGCTGCTTCCATTAGCTGTTAGCCACAGGAAGCGCGGCCAGTCTTGAGAGCCGGCCGAGTGCCGCCGCTGCCGCCGCCGCCGCCGCCGCAGTCCGCCGGGACGGGACGGCGCAAGCAGGGCCCGGCTACTTCGAGGTGCTACGGGGCTGCCAGGCCCTCACTGGCCAGCTTCAAAGGACACCGCTCCCGCGGGCCATTCACCTCCTACGCAACGCCACGCTTACTGATGACTGGAAAAATGGAGCGCTGGTTTGTGCACACTCAACACCGTCCTGGATAGGACGCGTCAAGCCAATCTCCAACAGTATTCAGCCATATGACGTCACACGGATCTGGCAAGCAAACAAAACAAGTCGCTACCTTTGTGAGGCGATACGTTTAGTATATCCTTTTCGATTTATATTTGTATCAGGCCATTATTTACGATGCACAATTGAGTTATTAATCATTTCATTGCTGATACAGCTGCATGTCTGGGAGTTGGACCTGACACTGACAAAAAGGGTAGCATAGACTGTGCGAGGAGCTGGGAAGAGACTTGTTGTGTGTTGCAGTGGTGGACATTTACTGCGCTGAAAGAGAACAGTGCGAGGAGTCGATGGTTTACAGTGCTGGTGGAACAAAACGAAAAGACATCCTTTTCCTGGAAACAAATGCGCAGAGTCACAAATAATAGTCGCGAGATGACCTCCGACGAATGCTTTGACAGGAATAGATGGTGCTCACTTCCCACCGAAAAGCAGAGACGCGTATTTGACTGGCAGAGTACTAAGGATGTCGGAGGGGAAATGGAACCTCCCAGAATATTTTCTGAAAGGAGTATGAGCTTTAGGTGATAGGCTAGCAGGTTCGTGACCCGTGTAATGGGAGGTAACGTTTTTTTGTAAGGGCCGCTGCGATTCGTCGCCTGCGTGTAAACGTAGACCCACGTGTCGAGGAGAGGACATGGCGTGGGGAGGCACTTCCGTGCGGGGATCGTTGGAAGACACTTCCCTCCACAGATCGACCTAGAGACATGGCTGGCGAGAGACACAGAGGAGAATCCGGCGGTTAGATTTTGGGAAGTGCTGCTTGTGACGCAAGCACCGTGTGAATTCGTTTCCCTGTGAACAGAGCTGTTGTTCTGTTAACACAACTATTTTGCATCGTATATAAAAACTCTAAAATTCTTGTGCAGTGCGGAGCGGACAACACGCTGTCGATCAAAACATCTATGTAACGAAAAATATTAACCAAGAGAAGATGGGCGTGGTAGCCCGAAACCGGTTGTGGCGGCAAAATAATACATTTAAAAAGTATTTGTGGCTGGTTCCATCATTCACCAACAATCATCAACAGCCGCGGAGTTCAGTTTATCTAACATGGATAAATTAACATTGCTTATTTGTGACGATTGTGTGAAGTCTAAATAATTACATGTCTACATCTACATGGTTACTTTGCAATTCACACGTAAGTGCTTGGCAGAGGTTTCATCGAAAGATTTATAACATTTAATGAGAAGCTGTGAAAGGCAGTTAGTTTAATATAGGCAAAATGAAGTAGGAGTTAGAGTCGACGTTAACTTTTTCGCCTGCATTCAGTCGTGGCTACTGAGATGATGAGTATTCAAGGACATCTAAAAGAAGTAAGATGGGGACAAAGGCACACACTGCCCTTGTTATTGTAATAGTCGAAGACTGATGGTGCACTAGATAGCTAACGCTGTAACTACATTAACGTATTAACTACGTTTTACTTGAAGTGCTTGGTAGAAAAAAGCTTTTCTCTTTATCGGAATTGCTTTCTGACAGTCATTCAGAAACTCATTCGAATAAACTTTTCAACAGCTGTCAGACATTTTAAATGCAATTTCACAAAGTTTCTGCTACATTTCATAACAGTAGCTGAATCATAGATACAAAATATCACGCGCTGTCAAAGGGCCAGTCCAGATGACGAAAGGACAAAGTTCACCAAAGATACTGCTACAATTCCCTACGCTTCTCACTGTGTTGTGCACAAAGACTATGTCCTCAATGACAGCACCACCTTCCTGTATTATTCCTCCATACTAATGATGAAACTGAAGGACACATAAAAGCTAAATTTTCACTTCTTGTAAAGACGTAAGCCTTCCACTTTGACTGCAACACGTCCCCATGAACGCCTTAGCTACCTGATACAAAATTGCATGAACTCCCATTTCAAGAACTTGTACGATTATATTATCTGCCAAATTTATCGGAAGCCACTCCCAGTGCCTCCTTTATTGTACTTCAAACCTGAAAGAATGGTTGGATTCATCACGATGTGTAACAAATAATAAGGTTCTTTCTTTTTTTTACAATCGGACAAAACCCGTTTTATAAAATATTTAAAAAGCCTGACATGGCAGTAAAATGGTTCAAATGGCTCTGAGCACTATGGGACTTAACTTCTGAGGTCATCAGTCCCCTAGAACTTAGAACTACTTAAACCTAAATAACCTAAGGACATCACACACATCCATGCCCGAGGCAGGATTCGAACCTGCGACCGTAGCGATAGCGTGGTTCCAGACTGAAACGCCTAGAACCGCTCGGTCACACCGGCCGGCTGGCATGGCAGTACACTGAATGAATTGAATTACTAGTCGATTATGTCGGAAATGAGTACGTACTATCATAGTTTAAATCAAGCATTTTCTTTATTACGACGAGAAATTATCGAACGGTCCTTTAAATGAATCAACTAGACTTTCAAAAAGTCTATTATCGTAATGTTAAGCACATTTCATAAGCGAACGCGCAATTTTCTCGAAGTTAACTGATGTCCATTACTCTTGGCACTTAATCTGTGACGTCCTGAGTATGCGACGACCAGCTGCTACATACAGTAAATTAATGAGAAAAGGATTTACTCAGCATCATATAACAGAGAAAAATGAAATTACACAGACATTTAATTCACTATGATAGCTTGGTATGAAAATAGTCGAGACAATGATTTCAAGTAAAATAGTAATAATAAACATACGTAATGTCATAACCCTGGGCGTTACCTGTACTACTGTACACAGGATGTCCTAGGAGGAACGACCATTCAACGCAAAACAGTGCAGTAGACATGGGCTTTAAAATGCATACCTTAAAATCTATGAGCACTTTTTCAGTAGAATAGATGTATTTCACAGTAGTGAAGATGAACAGGTGCTCATAACTCTTAAGGTATCCACTTCAGAGTCCGTGTTTACTGTTTACTGGACGTTTTTCCATACTACCATCCCTCAAACTATGGAAAGCAAAGAGCCTACAATAGAAGAGACTCGTTTCGTATCATCGAAAATGAAGAACTGCTCATAGCTGTTAAGGTATGCATTTTACAGCCCATGTTTACTACACTCTCTGCTTCGAATGATAGTTCCTGTGGTGTCGCTGAATACTGACCATTCGTCTTGAAACACCCTGCATATTTGTTATCTTTGTTTGATTTTGTTTTTCTCAATATACAACAAACAACCCAATGTTTCAAGACGACAAACATTCATATTATTTACCGTAATACCTACTCCGGAGTATTTTTTTTATGGTGAACTCATCATGATTTGTGTACTTTAGCTATAATTAACGAATTGGGTGTATTTAAATACTTATGCCTATTGAACTTACTGTCGCTATATTAATGTACATTACTTTTTGCAAATTCTGTGATAGGCACGTACTTTGGTACTGTTTTGTCTTTATCATCTTTGTACATTTTTGGCCGAAATAAAGTGTTCAGTCTTGCTTATTATTTCGCAGAATATGTAGTTCCACGATGGATTTAGTGGTGTAATGGGTTTTTGGTGAAGGATCACTAGGGAGATCAGTTTTTATGTTAGTTGATTATGATGTTTTAGCTCATCATTAGGTCTAATTAGAGTGAAACAGTCATTAATTTAAATTTCGGTCCTCCTGGAGGAAACTACCACCTGAAGAAGCTTTCTCGACAACGAAACACATACGATGTCTTGTTCGCAGCATGATTTAAAGGAAAAAGTAATCCAGAGCAGTAGTCTGATGAGGAACCTGCCGGTCGGAAATGGTTTGCTGTGCCATTTGTTTTTAATAAATAGCATTATGAGTAGCGCTTGTCTGCTAAGCTTTTCGTCAGAAGTAACCTGTGTCTTTCCACAACAAAGGCCTCATCGTATCAGTTTTCGAGAAAGTAGCATACTGGCGGATGCTTTCGTGGACATACTACATCTGCGTTTTCTGGTCATACAAGAGAAGCCGTTTCTCCACCATTATGTGCGCTTTCTTTGTCGAATCTAAACCATTGATACACTACTCTACAAAGCTCCACGTTTAGATTAATATGGCACAAGCCTTCAAAAAGTTCTGAGCTTCATAAACGTTGATGAATTTAGTTTCGGAAAGAGACATTGTCTTTAATGCTACATTATCTTTTTGTAATAAGGCTGATCTGGTATTGCTATAAAGAACAAAATTTTCTGTCATCCCTATTAAAAAAAACTAAAAAGCCATGTTACTGACAGCAACATCAGGAAGCTTACTTTTCCAAGGTGGGCGGGACGGAGGGCAGCGCTGTGGGGAGTCTGGTGACTGCTGCAGCAGCCCGCGCCTTCGGTGTGTTTCCCGCTAATGAGGGCTGCCTCCAGCTTTCATCCCCTCCCCCAGTACCCCCCCAATACCACGTCCCGAACAAACTTGAGTGTGTTAGGCGAACTTCCATCTGGCGTGTGGGCTGCGCACGTAATTAAGGCCAGTTCTGGCTCCGCGGCGCATTCGTGCAGGGGTACCCACAAGTAATGTATGGACACATATTCTGAAGAACGCCGTGCAGTAATTACCATGGGATCTCGGAAACAAAATTTCTACTGATATCCTTTAAATCCAATACTATTTAGTTTCGGAAAAGCTTTGAATAGACACTGTAAGACAAAAAAAGACGCAACATAAGGGAATTATCCGAGTGGGACGGAAATAGGCAGATATGACGTACATGTGCAAACAGAGTAAAATTTCAAAAAAAAAAAAATTAAAAGAAAATGCATGATGTATTCCAAAGAGGGAGCTTCTTAAATTGAACAAGTCAGTAACGCGCTGGTCAGCATGTGGCCCTTGTGCAAACAATTATTCGACTTGACATTAATTGATATGGTTATTGGATGTTCTTCTGAGGGATATCGTGCCAAATTCTGTGTAACTGGAGAGTTAGATCGTGAAAATCGTGAGCTGTTGGAGGAACCTGCTCATAATGCTCCAAACGTGCTCAGTTTTGGAAGATTCGGTGAACTTGCGGGACAAGATAGGATTTGGCAAGCACGAAGTCAAGCAGTAGAAATTCTCGCCGTGTGCGGGCGGACATTATCTCGCTTGCCATGAAGGGCTTCTAAACGAAACGTGGATCATACCGCTGTGCTGTAAGCTTGCCGCGAATGACAACCAAAGGGGTCCTGCTATAAAATGAAATGGCACCCCAGATCATCACTCCTGGATTTCGAGCCATATGGCGGGCGAGTCAGGTTCGTATCCCACCGTTGTCCAGGCCGTCCACACACACATCTTTTCTGGTTACAGGGGCTTCGCTCTAAGCACGTCATATCACTGAAGACAATTCTACTCCATTCTATGAGGGTCGAGGCCGAAAGTGCCTGACACCACTGCAGACGGGTTTGTTGGTGTACAAAGGCCAATAGTGGTCTGGCATGCCATTTCATTTCGTAGCACGACGCTTTTGTTTCTCATCCGCGGCACTCTTACATACAAGCGAATGTCGATGATATTCTATTCCTCCTCTTGTTGTCCTTCATGGCAAGCCATCCCAAGTTTACATTTCAGCACCATGATGCACGCCCGCACACGGAGAGTTTCTACTGCTTGTCTTCGTGACTGACTAGCTTGACCAGCAAGGTCGACGGACCTCTCCTCAATTGAGAACGTTTGGAGCATTATGGGCAGGGCTCCAATCAGATCACGATTTTGACGATCTAATGTGCTAATTGGGTAGAATTTGGCACGATATCCCTTCGGAAAACAGCCAACAACTCTATTAATTAACGCCAAGCCAAATAACTGCTTGCATAAGGGCCAGTGGGTGACCAACGCATTACTGACATGCTCAATTTATGAAGTTCTTTCTCCTGAATAAAGAATGCAATTTTTCGGAGATTGTTATCATTTGTTTGTCTTGCGTGACTGTACAAGTACGTCACATCTACCGACCTCCTTTCTATTCGGATGATTCCTTCATGGTGCGTCGTTTTTCCGTTCTTTGTTTCCTTTTTGGCGTATATTTATTAGAGTATATGTTCTTGTCGCCTAATCAAAAACTACCTCCATTTTTTCAGACTGTGTTTTTCTTAACCAAGTAAATCACAATCACATTATTACTATGTAACGAGCCAACGGGAGCACGTGTTCCTTATACCGAAATAGTAAATATTCGTGAACCACCTACCAAATTTTGTCAGTATAATTGGGGTTCACTGTGTATAGATGGTGGAAGATTATGAACGGTGGATTTTGCAGTAATAAACTCTTAATCATAAACAGACATTTAGTTTTTTATTGACAGTAAGAACTTACACACCACTGATACTAGCAGTTGTTCTAAGTGATAACCGCAACTTCGTTTCAAATGTTGCAGTGGAGCCGGGTATTGAACTGCACGTCCAAAGTAATTTACCTACATTGCGCACTTTGTCTGTAACAGGGTTGTAAATGTTGCTTCATTTATATTCTCCACACGTACTCTGCGAAGTATGCTTTTCATAGGAAAGTTCGCGATTTGGCTTTATCCCATACTAGCTCCTCAAATTCCACTGTGCGAACAGTTCACTACAGGAAACTTTAGATACGTTTTTGTGGCAGTAAGCAACCCAATGTTTCATTTCAACAAACGTTCACAATATTTACCAGCATATCTATTCTCATAATTTTTCTTGTGATGAAATCTTTAAGAGTTGCTTACGTTATCTATAATTAATGATCGCTCAGTTTACACTGAGGTGAAAACAATAATGGGGTACCTCTTAATAATGTGTCGTACACCCTCCTGCGCGGCGTAGTGCAACAGCACGACGTGCCATGGACTCAAGTCGTTGGAAGCCCCAAGCAAAGTGTTGCCAGTGGTGGATTTGTGCACGAAGTAACCTCTCTATTATGTCCCATAAATGGTCGATGGGCCTCATATCGAGAGATCTGAGTGGCCAAACCATTCGCTCGAATTGTCCAGTATGTTCTCCAAACTAATCGCGAATAATTGTGGCCCGGTGGCATGGCGCAAAAAATTCCGACACTGTTTTGGAACATGAGGTCCGTGAATGGCTGTAAATGGTCTCCAAGGAGCTACCGAATATAACCGCTTCCAGTCAATGATTGGTTCAGGTGGACCAGAGGACCCAGTCCATTCCCTGTAAAGGCAGTTCATACCATTATAGAGCTACCACTAATTTGGCCAGTGCTTTGCTGACAACTTCGATCCACTGCTTCGTGGCGTCTGCGCCACACTCGAACCCCACCACCAGCTCTTAATGAATGAAATCGAGACTCACCTGACCAGGCCACGGTTCTACAGTCATCTAAGGTCCAACCGCTATTGTCACGGACCCAATACAGGCGCTACAGGCGATGTCGTGCTGTTAGCAAAGGCACTCCCGTCAGCATTCTGCTTCCATGGCCCATTAACGCCAAATTTCGTCGTACTGCCCGAACGGATACGTTCGTCGTATGTGTTGCTTGTCTGTTAGCACTGACAAAAGAAATGGTTCAAATGGCTCTGAGCACTATGGGACTTAACACCTATGGTCATCAGTCCCCTAGAACTTAGAACTACTTAAACCTAACTAACCTAAGGACAGCACACAACACACAGTCATCACGAGGCAGAGAAAATCCCTGACCCCGCCGGGAATCGAACCCGGGAACCCGGGCGTGGGAAGCGAGAACGCTACCGCACGACCACGGGCTGCGGACATAGCACTGACAACTCTACGCAAACCCCGCTGCTCTCGGTCGATATGTGAAGTCTGTCTGCCACCGCGTTGTCCACGAGAGGTAATACCTGAAATTTGGTATTCTTGGCACGGTCCTGATACTGTAATCTCGGAATATTGCATTCCCTAGCGATTTCCTAAATGGAATGGTTCAAATGGCTCTGAGCACTATGCGACTTAACTTCTGAGGTCATCAGTCGCCTAGAACTAATTAAACCTAACTAACCTAAGGACATCACACACATCCATGCCCGAGGCAGGATTAGAAACTGCGACCGTAGCGGCCGCTCGGTTCCAGACTGTAGCGCCTAGAACCGCACGGCCACTCCGGCCGACCGAAATGGAATGTCCCATGCATCTAGCTCCAACTACCATTCCGCGGTCAGAGTCTATGAATTCCTGTCGGGCGGCTATAAGCACGTCGGAAACTTTTTCACCTGAATTACCTGAGTACAAATGACAGCTCCGCCAATGCACTGCCCTTCTATACCTTGTGTACGCGATGTTACCGTCACCTGTTTACGTGCACATCGCTATCTCATGACTCTTGTAACCTGACCGTAAGTTGTGTGCTACCCAGTATTGTGTGGCCTGCGAGTGACTAATTTGTTTGTCTGCCGTGCTTATTTGGTCTGCTAGCGGATAGGGGGTCGTAGCCATTGCCCGTCGTTCCTCGCGCATGTGCTGGGCCCCACGTAACCTCGGCCGCTGCAGTTTCCCTGTTTACTGTCTTCCGCGGCGCTACGACGCCCGCGCGACCCCGTCGGCTCAAAACGCTCCTAAATAAGTGAGCAGGTCGGATCAGGCGGGCCGGACACCCGCCATTTCCCAGAGGACTGCCCTCCACGTGGCAGGAGATGCTTCGCGAGGGCCAAGTCAGGTATACACCGTGCCACACGGCAAGTGGCTAGCACGGATCAGATGCCAAGCTGTGAAAATTGGCCTTAGCTGCATGTGTACCTACACCTAATCCAGAGAAGTGTACCTAGAAAGGTTCATTCAACAAGCGCGAAGGCGTCGCGGGTATGCTCAGCCAAGTGGCAGTGGCTGCAGGAGAGGCGTTCTGCATCACGTCACTATTTACTGTTAAAGTTCCGAGAGCGTACGTTCCTATTAGAGTTAACCAATGCAGTGTGCTGCAAAATCAGTACAGTTTAAGGCTTTGTAGCATTTATTACATTCAGCTGTTAATGATAAATAACACGTCAATTGAATGAGCAACTCGAACCGTTTTTCTTACTAGTTCAATGTGAGCACTATTCGTCATACATCCGAGTCGATAGACGAGTTATTTCCAAACCTTGAGTAGTTTGTCTGGAATAACTGTTGCAACAATGCTGCTTATGAAGTGGGTAGATCAGCTGGTAGTGGAGACACATACACATGATCCCTTACGAACCCCCAAAGGTAAAAATCGCAGGGCGTCAGATCGTATGTTAACGTGGAGGTCATGCAAAACAAGCTTGTCATCCGGCCTCTTGTGGTCAAGCCAACGGTTAGGTACAACGTAGTTTAACCAGTCGCGTACTGAGCTATGCCAGTGAGACGGCGCACCATCTTGCTGCCAAATAAAGTTCTGTGCTTCAGTTTCTTCCAGTTCAGGAAAGAGCCATATTTCTAGTGCATCAAGATAAACACCAGTTATAGTGGATTTTCCGAAAAAGAAAGGCCCACAAACTTTTCGCCGCGTTATGGCGCAAAAAATATTCAATTTAGGTTGGTCTCGTTGCAACTGCATCATCTCCTAGGGATTTTTCTGACCCCCAGATGCCCACATTATGTATGTTCAAATTTCACGTAGTTGAAATGTCGATTCATCACTGAGGATGACACGATCCAGAATACCTTCGTCGTGCAGCAACGTTTCAATTGCAAAGTTGCCACATAAACCGTGTTCTATAGCGTTTAAAGCTTGTAGCAACTGCGTCCGATAAGAACGTAGTTGTAAGCGTCTCCTCTACACAGACGTCACTGGAACTGCTAACTCACGACTAGTCTTCCGCACTGATTTCTTGGGGCTGCGTGTGAAAGACTAACTCGTTCAACACGTTCATTAGTCACTAGGTCGTTCCATACTTTTATCTTTGCGCAGCGGTATGCAAATAAAACTGTTCTAGTTGCTCTCTCATTTGATATTTTATTTATATTTTTTAAATGTTATAAATGCTACAAAGCCTTAAAACCGTTATATTCAGTTACAGACACGATGTATATTGCTTCCTTCTACGTGTATCTTGCGAGAAGACCGCACGGAGGTTACCAACAATCGTTCTTCCCACGAGCAATTCGCAGCTGGAATAGCAAAGGGGGAAGAAGACGGTGGTACACAAAGTACCCACGTCTACACACCCGTAGGTAACTTGTGGAGTATAGATTTAGATCTAGAAACTCCTTGGGAGTACATCATAGCTACATGGGTATTCAGGTAACTTGTACTTCTAAGATACAGTAAGAACAGAAAGCCGCACGGAATATATTTGGAAGTAGTTAAATATGGAGGTACACTCAAGAAGTTTAGAGTCTTACTTATTCTTCGAAAGTTCTCATGAAAGTATTAAATGCTTGACAGATAGGCCGTAACATAAGATGTCTCTCTTTATAAGAATGGGAAACGATACACTCTCATTAATTGCAAGTATTAGTCTTTCAAACAAAGCTAGCAAAGCATATTGACTAATACGAGAACTATGTTTAATTAGTCGTCCCTGAAAAACAAAAGTAATTAATTTTTTGTTCGTTTGCAGGTATTTGTGTACACCCTTTATTACTCAATTGAATCCCCATGCCGCATTGCCAGGGCACTTGTAGTATATAAGTTCGGACAAGAAAAGGCGAACAGACCAAAATAAATTATATTGTGTTATATTTTCGAGGTGATAGTTAAAACATTGCAGCTAACCATCGTAAGTACGGGCTTCTGACATCACTACACAGATATCTTGACTGAGGAAGAAAGAAATTTGTAAAGAGGGCGAACCCGTCCTGACACTGGAAGGAACAAATTCTAAAGGAAATTCACACTGTGAATCTTTGGGGAGAAATTCAGTGGGTAGGTGGAGGAAATGCAGAAGAGAAAAGTATGTTAAGTAGTGCATGTACCGGCAGGGTTACGGGAATCACGGGAATCAAATCAACAGTGAAAAGGAAGGCCTTCTTAGATCATCTGTCTTCTCCTGGAACATTCCTGAAAAACGTTTGAAACAGATGCCTCAACTCAAAACACACACACACACACACACACACACACACAAACATACGCGCGCGCGCGCAAAGTAAACCGTGCAGTAAAGGCATTCCACTTGCTTTTGATAATTATTTATGGAGAAACCAAGTTGGTGAAAGGCATTCAACTTTCATTCCATCTCTGATAGGGATCGTTATTTCACCGTTAGCATGTAATTTACTTATTACATTCCATCACCATATCCATAGAAGTAGAAATAAAGCGAACAGCCATACTACCGTATGGTGAACAAATTATGTGGGTCATATACTACTGACTGTTTTCCGCTACGGTCGCAGGTTCGAATCCTGCCTCGGGCATGGAAGTGTGTGATGTCCTTAGGTTAGTTAGGTTTAAGTAGTTCTAAGTTCTAGGGGACTGATGACCTTAGAAGTTAAGTCCCATAGTGCTCAGAGCCATTTGAACCATTTGAACCACTGACTGTTTTATTTCGTGAAACCATCTATATTCGTGACATGTGAAAGTAATTGTAATTATTTTTTGTATAAGAATACGTTATCTAAATGGAGGGGGACTTCGCATCAGCCCTTACAAGTGTCTTTATGTTCTGAATTGTTTAGCTGTAGTATTGCGAAACTAAGCAACCATTCAGCCATTACGGATAACCGGTTTCGGTAAACTATGTTACCATCATCAGATCTTCGTATGTTGGTAACATAGTTTACGGAAAACGGTTATCCGCAATATTGTGTTTTATTTCGATCTTGGCTGATAAGTAATTCTCCTCCTGAGAAAGTAAATACAGATCGCCCATTCATACCCAGTATGAGTAAACCACAAGGTCACAGATACGGAGGTGTTTTTTTTTTTTTTTAAAAAAGAAGTTTAGTGTGAGATAGCGTGCCGTGAACAGTCACAAGGCCTTTACTAGACTGTCTGAAATGTTCAGAGGTCTGTGATGCATATAGCTAAAAGCTGGAACGGTAGCATGATCTGATGGCACTAAGGTGCACCTAAACGAACACAGATAATCAAACTATAAAAATGAGAGGCTCTTCTTTACTTCCTCTGTCTTCGTTAGCTAGTATACTAAACATTATATACGCGGTGATTATAAATAAAATTTCGCAACCTGTGACGACCCCAGTTAAAACTCAGCGATCGTAGAACAATGAAACTATGTGGAGATATTTGTAGGGACTTGTGGAAACTGATAGAAACACGTTTTAATTTCGTCTTGTAAGGGTAGCATTACATATGTTAATTACATAACATTAAAATGTTTATGGTACAGGCTAAAAACGTTGCTCCGTGTGAGAACCATCTACATCCGCAACAGCCTGGAACCGGACTAGAGATTGCTCTAATGCTGCTCGAAATAACTCTGGTGGAATGTGCACATCAGTTCTTCATTAATATGCCATTTGGCGTCTCTCTGAAATCTATTTTAAGAAGTTCCTCCCGTCATCAGTTTAGGAGATGGAAAGTCTCGAAAACTAAGTGCGAACACGTATTAGTGATAGAATTAAGCTACATGAAGGCTAGCGCTATTTTAATTCTCATTAGTATTAACTTAAAATAATGTCGGCTTTGCGTATTAAATTTGTTTGAACGTAGCAATTATACTTGCGTCTACCATTGTTAGCACAGCACCGCCTGCTATGTGAGCAATTTGGAACGACAGAGAAATAATGTGTAAACTGTCTCATCTTAAAGGAGTTTTCGTGCTGATTCCAGATCTAGTCTTAGATTTGCCGATTTTGTAACATTTCCGAACTTTGGAGAATTTATAGTACTATGTATGTTTTTGTAATATTCATTCACCTGACGCGTTTGTTTGACTGCGTGAAACATGAACTTTTGTCCTGCCTCATTAGCTGAAAGTTTTCAAAACGGTCTTTTAAATGAATTTTAATATTACACAACAGCTTCCTTCGTTAATATGCGACACATATTTAGAATTCGCCTAATGAAATGGTCCCCCATGACATCTATAATCCTATTACAGTCTCCAGTTGTTGCAGATCCTCAGTTCATGGTAGCAAAATGTAGGTTAGAGAATTATGTTGGAGTCAACGTTCTAAATATGGAACTAATACAGAAGTCTTAAATGCAATTTCAGAAGAACTGTATGGTAACGAATTAGCGAACAAACAACAGTACCGTTCTGTTGTCATAAATATGCCTTACTTACGAGCAAAAATAGAATTCACTTGATATAAATTTACGTTATGTCAAAGAGTTTGTTGATACGTGTAGCGATTGACAGCGTTTCGATAATCAACTAGGAAGTTACATCAAAAAATGCACTGCTAGGATCACAAATGGTCTCTACAGCCTATACAAAAGTCTAACGGAAATGATCTAATAGCTGAGTGGGAATCCTTGGTAGAAAGGCGGAATAGATCATGAAATGAATGAATTTAGAGAACCTCTTTTCGAAGAATTCTGTGTGGCCATTATGCTGACATCTTTATATCGCGCAGGGGTCACGAGAATAGGATAAAAGAGAGATTAGGGCACAGATAAGGTATGCCCGATTGGAAAGGAGACCTTCTTTGTAGCGGTGCTATACGTAATCCTAATGGATGAATGTGTTTGCCGAGAGATGATGGTATTCACGGCTGTACAAAGGTAGTTAACGGCTTCGAAGCAATTTTCATTTGCGGAGAGTCGTTTCTGTAGTTCCTTGCATGCTGGATTCCTCCAGACCAACACAAAGAGCGATTATCCAGTTTCTCCACACAGAAGAGGAATATGCTTCACAAAGTTATCGGTGGTTGAAGAGCGATGTACGGAGAGCGATGTGTCGCACAGTGCACAATATTCTGTTGGTTTCAGCATTATGAGGCAGTACGCGTAACCATCAAGGGTATGCCAAGCTCTGGCCCGGCGCACGTTATCACCTTCCGTATAGAGCGGCACATATGGACGAATCGTCTGTTCCCCATCGTGATACCGCTGTTGCACTCTCGATAAGCAAAGAAACCGTGAATCACTTGATCACGAGAAGGTTCTTTATGACAAAGTTAGTTAGAGAACCAGTAGACGGCGGGAATGGATGGTTGCCCGACACATCTGTTGAAGAAACGAGAAGCAAGGAATGCATTTCATTGTTCAGATTGTGCCCTGTGACGGAATTTGTGTCACCACTTGGACCCTGCCTCCAAAAAGATTAGTATGGAGTGGCGGCACCCCGGCTCCCCTCGTCCATCAAGAGCCCACTCTACACCTAATGTCGGAAAAGTGCTGCTCAGTTTCTTTTTCGATAAAGGAGAACCTCTACTGAATGACTGGTTACCAAGCGGTACATATGTTGCAATACGGTGCTAAGGCTCAAACAGTCCATCAAAATAAGTTCTCGAATGAGACACTGCTTCTCCAGGACAATGTTAGGCCACATGTGATCAAGACAACCCTCGAGTTCCATAGAATATTTCGATGGAGATCCCGTAATATCATCCTTACAGGCCTGAGTCTTTCCACGATGCTCGCATATCATCGGCCCCTCAAAAGAATCTGTGAAAGGTCAGAGATTCACCTGAGTCAAGGAAATGGAAGACACCGTGATAATGGATTCGTCAGAAACCCAGGAGTTTCTATACTGAAGCCACCCCGTCCCTTTTCTGCGCTCTGGGATCTGTGTATCAATGACAATGGCAATACTGTTTCACATGAACAGTAATTATCATGTCGTTAATAAAATATCCTTACAGAAATCTGTAGTCTGCTTTTCATTTGCGCGCACTTAGTGCCTCAACAGCACGCAGACAATTCATAGAGACGTGTGTGATGAGTGGACGAGCACCGTTCTCTTGAAAAATGACAACATTATACTGTCGAATGAGGAGTAACACGTGAGGACCCAGGATGTCCACCACGTGACGCTGTGCGGTCGGAGTACTCCAGTCACTATCAGCTGTGACCAAAACCATACCCGATAGCTTCCGACACAATGATCCCAAGAGTATAGTCTCCGACCAGTGGTGCCGTTTGCCACAGAATGTTGCAGGGAGTCAGTTACTAGAACTCGGATGACAGACACATATGTCAAGTGGTTACCATGTGGTTGGTGCACAATACGGCTGTGCTCTCTCATGGTGGCCAGACGTTTTCGTACAGAACTTGACAACGAGTATGCAAACCCTCAAGTTTGCATGCAGGCCATTGGGCCACTCTCACATCTGAATGCTCAACAAATCTGGGTATTGCCCGATTTGACCAGCCGGCCAAATGGAGACCTACAAACATGACGCTTTCAAACTCTTTTAGGTGCTGATAACGCTGTCTTGTCCGCCTCCTTAGCTGAATGGTCATCATTCTGACTTCCATACAACGGGCCCGCGTTCCATTCTCGACCGAATCGGAGAATTTCTCCACTTGGGGACTGGTTGTTTTATAGTTCTCGTCATCATCTCATCATCACTGACACGCGAGACGCAAGTCGCCCGACGTCTCCTGGCCATTAATGCCATACGATCATTTCATTTCATTTCATTTCAACGCTGTCTTACACGAGTACGCAATTTCTCCGTGACCTTCACAGTGACTCAACTCTGACGCTGCTTACGCTCATTGTATGACGTACCAGGCCTGGTAACAAGACTAAACACAAACAAACTTAATGCATTCTGCCGGCCGTTCTACCTATCACAAAGGACTGCAGCTCTACATATTTGCCTGCCGATAGTGTATCCGTGTAGGAAGTTACATTGACATCCCATCACATGTCTTCTGGGTGCTTCGCCTTTCGTCAGACGGTGTATATCACGCGAAATGGTAGCCGAAATTCGTCTGCCCCTCCAAGACACTCACTTCGACGCGTGAAGTGGACTAGTTTAGCCTGTCCGTCTGCCTCACGCGAGATCCAATCCTCCGAATGGGGAGTCGGGCCGCCGGTTTATTTCGTCCCGCGCGCCGCAGCGTCGGGGATTCCCGGTAGAGCGCCACGACGTGCCGGCCAGGGTCCGCAGCAAATCAACTTAGCGGCGCGATGGATGCCCGCCGCCGCGCTGCCTGACGGGAAGGGACTCCCCCCGGGGACTTCCCCGACCGGGACAGGGCGCGCCGAGAGGCGACAGCGGACGCGGCTAGGGACGCGCTGCGCTGCACTGCCGCGTTTTATCTGCGTCGCGACGCCGGCCACGGCACGGCGCCCGCCTCCTTATTGTTTATGGCGGACAGTCTCCGCTTATCTGCGGCCTGTCTCGTCGTAACAGAGCCGCTTCCGCCAACTACCCCTCGACGGCTGCTACCGGCACTCGCCCCTCCCTCCTGCAGCGGCTCTGGGGAGAGAGGGGCCTGCGAGCAGTGGACAATGTGCGCAATCGGAAACCCTCAGAGCAATCTCCTTAGATTTCACGACGACGCGCACTCCTGCCTGACCACCGACAGCGAGGAAACCTATTTGCGAGAGCAGATATGCTCTGGGAGAATGGAACCTTTTACGGCTGCTCTGTAAACATTCGATTGGTCCGTGCGCATGCTGCCCAACAGCCGTATCCGTGGAGTGGATCGCTTCTCGTTTACATTCTGATGTGACTGCAGATTCGTATTAGAAAACATCGCATCTAGCACGGTTTTCTTTCCGAATCCGACAACAAGTAAGAAACAAATCCAAATTGTGTCTCGGGCAAGTGCTGTGTAACGCGCGTGATTTATTTGTTTGTACAGATGACCACTATAGAAACTAACAGTGCGAGGTGCGAAGTCCAGAAAGTGAGAAATTACGAGCCGAGCACACTAGTTAAGAGTCTTGTATACAATTTCACTCTGTGTGTGGCATCTCAACTGCTCGTTACTACACAGTTGTTACCAGTTACTGGACTGAAGGCTGTGTGTAGTGTTAAACTACAAGGAATACTTGCTTTACAAATTGCTGCTAGCGACGTATTGACAAAAGATGTTCACAGTAATATGTATGAGATTCTCAAAAATGTTTCCAAATAAAATGCATGGTGGCCAAATGGTCTCAGAGTAGTGTCGGTGCTGGATCGCTGTAAACCGTCACGTGGTAAAAAACAGTGTAAAAGAGCACTCATCACACGATTTCGCGTGTTTCTATCAGTTAGATATCAATAGTGTGCACTTCTTTCTACACTGAAGGCATCCGTTTTTGTCCATCTGACTGGTAGAAGGTTTCCAGGTAATCGCGCCGCCATAAGTGTTCTTTTCACGTTAGCTCTGTATTGTCTAGATGTACAGGCATATTAAGCTCAGCGCTAATTTTGGATTTCTTCATTAGGGACTACACCGTTAAGTAACTCCCTATGGGAAGCAGTAATTTTTTTATACTACTGATACGTCGCGCGGCCGGTGCCACTACCCCTTTCTCGCAGTGTCATCTTTGCCAACGATTTTGCTTTGGCCGGCCGCGAGTTGGTTGTTATCCGCGGGTTCGGCTATTTAAGTCTGCAGTGTCAAGGCAGCACCAGCTCTCTGTGTGGTCTGTCGGTTGCGGTTACAACACTGTCGGGAAATTGGCGCATGTTCACTGCGCGTGGTATTACTGGAGTGCTGCGGCCGGAGACGGCGGAAAGGGTTTGGGTTCCGGCACGGGGAGTGGTGTTTTGGCCTTTCTCGCCACGCAGTGCATGTTGAGAAGAACAGCTTGCCGGAGCGTCGCCTGGCATTAACCGTTCCCCTGGGCATAGGGTGAGTGTTCTATTTAACAGGTGCAATTGTGTGCTTATATATGTTTGTTACTGGTTAATTAATGTTGTCTTCAGTGACTAGTCTGATATGTCAAAGTTGTGTCACACGTGACGTGATAACGTGGCTTGGGCTTTCCATCTTAGTTTCCTACCACTTGATGACGGATCTGCAGCTAGACGTAAGGAAGCACGGTGAGCTACTTATTATTGAGTGATGGTACATCTAAAATTGTGGTATTTTTTGTGATTAAGGACCAAAATTTGCACCTTCATTAACGAGTAACGAAACACTATTTCATGGAAGTGTAGTTCTGGTGGGCTCTTGCCCGTTTAAGGTAGTACTCAGCTGTGGCTATTGCGTTTCCATCTTATTAAAGCGTGAATTGCAATATTTAAATGAATTTTTAAGGGTTGAATTTAAAGAAAAAAATAGACGAGCCTTCCTTTCTCAATGTTACGTTCTGTTCTTTTACGTAATTTGAATGTGCAATCGCAAATTTGCTGTTGTAGTTGATTTATGTTTCAGCTGGGTGGAACGCAGTGCATTTCCTCCGGTATGGTGGGACGTGACACTTGAGCTTGACGACTTGCCCGCTGCCAGTGGAACTGTGTTCGAGCTCCATGTTCCTGGCCTTCTGTCTCGATCTCGTTCTTAAGATGAGTATTGCTGTTCTCTTTGTGCCTGGCTCTGTCTGGTCGTGAAGCTTTGTAGCTCGTTCCTCCGCCGCCTTGGCGGATGCACCTTTCGTTCGAAATATGAATTTGATTCTGTAAAACTCGGTCACTCTGCAATTAGTGCCCGATCAGACTGCTGGAGACTGCGCCTTATTAATTCTGTATTCGCGTATCAGCCATTTGTATCATATTTGTACCTTGTATACAGACCGTGAAGTTTAATTTTATAAAGGAGGGCTTCATGTGCATATGTCCTCAGGGAATGTTTAGATACCGAGGCGCTGTTTTTTTATTAATTGTTTGTTATTTAATTAACGCCTACCTGTACTGGCATCAAGTTCAAAATGGTTCAAATGGCTCTGAGCACTATGGGACTCAACTGCTGTGGTCATAAGTCCCCTAGAACTTAGAACTACTTAAACCTAACTAACCTAAGGATATCACACACATCCATGCCCGAGGCAGGATTCGAACCTGCGACCGTAGCAGTCGCACGGTCCCGGACTGCGCGCCTAGAACCGCGAGACCACCGCGGCCGGCTGGCATCAAGTGGATTATTCCTTAGTCAGAAGTTCGTGTGCCCGGTGTCTTCATTGCCGAGCGTTCAAGTTTTAGAAGTTGCCTTATTGTTACTTGTGTGCATTATGTTATGTGTGAATGTTATACTTTGGTATGAACTTATATTGCAAAAGAGGAGTCATTGTACAGGATAGTCTTGCGGGTTCAGAGTTTGGCAAGTTTTGTTGTATTAAGTATTTACATCAACAAAAATTTTCTTAATTTTTTATGCACTTGTTACGCAGATTTCAACAAAAAAATGGCTCTGAGCACTATGGGAATAACATCTATGGTCATCAGTCCCCTAGAACTTAGAACTACTTAAACCTAACTAAGGACAGCACACAACACCCAGTCATCACGAGGCAGAGAAAATCCCTGACCCCGCCGGGAATCGAACCCGGGAACCCGGACGTGGGAAGCGAGAACGCTACCTCACGACCACGAGCTGCGGACAAAAAGGAAGAACCCTGAAACCGACTGTCTGGTGAGATATACAATAACTACATGGATTAAAAGTTTAACATAGCGATTAGCAAAAAACTTTCGATGATTTAATTTGTTTCAGAGATTCATTCGCGATAGACTAGCCACAAAATACCCAATACATAAATAATGCCTAATCCTGTGCTCTTGCAACGCCAAGCCCTAGAGCAATGCAACCAAAGGCAATAGCATAGATTACATTTGTTTGCAAAACCGTCTATAAACTCCCGTAGTATTATTATTATTGCGCTATAGAAGCCTTACTCTCGAATTCGTTTTTAGCGTTCCGTAAGTCGATCAGTAAGAACGGAACTCTTATACAGGGTGTTACAATTTATGTTACACACTTCCAAAGGGGACTGAATCAATGAAGTTTTATATAGGAACCCGTGTCCCGAAATGTCATCCAGAGCGTCAAAGTTTTAGGCGGCGACGCCTGTAGATGTATGAGTATGCAGGGTGATTCCGTGATGGTGTTACATATTTTCAGGGATGATGGAGGCGGATAAATACATCAATTTGAGGTAAGGGTCGGTGGTTCGAAAACGAAAGAGTCAACAGTTACAAAAAAAATGTGGTTCAAATGGCTCTAAGCACTATGGAACTTAACATCTGAGGTTATTAGTCCCCTAAACTTAGAACTACTTAAACCTAACTAACCTAAGGACATCGCACACATCTACATCTACATCCATACTCCGCAAGTCACCTGACGGTGTGTGGCGGAGAGTACCTTGAGTACCTCTATCGGTTCTCCCTTCTATTCCAGTCTCGTATTCTTCGTGGAAAGAAGGATTGTCGGTATGTCTCTGTGTGGGCTCTAATCTTTCTGATTTTCTCCTCATGGTCTCTTCGCGAGATATACGTAGGAGGGAGCAATATACTGCTTGACTCCTCGGTGAAGGTATGTTCTCGAAACTTCGACAAAAGCCCGTACCGAGCTACTGAGCGTCTCTCCTGCAGAGTCTTCCACTGGAGTTTATCTATCATCTCCGTAACGCTTTCGCCCGAGGCAGTATTCTAACCTGCAACAGTTACAAGCGAAAATCATTCTGATGCCTCTGACAGTAGAATACATGTACCGGTACCGTTGCTGCTAAGAATTTAGGGTATGCAACTTTCATAGGTGGTAGTGTGGAGCAACAGAAGAAAAAATGCCTAGTAGACATTTGCTTTAAAATCCATACTTCGCTTACACGATAAGGCAGTCAGGTCTAAAGGCAATAAATTCAACTAAACAACTAGAATTACGGTTAGGAACAACTTAAATAGGAAAGAACACACAGAAAATGTTGAAGGGAAGACGAACAGAAGACAGCGTTTTATTGGCAGAGCACTTACAAGATGCAACAGATCTACTAAAGAGACTGACTACACTACGCTAGCCCGTCCCTTTTTGGATTGCAGCTACTCGGTGTGGGATTCATACCAGGTAGGATCAACGATGTATATCGAGAAAGTTCAAAGAAGGACATTGCGATATTTTTTTGTTTTTTTGTTTTTTGTTTTTTCGAGAAATATAGAAGAAAGTGTCACGTACCTGATACAGGATTTGTGGTGGAAATCATGAAAACAAAAGGGTTTCTCGTTCTTCACGAAATTTCAATCATCAGCTTTCACCTTCGAAAGATAAAATATTTTGTTGACTCCGACCTATGCAGCGAGAAACGATCACCAAAATAAAGTAGGGGAAACCAGAGCTCGCACAGAAAGATGTGGGTGTTTGTTTCTTCCGCGCGCTTTTTGATGGTGGAATAATAGTGAATTGATGTGAAGGTGGTTCGATGAACTGTCTGCCAGGCCCTTAAATGTGATTCGCAGAGTAGCCATGTAGATGTAGATGTTGATGTCGATGTCGATGTAGCGACATGCGTCGAGTAATTTTAATCGGACTACACAGTAAAGTAGGTGGTGAGCAAACTGCCAGAACAACGCTCTGCGAGTATTTCCATACTGCGCTCGTGTGAGGTGACTGACGCCGTGCTCCGCTCTGCGGCGCCTTGACTTGATGTCGGAGGCTGTGGAAGCCAGCCAGTGCCCGCCGCCGCGTCGCGGGAGGCCACGCCTGTCTGCCGCCTGAGCGGCTTTGTCACACCACGCCGGGCCAGCCGCCTGCCTACCTGCCTGCCTGCCAAGTTTAAAAGTTCCGGCCGCCCACCGACCAATTCCATTAGCGGGAGACGTGGCGCGGCGTTCCCTGGCGGTCCCAACAACAAGTGTTTACTCGCATGAAGTAACTTTCCCAGCAGACCTACTTCCTTTCCACTTTGCGAGTATTTGCTTGCGTATGCTTCGCGGAATTTACCTCACGAGGTGACCTAGTTACGTGCGCTCCGCCTGATATCGATTGCTCCTGTACTTCCCGCTGCGATAGATTGCTCGAAAATGGCAAAGTAAAAAATTCAAGAAATAAATCCAGGTTACAGTTAGCGATATATTGCTGGTCCATCTAAGACAGCGAGAAACTGGGAATCCTAACCGACTCCGAAGGAATAAAATAATGTCTCATCAGTCAGAAATTCTACAAGTTTTCAGCTTATCTAGATTCAGTATTCATGGCAGGCAGTATTGTAAAGAAGATTTTGGATGTCCAAATAAAGATAATTATTTTCTTTGGAAATCTTGTGTAATGAAGATATCTGTATGGTGCAAAAAGGGGCAATTGACTCTAAATAATGAAAAGTGTGAAGTCATCCACATGAGCACTAAAACGAATTCGCTAAATTGCACACAAATTTAAAGACTGTAAACTCAACTAAATACTTAGGATTACAATTACGAATAACTTAAAATGTAATTGTCAAATACATAACGTTGTCGAGAAAATAAACCAGAGACTACGATTTATTGGCAGAACACTTAGGAAATGTAACAGGCCTACTAAAGATACTGCTGACACTACGCTTTTTCCCCTTCTTCCGGAGAGTTGCTGTGCAGTGTGTGATCCGCATTAGACAGGATGACGTAGGACATCAAAAGAGTTCAAACAAGGACAGCTTGTTTTGTATTATCGCGAAAGAGGGGTCAGAGTGCAACGGATATGACACTCGAACTGGAATGTCGGTAATTAAAACAAAGGCGTTTTTTGTTGCAGCAGGACCTTCTCATGAAATTTCAATCACCAAAATTCTCCTCAGAGTGTCAAAATATTTTGTTGGTCCCAACTACATAGGGAGAAATGACTGTCATAATAAAATAAGAGAAAACAGAACACGCACGGAAAGATGTAAGTGTTCATTTTTACCGTGCGCTCTTCGAGAGTGCAACGGTAGATAAGTAGCTTCAAGCTGCCTCGATGAACACTCTGTCCGGAAGTTAATTGCGAATTGCTGAGTAATCATGTAGATGTAAATATAGATGTAGATGTTAGACTTAGCTAGTACCACAAAGAGAAGCATAAAGCGGGTTAGTAATATTTTCGGTAACTCCAGTGTACGGATTAAGTTTTTAAGACTTGCTTACGTTTTGTTAGTGTATACCCTGTCTCGCCCCATATGCCCGAAGTTTCTCCTTTTTGAGCAGACTATTGACACACAGCACTGTCTTTATATACGTAGGCATGCTGGAAATAAATGCCTCGGAATTTTAATGTGAAAACTCGTAAAGCTTTTTAAACAAAGCACTCGTTTTTAACGTTGTACATATTTATTCTTCATGTTTACATATTTGTAGCCCCCTTGGATAGTGATGAAGCGGCGCACGCACAGGTGAGGTTGTAGCTCCGTCAAGAAAACATTCTAGGGAGACAATGTTGGCAAGTAACTTTGTAAAGATGAAGCATAGAGATAAAAAATGTCTATAACGTTTGGTTAGTTTAAAAAAGCTTTAAGAGTTTTCACACAAGATATTCGGAGATATTGCGTTTTCAGCAGGCCCTCGCACATATGAGCTTCACATTATTTCCCAGTGCCCACGTGGAAACAGATGTGAAAGGAACGCCAAGCTGAGTTTGCAAATTCAAGAAAATTTTGCACTACTTAGTGACACATTTCACTCTCATGTCACAGGACATCGGACTTATTTTAAAGTGGCTTAATATAGTTGTTTGAAAATTCCGAGACATAACGTATATCAAAATGCTCGATTCGTCGCGTTATTTGATTTATTTATTTCTGTCAGCAGCATTTCATGACTCAAAACGAATCCCGTTAGGAGGGTTCAAAAAATGGCTCTGAGCGCTATGGGACTCAACTTCTGAGGTCATCAGTCCCCTAGAACTTAGAACTACTTGAACCTAACTAACCTAAGGACATCACACACATCCATGCCCGAGGCAGGATTCGAATCTCCGGCCGTAGCGGTCTCGCGGTTCCAGACTGTAGCGCCTAGAACCGCACGGCCACTCCGGCCGGCTGTTAGGAGAGTTTGGCTGTCTCTCTAATACAGATTCAGGATCTTCTTCGGATGAAAAGGGGTTTGCAGATACCGACCGGATTGTAACAAACATTGCATAACTTTTTTAACCATCGAGAAGAAGGGAATAAGATGCTTATCATTCTCATCATCAACACGTTTCATTCTAATTAAAGAATATCGGTTCTATTATTGAACTGATTGTAAATTCCCGTTTTCAACAGTAACAGGTTTATGAACAACAATTCATGTTACCTGTGTTTCAGCAGCGTCTGCCGGCTTCGGTAACGCCATGGATATAACACTTTGACAGTACGTAACGTCACACATAAATTTTCTGTTAGGAGAATCCACGTGAGAAAGACTGCGGCGAAAATTGTTTCTCGAGTCTTCAAGGTGACCGGAAGCGACATCACATAGAAGTCGGCAGTGAACTGGAATACCTGCTTCAAGATGACCTAAAATTACTTTCGAAGGCTGTCACTGGTGACGAATGTTGAGTTTATGGCTACAACTTTGAATCAAAGCAGCAATCATTTGGTGGAAGTGTCATTCTCCACCTGATCTGCGGTTTTTCAACGGCCAAATCAGAACAGATATTGGTTTCCGGACTTAATTATGGGAACTTTTCTTCTAGTTTGGACCATTATTAGCTCCTGTAGGAACATGACCCTTTAAAACATAATATCTCACCTGGTCAGATGGTCAATAAAGAGTCTATAGCGATGTTCTAAGACGTTTCCAGTGCACGCCCTACATTATTTAGCAACTATGGACTAAGAACAAGGTGAGAGCTGTTCCTTACAGTTACTCTCAATACTCCCTGTATCCTCTTACTCCTCCGTATAATAAAAATCTAGTTGAAGAGTGAAGCATTGACACTAAGGAGGACACTCGAGCAGAGCTGCAAGAGGTGCTAAACACTCCAGCAGAGACATACTTCCAGAACACATTTCAAAAATGGCATAAACGCTTCGGTGGGTTTATATCCTCCCAAGGTGACTACCTCGAATGTGCTGGTACAGAATATGATCCAAGAAAAACTCAGTAATGTTAACATATTTCGGAATTTTTTGGATACCACATCCTATTAGGAGCTTCCACGTTCTTGAGACTTCGTATACACGATCCTGTAAGGCTCTGGAGGGGCATGTTATCAACATATCGATTCCTCGTGTACTATAGTATATGACAGAATTTATACGAAATGCAGGATGTCTATAAACTGGTATCCACAAATGAATGGATGTGTCCCTGAGACCAAAACGTTTTAACAAGTCAGTACGAACATGATCCAAATATCCTTCGTTAGCGAGTTACAATAGAAATTCCCTGTACTGACCCCTGATTGTGTAACGCACTTCGGACATACATTTACTTACACTCTTATTTACAAATGGTCTTGGCATTTGTGTTTAGACTGTCTGATAGTCTTTTGTTCAACATTAACGTGATTAATGCAATCATTCATTATCATCTTATGATCCCCATTTCTTCCCACAATCTCTTACTGGACAAAAGTAGGCAGATACGGTTTCTGAGAAATGATAATGGACGTCTGGACATTATCTACAGAATGAGTTTTATGCACGATAGTGCTCCCCACACATTAAACGCCCAGCAGTATCTCGATAACCAGTTTCCACATTTATGGATTGGTGGAAGGGGAATAGATTGCACGAACTGCTTGGTCACCCGTTTTAAACCAATGGATTTTTATACCTTGGGATGCTTAAAATACTTGATATATTCAATTCCTGTTCCCAATGTCAATTTTGTGAGGGACCGTATACCAAACCGCTCTCGTCAAATACGACGTACTCCAGGAATTTGCAGCAGAGTACGGAAAAGCTTGGAACGCAGGCTCAGGACATTCAACGAAGCACAAAGAGGTCTCTTCGAGCAATTTTTATAAATATTCAGCGTTACAAGTATCCCATGTAACACTACCAATAAATCCACGTAACTACCAAACTAAGGATTTTTCGAAGCCAGGTACATATGGACTTTTTTGTAATAAGGAAGAGGTGGTGCAAATTTCCCACGGTACACAAAACCGGCCAGAACACTGAAGCGGAAGCAACGAAAAAAGTATCCCACATTTAAAAGAATTCTAAATCTCCAATAGTGGGAAGTTTTACAGAATCCCGAAATTAAGCGCGCTCTTCAATGCGAGATACTTCCAAGAGTTTCAACAAAGAAACTCAGTCTACAAAACTGGTAGAAACCCAAAGAGATTTTGGTCATATGTTAAGTACACTAGCGGTAAGACGCTGTAAATACCTTGTTTGCATGATAGCAATGGCAGTGTTACGTATGACAGTGCCACTAAAGAAGAGTTACTAAAAACTGCCCTTGTAGTAGCGAAGCCACTTAAATAAAGGCAAAGTCTCCCGTCCAGATTGCATACTAGTCAGCTTCCTTTCAGCGTATGCTAATACAATAGCTCCATACTTACAAGGGAACCTCCTCATCGCACCCCCCTCAGATTTAGTTATAAGTTGGCACAGTGGGTAGGCCTTGAAAAACTGAATACAGATCAATCGAGAAAACAGGAAGAAGTTGTGTGGAACTATGAAAAAAATAAGCAAAATAATCAAACTGAGTAGTCCATGCGCAAGATAGGCAACATCAAGGTGTGTGTGAGTTCAGGAGCGCCGTAGTCCCGTGGTTGGCGTCAGTGGCTGCGGAACGAGAGGTCTTTGGTTTATGTCTTCCCTCGAGTGAAAAGTTTAATTTTTTATTTTCAGACAACTATCAAAGTTCAGGCACTCACACACAATCAACTTCGCTCTCCAAAATTCCAGGACATGTTCAGATTTGCTTGGACATATGCAGGATTTGACGGTCTACACACGGAAAAATTTGAAAAAGTTAAAAACATATGTTTTAACAGAGCACAGGGAAAACTGTGCGACTGTGAAACTGTTGCATTCATTTGTTGCAGTTTATGTGACAAACTCTTATGTTTTCATCACTTTTTTGGGAGTGATTATCACATCCACAAGAAAACCTAAATCGGGCAAGGTAGAAGAATCTTTTTACCCATTCGCCAAGTGTACAAGTTAGGTGGGTCGACAACATATGCACGCACATGCCGTCACCAGTGTCGTATAGAATATATCAGACGTGTTTTCCTGTGGAGGAATCGGTTGATCTATGACCTTGCGATCAAATGTTTTCGGTTCCCATTGGAAAGGCACGTCCTTTCGTCTACTAATCGCACGGTTTTGCGGTGCGGTCGCAAAACACAGACACTAAACGTATTACAGTGAACAGAGACGTCAATGAACGAACGGACAGATCGTAACTGCGAAAATAAAGAAATTAAACTTTTCACTCGAGGGAAAACTTGAACCAAGGACCTCTCGTTCCACAGCTGCTCACACTAACCACGGGACCACGGCCCTCCTGATCTCACACTGTCCTTGTGTTGCGTATCTTGCACATAGACTACTCAGTTTGTATATTTTGCTTATTTTTTTCATAGTTCCACACAACTTCTTCCTGTTTTCTTGATTGATCGGTGTTCAGTTTTTCAAGGCCTATCCACTGTGCCAACTTATAACTAAATCTGAGGGGGGTGCGATGGGGAGGTTCCCTTGTTAGCAATCATACATCACCGCTCGCTAGTCGAAAGACCCGTACCTACAGACTGGAAGTGGCATAGGTCACAACAATACTCATGAAAGGAAATAGGAGTAATCCACTGAATTACAGACCCATATCACTAACGTCGATTTGCAGTAGGACATCGGAACATGTACTGTTTGAACATTATGAATTGCCTCGAAGAAAACGATTTATTAACAAATAAACAACACTTATTCAGAAGATATCGTTTTTGTGAAACACAAATAGCTCTTTATTCTCATAAAGTAATGAATACTATCGACAGGGGATGTCAAATTGATTCCATGTTTTTAGATTTCCAGAATTCCTCACAAGGGACCTAATCAAACTGCCTGACTACGGATTATCGTCTCAGTAGTGCGGCTAGGTTCGTTACTTCCAGTCATAAAGATCTAAATTCATAGTAATAGTCGGAATTAATGTCTGGCTTTCCCCAAAGCAGTGCTACAGGCCCCCTCCTGTTCATGATCTACATCAACGATTTAGGAAACAATCTGAGATTGTTCGCAGAGTATGCTGTCATTTACCGTCTTGTAAAGTCATCAGACGATCAAAACGATATGTAAAACTATACCTGCATGATGCGAAGAGTGGCAACTTACTCTAAATAATGAAACGTGTGAAGTCATGAATATGAGTCCTAAAAAGAACAGGGTAAATTTCTGTTACACGATCGATAAAACACACCACATAGCACGCCTCTTGGTGATTCAAATTGTGGTGTTAACAATGACGCTGTTTGTAGTGGATTTGTTGTTGTTGATTTGGGCATCGTATCTTCTTTGATAAAGGAAGTGGCGAAATGTAAACAACGTGACGGTGTAGGCTGTCAGGAAATAACTGAACAAGAAAGTAGCAGGAAGGGTTTAGCGTCAAAATTAGTTGTTCTATGTCGATCCTGCAATAAATCTACCTCGAAAATGACTTCGAACATTGTGCATAATTTGTATGATGTGAATCTGAAATTAGTGTATGCAGTGCGTGCAATAGGAAAAGGAAAAAAGGCTGCTCAAACGTTTTGTGGTTTGATGGACCTTCCTCCTCCTCCCAGTAGGTTCAGCAAGTACATAAAAATACTTCTACGTGCCTTGACGGTTGTGTGTAAAGCATCTATGAAACGTGCACTAGAAAAAAATGTGAACATTAGTGGAACAAGGGACATTGCTGTTGCACTTGATGGGACATGACAACATCGAGGACACCGTTCCTTGAATGGTGTTGTAAGTGCTGCTTCTCTGGAGAATGGAAAAGTTGTTGATGTTGAGTGCTTATCTGTGTACTGCCACACCTGCCCTGATAACACTGAAGGACATATTGAGCATTAGTGTTCTAAGAAATATGATGATTGCAGTGGAGGTATGGAGTGTGATGGAGCACTAAAATTATTTCACAAGTCGGTGCTCGTCTATAACGTTAGATATACGAAGTACCTAGGCCATGGGAACTCCAAAGCTTTCATCAAAATTAATGGGTTCAGTGTTTATGGTGGTATCTTGGTAACAAAACTCGATTTTGGTTTGTTTGAAAAAAGAGGCCAAACAGCGAGGTCATCGGTCTCATCGGATTAGGGAAGGAAGTCGGCCGTGACCTTTTAAAGGAACCATCCCAGCATTTGCCTGGAGCGATTTAGGGAAATCACGGAAAACCTAAATCAGGATGGCCGGACGCGGGATTGAACCGTCGTCCTCCCGAATGCGAGTCCAGTGTGCTAACCACTGCGCCACCTCGCTCGCTGCAACAAAACTGGAGTGCTGTGGACGTGTGCAAAAGAGGATGGGTGCTAGATTGAGGAAGCTACGAAGAGAAATGAAAGGAAAGTTGTTATCTGATGGAAAATCTCTGTCTGGCCGAGGCAGATTGACAGAAACTGAAATAGACCTTCTTCAGAGTTATTGTGAACTGGCGAATTACACCTCTTAATGATGTCACAGCAATGAGAAAAGCTATATGGGCCACCTACTTTCATAAGTTGTCCAGGGATGGCCACCCTGTTCACGGACTTTGCCCTACAGGAGCAGATTCTTGGTGTGGTTACCGAAAAGCAAAAGAAAGTGGTCAAATATACCATCATAAGCATTCTCTTCCTGAGCCTGTTATGAGTGAAATAAAACCAATTGTTAGAGACTTGAGTGATTCTGTTTTGCTTAGTAAATGTCTTCATGGGGGCACTCAGAATACAAATGAAAGTTTCAACGACTACATATGGGAAAGATTACCCAAGAATGTTTTTTTAGGACTAAATACGTTAAAAGTTGGTGTACTAGACGCAGTGATATGTTTCAGTGATGGAGTGACAGGAAGGTTGGAAGTGCTGAGAAATTGAAGTATAAAATGTGGCTCTAATATGGGAGATCAGTTGCTCGCGTGTGACATATAACGGGTGCATGACGCTGAAAGATTTACCAAAGAAGCAAGGAGTGCTAAAAGGAAATCCAAGAGGAAGCTTGAAGATGAAGAAATGCTGCAGGATGAAGACTACGCTTCAGGAATGTTCTGAGGCACATCTTAACTGGACTCATATCTTCATACGCAATTTCCCGCAAAAATTCAGGTACAAATATTTCCTAAAGTTTATAAAGCATTGCTCTACTCTTTTCTGTAACCTGCAATAGTCCATACTTATGTAGTAGACATAAGCTGTAATGCAGAATCAACTAAATTATAGAAAAAATAACATTTAAAAAATTATAAAAGTTAAAATGTAAGATGTGATATTTTTTTGTCCCTGTAATACACATAATAGGTGGAATTAAATAGGCTTAGTACCTCAGCCATCATGTCATGGATATCTGGTAAAAATTTTGGTTTCTCTCATGTGTATAACATTGGATTAAATGGTACCTCAATTTGACGAAGCATTTTGGAAGAAACATTGCATCAGTTTCCTTGCAATTTTTAATAACCCTAAGCAGGTTCAAAAATATTCAAAATACTTCTAATTTGCTTAGAAAGCGTGCTGCATTACTTGTTATCAACAAAAAATCTGTAAAACATATACATTATAAACAGTGCCTGAAAGAAGTAGGTGTTTATTATTAAATAATATTGAGCCTGGAGAGTAGCATGTATCCTTAATTGTGGACTGCAGAGTAATCATCTAGATGTAGCAACACATTCCTGCACTTATGAATGCCAGTTTAAAAACATGTTGTATATGACTGAATGGCGACATCCACGGGAAGACAAAATATCTGCGAGTGCTATGCCGTATTCATTGCAGTCAATAACCAGCTTGGTAAACAGAAGAAAACAGCAGTCGCAAGTGTTGCGTGGTGGGAGGGGTGAGGGGGGGGGGGGGGGTTCGCGGCGGCAGCCACTTTGCGGAGCGCCGCGGCGCGCCTCGCCACGCCATCCGGCAACCAGGCAGCGACTTTAAAAGTTTCGGAAGCAATTCCATTAGCAGCGCCGGCCTGACAGGCGGCGTCGCGACGCGCCGCGCCACGGAGTCGCGCTCTCTGCCGCGTGAGGCGGCCCGCGCCCGCAGGGCTGCCAACTGCTGCTCTGCTGTGCCAACACGGCAACACCTGTTCTGTTTGTGGTGCGCAGATTAGGAGATATGACACCAAAATACACTTACGAGGGATGGAACAGCAGACATCTCCGTGCTAGCATCGAACGAGCCCTTTTACGGTGGCGTCGCTTCGTGGCGCAAACTACACTACTGGCCATTAAAATTGCTACACCACGAAGATGATGTGCTACAGACGCGAAATTTAACCGACAGGAAGAAGATGCTGTGATATTCAAATGATTAACTTTACAGAGCATTCACACGAGGTTGGCGCCGGTGGTGACACCTACAACGTGCCCACATGAGGAAAGTTTCCAACCTATTTCTCATACACAAACAGCAGTTGACCGGCGTTGCCTGGTGAAACGTTGTTGTGATGCCTCGTGTAAGGAGGAGAAATGCGTACCATCACGTTTCCGACTTTGATAAAGGTCGGATTGTAGCCTATCGCGATTGCGGTTTATCGAATCGCGACATTGCTCCTCACGTTCGTCGAGATCCAATGACTGTTAGCAGAATAAGGAATCGATGGGTTCAAGAGCGTAATACGGAACGCCGTGCTGGATCCCAACAGCCTCGTTTCACTAGCACTCGAGATGACAGGCATCTTATCCGCATGGCTGTAGCGGATCGTGCAGCCACAGTAGATAGGAAATGTATGTTCTACCCCAATTACCGAAATCAGCTATTTAAAGCCATTTTTATGCTATTTTTAGACCATTTTACATCGAAATCAGCTATTGTTCATATTTTTACAATGATACAACCACAAAATTAGGGAAATGCATAAAGTGTCTCTTTTAGATAGTACTATATACATATATACAACATTTATAATGGTGTTGAATAATAAAAATATGTACATATATACAATTATAGATGGTGTTGGTTAATCTAAATATTTACTTATATACAATGAATGATGATGAAACAATAATACACAATATATTTACATATATAAAACATAGACAACAAATAGTGGACAACAAATACTTACATTTTTTCTATAATAAATGGACAACATATCAAAGAAGTGTACTAAATGTGATACGGTAAAAGATATATCTGAATATGGACTTAAATTAGGTAAACCAAGATCTATATGTAAGAAATGTATTAATCAAGATAGAAAAAATAGATATCATCCAAAGAAAACCAGTAACATTCAAAATGAAACAGTACAAAAATGTACTAAATGTGAGATGATAAAAGATATATCAGAATATGGAATGAAATTAGGTAAACCAAGATCTATATGTAAGAAATGTATTAATCAAGATAGAAAAAATAGGTATCATCCAAAGGAAACCAGTAACATTCAGAATAATGTAAAAAATGATGATAGTAGGCTAGTTCAACAATTCGAAAAAGCAGTTCAAATTGATATACCTGATAATATACATTATCCATCTGAATATTATGCACCTGAATATTGTCAAAATTGTTCACAATGGAGTATTGATGGTACAAGATGTTATATTTGTAATCCAGATAAAGTAAGTGCTCATAACAACAAAATATATAGATTTAAATATTTTAATAAACATTTAATGAACTTACGTGTAACTATAGAAAATGGTGCAATAGTGGACATGTTTACTGGTAATGAAAAGGATCGTATTATAGAATTATTTGAGATGTTTAATCACTTTTACAAAGGTAAATCATTACCATACAAATATATAATTGCAAAAATAGCCGAACTATTAAATATTAAACATAAAATAAAAATACAAAACACAAAACGTAATATTAGTATATGGGAACAATTTTTAAACGAGAAAAAGAAACAAGAAGATGAAGATGAAGATATTGATATATGGGATTAAAAGTTCTCTGTCAGTATTCTGTGTTGTGCATCATAAGTGAGATTTTTCTTTCCATACATGACTATGTAGGCTAGTGTATTATCAGGTATTTTATCCTTAAAAGTAGCACATAACTTCATAGTTGTTTTTTGTGTAACAACTGTATTTTTTCTATGTGCCATATTAATTACATAAATAGGATAATTTGTTATATAATTATATGGATTAATATCAACATTTCCATCTCCATTTTGTTTTAGCCTTTTAAAATCACGAAATGAATCATAAGCTTTCAAATAATCGTATGGTGGATCTAAATTCCACATTTCTTGAGGAAATAATTCATTTCTTCCATTTTTCAGATATAGGTTTTGTAACATAACATGATCGTATAATGATGAATCAAGCAATTGATTATTTTTACGATTAGTTTGAAATACAACGAATATAAAGTAAGGCATATCAAATTCCATTGAGTTATAATAATTTGTTATGTCTAATTCGAATTTTTCCTTACCATTTAATCCAGCTACTTCTACAGTTTGCAATTCATAGAATGATATTGGTATTTTTGGATTTTTCAGTATATTTTCTCGTTGTTCAAGTTCATAATTAGGTTCAAATTTAACAACGGGTACACGAATTTCCATATTCTCAACTATGATTTTACCTTCACTTGGAAGTGTATCTTTAATTTCAACTCCAGCATTATTATAATCCGCCCATCTCAAAATACAATCATTTGCACTTGATGACCATGTGAAACATACAGTAAGATCACCTTCAAACATCATTTCTAAGTAAGCATTAAAAAATCCACCTAACATTTCCAATGGATATAATACTTCATTTTTCTTCTTTCTTAATTTTCCATTGTTAACTATATGTCCTTCCATACTTATTTTATCAGTAATACATGATGTTAAATGTAACAAAACTGATGATGAAATAAATGGATGTTCAATTCTAGATAAAACATGATTACCCTTTCTTACGGTTATAAAGTCAAATAGTTTTGCTACATAGTTATCAATTAGCATCTTATTGGATTTTCCATCATATGTTGGATAATTAGTTCCATCAGTTTTAATAATACTAAAATTCATGTACAATTGAGCCATATTAGGATGCAACCATCCATCACCAACATGTATATTAATTTCTGTATCCTTATTGGGAATATTTAGGTTATTTTTTGTTTTTTCATTCACTGGAAATGATTGAAATTGATAGCTTTCAATCTTCTTCATTTATTAAGAAGAAAAATGTGTCATTTCATCTCCAATATAACTGTTATTTGTGCCCCATTGAAATCAATTAAATTATCATTGTCATCAGTTATAGTTACTTCTAAATCATATATTTTATCATGAATAGGAACAAATAATGGATGAGATGGTTCATATATTATTGGTGCACCAAATTCAACATTTGGTTTAAAAGAAGCAATAATATTAGTTTCTCTATGAAAATGATCATTATGCTTTATATACATACCAGCAGCTAAATTAAAATTAATATTAATTAATTCAAATGGTATAATTTTAGGTACATCATTAGCAACAGTTCTTTGTTTTGGATTAATTGTTTGATTAGTAAAACCTAACAGAGGTGCTATATTATCATCTTTTTGTATATCCATATATATTTTTTTATCACTCTCAATAACAACTCTATTTAAAATTTCATCTGCTTTAATATTTATATTAGGGTTTTTTGTATGAATAAATTTTTCTTATTTTTTAAATTATATTGACCAATAGGAAATACAATTGTTTCACCATCACAATATAATTTATTATTTTTAGCTGTTATATTAGGTGTTAAAAATGTTGTATAAAATCCAACTAATGCTACACTATTAAAGTTATCTCTAATAGGTACATTTAATCTTTTTTTAAGTACTGATGAATTACCACTCAATTGAAATAATCTACTCATTTTTTATTAATTAAATGAATAAAATTGACTGGGAACCAAAAATTAGAATACCAGAGAAAAAGGTAAAAAATAAGCATGGGAAACTGTTACCTAATTCAATTAGATGTGCAATTATAGGACCAAGTGGATGTGGTAAAACAACATTAATGATTGATAACTATTTATTAGCACCAGGCTGGTTAAATTGGGATAAAATAAACCATGTATATATTTATTCTAAAAGCTTAGATCAATCAAAATATCAACAACTAATTAAAAAATGTAATAAAATTGAAGATATAACAGGTGATTCATTAGCATCATTTATTAGTAGCAATGATGACATTGTACCCATTAGATGATTGTGATGATAATTCAATTGTAATATTTGATGATTTTATCCTAGAAAATCAAGATATAGTAAGAGAATATTTTACTAGAGGTAGGCATAAAGGAATTGATTGTTTTTATTTAGCTCAAACATACTCAAAAATACCTAAACAGTTAGTCAGAGATAATCTGAATTTCTTAAATATATTTAGACAGGATGATACAAATCTACATCATGTTTATAATGAATTTGTTGGTGGTGATTTAAAATTTAACGAATTTAAAGAAATATGTAGTAAATGTTGGAATGATGAATTTGGTTTTATAACAATAGATATTACAAGGAAATGTAATGATGGAAAATATAGAAATAAAATACAACATTTCATAAGAACATAAACGTAAACATAAACATAAACATAAATGTTAACGTAAACATAAATGTTAAACATAAACATAAACGTTAACATAAACGTTAAACGTCAACTCAAACATCAACATAAACACATTTTCATTCTAAATAAATGTTTACAAAATATGATCCAGCTATAGTTAAACAAGCTAAACGTAATAGAAAAAAAGTAGAAAAATTAAAAGAACAATTTAAAACATGGAAAAAACAACCAAGAACAGAATATGAAAAATATAAAAAAGAGGATCAACCTGTTATTGATGCTATAGAACAATTAAAACAAGGGTTTGAAGAAATAGGTGATAATGTTCTGAAAGCTATTGAAGAAAATAGAGAGGTAGAAAAACAAATAATTCCATATCATCACCATCATCACATAGCACCAATTAATGATTTTACATTAAGTGAATCTGAAATACGAGATGTTTTAACTCAATATGATGAAGAAATAAAAAATAAAAAAATGCTTAATAAAAATGATGATAGCAAAGGTAAAATTATAAATATAAGTGAAAGAATGTTAAAATATATCAATAACAGTGAGGATCCAGTTTTTGGATTAAGACCTGTTGGAATGTTTAAGTACATTGGTAAATTACCTGTAGAATTCAAAGGGGATAAACTAATCATTGGTGGACATGAATATGATGGTACAGATGGATTAATGAACCTTTTAACTAAAAAACATATTTCTATGGATGATTTGAATGATGAATTTTATCCTGTTGATCTATCAAATTATGCAGATATATTATACAAATCAGATGCATTATATTCTGATAAAAATCCAAATAAAATAAAATCAAGTAAAGGTGTTAAATACAATAATTTGATAAAAGAAATTGTTGATATTTATTTCCCCCAAAAAAGAAAACAAACTATAGATTCATCAGATTATTCAGATGTGTCCCCAACCAAATCAGGTAAAGGATTTGTTAAAAAATATAGTGAAAAACCAGTTGAATATATATGGATGAATGATGTTAGACAACTAATTGATAGATTAATGGTAATTCATGGTGAGGAAATGGCTGGTAATAATAATTATTACAATGAAAAGGTAGGAATAACTAAAATGTTAACAAATAAATTTAATGACTTTATAATTAATGATCCAAAAGGTATTCCATACTTAATTAGGTTCTTGAATAATATACCACATACATTTTGGAAGAATGAAAAATATGGTAAAGGCTTGATAAATACATTAATTAATAAATTACCATTTGAAATGCATCTACCTGGTTATAATTATTGTGGACCAGGTACAAAATTAGATGAAAGGTTATCTAGAGGTGATAAAGGTATAAATCCATTAGATGAAGCATGTAAACAGCATGATATTGCATATAGGGATAATAAAGATATAGAAAAAAGACATATAGCTGATAAAATATTACAAAATGTAGCAAAAGAGAGAATGTATAGTTCAGATGCATCATTAGGTGAAAAATTAGCTTCTACTGCTGTTAGAGGTATAATGTATACTAAAAGAAAATTAGGAATGGGACTATATCTTGATGAGATAGATGGGATTTTTAATCTATATAAATGAATACATTCAGTATTGACTATACTTTACTACCTAGTGGAAAAATTAAACCAAAAGCACTTAAAATTAAAGCCAATAATGATCAACTAAATAGTATTGATCAGTTTTTAACTAATGCTCAAAAAAGAAAAAGAGATAAAAAAATTGGTGGTAATTTACTTATTACACTAGGTATTCCAGTTGTGAAAAAGATTATTGAATATCTAACAAAAAAGAAAGAAGGTTCTGGTTTAAATCAACATGAAGGTGGTTTTCTACCTTTACTATTTGCAGCATTAGGAGCATTGGGATCTTTAGCGGGTGGAGCTGCAGCAATTACAAGTGCTGTTCATAAGAAGGAAAAAGACGATGCAGAGTTAGCTGAACAAAAGAGACATAATATGGAAATGGAGAAAAAAGGTACAGGGTTAAAAAAACGATGCAAAAAATAATGAAAATGTATCCACAAGCATTGAGTAATTTTGATTTAGAAAATATAGCTAAAAAACTAAAAATTATACATTTTAAAGGTGTTTTTATGATAGATGAGTTATCTAATAAACCTAAAAATAATGAATGTGGAATAGTAAATTTAGACACATCTGATCATGTTGGTACACATTGGATATGTTATTATAAGAATAATGAAGGTAAATTTGTGTTTGATTCATTTGGTGGTAATATACCATATCAACTAGTTAAGTATTTAGGTGAAAATGAATTATTCTATAATGCAATGAGAATACAAAATTATGATGAAGTAATATGTGGGCATTTATGTATATTTGTGTTAAAGCTATTATCAGATGGTTATAAATTCAGTGATATTTTGAATCTAATAAATGGACATTTTTGGAAATAAAATAAAATCAGAAAATATAAAAAACAAACAAATTAATAAACTAAACTCAATATTGGATTCAAAAATTCAAAATGTAATTAATGAATTTGAAAAAGAACTGATTGAGATTTTTGAGGTTACCAAAAAATATATTAGTTTTAAAGGTAAACGGTTAGTAAATATAAATGACCCAGTTAATGACTATGATGCTGTTACAAAAGGATACTTAGAAAAAGAATATGTTACCAAACCTAAATACATGTCTATTTTAACACAATTTAATAACTATGTTACCAATACAAAATTTAATGAAAAAATTAATCAGATTCATCGAGATAACTACAACACTTTTAAGAATTTCTTCACAAAAAAGGAGATTGAAAAGGCTTTTTCAGATTATTTCTCAAAGTCAGATTTATCACCATACATAAATAAAATAAATAATCTTGAAAATAAAATCTGTGATAAACAAACAATTGAATTTACCTTTCTGACTGGAAATGAACAAAAAATGCACAACTTTGAATATGATTTCAGACTTAAAAGAATTGTTGTTGTTGGTAAGAATATAAACAAAGATTTGAAATTTGATGACTTTGATATTGCAGTAAGTGTAGCTGATAAATTATATGAAGTAAATAATGGTAATCAATCAATAATTGTACACAAATCAAATTTTCTAACTGTTACATTAAATGATGCAGTTAAAACTGTTCCAGTTGATGTTAAGTTAATTATATTTGGTGAATTAATAGATGAAGAAGAATTTTAAGCCTTATAAATGAATGATCAAATATATTGTTTGAAGTGTAAAACATTTACAGATACACATGATCTACATAGATCAATAACTAAAAATGGACGTAATAGAATTGAAGGCATATGTTCAGTATGTAAAACAAAAAAGAGTAAGTTTTTAAAAAAAATGTAATTGTAAGTAGAGAAAATATAATAAATGAACTACATAAACCAATGAGAAAAAATTATAATAGAAGAAAAGTAAAATCATTTGGAATAGATGATTTATGGCAGGCTGATTTAGTTGAAATGGATTCAGGTAATTTAAAAGGTATATCAAAAATTAATAAAGGATATAAATATATGTTAACTATTATTGATGTATATTCAAAATATGCATGGGCTATTCCAATTAAGGATAAATCAGGTGAAAATGTAGCAAATGCATTTGATAATATATTTAAAATTAGATCACCAAAACATTTACAAACAGATAATGTAAAAGAATTTTATAATAAATATTTTAATAAACTAATGAAAATATATAATGTTAAAGATGTTATTTGTTCAGATCCAATTACATATAAATTAAAAGATATTAAAGGTAATTTTTATGAACATGAAATACAGAAAACAAAATATCCAGATGTATATCTTATTGAAAAAGTATTAAGGAAAAAAGGTGATAAAGTATATGTTAAATGGTTAGGATTTGATAATTCACATAATAGTTGGGTCAGTAAGGACAACATAATTACGTGAATAATTTTTATATATATAAATGAAGAAGTTTGCACTTCTGTTTTTTCTATCTGTCTGTTATCCTGATGATGATGTATCTATATTCATTAATCAGTTAAATGACGATTCTTTGAATTATGTATATGATCTGAATGGTGAGGAAATATGTGTTGTTTATGAATATTTTAAGAAACAAACTGTTTATTTTTTATATAATAAATGAGGCTGATAGAAGTCATATCTAAACTTGAACAATTCAACATTGATTTTTATTTACATAATAATCTTAGAATTGGTTATATTAAATATGAAAAAATGTTGTATACGACTTATAGAATTATTATTTATAATTATGATGAAAAGGTATTTCTAAATTTTAAAGAATCAATTACATCATCTGATTGGGAATTTTCTTCAACTATAGATAACCATATTATTGATTTATATTTTAGTGATAAGAATGAGAATATTAAGATTGAATTTTTTAAGTCTATATAAATGAAAACAATAATACTCTTATTGTTGTTTAAAATTATATATGCCAATGATAAGAGTAAAGCAATAAAGTATTTAAGTGATTATGGATATTTAGATATTACAAATGTTAATGATAATACTCATGTTAGTGATGATACATTTAGAGAAGCATTAATGTTATTTCAGTTAACATATAATCTTGAAATAAGTGGTGAATTAAGTGATGATACTTTAAATTTTATGAACATGCCTAGATGTGGTGTAAAAGATGAATTTGGTAGCTATAGAACTAGTTTGTATAAATGGAATAAGCAACATATCAAATGGCATTATAAAGGTGCTACTAAAAAAGTATTACAATTAACTGATGAAGCATTTAAAATATGGCAAGATAAAATAGATATTCAGTTTAAACATGATAGCAATAATCCTGATATCTTAATTACAAATAAAAGACGTAAACATAAATTTGAAATTGATAAAAGTATACATTGTTCAAAGGATTTAGATGGTAAAGGTAATGTTTTAGGTCATGCATTTTTTCCAGATATGAATAATAATCCTGTAGAAATATATATGGATGATGATGAAATATGGTATTTAGAGATGAATACTAATACACCAAAAGGACAAACAAATCTATTTGAAGTATTAATACATGAGATTGGTCATTCATTAGGTCTACGTCATTCAGATGATTATGGTTCAATAATGTATGCATACTATAATGGATCTCATTTAGAATTATCTCAAGATGATATTGATGCTATTCAAAGTTTATATGGTAAACAATCAACACAACCAACACAAGTACCAATTAAACCAATTTCACCACCTATACAATCAGAACCTATATCATTATGTCAAACTAAACATATTGATCACATATTATTTATGAATGGGATTTTATATGTTTTTTATCAGAAATGGGTGTGGATAATTCAAAATACAATACCACAATCACAATTAATAACTGATTGGTTAACATTTTTACCAAATGATGTAAACCGTATAGATGGTATATATCAGAGACCTAGTGGTGAACTTGTTATATTTTCCAATAATATGATATATATGATACATTTACATACATTACAATTGATATCAGGATATCCAAAACCAATATCTAGTACAGGTTTACGCAATAATTTCAAATTAAATGGTATAGTGAACACTTATTCTGGTAGAACATTTATTTTCTTTAATGACTTTTTCTATGCTGAAATAGATGAATGTAATTTTAAATATAAAGTACGTGGTATTATAAGTAGAGAATATTCTGGATTACCAACTGGTATAAATTCAGTATTTAGGTACATTAATGGTATGTTGTACTTTTTTAGAGATGATGCCTTTTATGAATATAATGAATTTACCAAAAAAGTAGTAAAGTATGGTATATTTGATTTATCACTATTTGGTATAGATTGTATTAAATCATCTTCGTTAATATCAGAACTAATAATTGTACTAAACAATACAATCCAACAATTAAAACATTTTTCTTCTATATAAATGGAACTATTATCTAGACTTAATAGTGTTAATAAAAATACACCATTGGTGAAATTATGTGACATTGAAGTGGATAAAGTGTATCATATTACAAATGTAGAAATCAAAAATACTAAATTAGGTTTTAAAACATTTATTGAACTTAATAATGAATTTAATATAATACTACCAGATAGATATGCAAAAATGATTGGTTGGGATGATTGTACAGCTATAATTGGTTGTAATGTTGTATATAAAGGAATGATGGATAGATCAGATAAAAAGGTACATGTATTAGAATTTAGACAACAATAAATTAGAGTTTTTAAGTGTAATAAATGGATACAACTAAGAAATGTTGTAGATGTAAAGAAGATAAAAATATTAATGAATTTCATTTTGATAAATTTGTAAAAGATGGACACCGTAGAGTATGTAACCAGTGTGCATGTTATTATACTAAAAGATATTATGAAGCAAACAAAGATAAATTATTTGAAAAGGTAGCATGTGAATGTGGTAGAATTGTAGCTAGATGTAAACTTAAACAGCATGAAAAATCATTAATTCATTCTGATCTTATAAAAGAAAAAGAATCTATAAATATCTACTAATTCTTATAATATATTTTTTATCAAATTATATAACCATATTTTGTATAGAGTATAATATTCTGAATAATAATTATATAAGTAAATAGATACATCTAACTGTATCTAGTTATCAAAATAAGGCTAATAAATATCAGTTATGTAATATAAAAAAACACAAAAGAGACAACACATACAGACAACAATTAGTTTACTTTTTATCCCTAATAAATAGATATATCTGTATCTATTTGTAAAAATACAGTTACCAAATATTCTGAATAATAATTACATAAGTAAATAGACAACAAATACAGACAACAAAAATAATAGTTTTCTTCCTTAATAAATAGAGCTATCATAATGGAGATGAAGATGAATGAACTTAGAGCAATAGCTAAAAGCATAAAGATTAAAGGTTACTCTAAAATGCGTAAAAGTGAATTAATGGATTTATTATTTCCACATACAATTGATATTGCTAAGGAATCTAATAAAAGAAAAAGAACACCTAAAAATGTATCTATTGCTAATATAGAAGATAAAGATCCATCAAAAATGAATGTTAATGAACTTAAAACATTAGCTAAACATTTAAATCTTAGTGGATATTCTAAATTATGTAAAAGTGATTTGTTACAGTTGATTCAAAATACTCAAACACTATTTCCATTTGCTACAGATATATTTGAACATCCTAATGAACGAAAAATTCATATTTATCATTCAATTGAAAAAGCATTCCAAAATAGATTACAAACATACAATATTGAAAACGACTTAAAAATTAAAGATCCACAACACATTATGACATCAGCAAAACCTATTGTATGTCAGTTAATAAAAGATAATCTTAAAATATACAATGGATTAAAAGTTAATCTAATATTTTACTGTGAATTCAAATTGAATACTACTAATGAAATAAAAGAATTTAGATTCTCAACATACAACTATACAATCACAAATGAAAAAGATCTAAATAAATTTTATACAAAAGGTAAACAACAAATATTAACACACATGCAAAATTTTCAAGATAGAGGATCAGGCTGGATGTTAAATAGTGTAATTGGTTTACAATTAGGAATTAACAAATATACACCACTTAATGGTTCATCATATATTGAACTACCAAAAACAATAAAAGATAAAAAAGCATGTATAAATGTTAAGAATAATGATGAAAAATGTTTCTTGTGGTCAATAGCATCAGCATTAAATCCAGTTGACCCTACAAAATGTAAAAACCCAGACAGAACTAGTAACTATATAGAATGTGTCAAACAATTAGAAACTAAAATTGGTCAAATAGAATATCCAGTTAAAATTGATAATATACCTAAATATGAATGTAAACTTAATATATCGATTAATGTGTATGCATATGATGAAAAATATGAAATATATCCATTAAAGATAACTAAAGATGAAAAATCAACACATATTGATTTATTATACATGAAAAATAATAATAATTCACATTATTGTTGGATTAAAAATCTATCTCGATTAATTAGATCTCAGTGTACAAAACATACTGAAAATATTCATCTATGTAAAATGTGTCTACAACACTTTAATTCAGAAAGTAAACTAAATGTACATAAAGAAGATTGTTCTAAAAATGAATCAGTTAAAATTAAAGTACCAAATGAAGGTGAATACATAACATTTAAGAATTATAAACATACAATGCCTGTTCCATTTGTTATATATGCTGATTTTGAAAGCTTATTATTGAAAATGGACACATGTGAACCAAATCCAAATGAATCGTACACAATGAAATATCAAAAACATGAACCATCTGGATTTTGTTACTATGTGAAATACATTCATAATCATTATAAAGATCCTGTTGTTTATAGAGGACCAAATGCTAAATCTAAATTTATTGAGATGATTAAAAATGAAGTTGAACAAATAGGACATATATATTCACAAATAGAACCAATGAAACAGTTAACACATGAACAAATAAAAATACATAACCAATCTAAAAGATGTACATTATGTGAATCACCATATACACCAAACAATAAAAAAGTACATCATCATGATCATTTAACTGGTAATTATATAGCACCATTATGTAATGAATGTAATCTTAAACTTCAACAACCAACATTTGTGCCTATATTCTTACACAATCTAACTGGTTATGATTCACATTTGTTTATTAAAGAACTTGGTTATGATGGAAAAGAAATTGAATTGATTCCAAATAATGAAGAAAAATATATAAGTTTTGGTAAACAAACAAATAACTTAAAAATGAGATTTATTCATACATTTAGATTCATGGCATCATCTTTAGATAAACTATCATCTAATTTGTCAAAAGATAAAATGAAAAATATTGAATTATTCTTTCAAAAAGATAAAGTAGATCTAGTAATTAGAAAAGGTGTGTACCCATATGATTATATGGATAATTGGGATAGATTCAATGAAACACAATTACCACCTAAAAATGAATTCTATAGTAAGATGAATGAATGTAATATAAGTGATGATGATTATGAGCATGCACAATTAGTATGGAATTAATTTAATGTAAAAAATATGGGTGAATACCATGATTTATATTTGAAAACAGATGTGTTATTATTAGCTGATGTATTTGAGAACTTTAGAGACACATGTATGAAATAATATGATTTAGATCCAGCATGGTATTATACAGCACCTGGTTTATCTTGGGATGCAATGTTAAAAATGACTAAACAACCACTTGAATTATTACATGATTATGATATGATATTAATGGTAGAAAAAGGTATTAGAGGTGGTATAGCACAATGTTGTAAAAGATATGTTAAAGCAAATAATAAATACATGAAAGATTACAATAAAAATAAAGAATCAAATTATTTAATGTATTTAGATGCTAATAATTTATATGGATATGCAATGTCACAATATTTACCATATGGTGGATTTGAATGGGAAAATAATTTAAATATTGATGTAATGAACATTCCAGATAAATCTGAATATGGATATATATTAGAAGTTGATTTACAATATCCAATTTAATTACATGATAAACATAAAGATTTACCATTAGCACCAGAAAATGGACATAAATTATTAACAACATTAAACAATAAATATAAATATGTTGTACATTATAGAAACCTAAAACAATGTATAAAATTAGGATTGAAATTAACAAAAATACATCGTGCTCTAAAATTCAGACAAAGTGATTGGTTGAAAAAGTATATAGACTTAAATACAGCAATGAGAACAAAAGCTAAAAATGATTTTGAAAAAGATTTCTTTAAACTGATGAACAATAGTGTGTTTGGAAAAACAATGGAAAATATAAGAAACAGAGTTAATATAAAATTAGTATCAGATGGTAAAAAATGTGATAAATTAATAGCTAAACCAAATTTCAAACATAGAACAATATTTAATGAAAATCTGGTAGCTATTCATATGAATAAAACTGAAATTAAATTTAATAAACCAATTTATGTTGGAATGAGTATATTAGATTTATCAAAAGAATTAATGTATAGTTTTCATTATGATGTAATGAAACCTAAATATGGTACAAATATTGAGTTATGTTATCAAGATACCGATAGTTATATATACAATATAAAAACAGATGACTTTTATAAAGATATGAAAAATATGATTGAACATTTTGATACAAGTGATTATGCAACAAATAATGTGTACAATATACCACAAATGAACAAAAAGGTATTAGGTAAAATGAAAGATGAATGTAATGGTAAAATAATGACTGAATTTGTTGGTTTGAGAGCTAAAATGTATGCATATTGTGTTGGTGAAAAAGAAAATAAAAAATCTAAAGGTGTTAAGAAATCAGTAGTAATGAATAAAATATCAATGGATGACTATAAAGACTGCTTATTCAATAATAGTGAATTATATAGATCAATGAATTTAATTAGAAGCTATAAACATGAAATATATACAGTAAAATTAAATAAAATAGCACTAAGTGCAAATGATGATAAAAGACACATTCTGAATGATGGAATAAATACATTACCACTTGGACATTATAGTTTATTGTAAATATTGTATATATTATGTATATATTATGTAAACATATTTATTTGTAATTGTATATATGTATATATTTAGAATAACCAACACCATCTATAATTGTATATATTTTTATTATTCAACACCATTATAAATGTTGTATATATGTATATAGTACTATCTAAAAGAGACACTTTATGCATTTCCCTAATTTTGTGGTTGTATCATTGTAAAAATATGAACAATAGCTGATTTCGATGTAAAATGGTCTAAAAATAGCATAAAAATGGCTTTAAATAGCTGATTTCGGTAATTGGGGTAGAACATACATTTCCTATCTACTAGCCACGTTTCGATCCCTGAGTCAACAGATGGGGACGTTTGCAAGACAACAACCATCTGCACGCACAGTTCGACGACGTTTGCAGCAGTATGGACTATCAACTCGGAGACCATGGCTGTGGTTACAGTTGACGCTGCATCAAAGACAGGAGCGTCTACGTTGGTGTACTCAACGACGAACCTAGCTGCACGAATGGCAAAACGTCATTTTTTCGGATGGATCCAGGTTCTGTTTACAGCATCATGATGGTCGCATCCGTGTTTGGCGATATCGCGGTGAACACACATTGGATGCGCGTATTCGTCATCGCCATACTGGCCTATCACCCTGCGTGGTGGTATGGAGAGCTATTGGTTACACGTCTCGGTCACCTCTTGTTCGCATTGACGGCACTTTGAGCAGTGGACGTTACATTGCAGATGTGTTACGACCAGTGGCTCTACCCTTCATTCGATCCCTGCGAAACCTTACATTTCAGCAGGATAATGCACGATCGCATGTTGCAGGTCCTGTACGGGCCTTTCTGCATACGGGAAATGTTTGACTGCTGCCTTGGCCAGCACATTCTCCAGATCACTCGCCAACTGAAAATGTCTGGTCAATGGTGGCCGAGCAACTGGCTCGTCACAATACGCCAGTCACTACTCTTGATGAACTGTGGTAACGTGTTGAAGATGCATGGGCAGCTGTACCTGTACACGCCATCCAAGTTCTGTTTGACTGAATGCCCAAAGGTATCAAGGCCGTTATTACGGCCAGAGGTGGTTGTTCTGGGTACTTATTTTTCTGGGTACTTATTTCTCAGGATCTATGCTCCCAAACTGCGTGAAAAAGTAATCACCTGTCAGTTCTAGTATAATATATTTGTCCAATGAATACCCGTTTATCATCTGCATTTCTTCTTGGTGTAGCAATTTTAATGGCCAGTAGTGTATGCAAGGCGTCGGAGAGATTCATAATCGCTCAGCTCTCACTTGTTACTCAAAGAGCTCCGTTGGAAAAGCCATTTTACGGTGTGAGATGGACACTACGGAGTGTACCGGAAGCATCTCCAACAGGTAATTTCAGATTAAATGAATTCGCAATTGCAAGTAAGGACTACTATCTGCTGTAGAACGGAATGACGACAATGAAAATTTGTGGTGGACCGGGACTCGAACCCGGATTTTCCGCTTAAACTGAGCAGTCGCCTTACCATTTGGCTATCCGTACACGACTCGTGGACAGACCCAAACTTCCATACGTCCTCAACCATGTGTCTATGACCTGAACTAGTACATCCATTATATACCGGGTGATCAAAAAGTCAGTACAAATTTGAAAACTGAATAAATCATGGAATAATGTAGATAGAGAGGTACAAATTGACACACATGCTTGGAATGACATACGGTTTTATTAGAACCAAAAAAATACAAACGTTCAAAAAACGTCCGACAGATGGCGTTTCGTCTGATCAGAAAAGCAATAATTAGCATAACAAAGTAAGACAAAGCAAAGATGATGTTCTTTACAGGAAATGTTCAATATGTCCACCATCATTCCTCAACAATGGCTGTAATCGAGGAATAATGTTGTGAACAGCACTGTAAAGCATGTCCGGAGTTATAGTGAGGCATTGACGTCGGATGTTGTCTTTCAGCATCCCTAGAGTTGTCGGTCGATCACGATACACTTGCAACTTCAGGTAACCCCAAAGCCAATAATCGCAAGGTCTGGAGTCTGGGAGGCTAAGCATGACGAAAGTGGCGGCTGAGCACACGATAATCACCAAACAACGCGCGCAAGAGATCTTTCACGCGTCTAGCAATACTTTGTTTATTTTTTGTTCTAATAAAACCCCATGTCATTCCAAGCATGTGTGTCAATTTTTACAACTCTATCTACATTATTCCGTGGTTTATTAAGTTTTCAAATTTATACTGACTTTTTGATCACCCGGTATATTTCCGTACTCCAAAGTTGCTTGCCCGATAAATACGATATTGCATGCATGTCCAAATTAACTTTGCATCATAGTCAGAATAACATAGGCACTGCAATATCGTATTTACCTGCCGATAACGGGCTCACGATTTTCAAGTACAACGTCTAACCTATAAGAGAATATACATAATGGATGCACGAGTTCCGGACACAGACGACTTGGAAGTTTCATTGTCTTCATTCGATTTTACAGCTCATGTTAGTCCCTATTCGCTATTGCGAATTGATTTGTGTTTTGTAACGGCTGAAGAGGTCGCAATGCCTGTTCCTTTGGACATGCATGCTTGTCCAAAGGAACTTTGCAACGCAATCAGAATAATACATGCACTGTAATATCGTATTGACGACATTTCAGCGTCGCACACGCCAAGTATTTTTCGTATCATAGTGTATAAACCTGAATTTTTCCTGTTCTTCTCACACTATGTGGAGGAACTATGATTTGGAGTGATGAATCACGCTATATGTTGTGACAATTCCATGGGAGGGTTTGAGTTTCGAGAATACCTGGAGAACGTTACCTGCTATCATGTGTAGTGCCAAGAGTGAAGTAAGGGAAATGTGTTGCTATGGTATGTGATGGTTTTCGTGGTTAGGTTGTGGCCTCCTCATTGTGCATAAGAAAACGCTAAATGCACATTTTGCGCCGTTGTGAACTGCGTACACTAGTGCAATAGTTTCGAGACGATGACTGTATCAGTTCGACAATGCACCATGTCACGACGCAGCACCTGTGAGGCAGCCGTTGTAACGGATCATTTTCGCGCCGCGACTGTCAACGAGTACTGATCGCTATTGCGAATGACAGTGACGGTTTCTCGGTGTCCGTGGGACAGTCTTGAGATAAAGGGCTGTGTTCTCCTAATCCGGCTAACGGGTGCTGCCTTGGCCCAGTTGCGTGGTCTGCCAAGACGAGTGTTTCCACGAAGTAGCTGGCGTTTCCAGGTAGGCTTTGGGAAACAAACCCAATAAAATGTCGGCAGGGAGCAGCACTTTGCAGTAGTATGACGAGGTTTAGCAGGAAATGGTCAATAGCAGTGACAACTTTCTGATCTGGAGGCTGACTGGATGAAATATGTGCAAGTGGAAAAGAATGTAATGGAAACGTGAGCAGCTCGCGATGAACAGTAGTGCTACTGACAACATGACTCGTGCATATGATGTTATGTATATATATTTGGCGATGCTGGTGCTGATTCTGCATTTAACATTTGACTGTGCCACTATGGCTGCAGTACATTAGGACTTCGTTTTATAAAACAGGTGTGCCTCTTCGTACTTAAAGCGCACAAATGCATATATTTGTCATTAGTACTTTTCATTGTGGTCTATGTATTGCTTTTAAGCTGTAGACAATCTGCGAGTGTATTTACGTTTTTCCCATTTTTTTGCTGCAGATCTGATGATGGTCATTATAGATCGAAACAGGTAATCTGTTAACAAAAAGTTTGTGACCATAGACGTAAATTTAAGGAAACTTGCGATAGATAATCGCTAGTATTGGAAGCGTGTGATGGGGTTGTGCAAATACATTGTATATGTACATGCAAGTGAAGTCATAGTTATCGTATAAGGGATACTCGTCAGTCGAAAATGGGCTGAAACGAGTCGTATCTACCTCTACCTTTTCAGATGTATCCCGGAAAGCATTAAACATGGCGAAGAGTACTCTTGCTTTCAGCTAGCAGCGATTATGTTGATATTCTATAAGAGGCGGCCAAATGAAAAAGAGAAATATTGAAGAAAGTAAGTAAATTATTATTTTAAAACTAATCGCCATTACGGTTAACACAGTTATCCCAGAGTGAGAAAAGAAAAATGTTTGCGCAACAATGTATCTAGGCATGCGCATCCTCGTCCGAAACAAATCAACGGCCAGGAATGTCCTTCTTCAGGCTTCCACAAATATGAAATCGCCTGGGGAGGGATCAGGACTGTGTGGAGGATGTTTAAGAGCTTTCTAGCAAAACTTCTACAGTGTAGTCGAAACGACCTTAGACAAACGTGGGAGGGCGTTATCCAGCAAGAGAATATTCCGTCTGTCAATAATCCACGGCGTTTGGAACCGATGGCGCGCTTCAGTGTTTGCAAAATGTGTTAATTGTGGCGCCGTGTTCCAGAAAGTCAACGAGCAGCAGTCCCTTGCAGTAAAATAAAAAGGTCACTATTACTTCCCGGGAGCAGGTGTGCCAACTGTTCCGTCTACGCTGCTGAAGTTCCACTGGGAAACCCTTACAAATCCTCCACACAGTTCCACTCTTACCACACGTCGTTTCCAAATTTTTGAAGCCTTGAAAAAAGACGTTTGTGGACAATTTGCTTCGGACGAAGAAGTGCACGCCTAGTTACAGTTATGGATTCGATACATAACCGGAAAAATAGTCTTGTCTCACGGCAGGATAAATATACTAAAAGATATGGCGACTACTTTTGAAATAATAAACAGTTTGTGTTCGATTCTTAAAAACTCTTTTTTTTTAGGTACGGTTAGACGTATCAAGGTGATACTTAGTTTGCATACTAAAGTCTATAGTCCCTTAGCGGTATAACAAAGGTAAACTTCTGAGTCAATGCAATCAAAAGATAAGGCCATTTATCTCATATATTTTGAGTGCGGCAAACTAAATCATAAAAACTTACAGGGTACTTCGCGGTGACCTAGAATCTTAAAATTAGGCAAGAAGCAAGGTTTCACATTAAAAGTAAACGAAAAAATCCGAAAAGAATTAATTTATAATTATATGACAGTTCGCCATTTACTGTTCGTCTTCGAACTTAAAACATTCTCGAAAGTCCTGGAATTCCGAAGACCGATATTTTGCCTGTATCAGTGTCAATAACAGACCCTCAGAGCTTGAGTCCTACTCGCACCTCTACAATTTTTTTTCCATTTGTCTCGTTTTCATTTGGCTGACCCTTGCAGTAATGATTTTTATTGAACAGCACTCGGAAATCCTCTGACCTGTCAACGCATTTCTTAGAAGCAGTTTTTTTTTTTTTTTTTAGATTTGCGTCGTATTGTCCTAAGAAAATGAAGTTTGGTCACTGAGCCTCCAACCGTACACTGAGGTGGCCAAAATCATGGGATAGCGAAGTGCACATACAGTATACAGAAGGTGGTAGTATCGCATACACTAGGTAGAAAGGGGCAATGCATTGGCGGAGCGGTCACTTGTAATCAGGTGACTCATGTGAAAAGGTTTCCGACGTGCCTACAGCCGCATGCCAGTAATTAACAAACTTTGACCGCAGAAAGGTAGTTGGTGGATCTAGACAAATGGAACACTTCATTTGGGAAATCGTTAGGGAATTCAATACTCCGAGATCCACAATGTCAAGAGTGTGTCTATTTCAGAAGTTACTTCTCACCACGGGCAACGCAGTTGCGGACGGCTTTTACATTACTACTGAGAGCAGCGGTGTTGGCGTAGAGTTGTCAGTGCTAATAGACAAGCAGAGCTGCGTGAAATAACCGCAGAGATCAACGTGGGACATACGAAGAACGTATGCGTTAGGACAGTGCGGAGAAATTTGGCGTTTTGGGCTGTGGCAGTAGAGTACCAACTCGAGTGCCTTTGCTAACAGCCCGAAATCGCCTGCAGCGCCTCTCCTGGACTCGTGGCCATATCGGTTGGACCGTAGACGACTGGAAAACCGTGGTTCCGTTAGACGAGCAACAATTGAAGCTGGTGGTAGGGTTCGAGTGTGGCGTAGGCCTCACCAAGCCATGGACGGAAGTTGTCAACAAGGCACTGTGCAATCTAGTTGTGGCTCCGTAATTGTGTGGGCTGTTTGGTTCAAAATGGTTCAAATGGCTCTGAGCACTATGGGACTTAACATCTGAGGTCATCAGTCCCCTAGAACTTAGAACTACTTAAACCTAACTAACCTAAGGACATCACACACATCCATGCCCGAGGCAGGATTCGAACCTGCTACCGTAGTGGTCACGCGGTTCGAGACTGAACCGCCTAGAACCGCTTGGCCACACCGGCCGGCTGGCTTTTTTTGGAATGGATTGAGTTCTCTGGGTCAACTGAACTATTTGGAGACCATTTGAGACCATTTGCTGCCGTTCATGGACTTCGTCGTGTCGAAGGACGCAGGAATTTTTATGGATGACAGTGACATTAGGCCACAACTGTTAGCTATTGCTTTGAAGAACATTCTGGACAGTTCGCTCTGCATGAGTCCTATCGAACATTTACGGTACATAATCGAGAGATCAGTTCGTGCACAGAATCCTGCACCTTCAACACTTTCGTAGTTACCGTCGGCTATGATAGAGGCAGCATGGCCCAATATTTCTGCAGGGGACTTCCAACGACTTGTTGAATACATGTCACATCGAGTGGCTGCACTACGCCGGGCAAAAGGGAATCCGACACGATATTCGGAGGCACCCCAAGACTTCTGTCAACTCAGTATACAAATATGAAGGAAATGTAATGCATGGTTCCATAGTTGGAACCAATATACGTCGTTACCTGCGTGAGAGAAGCACACCAGAGGCACATCCCGCGTTGGCAGGCAGAGTCCGAAAAGAGAGCCGGAAAGCAGCGCACTGGCGGAGAGAGCAGCTGGCACGGGTGCGAAGCCGAGTTTCCGGCCAGCGCGGCCACGTGGCGGCGGCGGAGGCGGCGCAGCGGTGACTGAGCGACGCCTCGCTTCTCGTCGCCTCTCGCGGCGTCGCCAGCGCCGGGGGCGGCGCCGCTCGCCGCGCCGCACGTCCGCCGCCTCCTTGACCATTACCCAAATTGAAACGGAACGCAATCAAGCAAATGGCTGCGGCCCGGCGGACAGAGAGGGAAGTAGTAATCCCGCTAACAGGATTCCTTTCCCTGGCGCGGCGCGGCGCTCGCGACAGCCGCCTCCTGCTCCTGCCCGGCCGCCGCGGGATCGCCGCCTCCGCCGCCTCCTCCGCCGCTACCCCCCCCCCCCCCCTCCTCACCCTGTGAGCACGTCGCTCATGTCGCGGCGGACACCGGCCATTTAGTGGATTGCGCTGCGCCCGAGTGCCACAAACAAGCGAGCGGCGCGTGCTCGCCTTGCCGCGCCGGCGGCGGCTGCATGGGTGTCAGGCGCTGGTGATGGCGGAGAAAAGGGGGGGGGGGCGCAGAGGCGGACGCCGCGGTGGACGACGCCTCAAGTCGGAGGCTAGCGAACCAACGAATTAATAATTTCTAATCGCCCACTTTTGATGTAGTTTCATAGTCTAGTGCCGACCGTGGTGGCCGAGCGGTTCAAGGCGCTACAGCTTGGAAGTGCGCGACTGCTACGGTCGCAGGTTCAAATCCTGCCTCTGGCATGGGTGTGTGTGATGTCCTTAGGTTAGTTAGGTTTAAGTAGTTCTAAGTTCTAGGGGACTGATGACCTCAGAAGTTAAGTCCCACAGTGCTCAGAGCCATTTGAACCGCAGTCGACTGTCGAATATTAACCCTCAAAATAGCAATAGTGCAGAGTGTGCTTTATGCTAACCTTTTGAAAATACTAATCTAGCCAGTTACTTTATATTTTAAAATTGTGAAAAAATATTTATTGTTTTTAATGAACTCTTCTACCGGTTTCTATATACCTTCTAAATTTTTCAGTTAAATTGTAACTCAAAAATTTAATGCTCAGTGGCAGATGTCAGTTTCCCAAACGAATGCTGTATCCAAAATTTACAGGTCCAGGGCCTTACTTACACTTTAGCATCTCTTTAAAACGTATATTGAGAGCAAAGAGTCAACAAAAATGAACGAAATCTCCGTTTCTAAGTGTATTTTTGTGGTGGTCATAGAAGTCAGTAGTACATGTTACTGAAAGTGCATTGTGTGGTATCACATATCGATAACAACCCACTGGCGTCAGAGCAACGGTACTGCTCGTATGCACCCACTGATCCACGCCTCCAGTACCTCTGGACCACGAACGCCCTCTGCCGCCGCGGTATAGACGGCAGGCGTAAGTCGCTCAGCCCACTCGCCTTTGGAGCCGCTACACTGCGAAGCCTTCGTTCGTTCTTCTTCTTTGTGACACTGATACCTTGACTCCCTTTCTTGTTTCTTCATTTGTAATGGGTCTTCGTACATTTGGAGAAATACAAGTTAAGTAGAAGTTCTGCTTGCTGTGTTACCTATTCACTAATCATTTCTGTTCTCGTCCAGCTTCCCTACGACGACAGCTGTCGCACCTCTCTGTAGCCCCCTCTGTTTACAGTTGTGTATAAGGTCGTACACAACACACTGGTATTGCCAACCTTGTGCTGAAGCTATTTTCGGATTTGGACCCTACTTCCCGATCGGCACCTCTTTAAGAAGTATGTTGTTAACATAATTCAACAGCAATTAAAGAATTTGGTTTTCTTTTTTAATTTTTTTTTTCGAGTGGGCATAAAGTGCTTCCCACCCCGCTGGTAACGCGCAATACGGAAAATGCTTTGGTATTGTTAGTGTTAAAGTCAAACATTGTAACTTGAAAACTCTTCCGTTGGTTCGTGTCTGCGTAAAACAATATTGGATAAATAAAAGAAAACTACCACCCCACAAATGTCGAAACTGACCTACACGTCCTGAAACACAACGGCTAACAGCGGAAATTAACGATCGAAGAAAATTACTAGTTGCAAGCGGCCTACGGCAGGTTTGAGCGCTCTTGTCCAGGCGACGAAATGATGGCTTTTGTGGCTGTACCTCTGTAACAGTGGTACCCGAATTATCCGAGATTAAAATTTCTAAAAAGATTTTTCTCCGATTTGTATTTCTGTAATGTTATTTGAAACATTTGTCGATGATTAAAAGTTCTGATTAATACGTGTTTACGTGTTTTCTAAACTCAAATGTATTACTTAAAGGATGATCTATGCTTATATCGCAAGGTTACCTGTGGACGTTTGTTGACGATAAAAATTTTGGATCAACAGCTTGAATTTCTGGCGTTAGTTTCATACTGACAGAGGCCCCATTAAAGTTGTTTGGTGTTAAGATGTCTTACGAGGTTTGATGTAAAAGCAGTTACACGAATTTGTCCTTTTTGTTAACAAAAGAGGAAATGCTAGCCATAGGCTAATACTTTTCTTTGATTATTTTACTGCCTTTTACATTATTGTTGATATTACTGGCATTTGGTCAAGCGCGTTTCTTTTAAATGAATGTTGTTATTGAGCTGATGTTTTACTAACGTGTATCGTAAATACTAAGGAACCAAAGCTTTATTATTGTAATAAAGGTTAAGCTAATAGATGTAGTATTTTAAGAGAAGTTTCAGCAACATTCACCGAAGGAACCGTGTTTTCTAACCAACCAGCTCAAGTGGCCTAATAGTCTTAATGGAGTGCCTGTCTCACAATAATGCAGGCGAACACACAGATTCTGTCTTCCTGTGCCTGTCGATGGTCAGGATAGAAAAAGGTGACAAGTGTCCGATCTCCAAAAAAGTGATGTTCCTGAAACCGCTGGACCCCTCAGGTTATTCTTCGAGTTGGTGATTGGTTTACTCACCGAGAATGATATGCTGATTGCACCCCCGAAATACTTCACTTATAGATGATAGATGTGTCGGTGACGAAGCTCTTAATAGGTAACAGATCAATTACTGTGAGTACACCGACAGATAAAGATCCTCGTAGCCAGGCGGCTGCCTCCCGCAGCCTCAGATGCCAGTGGAGAGGCTGCTGGACCGCCCCAGTGTGTGATGTCCGCCGCGGCTGACGGATGGCGACCGATGCACGGTGTCAGTTGAGTTTCCGACGCCGGTCCCGTGCCGCGCCGCCAATAACGGTAAGAGCCGGTGGCCCACGGCCGAGATTTATCAGGGCCGGCGCGGTGTCTCGGTAGGAGGCGGCCCAGCAATCAGCCAGAGTGTACCCCACTCGGGGCAGCAGCCAGTGCTGCCTCAGGAGGCCCGGCCGCCCGCCTCTGATTCACTACGAACGTCCGAAAAGCTTTAATTCTCTCATTCGAGCGTGTCCACACGCGTATATAAGCTGGTATGCAAAACTTAACGACGAAAGATGGGTTACGGTTGGTCTCTCTATAGCATCCCCAGTGCTATATTACGAAAAGACTTAAAAAACAATATTTATAAAGAAGAGACATTAAAAAATTGAATAATATATTTTTATCATGTAGCCGTAAAACAATAATTTCTCTGTCGAGAAATGCAAAGAAATGCAATGCAAAGAAATAATTTATGACAAAATGATCTAAAGAGACAAGATACGCTCTTTTGTTAAATTTTTTAGTCGTCTTCACTTTTTTTCTTGTCTTTATTGTGTGTAGACGGACATCTTTCGAGTGCTGGCAAATGTAAGCATATTTGTATGAGTTAAGCAGATAATATATTCATTTAATATTATTGTGCACTTTTAATTTGTAAGAGGTGATCCCGATTTTATGTCCGCCTTCCTTGAAGTAACCTGCATTCAAGTAATTTACGGTTCAACAATCGCAGCGGCCGATGCAGCCAACGACGCCATTACGTGGCGATATTAACTTATGAAAAATTAGCGGAAGCGGAAAACTCGCCCCCTATTAACATAATATTAATTTTTCTCCACAGCCGCCCGACGTTGCAGAAAATACTTAGCTTTAAGATTCTTATTTTCAGTACCATAGCCGAGACCCAGAGCCAGGACTCTGACTACAATACAATGGTTAACGGAGGTAAGAAAAATACTCTCGCGCGTGTGTGGGCCGCAATTTTAATAAATAACTAAAGATTTCTTGCTTTAAAGTGAACTGACTAGCCGAGGAAATTAATATGAAAAGTTTATTACATTGTTCAACTTATATGCTCATGTTTTAAGATTCTGCGAGTCTAACATTCATTAACGTAACAAATAATTTGAGATTAATATTGTTAAAAAGGAGAACTTCAGGAAAGCATTTAATCGTAAAATCAAAATTAAATGAAATATCATTTTTATTAAGGCCCACCACGTAAGTCGGCAACAATCAAAAAATAATAATAACAATAATAATATATTAAATTACGACGGCCGACGGACGCGAGATTGGCGCCGCAACTTTGGGGCCCGATCAAAGAAAATATGAAATTTACTAAATCTGACTCTATTGTAATGAATGTAATTATGTATGTGTCTAATTGTTGTAAAACATTAATGCTTATATGAATTCTTTTACATGTACAACAACAAAACCACACCCTGAGGAGATCTGGAGAGGAAAAAGTGTAGAAAAGAAAAAGAATTGCGAGAAAGAAAAATAAGGTAAGGCCTATTGTGCAAGCATCCTGTGTAGCTCTGTGCGGAATATCGAACCCATGTGCACATGAGATACCTTCGGTGTTTTGTGTATTTATGTGTTTATTTTTGGAGGGGATAATTATTCGTGTGTGTATAAGTGTTAAAGATTCGTCAGTGGCTTAAAGTGAATTTATTATGGGTAAGATAGGACAAGCTAAAGCATCCGTACCAGACGAACAAAATTTCGTTAATATGGAAAGTGAGGGTCATTTGCAATACGCAAACGAATCCCAAGCCAACGCCTCGGATAACATAATTTCCGGAGAGGGGGGCGAGGATCTGTGGACGGTGAATGACGCTCCATAGCAGAATGGGAATAGAGTAACAACTCCACTGCTTGGGCAGGGGGTCCAATCGAGTGCTAGATTAAGCGGGGCACCAGTACGTTCACCGATTGCAGACCCATTTGCAGAATTTCTGCGCAGGTTAGAAGAAAGAGATAGGGAAAAAGAAAGAATGTTAAAACAGAGGGAAAAACAAAGAGACGAAAAACTGGCTCAGATGCTGCATGAGCAGGAGAAAAAATTAACGCAAAAGCTCATTGAGCAAGAGCAGCGCAGTGAAGCAAAACTAGACAGTATCCAAAGCGAACTTGCCGAGATGCGGGACGCGTGCAAAGAAATACCCGATCTTGTGCAAAGCTTAGCCGGCGAAATGCAAAAATTACAGATATCGCAGGCTAGGCTTGAAGATAATGTCCAGACTTTAACCAACCGCGTAGATAATGTGGAGATAGATGCACGGAAAAGTACTGACGCATATTTGGAAGTGCAAGCTCAAAAAGTAGAAAAAGAATTAAATGAATGGCTAGAAGTAAAGGATCGCGAGATATCTGCAAAGATTGAAAGCGACGTAAAAACAGCTGTAGAACAAGCGACTGCGGCCGCGAGTGTAAATATTGACGCTAGCGCTGCTGCACTACATGCCGAATTAACACAGATCAAATCCCGTGTGACTGCGGAGTTGCCAAATTGGCAACAGGAGGTCGTGCGGAGACTGTCTGCGTTGGAAAGCAATGTAAACAGTGGCGGACAGATCATGAATCCGACTCCGCGTACTGATTACTATAATAACGCTGACGGTAGGCAGGGTGCGGGTGCGCAACCGCAACCTAATGCGAATTATGAGCACGAACAACATGCGATACCGTGCAGCGCACATCACCAAGTAATGAATGTCACAGAATGTAGCAATCAGATGTGCAAAAAAGAGGACAATGTAATAAAACACAGGACATTCCAACCCTTCAATAGTGAAAAACGAAATGTCCACCCTGTTGTATTTATTAAGAGCTTCAGGAATGTGTTTCCCAGGGCATGGACGGAAAGACAAAGAATACAGTTCGTGGTCTCCTTTATTCAAGGTGACGCGGCACTGTGGGCCACCGACGTGTCCGAAAAATGTCTAACGATGCAACAATTTGAAGGTGCATTCTTGCAAAAATTCTGGTCCGATAGCGTCCAAGAAAGACTACGAAAGGAGTTGTACAGTCCAGAAGTGTACAATCCTAAGATGGGAACGTTACGCAAATATTTCGAAAAGTATATAAACAAAACCAGGTACTGGGACGAGCCCATGTCCGATCGTGACATAATCAGATTGATAAAAATGAAGTTGCCCAGTGAAATTAAAAGATATTTCATCAATGTGCCGGAATACGATATACAACAATTCATGGAAATAGTGGATTCTGTTGACTTATTGATCGAAGATATGAAAACCGAAAACAAGTGGAACCATGCAGGCTGTAATCAACAAAAATCCGATTACAATAGCAGCCACAGTAACGGTAGTAACTTAGTACCAAATGGTAACGGGAATAGGCAAGAGCACCGGCAACAGAATCGAGGCACAAACAATGGCAATGGTTATAACGACAACGGTTGTAATCGTCAAAATCTAAAGAGACATCATGATGGACGCATGAGTAATGGATATAATGGTAACGGCAATCCGCAATGGCGGAACAACCGAAACCAGTGGCGTGGTTGTAATGAACCGACACCACAGTGGCAACAAAACACAGCGCCACAATGGAACGCCAACCCAGGTCCATCACAGAGCATGTCAGGAAGTTACAACCGACCACCGCAAAACCAGAGCCATACACAATATCAAAATACGCCATCGGCGAGGCAGGGCGGCCAACCCAACAGTAGCAACAACAACAACCAGAACCACAATGTGAGGTTAGTGGAAGTGACTGACAACTGTCAACCCACTAATGCTCATCCGTTAAACTAAAGACAGCCACAATACGCTCTCCGTTGTCGGCTGCAGGATGGTATAGTGAGGGCACATTCACGAATGACAGCCATAAACTTTGTATGCTGAGATACAATGAGGGAATAAAAATAGAAAAGGAAATTGTAGACATACCGCAGAAATGTAACCGTACCGACAAAAGTGTTGTGCAGGCTATATTGCAAGCAGATATGTACGGAGCACCAATACAGATAATAGTCGATACCGGTGCGTCAACCAATGTCATGAGTGCAAAATTTTACAAGTACTTGAGTCAAAATAATAGAATACCAGTATTGCCAGTGAAGAATTGTCGTGTAACAGGTGCAATAGGTGCACAATCTCATATCATAAAGCACCAGGTGCAAGTCGAGTTTACGGTAGGAAATGAAGCAATGAAAAGCTCGTTCCTAGTAGTTAAGGGATTAGGTGTTGCTTGCATCCTGGGGATAGAATTTTTACGCCAGAGGGACGCAAAAATCGACCTCTTGTGCGGGGAAGTAAGCCTTATGAATGAGGGTAGACGTGTAGTTTTGCCGTTGTTGCGGACACGGAAGTGCACGGTAAATATTGCCGAAGCTTTAAGTCGAGATTCGAAGGAATACAGGTAATGAATTTATATTCTGACTTAAGTACAAGACAAGCATATTTTAAAGATTTTATTACTGAAGACAAAGAGGAAAAAAGGAATCTGATAGCCATGAAAGTCAGGGAGTCAGAACATTTGACTGAAGCACAACAGAACGAATTGACTCAGCTACTTACAGATTATGAGAATGTGTTTTCGAAAAAACCTGGTGTTATCGAGGGCTACACCTATAACATCGAAGTGGTACCTCACGATACTTTCTGTCACGCAAACTACACCATCCCGTGGTCAAATAAGGAGGCAATTACGAAGGAAACAAGAAAAATACTTACAAAGACTTAAAGAAGTTTGCTCAGTAGAGCAACGTTTACATTTGTGTGTAGTAGGTTAAGTTTATAGTGTATTTTTTCTGTGTGTAAATGTTCAGATTTTAGTGTAATATTTAAAGACAATGAGGAGCACAAGATTAGTGCGATTCAATTTTGTAGATGTTAAGGAATAACAGTATTTTTAAGCAATTGCATTTTGAAGGAAAAAATGAACGTAGGTTTAAGAAAAATTTACAAATTTTATTTTTAAAAAATGCTTTAAAGATATATATAAAAAAAATTCAACAGCATGTAATGAAAGAATTTTTCATTAGTGTGTCATGAATATTTTTGAACCGTAGCAGTAATGCAACTTATGAAATTCAATATTATAGTGTATATGTTATTCCATGTATTTATGTCTATACCGATCTTGAAATATGCTCAATCATAATTTACTTAACAATATGAGTGCAGGGTGTACATCACCCAAGGTACCTCATGTGTTGTGGACAAGGTACAAAGCAAATCAGTAAAAGCGACTACCGCTAAGCACTGTTAAAATATATTGCCATCTGCTAAGGCAGAGATTTGCACGAATTTATAGTGTAAACAAAAGTCACAAATCTAACATTAATCTAGGAACTTGCACGCTAGGCCTAGATTATAAAATGTCTACAATAATGCGAGAGGCAAAGTTTTGTAAAGTCGAGCCTGGCTCTGGAGGGCAAGTACGTAATGAGTGGGCAGACATGACATGGGGACTTACCTCAGATGAGACGGAAATACAATTGTATAGTCAAAAAATCTGAAGGCAAATACGACTCTAACAAGGGGAGGCCGCCAATTGTGAAATTCAGATTTGATTCATACTGCGCATAATAAAAGCTCATGGCCAGAGGTGTAATGTGGCAAAGCACCAAGATGCACTTCTCAACCGTTGTCAAGAAAATCTACAGTTAAAAGAAACCGTTGCCGTGAAATACTCTCTACGATTAACAATTTTCTACAGCTTCGTGGTGTAGCGGTAAGCGCTGGGGTTCGTAATCCGAAGGTCGCCGGATCGAATCTCGGGCCATGCAAAATTTTTCTTTTTTTTAGTATTTGTTTTTTGTAATATATATATATATATATATATATATATATATATATATATATATATATACAATTCCCGGCAATCAGTTGCAACAATTATGCATATAATAAGTTGTTGAAAGTCGTTTGTCGTGGAAAAACTGGCGACTTCGAACATCATTATGTTTTCCGCAAACAAAGTTGTATTTCACAAATGTTATTAATTGTCTTCATAATGTTAACCACGTATAGTTAACGGAAGACGTAGAAACGATATTCCGAAACGAATACGTATAGCGTAAATCAAACGTTCGAATTAGAATAGAGACGCCACGAACACAAATTTGCTGTGGCAGGTATGAAATATAAACTCCGTTACTCGCTCGTTACACTTGAAGGACAGATGTTGAATGGGCCGTATAACAGCGTAGTTGCCTGTTAACTTCGAAAGAAGGTAGATGCGGTCCCTAGCGCAACTTACAACATCGTAGAAAATCAGAGCGGACGGGAGAGCTTTGGTACACCCTGTTAAACAAACGGAAAAATGGAGGCGGTACAATTGGAGAGCGATCCGCCTTCACCAACATGCATAAGCAATTCATTAATATATCCGCCCCATGCAACTTTTTTTTTTATTATTAGTTTTTTGAAATTCAAATATATATATTTGAATTTATATTTATTATATTTATTATATATATTTATATATATTATATATATTTGAGTTATTAGCTTTTTGAAATTCAAATATATATATTTGAATTTCAAAAAACTAATAATAAAGAAAAAAGTTGCACGGGGCGGGATTCGATCCGGCGACCTTCGGATTACGAACCCAAGCGCTTACCGCTGTGCCACGACGCTGCAGAAAATTGTTATTCGTAGAGAGAATTTCACGGCAACGGTTTCTTTTAACTGTCGATTTTCTCGACAACGGCTGAGAAGTGCATCTTGGTGCTTTGCCACATTACACCTCTGGCCATGAGCTTTTATTATGCGCAGTATGAATCGAATCTGAATTTCACAATTAGTGCGAGAGACTGGTAAAATCCAGCACGAGCCAAAATCCAGTTCAGACTGAATGAAATACATTAGTGTTTGTGAACTAATCGAAACAGTTACTTTAAGCAGTGTGAAAACTGTGAAGGTGAAACTGTGATACGGACAGTGAAGTGCTAGTATTGAACGTTCAACAGCGGTAAGGACGCCAAACGCCAATATTATGCACGAAAAACTGTGAATTTGCTTATAAATGTAAACTGTTAACGTGAAGTGAACCCACAGTCAATATTTTTGGGACAGACTGTAATTTCAGTGAGTACAACAATGCGAGATTGGGATGCGATGCGTGGACTGTTGCAAAACAGCGACCGCAGAAACGGCGAATGTCCGTTCCCCCGACTTCGGTCTCTTCGAGCACATGTGGGATGCGTTGGGCTGATGTATTCTAGAGCGTTCAGATACGCCATCGACCATCTAGCAGTTGTCAACTGCGCTGGCGTAGGAACCGAACGCCCTCACACATAAATTCTTAACCTAGGGCTCAGTATGAGAGCATGTCGGAGGGACCACCGCGAATCGCTGTCACTTCATTATAATTATTGTTTTGAATAAAAGTGTAATTTCCTTTTGTCTCACTGCGTATTCTTTCAGTTATTTTCTATGTTATACTGTAACAGTTCTTACTATGTATGGTCCAAGTTTCATCGGGGTATGTTACTTGACTATGACACATCTTACGAAAATTACTTTCGCCCTGAGTTTTTCACGCCAGTAGTTCACAAATGGAGACCCTTCCGCCGTTCGCTGATAAATGCGGACCCACAGCTTTACTCGCCCAGGTTTCGCAGTTGTCACAGTTGTTGCCGACTGCAAGTGTCCATCCAGTCCCACTTGTCGCAGTTATAACAAGCAGCTCTCATCGAGTCATTAACAGAGAGTCGACGCCGAGTGTCAGGGGGATATCATTATTCGAGCTACAACACCATTATATACCGACTAATTATTAGATTAGTTGGCAACCTCTCACTGAGTTGGATCAGATTAGTGTTCCTATTACTGTAATGCCGCAGCTTACATCAAACAAGAGATGAGTATTTACTAAATTATTTTAATTAATGATTGTAAATAAATGTCGTGTGACTAGAGCCTCCCGTCAGGTAGACCGATCGCCGGATGCAAGTCTTTCGATTTGACGCCACTTGAGCGACTTGCTCGTCGATGGGGATGAAATGATGATGATTAGGACAACAACACACTCCAGTCGCTGAATGGAGAAAATCTCCGACCCAGCCGAGAATCTAACCCGGGCCCTTAGGATTGACATTCTGTCGCACTGACCACTTGATCGTTGTGTTTGGTCGTTGCGGACGTCACATGACATCCGTTCAAGTTCGTTTGTTGATCCTTCCACTTAGTTCTTTTATTACAGAGGCCAACCAGCTCTCTGACCGAACACGCTGAGCTACCGTGCCGGCGACCACTCAGCTACCGGGAGCGGACAATAAATGATACTAATTTGTTAGTTATGGTGTTTCAGTGCATTGTGTTTTAGTTTACCGTCGCCCTGTGACACGACTACTTACAAGCGCGCAAGCAGGCCATCTCCATACAGCAATCACTTTTCTGTGGTAGAGGTTACGCCTATATTTTGTCTATATGTTGAACTCCAAACTTATTTGGTGAATGCAACACGCGTAACGCTCTGATTAATCCTCAGGGGCCGGCCGGTGTGGCCGAGCGGTTCTAGGCGCTTCAGTCTGGAACCGCGCGACCGCTACGGTCGCAGGTTCGAATCCTGCCTCGGGCATGGATGTGTGTGATGTCCTTAGGTTAGTTAGGTTCAAGTAGTTCTAAGTTCTAGGGGACTGATGACCTTAGAAGTTAAGTCCCATAGTGCTCAGAGCCACTTTGAGCCAATCCTCAGGGAGACGCCGGTCTATCTACCGAAGTAACAAGTTGTGGCATGGGTGGCGAGGACAGGGCGACGCCCTGGCAAGCGTGTGACGGTAGGTGTCAGGGCGTCAGCGCGTCGCGTCGCCAAAGCGGCGACGCCTATCGCGGCCGCTTTTGTTTGGCCGCCGTCTGAATGCGCCGCGCCCGTCCCGGGGGGCAGTCGTCGGTCCTGCGCCGCTGTGAATACGCCGGGAACGGAGTTAGCGGAGGCGCGCGACTATAAATAATTCGCTATCGCCCGTGAATCAGGTGAGCAGTCGCTGGCCAGCCGGCGAGGTATAACCAGCCCAATCTGGCGTAATCCATTGAGGAGGGGGGGGGGGGAGTGCGGCACCTGTCCGGTGAGCACGGCAGCGGCGGCGACGTTATTTCGCCCCCTACTCCCCCCTCCCCCAAAACTAACCCTTTCTGCCTGGCGCCATGTTTACCACTCCTTCGTCTCGCCGCCGCAGCCGATGAGCGAGTCTCCGCCGGTCGGTGCTGCCTCCTCTGTTGGCGCGGCTGCCTTCCGTGATAAGATCACATTATGATGTATATCGACGGCATTAGTGTATTATGGCTATTGGAAAACCGATTCAATTATTGGGAACTGCACCGCAGGGGGAATAACCGCCGTTATATATGGTCGGCGAGGGGTGGAGGGCCGCCGCTAGGGCGGAGGCGCGGCAGGCAAGCTGGTACAGGGAGTTCGCACAGAACTCAGCGACGCCGGGGCAGGTCACTGTTCCCGAAGGAGGAGCTGTCAGACGCACTCGAGTGGCGCCGCTGTTGATGGCCGAGCACCTGCCAGCAATATACTCCCTACTGTCTATCAAACATATTGTTTAATGTACGCTGGACGGGGTGGCCGATTCTAGGTGCTACAGTCTGGAACCGCGCGACCGCTACGGTCGCAGGTTCGAATCCTGCGTCGGGCATGGATGTGTGTGACGTCCTTAGATTAGTTAGGTTTACGTAGTTCCAAGTTCTAGGCAACTGATGACCTCAGAAGTTAAATCCCATAGTGCTCAGAGCCATTTGAACCATTTGTTTAATGTACACTGCTCAAGAGAATTGAGGAATTACTGTTTCTAAACCCCGTAATTCCCACTCGGTGCAAAAGTTAAGTCTGAAATTTGGCTCAAAGGCGCGTATACCCTTCCTCTGTAATGGTACAAAAACGTACCGCCCTGCGACATCACCCTCAGGCTCGACGACGCTTCGGATAGCAATGTGTCGATACATACGAAAAAAGGTCGCAGTTGGGAAGTTCATGTGACGTCTAAGGTGGATTGATTATGTCACATTGGCACCAGATTCCACCACAATTCCGCCCAATTCCACCGTGGACCTGTCACCCAAGTGGAAGATCTTCACACCACTTCTTACCCACACTTCGCCTCTCCTTATGTCTCTGAGATGGCAGTCAGAACCGCGACGCCGGACTTTGAAATCACGCCGTTTTCTTATGAGTGACTGAGGAAAATATTTCAGACACAGCACCGCTCAGAACTGGTACGAAAAGGCCGCTGGAGATGGGACAAATGGCTTCAATGAAACCACCCCTTTTTCTGGGAAGTAGAGTCCCCCATATTTCGCGGTTCAAAACGATAGTTCACAATGTGACGAGTAACAGGAAGACGTTCTTCACAACCTTTTACACTGCTGACACCATCGGGTGCTTCAACCCTTCTCTAAGGACACTGTGGGGCTGCTTCCCCGTTGAACATGATAGCATCCATTTCAAGCGCAGCGCGACCATAACATTTGCTTTTGTATACAGGTTGGAACCACCTGGGACTTTAAAAACCATTCGAAGAAATTTGAACGTGATCCGAAGCAGCAAATGATACTTATGCTTTTCCATCGCTCCTACTTTGTACTCTGCTGTGGCTTGATCACAGGGGAATGCGACATTGACACATGAGTGAATAAAATAGCAAAGGGTCTCTCTAACACACACCAATTCGATAAAACCCTTAGTGGAACCCACCCACATTTTTTGATTGTTTCAAAAATTTGCCTTTGCAGACAGAACCCGTGACGAGAGTCCCAGTTGTCGCTGTTGCCCTTTGGCCGCCAGGCTACTGCTCTTGCGACTTTTAGTAGGCCATCCGGAAGTGGAGTGTGTCGAAGGGATTGCCGGCCTGCAGGCATCTAGGACTTAGTCACGTATTCTGTCAGTCGCAGGGTGCCACGCTTTTGCACCGTAGCAGACGGAGGTTGTGGGCACCTTTGAGTCAATTTTCAAACTTAAGCGGCGTAATGGACGGGGTTTTGAAAAAGTTATCCTTTAATTCTGGTGCATAGTGTAGTTTCTCCAGGCGTTGCCTCACACGTCGTAAATGCGGGGATCTACTCTAAATGATTCATTGGTTTTGAAATTTCTGTGTTGTTCAAAGTACTACATTCACAAATGTGACCGATGTGTGAACAGAACCGTAAATTCAACAAGTTTTCATTCTGCGCTCTACTGATTTAATGTACCCCAAAGGTAAAAGTCACAAGGCGTTAGGTCAGGGAACAGAGCCAATACGACCAATCCAGTGATTTGTAAGTTCGTCGTCCACGTAGTGACGGACATCGACGTTCCAGTGAAGGGGTGACCCGCCTCGTTGGAAAATGAAATTCACGGAATGAGTAGTTAGTTGTGGAAACAACAAAACTGGAAAACATCAAGGTAAGAAGTGCCCCACACAGTCTTCTCACAGAAGAAAAATGGGCCATACAGCTTCGTCTGTGACATAGCACAGAAAACAACGTTCGACGAATCTCGTCCATGAGACACAATTTCATGAGGATTTTGAGTGTCCCACACTCTCAATTTAAGGTTATTAACCTTTCCAGATAAAAGGAAGGTTGCTTCGTCGGTAAATATAAGCTTGGAGGCGCAAGTTTTCTGCCTCAAGTGCTTATGTATCGTGCATGTTTCAATTATTGCACGATTGCGGCGGGACGGTCTGAAATGCACCTGTTGGCGCTAGAATACTTCAAGCTGGTGTCTTGCGTAGACCGTTGATTTTTTCGACGTGTGAAACTTTCCCTCAGCCTCTCCACGATTACATCTGGTACACTCGGTCGGCCGGTAATTTTCTGTTTACAGAGACGGTCAGTCTCCCTAAACTGTCGACACCAACGCACAATGGTCTGTTTACATGGAGATCTCTTCCATAACTCCTCCGAAATGTAAACATCTCGCGTAATCAAACACCCAAAAATTATTTTCTCGCTTTGTCACCATTTTTTCAAGGCACTGCACTATAACGTCAATTGGAGTGCATAATTCAAACTGAGTGTGTTTACGAATCTATTCGTGCATCAGTTGTATTTCTGCATATAATACTTTGGAAAGTGCAGAATGAATCATTTATAGTAGTCCCGCATTTGGGTCACATCCAGTGGAGGGCACAGGGCAGACTGGCTGCAGAGTCAAAGACAAATTTAAGAATATCACATGGACAGAGCAATAATTATACTTTTGGAAAGTATTTACGTGACAACGTACACCAATTTAGAAAAACGAGCTCAGCTTTGAACATCCTACATGTACTTCCTATGAGCAAGCAGAAGGATATAGGGGAAGGAACTCAAACACATACTCATCTGCATAGACATCCGGAAGTGGTCTTCAAAACTGAACTATAAAATAAAAGCTTTGTAGATAATTCTCGGCGAGTCTTAGCGTATTAAGTATTTAGCCTCCTCCCTCTTTTTTGGTTTATTCCGGAAAACCTCGCTCATTCCCCGGTTATTCTTTTAGAGGATTTGTTATTATGACGCCCTGATGTTATCCAGTAATTTCACGCGATCAGCATGTTAATCTGGATTCGGTAGTGTTGGTAGCAGAGGGTGACCGGATGGGATACCTTTATTGTGCCCTCCCCCCTCTCCATCCCGGTGGGACGGAATTCTTGTACCACATCTGTGTGCGTCTAGTGTTATCTCACGCAAGGGCGTAAGCAAGTTACTGAAGTGTTTGCAAATCGCGTGACCGAAGCGGGACGTGGGCACCATTTTGATATTCACCAGGACGCAGAAAACCGCCTAAAAGCCACGGCCAGGCTGATCGTCATCTTAGTCCACGTCGCTAATCCGCTATGCTGATCCGATCTGGGGCCGACACGCCTCCTTGAATCACGAAAGCGGTGCGCTAACACGGGCGACTATCCGGAGTCGTAGCCTTTTAGAGGATAATATGGCAAATTGCTCGTGGCTATTAAGTTCCGATACTTAATGTGCTGTACTAGAAATATAGCTGTGTAAGTTTACGAACGATTACAGTACGACGTACTGTTTAATATATCTTTCTCATTTACATGGTGGTTTAAAATGAGCTTTTGCTACTTGAGCCAGTGAGTACCCAACTTAATAGCCATGATGTTCAGGCCATGTGGTGCAGGATTTGCGTTGTTACTGGTGTTTGTGTCAAGACTTGCCGTTAGGCGCCGGTACTGGTGCGGCGACGTAGGTTTGAAACACAAGCAGCAGTGTGCATTACAGCTGCAGACAGTCCACGGGAGTCTGCACAAAGTGAACAGGGCTTTACTCGTGAAGCTGTTTCATCAAAACAATAGCAACAGCGCTGCTACTCTTCGCGAGTATTTGTGCACTGCCAACTGCCTCAAAAATTGTTAAAAAATATTACTTTCGCCGTGGCTGAGAATGCTGGACGCAATATGCGATCTTCAAGCAGTGTATGAGCATGTCACGACAGCTACACGTTCCATAGTCCACCATTCGAAAAGTGCTGCGGACAATTGTGAGATGGTATCTCTAATGCGCTTCTGGAATATCGCGGATGCAAATGGTCGCAAATTGAGCAACTTTTATAACCTGTACCGTAAGCATGCTACACAATTAACAAGTGAAACGTTCTCGTGCAGAAACTAAAATCTGTTTCTTTCATTGATTTTTTCGTCATTTCTCTTCCACATGACCTCACAAATTTTCCCACAATTGTCCTACACTAAGTCGTCTTTCATGGGTGCCCTCTGAAATAGGACAAGTTTATTTACAACCACCCTGTGTATGGATTACATTTACTATCACGTCATTCAATAAAATAATGAAAGTCCTGTTTCCTATTCGTAATACTGTGGCGATTAGTGAAGTTTGTTAATCACATATCAAGTTACCAATAACACAACTGAAGACATTGTACGACCCATGGGAAACGGCGAAGTCTTGTTAGTTCGAGCACAACAAAGGGAAAGTTTCTAGGCAAGAGACATTGATCGCCTGCACGCAACAACAGTCAGACCTGGGAGCGTGGTTACTTAAAATGTCAAAGGCACCTAAACGCATCAGGGAAAAATACTGGCCATAGGCAACAGGTTAGCGACGGTCGGTTTAGCGATAACGCTATAAGGTATAAAAACAAGAGATGTAGCAAGTAGTGCTAGATGACGATTTTGAAAAGGTAAAGGCACCAGAGAGGCAATTCTGACGTTACAAGACTAAAGCAAGACTAAAGAAAAATCCAGACAAGTTCATAGTATTTGTCGACTTGGAAAAAAGTTCGCCCATGTAAAATGGTCTACGATGTTCCTAATTCTGAGAAAGATAGGGGTAAGCCATAGGGAGAGACGGTAATATACATAATGTACAAGAACCAAGGCCGGCCGCGGTGGCCGAGCGGTTCTATGCGCTTCAGTCCGGAACCGTGCGACTGCTACGTTCGCAGGTTCGAATCCTGCCTCGGGCATGGATGTGTGTGATGTCCTTAGGTTAGTTAGGTTTACGTAGTTCTAAGTTCTAGGGCACTTATGACCTCAGATGTTAAGTCCCATAGTGCTCAGAGCCATTTCAACCATTTGAACAAGAGCCAAGAGGGAAAAAGAGTGGACGACCAAGAACGCAGTGCCCGCATCTCGTGGTCGTGCGGTAGCGGTTCTCGCTTCCCACGCCCGGGTTCCCGGGTTCGATTCCCGGCGGGGTCAGGGATTTTCTCTGCCTCGTGATGACTGGGTGTTGTGTGCTGTCCTTAGGTTAGTTAGGTTTAAGTAGTTCTAAGTTCTAGGGGACTTATGACCACAGCAGTTGAGTCCCATAGTGCTCAGAGCCATTTTTGAACCAAGAACGAAGCGCTCGGAACTGAGAAGGGTTTAAGACAGGGATGTAGTCCTTCCCCCCCCCCCCCCCCGCCCACCTCCCCGCTACTGTTCAATCTGTACATCGAAGAAGCAATGATAGAAATAAAAGAAAGGTTTAGGAGTGGAATTAAAATTCAAGGTGAATACGATTCGCTGATAACATTGCTATCCTGAGTGAAAGTGAAAATGAATTACATGATATGCAGAATGGAATTGGCAATCTAATGAGTACAGAATATGGACTTGGAGTAAATCGAAGAAAGGCGAAAGTAATAAGAAGTAACAGAATGAGAACAGCGAGAAACTTGCCATCAGGACCGATGGTCACGAAGTACATGAAGTTAGGGAATTCTGATACCTAGGCAGAAAAATAACCAATGACGGACGGAGCAAGCAGGACATCAAAAGCAGACTAGCCATGGCAAAAGGGGCATTTCCGACCAAGAGAAGTCTGCTAGTATCAAACATAGATCTTAATTTGAGGAAGATATTTCTGAGAATGTACGTCTGGAGCACGACATTGTATGATAGTGAAACATGGACTAATGGAAATTCGAAATAGAAGAGGATCGAAGCATTTGAGATGTGGTGTCACAGGAGAATGTTGAAAATTAGGTGAACTGATAAGGTAAGGCTCAAAAATGGCTCTGAGCACTATGGGACTTAACATCTGTGGTCATCAGTCCCCTAGAACTTAGAACTACTTAAAACTAACTAACCTAAGGACATCACACACACCATGCCCGAGGCAGGATTCGAACCTGCGACCGTAGCAGTCGCGCGGTTCCGGACTGAGCGCCTAGAACCGTTAGACCACCGCGGCCGGCGATAAGGTAAGGAATGAGGAGGTTATGCGCAGAATCGTAGGGAAAGGAATATGTTGGAAACACTGACAAGGAGAAGGGACTGGATGATAGGACATCTGTTAAGACATCAACGAATAATGTCCATGGTACTACAGGCAGCTGTAGAGGATAAAAACGTTAGAGGAAGATAGAGATTTGAATACATCCAGCAAATACGAAGGTTGGAACTTACATAGTGGCAACTGTTTATTCACAAGCGATACAAAAGAGTTACATGTTCGCACCAGTTACTGTCCTTCAAAGTAGTTACAAGCATTGTGTATAACGCGTCATATGAGCAATAAAGTCATTTCTTGCCTGATGTTTGAGTTTTACCACTGCGATCCAGTCAGCCTGACTGGAGAACTGCTGATTATTATTATATAATAATGGTCGCCTGCCTCTTGCATGACTTTATGTCGTATTTATATTATTGAAGTTGGAAAATAATAAATAAGAAACAAGCGGGATTTATGGAGAATCGTTCGACTATTGACCAGATATTCATATTGAAAGAAGCCATGTCCAAAATACTGGTAGCATAAGAAAGCAATGGCAATATTATTTGTTGATTTTAAGAAAGCCAATGACAGTATATCCAGATATAAGTTGTGGGAGAAAATTCAGAGAATCGGAATACCGAAGAAGATTATAAATCTTGTGAAAGTACAATGAAAGGCTCGAAAGGGGTGGTGAAAATTGATGGAGAGTATTCCAAAGCGTTTGACATAAAAACAGGAGTCAGGCGAGGAAATGGAATATCTTACCTCTCGTTCAACACTATAATACAGGAAGCGCAGGATGTAGCAAGTGAAGCAGAAGAGGGAATTAAAATAGGAGAAAAAATAAATGTACTAGCCTTTGCAGACGACATAGCACTAATCGCTGAAAATCCGAATGACCTTAAAATACTGGTAGAAAGACTCTTTCAAAAAGCAAAGGAAGTTGAATTAGAAGTATATGATGAGAAAATAAAATTCATGAGGGTAGAAAGAATTTACAGAAGAAAAAACCACATGTCTGAAGAAGTAGATGAGTTTAAATATCTGGGGGTTGTAGTAAACAACAAAAACGATGAGAAGCAAGAAATAGAGGAGAGGATCAAAGCTGTATCCAGAGCATCATACTCACTCAACAAACTACTATCATGTACAATTTTTTCAAGAGGAACCAAAGTAATTTATATAAAAACATAATCAGAGCATTATTACTGTATGCGACAGAAACAGGGTGAATCGATAAATACACGGGGAGAAAGATAAATGTTTTGAAAATATAATCTGGGAAATATATTTGGACCAGCAGGCATCTGTACTGAGGGTATTGCTCATAAGTGTGGGATTCGTACCAGGTCGGGTTGACAGAGGAGATAGAGAAGATGCAAAGAAAAGCGGCGCGTTTCGTCACAGGGTTATTTGGTAAGCGTGATAGCGTTACGGAGATGTTTAGCAAACTCAAGTGAGAGACTCTGCAAGAGAGGCGCTCTGCATCGCGGTGTAGCTTGCTGTCCAGGTTTCGAGTGGGTGCGTTTTTGGATGAGTGATCGAATATATTGCTTCCCCCTACTTATCACGAATGTAAAATTAGAGAGATTCGAGCGCGCACGGAGGCTTTCCGGCAGTCGTTCTTCCCGCGAACCATATGCGACTGGAACACGAAAGGGAGGTAATGACAGTAGCATGCAAAGTGCCCTCCGCCACACACCGCTGAGTGGCTTGCGGAGTATAAATGTAGATGTAGATTTAGAAGTCTCATAGAATAAACCAGAACGACGAAGACCTTTAGGCAGGCCGAAAATGAGATGGAGAGACCAGGTTGCGAAGGATCTCCCGCCGGCCGGGGTGGCCAAGCGGTTAAAGGCGCTACAGTCTGGAACCGCGCGACCGCTACGGTCGCAGGTTCGAATCCTGCCTCGGGCATGGATGTGTGTGATGTCCTTAGGTTAGTTAGGTTTAAGTAGTTCTAAGTTCTAGGGGACTGATGACCTTAGACGTTAAGTCCCATAGTGCTCAGAGCCATTTTTGAAGGATCTCCAGGTACAGGGAGGTAGGAAAGAAGGTCCCGAAGACAGAGTAATGTGGAAGAGGCTACTTGAGGAGGCCAGGAGAGTAAGAGTAAGTAAGAAGTTGGCACATTCTCGAAAATCTTGGAATTCCCAGGTCTGATATCTTGCCAGCTTCAATGTCGATAACAGTCAAAAATAGTACAGATTCTCGATTCCCGGAATGGATGAACTGCCTACATACATAATTATGATCGTACGGAACCCTCAGCGCTCGAGTCTTACTCGCTCCTGCCAGTTTTATTGATAATAGCTTCCGTTAGTTGTGGTTCCATAAATTACGTTGTGCACGTTGACGCAATATTTTAGGCTTTGTGTCCTTGGAATTAAAACAGTTCGACATTGCAGCGTGTTTTAGATCATCATGTCTCGCGGTCTTGTACGTTTTAAATGCCTACCGCAGTCTGTGTCTTACGGAGAGTCCCTTCCCCGTGACTAAACTGGTAGGTATAGCACTGCAACGGCAACCACTCTTGGCAGCAGCGCGTAACACGATTTGTTTAACCGCTTAATGTTGTGCGAGACGCCCGGCTGGGAGAAGGCTTGGGGCAGAGGCGGCTGAACGGAGCTGAGATGCCGGCGCCGCTAAATGAAGTAAGAATGGTGGCGGCGCCTCGGGGCAGGTTGCAGGGGTGAGGTGGAGTGGCGAGGGGTGGAGAGGGGGCAGGAGCGGGCGCCGTCTTGCAGATCCAGGAGGCAGGGCGGAGCGGAGCGGAGGGTATAAAGCTCGGCCCGGCCGGGAGAGGATAAAAAGATCGCGGCGCGGATTAGGCGGGCAGCAGTTTGCGGGCCCGCTGCTCATTACGGCGCAAAGTGAAACACTCGCCACGCGTAAAGAGGCGAGAAATACGGCGCCGAGCCTCTCCCGGCATCGGTACCCCTCTGGGCATGCTGAGCTATGTTCCAGCGCGGCGAGCACTTCTACCCTTGGCACCGCTTCCCACGTTTTACGCAAGACCTTTAAAACCAAAAACAAGTTGATGATGTGCGTAGTCATTTTTACCACGAAGACAATCAACAACAGTAACTAAGAATGGTAGACCATACAACTTACAAATTGCCACGACAACAATAGGACACATTAAGCTTACCCTTTACGAAACCCGTAGCTGTTTATTCAATGTAAATAGAGAAAACTGCAACAACCAGTCACTTTTTTGAAATAGTTATTTATTCCATGAACCGGTTTTCGAACCTTTTCAGCCTCACCTCCGGAGGAAGTCAGAAGGTTACACAACATTGAAATAGATATGCAGCCTCCTGTACTCCATCTGAAGATGAGCGTGAAAAGATTAAAAACCGGTTCATGGAATGAATAACTATTTCAAAAGAGAGATTTATTGCAGCTTTCTGCATTTACAAACAATAGGACATTCGGATAGTAATTCCTAATATTGTCAGTACTTATGATGAAGCCTAAGCGTACGCAAAATATTTTGCAACCATTCACAATGTTGTTGTCTTATTTTTCACTTACGTTTACTAGTGACGGTTCTGCAGTCAATAGTGTTCATTTTCATCATATCGAAACCACTTATAGAGTTGTCACGTGATTTACCTTCTTAAAGCTAGAAGATGAGCATCAATTCATCTAAGTCTCTCGCTAACAAATAATAATAAAATTCTCGGAAGGTACCATTTAGGGTGTCCGAGCGAGAGGTATACAAAACATTTGTTTTTCAGGGCATAATAAGATTTATAATTTTTTGTCCTACGCTGTACACAGTACCTAAAACATTTATGTGCGTATTGGTACAGTCGAGTGTGGGCACCGTTTGTAGCTAGACAGGTATCGAAACGGTACCCCACTTCTCGCCATACATTCGTAAGTGTGACACGTGTTATGACCTCTACTGTGTCGTTGATCTGTTGCCTCAAACCAACCAGATATCGAACCCTTTCCCCTTTTCCTGTAAACAATGTTTTTGATAAACCGGCCGGACGTTGTGGCCGAGCGGTTCTAGGCGCTTCAGTTCAGAACCGCGCTGCTGCTACGGTCGCAGGTTCGAATCCTGCCTCGGGCATGGATGTATATGATGTCCTTAGATTAGTTAGGTTGAAGTAGTTCTAAGTCTAGGGGACTGATGACCTCCGATGTTACGTCCCATAGTGCTCAGAGCCATTTGAACCATTTTGATAAACCCCATGCACCGAAATCTAGCGGAATCAGGTAGGGAAACCGAGGGCGCGAGGCAATGGGACCGTACCCTCTTTCCGATCCAACACTCTGAAGACGTTTCGAGGAGAAGTGTGATGACATCCTGATGATAGTGGAGTGGGGCACCATCCTGCTAGGAAATGAATCGGGAGACATCGATGGAACTGCATCGTTCGCCAACATGCCGAGATAGCTGTGCCCTGTCACTGGTAACCAAGCGCCATGAGACTCAACGCTTATCACGAAATAGTGAGAATCACATCTTGGAGAGTTTCTCTATCGATAGCATGTTTATCCGAAAACATAAACTGTTCGTACACCCATAGTTGAAATGGATGACGGTGAGACGTCAGCTGGTATAAATTTACATTAAAAATGAACAAATTCCTCCAGCTGTATTTGAGGTGTCGATTTTATTTTGGCAACTAGTTACAACGTTGTAACAACGTCAACAACTGTATGGACCTGAAAATGACGTCGTTACAACGCCGAAAGTAGTTGCCAAAATAAAATCGACACTCAGATACAGCTGGAGGGATTTCTTCATTTTTAATATAAACATAAAATGTCGTGTTCTTTCGTTATAAGGATTTGTTTAAGGATACCTCTAGCCTGGACACCCTGTATTTCATTATTTAATATGGCAGGTAGCACAGTAATTAACATTAGGAGGAAGTTGTACAAACATTCCAAGACTTCTTTGTGTGTTTACACTGTTCAACAGATGAATCATAAGCACAATATTAGGTGTGCTATACAAAGTCATGCGTGGTATGAAGAAAGGTTAAGTACTCGAATGTAATCACGCCTTGGGTCCCTTGAAAAAGGCCTTGAAACGTCGACAATTTGTCAGTTGTTGTCGGAGGACGATGAGCAGCAGGCAGAAACGGACTTCTACATACACCTGATCACGATTTTATACCAAACCGTTATCTTTAACCTGTTACTCCGGGCCGGCCGGTGTGGCCGAGCGGTTCTAGGCGCTTCAGTCTGGAACCGTGCGACCAAATGCTCAAATGTGTGTGAAATCTTATGGGACTTAACTGCTAAGGTCATCAGTCCCTAAGCTTATACACTACTTAACCTAAATTATCCTAAGGACAAACACACACACCCATGCCCGAGGGAGGACTCGAACCTCCGCCGGGACCAGCCGCACAGTCCATGACTGCTGCGCCCCAGGCCGCTCGGCTAATCCCGCGCGGCAACCGCGGTCGTAGGTTCGAATCCTGCCTCGGGCATGGATGTGTGTGATATCCTTAGGTTAGTTAGGTTTAAGTAGTTCTAAGTTCTAGGGGACTGATGACCTCAGATGTTAAGTCCCACAGTGGTCAGAGCCATTTGAACTATTTGGTACGCCGGTGGGATGATTGTCTTAGCGGTCACGGCGATTTTGCCTAGTTGGCATACCGTTTCTGGGCTGTACGGCCTTCGAACAGGAACTTCTTGTATCGCCCATTATACGAGATGATTATCGTGACAGAATGACGTTATATCTGTGTAGGCTGCAGTTATCTCGATTGGCGCGAAGAAGGCTGTAAGGCATATTCGCAACAACATTTCTCACTCTAGTTTGAAGACTATACCGAAACTGACAAAATCCGCGATGGAAATTAGGTTTTCCTATCGCAGATGGAAGTGACAGATACAAAAAGCGCAGCCTTTATCGTTAATAATGATACGGAAAATTGTCACGTTGTTTTTTTCCAACAGACTCCAATCTGCAGTATCTATGTCAGGAGGAAACTATATTGCCGGCGGGTACTTTTCAATATGCAGCTAAACATTTTCTCCTGTTTATAACAGCGTAGGCTTCAAAGGCCAGAGTCAGTTGACATAAAAGTTTCCTGAGTATCGTGCCGCATCATAATGTAAGGCTTTATACTAGAATATACACTCCTGGAAATTGAAATAAGAACACCGTGAATTCATTGTCCCAGGAAGGGGAAACTTTATTGACACATTCCTGGGGTCAGATACATCACATGATCACACTGACAGAACCACAGGCACATAGACACAGGCAACAGAGCATGCACAATGTCGGCACTAGTACAGTGTATATCCACCTTTCGCAGCAATGCAGGCTGCTATTCTCCCATGGAGACGATCGTAGAGATGCTGGATGTAGTCCTGTGGAACGGCTTGCCATGCCATTTCCACCTGGCGCCTCAGTTGGACCAGCGTTCGTGCTGGACGTGCAGACCGCGTGAGACGACGCTTCATCCAGTCCCAAACATGCTCAATGGGGGACAGATCCGGAGATCTTGCTGGCCAGGGTAGTTGACTTACACCTTCTAGAGCACGTTCGGTGGCACGGGATACATGCGGACGTGCATTGTCCTGTTGGAACAGCAAGTTCTCTTGCCGGTCTAGGAATGGTAGAACGATGGGTTCGATGACGGTTTCGATGTACCGTGCACTATTCAGTGTCCCCTCGACGATCACCAGTGGTGTACGGCCAGTGTAGGAGATCGCTCGCCTGTCGCGACACCACTGGAGGCGGGCTGCACGATGTTGGGGCGTGAGCGGAAGACGGCCTAACGGTGTGCGGGACCGTAGCCCAGCTTCATGGAGACGGTTGCGAATGGTCCTCGCCGATACCCCAGGAGCAACAGTGTCCCTAATTTGCTGGGAAGTGGCGGTGCGGTCCCCTACGGCACTGCGTAGGATCCTACGGTCTTGGCGTGCATCCGTGCGTCGCTGCGGTCCGGTCCCAGGTCGACGGGCACGTGCACCTTCCGCCGACCACTGGCGACAACATCGATGTACTGTGGAGACCTCACGCCCCACGTGTTGAGCAATTCGGCGGTACGTCCACCCGGCCTCCCGCATGCCCACTATACGCCCTCGCTCAAAGTCCGTCAACTGCACATACGGTTCACGTCTACGCTGTCGCGGCCTGCTACCAGTGTTAAAGACTGCGATGGAGCTCCGTATGCCACGGCAAACTGGCTGACACTGACGGCGGCGGTGCACAAATGCTGCGCAGCTAGCGCCATTCGACGGCCAACACCGCGGTTCCTGGTGTGTCCGCTGTGCCGTGCGTGTGATCATTGCTTGTACAGCCCTCTCGCAGTGTCCGGAGCAAGTATGGAGGGTCTGACACACCGGTGTCAATGTGTTCTTTTTTCCATTTCCAGGAGTGTAGTTTTCACATTATAACGGGGTACGATACTATGTAAACTTTTATGTCAATTTTCTCCAGTTATTCACGATCTGCTGTTACTCTGAAGGAACTTACGTACCATTAGCGCTCAGCCTTATGAAAGATAAGAAGGAAAAATACCTGAAAATAATACGATGTGTTTAAGATGAATGTAGGAAGAAGTAACTGTCTCTTAATTCGAAAACGACGTAACTGAGTTCGAACATTGGAGTATCATGGTTGCCTGCCCATCAGGCAAGATTGCTCGTTGCCTTTTTCACCTGGCTGAAGGCTGGTAAATGCGGTTTTTATTGTTATTTTAAGTAAATGGTTCAAATGGCTCTGAGCACTATGGGACGTAACTTCTGAGGTCATCAGTGCCCTAGAACTGAGAACTACTTAAACCTAACTAACCTAAGGAGATTAACACATCCATGCCCGAGGCAGGATTCGAACCTGCGACCATTGCGGTCGCGCGGTTCCAGACTGTAGCGCCTAAAACCGCTCGGCCACCCCGGCCGGCATTTTAAGTAAATCGTATACTTCTGTAACGATAAATGGCCATAATTAGTACAGAATATTATTTGCCTTTCTTAAAGGAACGGTGGACACAGTTATTCCTTAAATTACTTTATTCATAATGTTAGCTATACATCACTCGCGCTACTAAGGTTGTGTCCATTGCTTAAGTTGTGGACCTTAACAAAATTTTGCCTGTTAAATTTCCACAATCATTTCCTTCTACACATTCAGGTGGCGAAAAATACAAACACTTTGTTTGGCTTCCACGTACAAAGACCATAACACTGAAACAGGCCAGCTGGTGCATTATATCTTTGGCCTTTGTTATATAAAACCTAATGCTTTTTTCTGACCTGATAGGGATACAACCAAATACTCGCCAAATTTGCTTATTACGTAACTAAAAATAACATTGACGAGCGTGAACAAACTGATACCTACATAAGAATTAAGACTGCAAAAAATTGGCCACGTCATCTACGCATTCTCTATAACCGGGAAGAAGCAAGATTTCCTACAACAGAAATTAGATTTACCCAGAAATGGTGAAATTGGCAAATCAGAATTTGTAAAGCACGCTACAAACTAATTGGTTGTTGACAGAACATAAGATAAACGAAATACAGTTGTTTTCAGGAAATATTTTTGTGAGTGAAATCTGTAATAAAATCTTTCTGAACAGGTATAACTTTTTTTCTTTTACCTTTTTCATTGGTCCAGTACTTACATGTAATCCACGTGCTCCATAGTGGTATTTTACCATCTCTCAGGATCAGGTATGGTACAGTAGCAAGATTTGCTCATACGAACAGAAAATTCTTCGATAAGGATAGAAGCTTAAGAAGTTAATTAAAATTTATATCAGGGCCGGTACTTCAACGCAGGTCTCCTGCCTACTTTTTTTTCCCATTTCCAATTCGTTCGTGATTGTTCGTCTCATTTAATGTGGGCGGACGTCGCTTGACACCCGTTCTAGTTCATCATTGATTCCACTACTCCTTTTTTTTTTTTTTTTTTTTTTTTTCAGCCAGCCCTCTGACTGACCACGCTGAGCTACTGTTTACTAGGTAGATGTGCTAACCACTAAACCACCGTGGCATTGTGACTGACTGACCCAGCTGCACGAACTTCAGTTCACACCTTGATTTTTCTCTCCTTAAATCGTCAGTCTTTCCAAGGCTCTCTGATATTGGAATAGCACCCCAGATTTGTACGTAATGGTAAAATCTTGCCTGTACCTAACGCGTAGGTGGTCTCTTGATCAGATGAAATTATGTTTCCCTGGAGACGTGTTGAGTCACAACTTCATCTTCGATAAGGACAGGAACAAATTTTAATCCAGTACTTCTGGTGCTATCCCTATCGACGATAAAGTTAAGACTCATTGTGTCCCCAGGAAAATGTAATTTCGTCAGATCAATACATCTCCTGTGCATTACGTACAGAACTGGGGTGCTGTTCCAATGTCAGAGGGACTTGGCACTACTGACAGTTTAAGAAGGGGAAAATCAAGGTGTGAATTGAAGTTTGTGTTGGGAGTTGACAGTGGAGTAGGGTAGTCTGCGGAGCTATGCCAGCTGTGTATAGCATACCTGCTCAGTCAACAGGAGACCTGTCCGGCCCCGGTAGCTGAGTGGTCAGCGTGGCAGAATGTCAATCCTAAGGGCCCGGGTTCGATTCCCAGCTGGGTCGGAGATTTTCTCCGCTCAGGTGTTGTGTTGTCCTCATCATCATGATGACTTGCGTGTCGATGGGGATGAAATGTCAATTCTAAGGGGCCGGCTTCGATTCGCGGCTGGGTCGGAGATTTTCTCCGCTCAGGTAGATGATGAGGACAACACAACACCCAGTCCCTGAGGGGGGAAAATCTCCGACCCAGCCGGGAATCGAACCCGTGTCTTTAGGATTGACATTTCATCCCCATCGACAGGCAAGTTGCAGAAGTGGCGTCAAATCGAAAGACTTGCACCCGGCGAACGGTCTACCCGACAGGAGACCCTAGTCACACGACATTTTTATTTAATAGGAGACCTAAGTTCAAGTCTCAGCGTTGACACGAATTTTAATTACTTACTTCAGCTTCTATCAACGAAGATAAAGTTGAGACTCAATATGGTTCGGAAAAGGCAATTTCGTAGAGAATTCGTTGAGGCAGCCTCTGTGTTCACAGAAAAACAACTTCTGGATATTTCAGAACCAACAGAAACCAATCCTTCGACTGTGTACGTGAGTCTTTTATATTGATACTAGAGAGTTTTTAAGTCCCTTTACTGAGACCTAAGTAAATTCTTATTCTCGCTGCCCGGCAAACTGTATTTGGCTGCCGGCCGATAGCGGCGTTCGTCTGCGAGCACCTCCGACGGCAGCCGGTGCACGAGAACAAAGAAAGAAGGGAGACGCCGCCCGGACAGAGGATATGCGCGGACACATAATAAAGTTGTCCGGAATTCGCGTGGTCCGGGCAGCGGAGGCGAGGCCGGCTCTGGGTCTGGCCCGCGCCTTATTGTCCCGGCATATGAAGGTGATTCGAGTAAGGGGCCGCGCCGGCGGGGACTCGAATCAATCATCCGCCAACAGGTGTAGCCCCATACCGGCGCCCGGCCTCGGCAAGAATTCAATCAACGTGCACGCGCCGCTTCTTTATCCCCACTGCAACCCCGGCCGCCCTGTGGAAATTTGAATCTCCTGCCGGCGCGCCGAGCAGAGCAGAGCTAAGGCAAGCGGTGTTTTTCCGCGTCTCCTGTAGTCCGGACAGGCGGGCTGTCACTGCGCGAGAGGTGGGGGTGGGTGTAGGGGTAGGAGGGGCTCTGGAGGAGGAGGAGACGAGGTCCACCGCCGGACGTAAGAGAAAAGGGTAGCGGCGCGGCATGCGAGAGGAAACGCTAAGGGTAGGTTTGCTAGAAATTGCTTTTCAATCCCTCGGACTTTGAACGAGGAAAAAAGGGGGTCCGGCAGCGCGGCTGGAGGGCGGAGGCGGAACGGGAGGGACCAAGACGGCGCAGCGAGGACGATTCTTTTTATATGATATGGCCGGGGGACGAGGGGGCGGCGGGGGTAGCGGCCCGCCCCTCCCGCATCCGGACGCGCCCGCCAGCGCGCCTGCCGCGTCTGTAGCGGGGGCGGTGGCGTGTCTCGTTTTTAAAATTTAAGTGGTTTGCTACTACTGCTGCCGCTGCCGCCACACGCGTCGTACGTTTGCCGGGATCTCTTTCCCCCGCCGCCGCCGCCGCCGCGTAGCTTCTTCTCTCTCTGCCTATATCCGCTACACTGTTACGGTCCGAATGCGAAATTGATCCAGGGACGCACGAGCTAGCGGCCGCCTCAGAAAGGAGGGGCAGGAGCACAAAGCGGCTCCCAGCATTTGATACGAGAAAAATCATAGGAACACACACTAAAAAGGAAATAATTATAAGCACTTAAGGCATTAAGTAAGAATGTAGATTACCATAACGATCACGTCACTGATTTCTGGAGATCAAAAAATTTACCCTCGTGTTTCTTCATCTTTCTGATAAAGTGTTTGTAATTCGACGAACAACTACAATGACGTGACAAAAGTCGTGAGATGGCGGTAGTAGTACTGCGTACACAAGGTATACAAGGGCAGTGCACTGACGGGGCTGTCATTTGTACTCAGGTGGTTAACGTGAAATGGTTTCCGGCGTGATTATGACTGCACGACGGATATCAACAGACTTTAAACGAGGAATGGTAGTTGGAGCTATACGCAAGGGACATTCCATTTCGGAAATCGTTAGGGAGTTCCATATTCCGAGTGTCCCGAGAATAACAAATTTCAGGCTTTGTCTCTCACCACGTACAACGCAGCGGCCAAAGGCCTTCACTTAACGCCTGAGAGCAGCGGCGTTTGCGTAGAGTTGTCCGTGCTAACAGACAAGCAAAACTACGTGAAATAACGGTAGAAATCAATGTGGGACGTACGACGAACGTACCCGTTACGACAGTGCGGCGAAATCTGGCGTTAACGGGCTATTACAGCAGACGAGCGACACGAGTGCTTTTGCTAACAGCACGACATCTCCTGTACCGCCTCTCCTGGGCTCGTCCCCGTACTGGTTGGACCCTAGACGACAGGAAAATAGTGTCCTGGTCGGATGTGTCACGATTTGTGTTGGTAAGAGCCGATAGCAGAGTTCGAGTGTTGCGCAGACACTGGCAACACTTTCGCAGTTATGGACGGCTCAAGAGAAAGCATAGCGTATTGTTTCTGCAGGGCACTTCCAGGGACATGCCAGGTCGAGTTGCTGCACTACACTGGGCAAAACGAGGCTCCCACACGATATTAGGAGGTATCCCACGACGTTTTCCACCTCTTGAATAATCCTTCAGAATCACGCAGTTAGTGGAAGTCACATACTGCTAACTAAATTTTGTTCAAGTTTCAATATTATCCATACACCGTAACCCACCTTACGGTGTGTGGGGGAGGGTACGCCGGGCCGCAAAACACCACTTCCCTTCTTCTGTTCCATTTGCGAATGGCGCGTGGGTAGAATGACTTCAGTGTGAGACGTAACTTCCCTGACTTTCAGGTCGTTATTTCGTAGGGACGCTCTCGGAATTCCAACAGTAACCCTCTCCGTAAAGCACAACGACTCTCTTGTAGCGACTGCCGCTAGTGTTTATTGAGCATCTTTGTAACGCTCTCGCGCCGATTAGACAATCCCGTAACGGAACATGGCGCTTTTCGTTGTATCTTCTCAAACTCTTTTCCTAACCCTACTTCGTAAGCCTCCCAGGTGTGTACAATACTCAACAATCGGTCAAACAATTTACATTTTCCATTACGATTCTTCCTACAAATCTCAGTCTGGCGTCTGATTTTCCCACAATTGCATTATGTGGTCATTCCTCTTCGAGTTGCTCCGGGCGGTTACTCTTTGGTATTTTACAGCACTTGCTGTTCCCAGAGTGTATTCACCAATAGTGTAATCTAACAGTAATAGAACTTCTCGCCTGTTTAAGGGCGATATATTACGTTTATTTAAGTGCTAGATCAGCTGCCATCTCCTGCACCAATCATCGATTCTCCGCAGACCTTCCTGCATTTCGCTACACTCTTCTGGTTCTACCACCTTCCGGCAGACAGCAGCATCGTCTGCAAAACATCTCCACTAAATCATGCATATGTATTGTAAACACTAATGGCCATACACGCCTCCTCCAAGAATTACCTTTACATCTGTCGTTAGCATCCCGTTAATAATAACGTACATAGTTCTCTCTCTTAGAAAGTCCCGAAGCCAGTCAAAAATCTTATCTGATATTCAGTAAGTTGAGGAATACGGCATCAACCTGGGCCCCGTTGCCTACCGCACCCAGGATTTCATAGACAAAAACAGGCAAGCGTTTTCCACACGATGTCTGTTTACGGAATCCATGTTTGTTTTTAGACAGGAGATTTTCATTCTCCATGTATTCTCGGATAAAGCGTTCTAGGTTACCTGTAAAGGTTTAACCAATCAGATTTTTTTTAAAATTCCGTAGTTCCTTAGTGTGTTCCCACTGTCTACCTCCGACTTTTAATTTACTTATCCTGCCGATTGCTTATCCAGGACTGAACTTGTAAACTCAAGTGGACCCTTAACTAGGCTGCATCTTGGCACATTTGCAAATAATTCCCAGAGGCGAAAGTAGCGGTAAGAGATAGAAATAGATCTTAGGATCAACTAAAAGCCTGACCTTCAATCAGTAGAGTAGTAGACTGGTAGGAATCCATCTCACTAGCGAACGCGTCGCTTGAAAGCTGAGTAAAAACTTAAGGATTCAACGATTCTTTCTACGTTCTGCTGACGACCTCGATGGTGAACGTTATCGAAAGCTTCAAATTTTGTCTTTATTTAGCTTAGCAGGAGAACCGAGGACCCTTGTTTCAGATAAATTTAGTTTGTACGGCTGTGGCGAAGCGAAAGTTTTAAGGCTGTAAGCAGGAATAAACTTGATGTGACGGGATTGTTAGATTATTTCTCTACAACATAGAGAAATGGCATATTTTTACTGGATAATTTTGTTTGCTAATGACTATTCTACTCATCAACAAAGAATATGCTGGAGAACAAAAATCTCTTCGACAAAAACCAAAATGGATTTCATAAACAGAAATCTGTTGTAGATTATGTTCATATTATATTTTTACATTCACCTATCAACGTCTATTACACAGTTACTACAGAACCTGGCATACCATTTAGAGGTAGTCATAACAGACAGAACGAAAACCGTAGTAGTTGAAAGTAGAAAAAAATTACATTCATTTGTAAAGAGTAGAGTAACTGAGAAATTTGTATGCAAGTTAAACGGTGGACCACGGCAGTATCGTTCTCATAGCAAGTGATCAAGTGATGGAATGTAGAGACAGTGAGAGAGAGAGAGAGAGAGAGAGGGGGGGGGGGAGGTCGAGTATGAAAATCGATGGAATACAAGGAATGAAATGGTAACAGAAACCATGAGGAGCTGAGTGACTTGGAAAGAAAAAGGAGACAAAATGAGCGGTTCTATAAGGGGATGCAAGTGGTCAGCGATAATAGTCCACAGCATCCGCCGTCTAAGGAACCCCGAGTTGCTCTTGATAATCTCCTCGAGTCTTGGTCATAACTGCAGAATTCTGTTATCGTTGGCCTGTGTAATGCTGCAAGTGGACAGGACATCGGCCAGCGCGCACACTCGATCGCCGTCTGTTGTTTTTTCAACAGTACAATGCACTAAAACTAGAACTTCGTGCCGGCCGGAGTGGCCGAACGGTTCTAGGCGCTACAGTCTGGAGCCGCTCGACCGCTACGGTCGCAGGTTCGAATCCTGCCTCGGGCATGGATGTGTGTGATGTCCTTAGGTTAGTTAGGTTTAAGTAGTGGCGATAACATGAGAGCACTAGATAAAATAATGTTATCGCCATTCTGATAAAAAACTTGCCCTTATATCGACTTTAACACATGTAAAGAACAACAAATTACATCTCTGTACAAAGTAGGCTTATGCCATATCTCTCTGTCAAGATCTTTGTTACAAGCAACAGTTGTAAAGCGCATGCTGGATGCTGGTAAAGTGTCACCGTCAAAGTGTAAACTAATATAGTTCGTTTGAAAGTGTTCTGGACATCAAAATGGAGGCAGACAGATACGAAAAAAGCCGCCTATACCGTCGCAGTAAGTAAAAACTAAATTTACATCCATGTCGACAGATAAGCTATAGTCATGGCGATACATTAAAGTGTGACCCATCTTTCTGCCATAGAACCAGCACCCAGCATTATGCTACTACCAGTAATGATGTAACTTCCCGGATCCTCCCGAAATCATCTGAAGATGAACCTGAAAGGGTTCGAAAACCGGTTCATGTAATAAAGCATTATTATTGAAAAAAAGTGACTGGTTGCAGTTGTGTATAACTTATTTACAGATATGGTTGCTGCCATTGGCCAAACATTAAAACAGTTGAATTTCTAACTTTTGCAAGTATCTGCAACTATTTTTACTCGTTTCTAAGAATAAATTCAGTTCTTATGTTGGTACCTATAGTATTTTTTCTTTAGAGCTCTACTGTTTTAAGTGAGGATTTACACTATTTGATCAACAGTATCCAGAGACCCAATACTGGATGTTAATATGGCATGTGCCCACCGTGCCTCCGCCTCTATAAGGCTTTCACTCTACTCGGGCCACGCGGGGTAGCCGTGCGGCCTAGGGCGCCTTGCCACGGTTCGCACGGCTTCCCCCGTCGGAGGTTCGAGTCCTCCTTTGGGCATAAGTGTGTGTGTGTGTTGTCCTTATCATAAGTTATTTTAAGTTAGGTTAAGTAGTGTGTAAGCCTAGGGGCCGATGACCCTCGCAGTTTGGTCCCATACAACTTACCACAAATTTCCGATTTTACTTTACTCGTGATACATTCATCGAGGTGTCTGAATATTGGTGGAGAAATGGTAGCCGATTCTACCTCTACAGACGAAACTAGACAGGGTAGTCAAGTAGTACGCTCAGGACTGGAGCTAAGTCGACTTTCTCATCCATTGGGTGCAGCTCGGGATTCTGGGCAGGCTAGTCCACTTCACGAATGTTATTGTCCATAAGCCATTACCTCAGAGACGCTGCTTTATAACAGAGTATATTGGCATGCTGATTCAAACAATCGTCGTCTCCCAACTGTTCCTCATCTGTACGCAGTACGCAATGCTGTAAATTCTGTGTCCGTGTCCTTCCGCACTTAGCGTTTTCCTAAGCCCAATAAGGGGATTGCACCATTGCCATGAAAAATACCCCAGTACAGTAACATCACCTCCTCCGCACTCACCCCGGTTGGCACTTATGTCTGGTAACGTTCTTTAGGCATTCGCTAAACCCAGACCCTTCCATCGGGTTGGCACTGGTTGTTGCGTGTTTCATCACTTCAAATCACTCATTTCCAGGCATCCCCTGTGCAATGGCGTCGCCCTTTGCACCCCCTCAAGCACTGAGTATAGAAACATGTAGCTGATGACGAGGTATTGCATCCGCTCTTTTTAACACTCTACGCACATTCATTGCGCAACCTCGACATCCGGTAGCACTTTCAAACTCACGAATGGTTTCTTTCCTTCATATCACGCGATTTTTTTAGTCACCCTCCGAAATGCTCGACGGTCCGTGTCCGTCAGTGCGTGAGGTCTGCCTGGTCTTCATTTAACAGTATTTGTTCTTTCGCGATACCATTTCAAAATCACATCACCATCAGTCGACTTGGACAGCTTTATAAGAGCTTATATGCCCCTCATAGATTTGTTACTCAGTTGACACCCAGTCATCAGCCCACGTTCGGAGTCACAGAGCTGTCCTGATCGACTCATTCTACTGTTAGTGGCAACACAGTATTCCTCCATTGGCGGGTCCACGTCTCGTGACATCCGATAACATAGGGTTGCCCTGATACTTTTAATAAGATACTGTACATTGTTTCGCTTATACCTATTATACATTATTACTCCTACTACATCTATTCCGTTTCACACAGATGATTTGCGTTCTGGACACTGCTCTCTATTTTTAAATGGGACGCTGCTATCCTTTGAATATAGTTTCACAGCGAGTCTTTGAACATTTTTGAAACGCAACAGCCTTTGAATTATTGCTGTAATTAGCATTCAAGTACCGTTATATGTGCATTAAGATGTGCTGTCTAAGATGTGATACTGTACAATCCGGTTACACAAGTACTGACGAACCTTCTTCCCAACACAACTTTCTCTTCTTTCTCTTGTTTCCACTGCCTGTCTCTCTCTCTCTCTCTCTCTCTCTCTCTCTCACACACACACACACACACACACACACACACACACACACACACTCGATCGACACCTTGTACTGAAAGAGTGTTGCTCTAGCATCAGTTTAAAGTAAGTCCAATCCTACAGAGCCAAACAACTTTTTTCGACATATTTTATGAGTGTGGAGGATATTTCATGTCAATAATAGTGACATTCTGAGTTATTCCACTTGCAGATGAAGCGGGGCAACATTGATTGTCTAGACGATTCGGTACGCACACTGCCCTCTTTTATTTCATTCTTGTAGTTCCTAGGCAAAATATACGACTGATGTTGGAGAAGTATTGCAGTCTTTCTCAGATGTCACTGGGAGAGTTTCGCGGGAACAACAGCGCCGTTATTCCCAAGTACACTGTTTAAGTTCCACGAATTGTGTTACACATTCGAATGGGCAATATCGATCCCCCGACATCCTAGCAGCGCGTTTTTCAGTTGTCTCGATGTCTACTATCATACCCCACTAGCGTTGCGTTTGTATCCAGTTTCCTGTAAATGTGAACCGGACATCCCTATTAACAGAACTTCTCATCTTACGAACTCGTCCCACCTCATATCATTCTTTCGTTAAACCATGCGACGGACTCCTAAGCTTCTCCAATAGTGCTGTCATTACATTTATCTATTCTTGCTGACAGCTGTCGTGCAATACACCAGTAGGAAATACTGTTTATTCTGCTTTCCTCTAGAAATTAAAAAAATTGTGGTAAGTTCTTGTGGGACCAAACTGCTGAGGTCATCGGTCCCTAGGCTTACACATAACTTAAACTAACTTAACCTAACTTATCCATGCCCGAGAGACGACACGAACCTTCAACGGGGGAGCCGCGCGAACCGTGACAAGGTGCCTGAGGCCACGCGGCTACTTTCCTCTGGGCCATATGGCTACGATACTTTATTATAAACAATTAAACCGTTGACGAAGTATCAGCTAGTGCTATTGATCATTTTTTTAAATAACTGTTGGTGTATTTACAACTTTAAATTGCCAAGGGGCAGAGATGAAGTTACATACGCACTGAATGAAAATTCAGCGCCCTTTACAAGTTTCTCCTGGTAAAGTGAGTCTCCTACTTCGGGAGATACACCGTATGACATCTTGTTCATCAGCAGCTGACATTGTGGTACAGCTATCTAGGCGGACAGAATCTAATTGTTTATTAGCTTCAGACGACATTGTTAAAGTTCATTCTTTAAGGTCTCATTACATAAAATGTTACGAGCTTCGGGAGTGGCCCTTCTTACATTAGCCCGGGCTATCATTAAGCTTTCTTTATTTCTCTACACTTTCTTGTGTAACGAGATTGTAGTTATCATTTTTCACAACATTCTCAAAATGTTGATGTGAAACTAAAGAGGGTCGTTGCTGTCTTTTATTACTTTACTTTCCTAAAAAGTTTAATTGCTATTGGTGTTCATAACATTCGTGATTCAGTAGTTAGTCTTTTCCTGAAGAAACCTCAAGAGAATGATAGAAATAATGAAACTTCACTTGCAATAAATAGACTTATACCCATTTATTTAGAGCACGTTTTAACGATTGCCAGGATGCTAAGACTGCTCTACTGTTTCAGCTTCCTCTTTTGACTGATGCCTAGCAGAATAATACTGATAGGCCCACTTTGGTAAGTGATGAAATGTACAAGGAAAAACTTCACAACCAAACGAAATCTCTTTTGAGTGACGAGCAGTTCAGCGTAATGGGCAAGGTATTAAACGGCGTCTATACGCCCAACTGCATTGGACTCTGCCCCAATGGAAGACCTGTATGTTACACCAAACGTTAACAATGAGCACACTAGATTAGGAAGCTAGGCACAACTCTTGCCACATCATCCACTGAGTGTCTGTAAAGATCACCTGCAACATCTGAGAGCTACAGTGAGACAAAGCGCCGACTTGTACAGCGTCAGAATACTACCAGCATCCGGGCACTCATAAATCAGGCCAGACGGCCCTATCGCTCCGCTTCGCCTGGCCTCGCGCGCTCGCTCGCTCGCCTTCCTTCCCTAGCCGTGACGCCGTCATACCGCCCACGCTCACGCCCCTCCCCCACCCACTCCACTCCACTCCCTCCACCGCCCCATCGGCTGCCCTGGCCTTATTCAGGCAGCGCCCAAAATGAAACCTGCGCCTTGTAATTAAACTCAGTATCGGCTCCTAATTAAACGTAAACCGAACGAACGATATATTATCCTATCAAGATGGCTCGTTAATACCGCCCCGAGCGGCGCTCCGGCTAAAAGTTTGACGGCGGAAAATTGGCGCCCGCCTCCCGCGCCGGCAGGGAGACCGTGGGGCTAACTAGCGCCTCCCCCACGTTCCCGGCACCATGGCCCTGCCTAGCCACTGCGGGAAATGCCGAGGACTCTCAAGAATACAAATTGTCCGCGTCATGGACACCAACTGTACGAGGTCTCTGCAAATGCTGCTATATACACCCTCTGATCAAAAGTATCCGTACACCCAATTGTGGACGTTGCCCAACCTCCGCCTTTATGACGGCTTGAACTCTGCTTGGGACACATTCAGTGACGTGGCTCAATGTCTGAGAAGGAACAGCAGTCCATTCTCCCGCAAGAGTTGAGACCAGAGATGTCTGACGCTGGTGTCTGGAGCGTAGGTGTTCTATTGGATTCCGGTTGGGACCCTGAGAAGGCCAGTCCATTTCAGGAATATTACTGTCCACGATCCAGTGCTCCACAAATGCTGCAATATGACAACATGCATTGTTTCGTTGATGGTCTTCGCACTCTACCTCTATTGCACGCAGTACATAATTCTGTAAAATGTGTTCATATCCTTCCGCATTTAGAGTTTTCTTAATCACAATACGTTGACCACATCCTAACTACGAAAAACTCCGCCCATACCGTAACTCCAAGTCCTCTGTACACTACAGCAGGCACCGCACACAATGGCATGTAACATTCACCAGGCATTCGCCAATTCCAGACACTCCCATCGTTTTGCCACGGGATATATCGCGATTCTCCTTTCCAAACCACTCGTTTCCAGTCATCCACTGTCCAGTGACGTCGCTCTTAGCACCACAAGGAGTTGCACGACCGCTGTACGCCATTGTCTCTATCTCCCTGCGTACATTATCTTAGCTGAACTGTTGGTAGCACTTTGGGTCCACGAGTTGTTATTTCCACTGATTTCATGCGATTTTTTATAACCATCCTCTGTAGTGTCCGACGGTCCCTGTTCGCAGGTTCATAAGGTCCGCCTGGTCTTGATTTAGCTCTGGCGGTTCCTTCACGTTTCCACTTCACAGTCACAACATCAGAAGTCGAGTTGGGCAGCTTTAGAAGGGCTGAAATGGCCATGATGGATTTATGAGGATGTGCAGAAAAGAAATTCCTCCGTATTTTTTTACGTGAAATCTCTTAACGCTTTGTAAACAAAAGGAACTTCATTAACATTCTACTTCTTTATTCTTCATGTATACACATTTATTTTTCTAGCGAAGAACACATGTCTCCCAACGAAAGACCAGTTTATTGGTTCCGTCACTGCAGAATGTTTGACTTTTTGACGGAGCCACAACTTCACCTCTGATTGTGCCACCTCATCAATATCAAAGTGGAGTCCTGAAAGGTATTCTTTAAGTTTTGGAAATGGATGAAAGTCGGATGGGGCCAGTCGAGACTGTATAGAGGATGATCGATGACAGCGAAGCCAAGTCGTACTGTTGCAGATGTCGTAGCGCTCGTGTGATCTGGCAGTGTCATGGTGGAGGAGAGGGTGCTCAGTGTGTAGCCAAACTGGAATTCCTGCTTTTAGTTCGCTCTCACACCGACACAACACCACTTTATACGCTATAATTTAGAGCTCTCTAATGGCAGAGGGTTGTAACTTTCGGCAGCAAGTAATATGCATTGTATGTAATACTTCAGACGATATTGAGAACAGAATAAAAAACTCGGAGACATTACTTCTCAGTACGCATTCCTATTACTCAGATGATATCCAACGACTAGAAATGTTCGAAGTTACTTAGCTCTTCTGACCGACCCATTCTTCTGTTACTGTTCAATACTCCGCGCCTCCTTTTATACTGGCGGGTCCGCCTCTGGTGACATCTGGTTACCAATTCTTCATCACTAATGTTACACGCCAAGTGAATAAGTGCTCTGCTCTTTTTTTTTTTAATTCGTCATTTTTCGGAAACTATTGTGATTTCTCTGTTATTAGTTACGAATGAAGACTGATGTATTCACCGAATAAAACAACATTTTCTGATTTATAAAAAATTTTACTAACCTCCGAAACTAACAATCCCGTCAGAGCATCAGGATTCTCAATGTTCCGACAGACGAAAAATTTTTGGAAAAGCTGTACTACACGCACAGCTATTGAGATGAGTCATTAACCTAAATTGTATCAAAGTGGAGTCCTGGAAAGTGTTCTTTAAGTACTGCGAGCGGATGAAAGTCGGATGCGGCCAGTCGAGACTGTATGGAGGTTGATCGATGAAAGTGAAGCCAAGTCGTCGTACTGTTACAAATGTCGCAGTGCGTCACTCAATTCCATAGTTTTGGCTAAAGTACAAAATAAGAAGTTCCGGACTGTTCCATATTGTCTTTGACATTATTGCATGATTTTGACAATTGAACTGTAATTTTACGTTTACTAGTACCGTCGTATGAGTGATGTCATGTAGACTGTTGTAATGATTTTATGTTGCTTGATTGTGATCGTTTCGATTGAAACTGGCAGCGACGAAAGGCCTGTGTTTCTAGCAGAACCTGATGATACGTATATGTGACTTTTGTCTTTCTGAATTCTCTGACTGTGATATGCAGTAGTAAGTACGTCTTTATTTATGTGCCTGTGCCACTTCGCTCTTGACATTGTTTCGCACATCTCTTCTGACGCCCTCACACGTCAAAATTCATGAAGCAGGTCTCTTCTTATAATATTTTCGTTTCTAACAATTTCTCATTTTCAGTGCTTTCATTATTTTTTTATAAATCCGATTACGCAATTAAACCCTTTCTGCACCTCGCTTATTTCCAAAACAGTAATTTCGCAAGTGAAAGTCACATTTTACGGATTATTCTGGACATTAATTTCACCTTAGCCACTGCTTCACTTTTTATAAGAAAATAATGTCTGTCTTAGGTTTATTTTTCCTGTTTCATTACTTCCGTTTAGCTCCTGTAGAGGCCCTGGCTACACTGTCGCAGACCTTTGTCTGTTGCTCCCAGCACGATTATTTGACTTTACAGTGGAAGTCTTCACTTGTTCGTTTCATGATTTCCCTTATTGTTTACTTTCTGCCGTAGGGCGTGAGTTGTCCGTGATTTTCGTGAAAGACAAAGCAATGCTTTTATGTGTTCTTTCAGTTTGTTCCCTTATGAATGAGATTCATCTTTCCTCATTCGTGATAATTAATGTATTTAAATAATAAAATCGTCACTCCCAACTGTGTGGACCTTCATGACTCAAACATGCTTTGTTGTCTTGTCAGAAACATAAACTGCGTTCTACAATCAGCAAAAATTCACCAGCGAATTATTTTGCGTGATGGAAAAGCAACAATTCCGGTTGCAAATGATAATGTTTCAATTCCAAAAAGATTTTTTTATCTTAACAAAAACACGAAAGGGGAACAAAAATTCTTAATTTTGATTTCGCATACCAAAGTCCTCGGTTTGGGCGCCTCTGTTAATACCCTTATTTTAATCCAAGAGCTTAGCGACGACATTTATGCGTCTAATACACACAGCGCAACACAATTAAAGGATCACTTCTACTAAATCTCGTAATTGTTTCCCATTTCGACATAGAAGTTTGAAGTTTGGCTCACAGGTGCCTTACTACTTCCTCTGTAGTGGTGCAAATGGGTGGCGCCTTGAAAAGCCACCCTCGTCGTCGGATAGTCTTGAGACAGCAAGGTGTCGAATGCACGGAAAAAAGGCCAAATCTCAGAAGCTCGTGTGGGGCGCGAGAAGGTTTAATGATGTGACACTGGCACTAGATTGCACCAAAACTGCCCAACACCACTGTGGACGTGTCACATGATAAGAAGGCCGTCGCAGGCCATTTTACCCGCATTTCATCCCTTCTTTTGGCGCCACGTGATCTAGGTCAGAATCGCTACGCCCAGCGTTGAATCGCGAGATTCCTTAGAGTAACCGAGGAAAACTCCGCTTCTCAGAGTCGACACGAAAAAGCCTCAAGGGACGGCATGAACGATGTCAATGAAACCATCCCTTCCCTTGGGGCGTTAATTCGCATATATTACGCGGTCGAAAATGGCAATTGACAATGCGATGAACGACAGTACGAAGTTCTTGACGATCTTTGACAGTGATGACACCCTCTGGACGATTCAAACCTTCTCGAAGGACATCGTTTGAGAGCAACTTCATTGATAGCGATCGCACCTGTCTGCAGCGCAGTGCGACCGCAGTTTCTGTTCTGGAGTACAGTGTGAAACTACTAGGGACAGTTCAAAACCATTTTACAAAATTTGAACGCGATTCAAAGCAGCACAGGGTGCTTATTTCTTTTCAGCCCTCCTGTTTCGTGGCTTTTTGTGGCTTCATCATGAAGGATTGCGACACTGACAGATGAGTGAACAAAACGGCAAAGGGTCTCTCAAAGAGCCCCAGTTTGCAGACAACCTCGGTGTCAGCCGCCCACATTTCTTGAGCACTTTAAAAATGTACCTGTACAGAGAAAACTCGTGACGAGAGGCCTAAGCGACAGCAGACCGGCTCTTGCACCAGCCAGTAGACATTTGGGACCCTAGGGGTGTCAAGGGGTTATCTGTACGTTGGGCCTAGGACTCCATCTTCTGCTTTGTACAGGTACATTTTCAAAGTGCTCAGCCAACGTGGGCGTGAACACCACGGGTACTGCCGAACTGGGAGTCCTAAAGGGATCCTCTGCCGATTTATTCACGGATGTGTTAACGTGGCACCTATCCGTGGTCATGTCCACAAAAGCACAAAACAGGGGGGCTCAAAAAAAACGGACTAAGCACCCTTTGCTGCTTCGGATCGCATTCAGATTTTATCGAACGGTTTTGAGGGGTGCCTGGTGCTTCCATGCTATGCACCACTGCTAAAACTGTGGTCGCACTGCTCTCCAAAGGTGTACGATCGCGATGAATGGGGTTGCTCTGCAGACCCAGATCTATGATTTTGTGGAGATTTTCCTACAGAAGCTGCTAGGAGCCAGTTGTAGGTGGTACATGAACTGTTAGCGATGTCATATTCCAGTCCATCGGTCAGATACGAGAATTTTCCTTAGAGATACAGACGGGTATCTTTGAGTACCGGCATTAGAGTAACATTAAGTTTCTAACGTGAATTAAAGTGAGGTTGGCGAACCTTATGTAGACTTATTTGATAGTGTAGAGAGCAGAAAATTAACCAAGATCCACCAACAGATATTTCTGATTAAATCTGCGGAGCTGTACGTCCCGAAGTTTGACTAGCGTGCTGCACATCGCCAAGAGTGCGTACGAGAGCTGTTCGTACAGTAAGGTCCAGTCTGTCGCGAAATGGAAACCACAGTGAAAATCAAAGATGTTTTACTTGCAATAGTTTGCTACACCTTCCAGCTGTTTCTGTACATAGTGCTTAGCGGTCTAAGGCGCTGCAGTCATGGACTGTGCGGCTGGTCCCGGCGGAGGTTCGAGTCCTCCCTCGGGCATGGCTGTGTGTGTTTGTCCTTAGGTTATTTAGATTAAGTAGTGTGTAAGACTAGGGACTGATGACCTTAGCAGTTATGTCCCATAAGATTTCACAGACATTAAAACTTTTTTTTGTACATAGTCGGCGCTCCGACGCGGACATCTGTCATAGCGTTGTATGAACTTCCCAAATCCTCGTCATAGAAGACAGCTGCCTATGCTTTCCACCAGTTCTTTACGCTGGTCTGCGGTTTGTTGTCTGTGCCAACATGTTGTCTTCATAGTCAGCGGTTCATGTGAGTAGAGTTGAACATCAGAGGGAGTCAAGTCTGGGCTGTATGGTGGGTGATCAAACACTTCCCATCGAGAACGCTGCAGGGCATCCTCATTGTCCCTGCAGCGTGCGGACGAGAATTGTCATGAAGAAGGAAATGCAAGCCAGGTACGTTGTATGGGGTTGCATGAAATAGGCCGAAACCTCTCAGCGGGTGCGCATGCTTGTCGGGAGCCACTATTGTTCAAAGTATCTTTAGGTGCTCACTTTGTACTCAAAACAGATAAGAGCGACGGGACGCGATCGACGGCCATACTAGACACATTGGTGCGAAGCTTCCTCGGATTTTCACTGTCGTTTCCATTTCGTGATCTATCGGGCCTTACGTTACGAATCGCCCTCGTAAAGTCTGGCCGCGCCGCGACCGTCATTTCGCGAGACGTCACGGCCCCGAGGCACGGATGAAATGTGCTTTTTAAGAGATGCTGGATATAGCTTTCATGTGAATAACACTACACGCAGACAGCTGGGGCACACACATTCCTTTCCGTGAAGTGACTGGGTGTCGCCAGGAAGGGTATCCAGCCACTTCTTAAATTAACAGTGCTGATATGGGCAACAAGGGTGTGTACCTAGTTAGTGGAGACAAACAGCCGCCTCCTAGAGTAAGGGCTGGGGAAGACTTTGAACATAATTTGTTATTAAGCACTTCCTCCAAAAATTTATTAGCCAACAAGAAATTTTTCCTTCCAAAACAGTAATGAAGCAGATTCATCAATATTTTCTATGTAAAAAAGAAAAAAATTAAAGATCACAGTTTTAAGAAAAATTATTAAACTCCAAATGCCAAATGATACAGAATTTGTATGTGCTTCACATTTTTGAAATGATTACCAAAGATCAGACACATTAAATATTCATAAATCACAATAGGTCAGCCCGACCTCACATCGGATCACAAGTCCGCTGGCGGCTCAACAGAGACGAGGCGTAGACCTCGGGCACCGGCCCCTGTGACAAAAAGGCCAGCGAGAGTAAGTTGACCGCTACAACAAGTAGAGCAAACACTGACAGGCTTTGGCCTAGCTCTAAGAGATGTCACACTTAGAGCGGACAAGAACACGGGAGTAGCCAAAGACAATTATACTTTAAATGTTTTAAATGTGAGCAAAAGAGCACAATCTTGACAAAGGCGCTTTGAAACCAGTATTCACAACTCAAGAGGTTCCTTGACCCTACTGGCGTTTTTAAGTATTTCCTACTTGTACAATTTTATATATAATTTAAGAGATGTCAGCACCATTTGAGTACCATGTAAAACATTCCACTAAAGAGGAGTTGTGCCAGCTAAGGAGGGAGATACTACTGGCTGTCAGAACCAAGTCACTGCCACTAACTAAAGTGGATCCGCTTTCTTAAGCTCAGCACATTGTCAAAGTGTAACCTAAACTAAGAACTGAACACAGGCTGCAAGGCTTTAAAATCAAAGGCACAAGAAAACAACAGTTCGAAGTTTTACTTAAGATCGGGCGCTATAATTTAAAAATATATACATATGTTAAAGAGTTAAGCCTATCTACATACGGGAGGGAGTTGAGCAGTGACAGCGACCCCTTCAGATAATCACGAATTAAATGCAAAAGAAACCAAAGAAGGTGCTCAACTCACCGGGGGCGAGTATTGACCTCGCCACACGGCTCACATGCCGACCCACCATGTCGTAACCAAGTTGAAACTGCGGATATGTGGGGGAAAGGCAGGTACAGGAAAGAAAGGAAAAAAAAGCAGGAAAAGAAGTTACTAGTAGTGATCAAGATATCTTCTCTTCCACCATGCATCGTATTTTTAATATTTTTTTTAATAACTGCAAATTTAAAGACTTGTTGCCTGATGTTTTAAAACAAGTCGTACGTATTACAGTTTTCGTTTGTCATCTTTTTATAGTTTTTTGTTTTGTTTTTATCTGCAGTACTTCAGAAATAATAATTCTATTTTTAAAATAATAATAATTTGATGTCGAAATATAAATAAGGTTTTGTTTTGTAAGAAGAATGTAAAAAGGTGATAGGATAGAGGAGAACCCTGTTAGTGCTATCGCCGACTGTGACTGGCGGTGAATACCTCGGAATGGTTTCTTCGAGCTATTGGCTCCCAGTCGCAATAGTTTATAGTTAGTAATAGACAAATGGTATGGCTAATCCTATGCGTTAACATCAGATACTCATCCGTGTACACCACTGGGTGCTGTCTCGGGTAGATCGCCAGCAGCTTACACTACATTTACTGTCGTATTCGCTATCCTTCAGTATTATTTGACTGATATGCACAATTTGTCAGCGCATTTTGGTATTTTATTTTTAATTCATTCCTCTATGTGTCTCATTTACTGGCACATCTCATCTTCAAATAGTTAAAATGGCTCTGAGCACTATGCGACTTAACTTCTGACAAGGGAACCTCCCCATCGCACCGCCCTCGGATTTAGTTATAAGTTGGCACAGTGGATAGGCCTTGAAAAACTTAACACAGATCAATCGAGAAAAACAGGAGGCCGTTGTGTGGAACTATGAAAAAAATAAGCAAAATATACAAACTGAGTAGTCCATGAGCAAGATACTGTAACGTCTTGTAATAAACAAAGACAATATATTATGTAATAATTAAAATATTAGATGTGTCATATTGTGTCATTATGTAAAATTCTGTATTATTTTCTTTATTTTTTATTTTTGAGAACGTCTGTGTCGGCGAGTAATAAGACCGACACAGAAGATAAATGTTGTACAAAGATCACCAAATGAATTTGTATATAAGGCATGATGTAAAGCAATGTCTTTGTCTTCTTAATCTGGAAGCTGCGAGATCAAGATCTCCTGTTGTTGTCGTAGAGAGCGCGAAGGTAGCATTCTTTTGTCGAGATTGTGGATTGGACGCCATTGCGCGTGAATGTACACAGGTCTGTAATTATTAAGATATTTAAATGTTTAAATAGAGTTGTTTAAATGAAAACTTGTATTACTTAAATGTTAAAGTGTGCCTGCCTATTATCCCATCCTGTTAAGATATTTTTCAGCCATATAAAAATATTATCTGTGGAGCTGAGCTGTGTGGAGAAAGAAGAGCCGCTGCCGCGGCATATTTAAACGACTTACAATATAGTCGAGTATACCGCAAGGAAGCGGTAAAATAATAGTAAAAAATAATATTATTTCTTTTAGCTCCCAGGCTGGCAGGGAAGATCAGCAGATTTTATGATGTGTTGCAGGTTGACGCGGGCTGCTGATAGGATATAATTTTCAGTGCAAATAATTTTATGTACCTAAAGAATCTGATAGGAAACTTGCTGTGCTCCGTTCTGATCTGGCTAAATTTTATAGTGAATACGTAATTTCCTTTAATGAGAGTCTCATGTTCTTGGGCTAGCCGTGGTATGAAATAGCATTTTAGTAAGAAATAAAATCCACTGCAAACTTGTATTTGAGAACGATCGTACGAACTGTAACATCAGTGATCATAGGACATTAATTTCAACTTTGAATAATTACGAAGTAGGAAAGATATATTGATACTTAGCATGAGTTGCAGTTACTAAAAAATCGTTCTTTAAATTGTAGGTCAGATTCAGAACAATAATACTTCCATCATTTTATTTTGCTAAAAAAGGTAACGATGATAAAGCAATTAAAAGCACAGCATTGTTAAAAGAATTTCGCGTCACTCTTTCCATATATGCGTTGTTACGCCAATAATAATTAAAAATAATTAAATAAACCAGAAGGAGCAAAAACAATTTGTATAAAAGCAACAATTAACGAAAAGTCAGCAACAGCTATAAAGTTTTTTTTTAAGAGAGACGTGAAACTGGCGCCCAAAAACGCGGGGCCCGAATTTGCAGTGGCCACAATTATAAAATTTTATGTATTTTCTTTCAGTGTCTATTGTTATGTAGGTGTATATGTATATGTATTTAGTGTTAAATGTATGTATATCATGATCTATGCTATGTATTAATGAATGTTCAAACACTCTTACATGACAAAACGTACTACTGCAAGCGAGTTTGAGAAGACGATCCTGATTGTACTGAGAAGCTCTAACGACTACGTAATCCGGGGGCAGCCGGACCCCGAGATAATAGAAACTAAAGGTAAGACTACAGTGTAGTTGTCCTGTTTGTAGAAGTTGAGCTCCAGTGAAGTAATCTCATATCGCTAGTGGTGTGCATACTGTACGTAGTTTGATGTTAGTATTTGTGACAGGACAAAGTTGATGTAGATAGTAATTTTTAGTGTGCAGTGTAGTGTATATAAAGTGATGTATTTTGTGTGCAAGGGGAAAAACTGTTAGATTTTGTGTTTTAGTAAGCAATTTAGGAATATGGTTAAGTTGCGTAGTCAACGTCCAAGCAATATGGATACTGAAGAACAACAATTAGCTAGTGAAGGAAATGTGGAACCGGGTGCCTCAAGTAGTACTAGTACGCTCTTTGAAGATATAACTGGCGAAAATGTGGGGGCAGGGCCACAGGAAGTAGTGCCACCGCCCACTAGTCATCAAGTTGATGTAGATAAAGAAATTGTACCACCACCAGAAAAGCAGGAACCAGAGAGTGGTAATCTGCCTGGTGGGTATTCAATTCAGACTATATTAGAGCGTGTGCTAGATTACCAGGCAAAATTTGCGCAACAGCAAGTTGAGCGAGATCGCCGGCAAGCTGAGCGAGATCGTAAGCTAGCAGAAAATTTACTTGCCCAGCAAGCCGAGCGAGATCGCCAGCAAGCCGAGCGGGACCAGCAACTTGTGCAATCGTTAGAAAATATGAAAAAAGAGATAGCAGATATGAAAAAGAATTACGAGTCGATACCTAAGGCCGTGCAGGAGCTGACTGAACAGGTCACCCACCTGCAAGTAGCAAACACTAACATGGTAGATGAAATAGGTGTCTTAGCCAACAGAGTAGAAAAGCTAGAAATAGATTCCACACAGCTTGTAGAGCAGAAGTGGAATGAACAGGCAAATAAAATTGAAACAGAATTTAACTCATGGCTAGAAGTGAAGGAGACTGAGATTGACACGAATATTAATTCTAAAGTAGAAGCAGCAATAGCAAATAGAGATTCAGAATCGTTCAGTACCGCCGTAAATAGTCAGGTACAGAACGATGTGCAAACCATTAACCCTGCTGTTCTGTTCGGGTCTATATGACCCGAAACGAATATGAACGTTATTTTACATTATGTAAATACCAATATATATTTATGAAACTTTGTGACTTTGTCTGAAAATGGATGAGCAGCATGTGTTTTAAAAGGTTTTAAAAAAGTTTAAGAAGTTTGGGCTTCAACTGTAATAGTTGCATATGTAATGTTCGGGTCATAATGACCCGACACAAATATGTTTAGTGTAACTCGTATTTATTTCTAAAATCTGGAAATGGCGAAAATTATTTTTGTTGTGTTGTGTGGGAATAGTGACTGCATCATTCCAACTTACTCTCAACAATCACCTAAAGCTCCATGCGTTCACAACAATGGGCTTGTTTGTTGCTTTCCCCAGGAAATAATAATTGGCAGTTCTCAATAATTGGAATGCTTTGTTTCTGCCCAGTTTGACTTGTGACACCATGGCGATGAGACCATTGAATGATCGTGAGTTGGAAGAAATAGTAAATGCCTCACCAGATGAAGGATCACTTTCTGAGTTTGAAGATCACATCAGCAATGCATCTGAAAGCGAGTGTTCCGATGACAGTTACGACAGTCCACAGCCCATACAAAATAGTGTAGAGACTTTTCTTTCTAAAAATGGGAATATAGAATGGCAGTTGCATCCACCAGCACAACATGGTCGCCTACCAGCTTCGAACATCATCAAGAGTACCCCAGGAGTTACCAGGTATGCAGTCAGCAGAATATCTGATGTAAAATGTTCATTTGAAGCAGTATTTCACACAGCGCTTCAAAATGAAATAATAGAGATGACAAATATTGAAGGGCAGCGAGTTTATGGTGAACAGTGGACAGATATTGATGGTTCTGTTTTCCATGCATACTTAGGACTCTTACTCCTAGCGGGTGTATATCGATCTCATGGGGAGTCTACAAAAAGTTTGTGGGATAAAGATACTGGGCGAAACATATTTCGAGCAACCATGTCTCATGAAACATTCTGTAAGATATCACGTGTCCTGCGATTTGACAAGAAATCTACTAGAGAGGAAAGACGACGTACTGACAAACTTGCCGCAATTCGTAGTATTTGGGAGAAGTGGGTAGAGGTCCTTCCTAAACTGTATAATCCAGGAGAAAATGTTACTGTTGACGAGCAGTTAGTAGCATTTAGAGGTCGCTGTCCATTCAAGCAGTATATCCCAAGTAAACCGGCAAAATATGGGATCAAAATATGGACCATGTGTGACAGCAAAACTTCATACGTACTGAAAGCCCAAATTTATACAGGAAAGGTGAGTGGAGCGGCACCAGAAAGAAATCAGGGAATGAGGGTGGTATCTGATCTCACTTCTGAGTTACGTGGTCAGAATATCACGTGTGACAACTTTTTTACGTCGTACAATTTGGGGCAGCTGCTTCTGAAAAGGAAATTGACTATGTTGGGAACTATACGGAAAAATAAGCCGGAGCTTCCACACAAAATGACCAACAAGGAGGTACACAGCTCTTCATTTTACTTCACAAATGACACTACTGTGGTTAATTATATTCCTAAGAGACACAAGAATGTTGTACTTATGAGCACTCTCCACCATGATGCGGAAATCAGTGACAGGGCTGATAAGAAGCCAAAAATGATTTTGGACTATAATTCAACCAAAGGTGCTGTAGACACGCTTGATCAGTTATTAGGTACATATACATGCAAACGAAAAAGTAATAGGTGGCCAATGATAGTTTTCTACAATATTCTTGATGTTTCTGCTTATAATGCATACGTTTTGTGGATTTCGGTTGACCCTAATTGGAATGCAAGCAAATTGACTAGAAGGAGAATATTCTTGGAGGAACTTGGAAAGTCACTGATAAAAGAACATATTGCATCAAGAACGCATTTCCCAAGAACAGAAGATTCTTTGAGAATGGTCACAAGCATCCAAAACCCGAATGATGTGGGTGGTGTGTCAGAATCGGTAACAACAAGAAAATCTACAAAACGTGCACGCTGTAAGTTCTGTCCATCAAGTAATGACAATAAAACAAACATGGTGTGTGGAAAATGTAGTAAACATATTTGCAAGAAACATGTAACCTACTTGTGTCCACAGTGCAAGCAGTAAGAAAAGAACTGTAGTATTTTATAAGATGATTGTATTGAAAATTCTGTTGTTTCAAATTTATGTGAATACTTGTGCCTAAACTACAATCAGTAAGAAGAGAGGATTCTAAAGTTGTAGTGCTTTCTATGTTGGAATGTAATAAAAAAACTGTAGTGTGTTCTGTACTGTAGTGTGCTCTAAGATGAATATCTGTAATGACAACTGTCTGTTGTTAGAAAATGTCAATACTTACGTCTAAACTGTCAACAATAAGAATAGAAGTATGGAAAAACTGTAGTGCTTTCTAAGTTGAATGCCTGTAATGGAAACTGTCTGTTGTTTCAAATTTATGTGCATATTTAAATGAAAAATATCCCTCAATAAAGTTGTATGCATTGTTATTATTATTATTATTACCATTATTATTATTATTATTATTATTATTATTATTACTAACAAGGTACTGGAATAGAACAACAATGTCGATAGCTAAAACTGTACCAAAATTTATGTTTCTAAAGCATTTTGATATGTCGGGTCATATTGACCCGAACAGTATATATGTCAAGTAAAAGTGAACAGAACAGCAGGGTTAAACAAATACTTAGTGAGGATATTCCGCAGTGGCAAGTGAATGTTAACAAACGGATATCCGATCTGCAGAAGGGTTTAGCACAAAGCAGGAAACAAGTGGAACAGGAACCTCTGTCGCCAACAGCCCATGGTTTTGGCAACGCACAAACTTATATGCGATACAACAATGGGGAATCTGTAGTCGATAATGCGAAGAGCTGTAGCTCCGGTTCGGAGCACACAGCATATGTCCCAGCAGCAAACCCATGTAGTTCAAAAATATTAGTGGAAGAAAGTTTAATTAAAAATAGACAATTTCAAACATTTACTACTGAAAGGAAATCAGTACACCCAGTGGTATTTATAAAAAGCTTTAAAAATATCTTACCCAGTGTATGGAACGAAACACAGAAAATACAATACGTAATGTCGTACATTCAAGGTGACGCAGCACTGTGGGCTACAGAAGTAGCAGACAGCTGCAAGACATACGAACAGTTTGAAAGGGCATTTTTTATCGAAATATTGGTCGCCGTGTATACAAGAGCGACTAAGAAAAGAGGTATATAATCCCGAACCGTACTCACCCCGTCTTGGGAATTTGAGGCGGTACTTTGAAAAATATATAAACAAAACACGCTACTGGGACGAGCCTATATCACCGAGAGACATAATAAGACTACTCAAATCCCATTTACCAATTCAGATCAAGGAGAAGTTAATACATGTACCAGAAAGCGACATGGAAAACTTCCTGTCGGTCCTAGATTCCATAGATTTGATACAGGAAGATGTAAAATCGGCGTGCGACCATTTGCGGAATAATGGGTCGGGATGTAATCACGACAGAAACAGTAGTGCACAGAACCACAACCATAGAAATGGTGGGGGTGGTAGCAAGCGACAAGAACAATCGCAAAATGGTAGTAACGGTAGAGGCCAAAACGGGTATGGACAACCAAATTATAACAAAAAGCGTCGATTTGACGACAGATACGAATCCGGAATGTCAGGGACCAACCGCTGGAAAAATGCGCGAGGTCAGTGGCAGAGTAATTATAATGATAGTAATCGAAATTGGCAACAGAATCAGTGTAGAAGCCCTGAGCGACAGGCTAGTGACCGGTATGACAACAATAGACCACCACCGCAAAACGCGCCTATTGCGCAGTCGTGGCGGCCTACAAATCAGAACGTACATATAGTGGAGGTCGCGGACAATAGCCGTCCAAGTACCTCCCAAGTAACTAATCCAACAAACTAGAATCGGCCTCGATATGCTCTCCATCGACGGCCGAGGGATGGAGGGAGAGCAACTCGAGTAATAACAGTAATAGACCTGGGATACGCATGCTGCGATACAACGAAGGTGTCAGTATGGATAAAGATCTGCTGAACGAATCGCACGAATGTAAGAAGGATAATAACGAAAATGTGCAAGCTATTATTGAAGCTAGAATCAATGATGTTGCAGTAAACATAATTATCGACACAGGTGCCTCAGTAAGTGTGATGAGTATGGAGCTATTTAAAGCACTGGGAAAGGGACATAGTATTCCGACCTTCCCGGTTAATAATTGTAAGGTGTCTGGAGCCATTAGTGCACAGAGCCAATCAGTTAAGTACCAGGTGCAGGTGGAGATTTATAAGGAGGGCGAAGCCATAGTGAGCTCGTTCCTCGTGGTTAAAGGATTGAAGGTGGCCTGCATTCTGGGAGTAGATTTTCTCCGTGAGAGGGACGCATTGATCGACCTCTCCGTGGGGAAACTAAGCATAATTAATAGGGGTAGAAGGATTGAATTATCTATGATGAAATCGAAGGAGGTACTTGTGCCGTGCTGTAATCGAATCGATATCAAAGGTAGGAACCCTTGGGTACTACACATCGATGATTTTTCACATGCAACAGACCTCTATTACCCGAACTTAGAGGATCAAAATTTCGAAACAAATGTTGAGGCATTTCAGACTAAAGTGCACGAATCGGAAGGTTTAAATGATACGCAAAAGCAACAGTTGACGCAGCTGCTATCGGAATATACTATGGTATTTACCGACCGTCCAGGAATAGTCAAAGGGTACCACTATCACATAGAGGTGATACCCCATAATACATACTGTCGCGCAACCTACTCCATCCCTTGGTCGAGGAGGGAATTCGTAGCTAAAGAGATTCAGAAGACGTGAAGTTATTTATTCAGTGACACATAATATATAAAGAGTAATAGGTGTAAAAGGATTTTAATTGTGTTTTAGAATATAAGTGTGTTAGTATTTAGAAAGAAATTTGTGTGTAATGAAGTTGGGAGGAAGTGGAACCAGAAAGTGAGCAATAGCTTACACAGGACAGATTTTGTTTACAGACAATTAGTCATTAAGATATTATGTGCTTATTAAAAAATGAACAATTTTCTTGTTGTATAAAGGATTAATTTCTTGAACCATTTTCTATGTGTAGTGTGTAAGTGCAATCAATGATGCAATCTTATAGAGTAAGGGAATTGCTGTAATTGTATTAGGATAAGAAACCCTGAGAGAGAGAGTCTTTACTAGCCAGACATTGACTTTGCAATATGCAACAATGATGTAATGTGATGTTGGCTGCCAGTAGTGATTTGAGAACGACACTGGAGCAGAACCTAATTAAAAACGAGCCCGTTCCGTGGAAACTCCGTTCTGTATGTAGCAATGCTTCAATTGAAGCCTGTGTACTTGGTACACGACCTTGAATATTCATTACGCGATACGCGAGTTAAGTCAGACAATGCAGAACCTACACTGTAGTCATATAGGAAAAATCATTAAAAATAATGTTATTGCTGAACGAAGTATTTATTGAACAATATGCCCAAGTCAAGCTGTCATGCACATGGTAAAATCTGTTTGATAGATGGGTGATAATCAGGCAAGCTACACTAAGAAAAAAAAAAAAATGTATTAAAAAAAAAAAAAAAAAAAAAAAAAAAATTTACAAAGGGCCAAATACGCCTAGCAACAATATGAAGAGTATGTTGTGATAAAGTGAAAACAAATAAATGCTATGTAAATCAGAGTGACTATGCAAAGAACAGTTAAAAGGTGTTAAAAAATAAACTGTGTGCATAAACACTTAAGGACAGGACGGAATATTGTGTGTAGTAGGGACAGAAAATGACTGTTGTATCTGCACCAATATATACGTCGATAAATCTAGTGTTGAGTGATAGACTGTCCTAGTGCAGTGCTCAACGAACAATAGACAGTGTATAAAAACAGTAGTTATTGATCCGTTCGGAGACGATTTACACAAACATCGCTCAACGGAGACATGTAGTATGAGTGTAACGAACCATTTTCGCGTGTTGAAAGACGCTCTGGCAGTGCATCAACCGTGGAAGTGAGTGAAAACGTGTAGTACAATGTGCGTGTGACGAACTCTGAATACCAGTGTCACGATGCCACAAAAAACCTGTTATCACGCCAAAACATCCTGTGCATACCAGTGAAGCGACGGCTTACTGAACAATAAACGCTTTTAACAAATTGCCTCTTCTTCCACAGCTAGTAATCTGTGTCCTTAAGGACAGTACACCGTTGTGGAATGTTTGTTTCATGCGCCACGACGGGGAGCCATGCGGAGAAGCAGAGACGAGTGCCGCGCCGCCATCCAGCCGGTTGCGGTAAACCACTGCCACTCGCCGACAACAGCGAATGGTTCAGCGCGGTTCGCGACTGCTTGGGCGCCACGCTAGCACGACCTCACTGTTATTGAGAGCCGGTCGTCGAACCCAGCGGCCGTCGGTACGCGGCGTTCCAGACGACGCTACTCAACAGTTACTTCGCGCCGCCAGCTCCATACCACATTGTTGTCATTCAAATGAACTATTAACTATATGTATAATGTGCTAACATGAATGGTGTTTAATGGACACGCAATGACGTGATAAACATTTTTTTTGTTGTTATCCAACACGAACTCACAATATTCATGGATTTAGTGATGTATCGATCTAATATGTTTGCGTCATGTTAATGAAAGGTACTCGCACGAATGCTAGACATTTTAAACCAACTGTCGCGAGTAAGGGCAAAGACGGTTCATTATACTATTGTAAAAATGTGTAATAAGTGACTTTCATAACAATCCAGAATACAAGTAGTATATTGATAACAAAGAGACTAAAAGTGTAGCATGCTATCACAAATAGCCTTTGTTATATGTGGACATTGAATAGAGTCTAAACTTTTCGTGAGATGACCATGGCTCCGGCGCAGTTTTCCCAGGTTTTCTGATCGCACGTAGCCCGAATGGGGGAGCCAAATAAATGTAATGACCCTGGGACTAGGTTGACGGTCACCTCGCAAAGTGTAAGAACAGTATACGAAGTGTAATTAAACCTACAGTGTAAAAGAACTGAGTAGTGTAAAGTGAATGTTCCAACCAAAGTAATAAACCATAAACAAGACAGACGTTAGTGGCAGCATATTGCCGAACATTTTCATCGTTAGTCAAATGCTGCCAGGGGGCAGTGTAACGTCTTGTAATAAACAAAGACAATATATTATGTAATAATTAAAATATTAGATGTGTCATATTGTGTCATTATGTAAAATTCTGTATTATTTTCTTTATTTTTTATTTTTGAGAACGTCTGTGTCGGCGAGTAATAAGACCGACACAGAAGATAAATGTTGTACAAAGATCACCAAATGAATTTGTATATAAGGCATGATGTAAAGCAATGTCTTTGTCTTCTTAATCTGGAAGCTGCGAGATCAAGATCTCCTGTTGTTGTCGTAGAGAGCGCGAAGGTAGCATTCTTTTGTCGAGATTGTGGATTGGACGCCATTGCGCGTGAATGTACACAGGTCTGTAATTATTAAGATATTTAAATGTTTAAATAGAGTTGTTTAAATGAAAACTTGTATTACTTAAATGTTAAAGTGTGCCTGCCTATTATCCCATCCTGTTAAGATATTTTTCAGCCATATAAAAATATTATCTGTGGAGCTGAGCTGTGTGGAGAAAGAAGAGCCGCTGCCGCGGCATATTTAAACGACTTACAATATAGTCGAGTATACCGCAAGGAAGCGGTAAAATAATAGTAAAAAATAATATTATTTCTTTTAGCTCCCAGGCTGGCAGGGAAGATCAGCAGATTTTATGATGTGTTGCAGGTTGACGCGGGCTGCTGATAGGATATAATTTTCAGTGCAAATAATTTTATGTACCTAAAGAATCTGATAGGAAACTTGCTGTGCTCCGTTCTGATCTGGCTAAATTTTATAGTGAATACGTAATTTCCTTTAATGAGAGTCTCATGTTCTTGGGCTAGCCGTGGTATGAAATAGCATTTTAGTAAGAAATAAAATCCACTGCAAACTTGTATTTGAGAACGATCGTACGAACTGTAACATCAGTGATCATAGGACATTAATTTCAACTTTGAATAATTACGAAGTAGGAAAGATATATTGATACTTAGCATGAGTTGCAGTTACTAAAAAATCGTTCTTTAAATTGTAGGTCAGATTCAGAACAATAATACTTCCATCATTTTATTTTGCTAAAAAAGGTAACGATGATAAAGCAATTAAAAGCACAGCATTGTTAAAAGAATTTCGCGTCACTCTTTCCATATATGCGTTGTTACGCCAATAATAATTAAAAATAATTAAATAAACCAGAAGGAGCAAAAACAATTTGTATAAAAGCAACAATTAACGAAAAGTCAGCAACAGCTATAAAGTTTTTTTTTAAGAGAGACGTGAAAATACGCAACATCAAGGATAATGTGAGCTTAGGAGCGCCGTGGTCCCGTGGTTAGCGTGAGCAGCTGCGGAACGAGAGGGCCTTGGTTCAAGTCTTCCCTCGAGTGAAAAGTTTAATTTTTTATTTTCAGACAATTATCAAAGTTCAGGCACTCACACATAATCAGCTTCGCTCTCCAAAATTCCAGGACATGTTCAGATTTGTTTGGACATATGCAGGATTTGACGGTCTACACACGGAAAAATTTGAAAACGTTAAAAACATATGTTTTGACAGAACACAGGGAAAACTATGCGACTGTGAAACTGTTGCATTCATTTGTTGCAGGTTATGTGACAAACTCTTATGTTTTCATCACTTTTTGGGAGTGATTATCAGATCCACAAGAAAACCTAAATCGGGCAAGGTAGAAGAATCTTTTTACCCATTCGCCAAGTGTACAAGATAGGTGGGTCGACAACATATTCCTGTCATGTGACGCACATGCCGTCACCAGTGTCGTATAGAATATATCAGACGTGTTTTCCTGTGGAGGAATAGGTTGACCTATGACCTCACGATCAAATGTTTTCGGTTCCTATTGGAGAGAAACGTCCTTTCGTCTGCCAATCGCACGGTTTTGCGGTGCGGTCGCAAAACCCAGACACTAAACTTATTACAGTGAACAGAGACGTCAATGAACGAACAGACAGATCATAACTTTGCGAAAATAAAGAAAGTAAATTTTTCACTCCAGGGAAGACTTGAACCGAGGACCTTTCGTTCCGCAGCTGCTCACGCTAACCACGGGACCACGGCACTACTGACTTCCGGTTATCCTTGACGTTGCCTATCTTCCGCATGGACTACTCAGTTTGTATATTTTGCTTATTTTTTTCATAGTTCCTCTCAACTGTTTTCTCGATTGATCTGTGTTCACTTTTTCAAGGCCTATCCACTGTGCCAGCTTATAACTAAATCTGAGGGGGGTGCTATGAGGAGGTTCCCTTGTGAGGTCATCAGTCCCCTAGAACTTAGGACTACTTAAACATAACTACTCTAAGGACATCAGACGCAGCCATGCCCGAGGCTGGATTCGAACCTGCGACCGTAGTGGTCGCGCGGTTCCAGAATGTAGGGCCTAGAACCGCTCGGCCACCCGGCCGGCATCTCATCTTCCTCCTCCTCCTGCTCTTGTTCCTCTTCAGTGACATTTTGTTCCCTGTCACTGTGGGATCGCTGTCCACCCTCTGGAGATTGTTGTTACCCTGCATGCTCACACGTCTGTTTCGTTGTGTCCGCAGGTACTGTACATCACCGTATGGTGGCTTGAGGAGTGTGTATGTAGATGCGGAGGCGTGAAGGGTCGGACGTGAGTGATGCCACCCGGAGCCGTGAAACTTGAGAAGCGACGCTGCGCGTTGGCCGTTAGGCTGGCGCGCCGCGGACCCGTCTCCTAATTAGCCGCTCGCTCTCTCTCTCCCGGCGGGAGAGCAGCTGCAGTCGCGCCCTGGCGGGATTTTGTTCAGCGCGCGCGGCCGTGCGAGGGCTGCAGCCGCGGAGCGCCGGCCACCGCGAGCGCCGGCAAAAAGCGGGCGAATTACCGCCGTCCGCCGCTCCCATTACGAAATATTACGGCATTTGAGCGGGCCTGCGCCTGACAGCTACTCATTTTAATTGGCAAACAACTAATTAGTCGCTACCTGAGAGCGGGGAGGCGATACGGCTTCGGGGAAAATGAAGGGAACCCGTGAGGGAGGGTTGGTGGGCGGAGGACGGGTGGGAGGGGAATCGGGGAGGAGCATTACATTGGCGGAAGGGGAGGGGAGAAGGGGAGGAAAACTTTTATTCGGCGATAATAATGGCTGCTCTCCGGGCTGACATATGGCACCGCACCGCACGCATGCGCGCACTCGAGATAGCGGCGGCGGCCGTTATTATCATGGACACGCGGTAATAAAGGGCACGTAAAACACGCGCAATTAGCGCGCGACACGCGCCGGCACCGCCGCCGCCACCGCCCCGGATCACCGCCGCCGGGCCCCGTAATTAGACAGCCCCGTGGGCCGCGGAGGCAGATGGCGGCGGCGGCGCTGGCTGGCTCCCGCTGCAGCGGCGGCCAACTATGTGCCGCGGCTAATGATCTTACGTCAGCGGGGGATATTCTAACGACGCTGGGTGCTCAAGATTCTCTGTCAGGCAGTCTACTTGCAGAGGAATCATCCTTGACTTCAGTTGCCTGTTCTCAGATGCCACTAACTTCTGTCCTGCTAATCTTCTTTCGATAGAACTCTCTTTTCCGCGGCTTTGGCCTTAGTTCTCCTCAACGTTGCGCTCCGCCAATTTCGGCTCCTTCTGTCTGGTAGAGACTATTTGAGCAAACAATGAGGCCATCGTTGCTCTTCCATCCATCTCAGCGCTCGAGCATCACTCCTATCTGTGACTGGTTCCACAGAATCCATTTCCATTCATACATACTCATTCCTCAGTCGATCCATGCGGTTCTCATGATTCCCTGTAATCCTTCCATTCCGACAGCCTCATTTTCCCCTTTTATCTCTCGTGCACTGTCCAACGCTCTTAGCCATAAGTCAGAATGCTTTCAGGACATCACGTAACACTACTTTCTTTTTGTATTTTATCCATCCTCAGCAACAGTAGCGACAGTAATGGTATATAACGAAATAATAAGCAACCAGTAGCATAAAAGAAATTTAACATCTTTATCGGTTTGCGATAGGTATAACCTTCCAAAGATGGGCACTAAGTGCCCGAAACCTTGACACTCGCAAATAATGCGACAGGTATAACCTTCTGAAAAAGAGCACTAAGTGCCCTAAACCGGTAACGAAATTAAATTTCTTTTATACAACTGGTTGCCTATTTTTGTGATATAATACTTTCTTTGTCCGTCTGGATATTTGCCGACTGCAAAAGATCCAACTTACTCATCTAACACCCACCCTCGCTTGAGATATCCTGCGCAATACGTCCAAGTCACACTGTCCAGTCTTATCGATTAGTAAACTCAGACAGTTGAATACTTCCACATGTCTTACCCGGCTAACTCAAAATTCATATCCTCACCTTGCCCAGTTCCATCAACAAGATATTATCTTTTATCCATACTGTCAGGCCCCATTCTTTACAAGTATTCATCAACTTTCTCATTTGATAAATTTGATTATTGAGATCCATAAGTACTTGATCGTTGGCAAACAGCAATGAATGTAAACTTTGATGTTGAACTGCCACACTCACGCTTCTGCACTTTCAGTAATCAAGAGCAAGTTCTAAAAACAACTTAAATAATTTGGTGACATTGAATACTCTCCTCTTAACTATTTACTTGTTTCAAAACTTCCGGATACCTTAAAAACAACTTTCACAACTGTTTCGTGTTGTGGTACATCGTTTCCACCAACTACATCAACGCACTACCCACTCCAGTATTATCCAGTGGTGTCCATAGTAACTTCCTTGCCACAGAATCAACAAACACAAAATGGAGATCTTCATTTTTTGCTGTCGTTTTCTGACGCGTCTGGCGTAAACTAAAGATGTTATCAACAGAGCTCCTGCGATACGGTAAACTGCGCAACCTTTTGAAATGTTCAAATGTACGTGAATTCCTAAGGGACCAAACCGCTGAGGTCATCGAACCCTACACTTACACACTAATTAAACTAACTTATGCTAAGAACAACACACACATCCATGCCCACCTGAGGACTCAAACATCCGGCGGGAATGGCCGCGCAATCCGTGACATGGCGCCTCAAACCGCGTGGCTACTCCGCGCGACCTTTTCTAGTCCGTTCTTTATTATAGTACTGAACAACCTACCGAAAACATTTCGGTTATTCCCCTTTCTTTTATATGGCGGTAATGTGTGACTTCTTCCCTACTTGGGAGTACTTCATCTCTTTGAACCAGTTTATTAAAAATAGTTGCAAGTGCTGCTACTACTTTAGGTCTTCCGTACTTCAGTAACTCCATTAATATACCTGGAGGTCCGTCTGCGTTTCCATTTTCTGATTTTTGAAGGACCTGATAAACTTCATTCTCAGCCACCTCTTCCACGGGATAAATCTCGGCTTCATTGTGCTCTTCTCGATATTCTGTCCTATTCTCTGTAAGAAGATTTTTAAATGTATCTTCCACTCAGAAACGGCAGTCATTCTAGCGCCACTTTTAGTTTTAGCAGGAATGCTCACTTGACGTATAAATCACCAATCTTCAGATGCCCTGTTGTATCTGACTAAATGTTCTACTTCGGCACGTTTCGTCTCCCACGACTCCTGACTGGTCATGCCCCACATTCAGGGCACCTGCAGCGTCTCTCATGGACGGCAACTGCCAATGCGGTGGATATCAACCCCTCGAACACGAGGTGCTGTACTGTGCGTGAGTGGAACTTACATACACGGCGAAACAACAGAGCAATCACAACAGAAACACTACGACACACACTCAGAAAATCACACAAATAGGGACAACGAAATGAACTAACAGGCCACATCTGAAGACAGAACACATTTACACGGTGTATTACATTAATGTGACCATCGCCTATGTTCCACGTCAACATGCAATAACAACTCAGAGCCGGCAGGTGGCAGCACTAACAATAAGGAGTATATAAAGCGTCTCGTAGAGACGCCGAAAGGAGTGCAGTTGTTTTCGTAATGACGAAACGGACTGACTTCGCTGACGTCCAAAGCGGCAAGAGCAAAGGTTTTTGGGCCAAGGGCAGGAGCAATTCCGAAACGGATAAGTTTGTAAACGATACGACATTGCAGTGTCTGTGTTACTCCGAATATGATGCAAAGTTAATTTGTACATGCGTGCATTGTACACGATTGCGGAGCTATGACAACATTTTCCCATTTCTACCTAATGGTCAGAACCCATCCAAATGAGCTTTGTGGTGTATTCGGAATAACACAGGCACTGCAATATCGTATTTATCCGCCGATACCTGGCAAGCGACTTTCGAATAAAACGTCTACCCCGTAAGGGAATATACACCATGGGTATGCTCGTACAGGTGGTCGACACGTGGTTGACGACATAAGGGAGTTTGGGTCTGCCCGTCACTCGTGTACTGATAGCCAAATGGTAAGGCGGCCACTGTGGCCGCGCGGGATTAGCCGAGCGGTCTCAGGCGCTGCAGTTATGGACTGTGCGGCTGGTCCCGGCGGAGGTTCGAGCCCTCCCTCGGGCATGGGTGTGTGTGTTTGTCCTTAGGATAATTTAGGTTAAGTAGTGTGTAAGCTTAGGGACTGATGACCTCAGCAGTTAAGTCCCATAAGATTTCACACACATTTGAACATTTGACCGCTCGCCACAAGCGGGAAATCCAGGTTCGTGTCCCGGTCCGGCGCAAATTTTCAGTGTCGTCATTCCATTCTATAGCTAATGATTATCCTTATTCGCAATTGTGAATGCATTTAAAGCAGATGCTTGTAAACTTTTCAACGGGTCGCTGTGGTTAAAGTATTCCGTGCATGACAAAATGGCCCTATGCAAAACCGGAGCCGAGCCAAACGTGGTGCACAACGGGCCATAGCTGACAGGGATGAACGGCGACTGCGGAGATACGTACGGGCGAACCGACGTGCAACTGTTGAGCAGCTGGCCGCCTAGATGAACCAATGGGCTATCAACAGAGGCTCCTCAACGACCGTTCACCTAACATTGCTGCATATGGGCCTCCACAGCAGGCGCCCGTTTATTGCACCCAAGATGACTGCTGTTCATCGACGACAAAGGCTGGATTTTGGACGCAAATACCGCAGCTGGACGTCCACTGAGTGGCGATAGCTGGCCTTTTCACATGAATCATTTTTTATCCTTCGTTAGATAGATGGCTGTTGGCATGGAAACGTCTGAAAGCAAATGCCCAGCAACGATTGATGGAAGGGATCAGGCAGGAGGAGGGAACGTTACTGTCTGTTGAATGTTTTCCTGGCATTCCCTACATGACCTCGACATTATGGAAGGCACAATGAATCAACACAGATATGTACTTATCCTTGGGGACCATGTCCACTCCTACATGCGGTTTGCTTCTCCTCAGCACGATAGCATTTACCAACAAGACAATGCAACGTCTCACACTGCTCGTAGTGTACGCGCACGGTTCGAGGAGCACCAGGATGAGTCTACCGTACTCCCCTGATTCAAGCCCACTCGAGAATTAGGATCGGTCTGGTCACGCCATGGATGCTCTACCAACTTAGCGCAGCTGACAGCACTGGACTTGGAATAGCTCCGCATCCTCGTCGGTACCTTCTACAACCTCACTGACTCTCTTCCTCCATGGCCACATTAATGTGACTGGATAGCGTATAAACAAATAACGCCTTAGTTCAGAAAAGGACTCCAGTGAAACGTAACCCTTAAACACCGACGCAGAGGACGTAACACACGAAGAAGAACATGTGGACACCAAGTATAGTTACATTAAACCTAGATCAAATCAGAGAGAAATCTGTAGTCATATAATCCTTCCCGGTAATTGTTCCAGACGCCATGTGAAACTTGTTAGTATAATAATACAGATTTTTAGCACATAGTGTAAGTTAGAATGAGACCTATCGATATCCTGTATCCTATCCTATCCTAAGGTTATCATTTTTCCTTATCATTCTCACTTAAAACTGTAGCAAAAGGGCAACGGACGTCAAGGAGGATGAACCTTCTCACAGCAGAGTGGCGACTGTACTCAAGAGGAGCGGCCACAAAAGGCGTTTGATCCCAGTGGGGCTGCCTGATTACATCCTCTGGGGCTAATCACCTCAGTTGTAGTCCGCCCCCGGTAGCTGAGTGGTCAGCGCCACAGAATGTCAATTCCAAGGGACCGGGTTCGATTCCCGGCTGGGTCGGAGATTGTGTTGTCCTAATCATCATCATTGCATCCCCATCGACTCGCAAGTTGCCGAAGTGACGTCAATTCGAAAGACTTCCACCCGGCGAACGGTCTACCCGACGAGAGGCGCTAGCCACACGATATTTACATTTTACCTCAGTTGTAGCCACGCTACTGCAAATGCGGTAGCCAAAGTTGAAACTTAGGCTTGTGAAGCAGTCATGAAGTATGTGATAATTACAAATATACCCCAGGGGGCTAATTCCTGGTTGACCGAGATCAACGCAAGCATGCTATCGGATTGTGGGCAGCCTGAATCATGTGCGAAACAAAACTGCAAACCTAACAGTACCTCAGAATCCAATCTAAATCATGGACACAAAATCAGACCGAAACAGACTTTTAAAATGGGAACCATAAAGATACAGACAATGATGAAGGTGGGCAAGCTAAAGCAAGTTCTTGACAGTATGAGAGAACTTGGGATATCCGTACTAATACTACAGGAAATAAGATTCAGGGACGAAAGCACGATGGAATCAGAGGGATATGTAATTCTGAAAGGGAAAGCAAGCTTTTACGTTTGGTACAGCCTTCGTAGTAGATCGTAGATACCTGGATAGTATCGCTGCGTGGAAGGGCATAAACGAGAGGCTGTCACATCTCACAATAAAAACAGGAAACAAAACCTATACAATAGTAAATACACATGCACCAACAAATAACAAGAACAAAAAAGACGAAGCAGGAACTGAACATTTTTAGTCCACTTTGGCTAAGCTAGTGACAGATGTGGGCAAAAGAGGTGTCACTATTTTGCTTGGAGATTTTAATGCTGCGTGGGTCAGCCCTGGAAACAGCATTGGGGAAAAACAGCTAGACCATGTAGCAATCCGTGACAAGTCTCACAGAGAGATTATGAATACGAAAGTGAGGAAAAATAGCAGGACGGAATCAGATCACTACCTTGTCGTAATAAAATGCAGATAGATACCCAGCAAAACAAGGAAACGTAGGTCCATAAACACTCACAGAGTCGACCTAGATCTTCTGAAAAAACACAGAGCAGAGCATGCAAAGAGAATGGTAGTTCAGAGTGATCGGAAGAGAGTGGGAGATTTGACGGAAGGAGAGGCAGTGCGACTGGCTACTAACAACAAGAAAAGGAAGCATGAGTGGTGGACGGATGAATGTGAGTAAGCAGTCGAGACGAGGAGGAAAGCATGGATGAAATGGCAATCCCGTAAAAAGCAAAAAGACTGGATGAACTTCCAGAGTGCGAGAAAAAAATGCTAGCAAAACGATCAGAATTGCAAAGAAAAGTACATTGAGTGAGAAACTTGAAGAAGCAAACACAGCATTCAAGAAACACAAATCACGAATCTTTTTCAAAGAAATGAAGAGCAGAATTAAAGGCTTCCAGGCAAAAGAACCCTTCGTAACAGGAAAAGATGGAGCAATAAAAATTGGCGAGAAAGAGATGTGCGAGGAAATGGCTAGGTACTTCAGGGATTTTCTGAATGCAGAAGCACCGACGGTAAAGTGGACACATTGACGCTCTAGGGACGAAACTCAGGATAGTCTAGACAATGCCCGCACCAGGGCAGAAGTAGCAGAGGCAATTAAAAACCTCAAAAACAACAAGACAGCAGGCAATGATGGTATCTACGCTGAAGAGATCAAGTGTGGTGGGCCTGAAATAGAAAGAATTATGTACAATGTAACAATGGATATCTGGAGAAATAAGAAAATGCTCATAGACTGGAAAGAAGCTATTATAATACCAATACACAAGTAAGAGGGCAAGAAAGTACTGGATAACTACAGGGGCATCTCTCTCGTAAACACAGGGTACAAGGTTTTGTCGAGAATCTTGCTAAACAGAGTTGAAGGACAGACAGGGTCGACAATAGGAGCTTACCAGTGTGGCTTTAAAAAAGGGAGGAACTGTGCAGAACAGATATTTGGAATAAAAAGTAATATAACACAGACACAGGAAAGGAGAAAAAGATAATAGTGACATTTGTGGACTTCCAAAAGGCCTATGATTCAGTTGACAGAAGTACTCTGCTTGATGTGTTAGAGGACTGGATGCTACAACACATGTAATAATAAAGGAAACGTTAAGAGACACTACTGACAGAATCAGGCGTCACAGTGCACCGTCAGACAGCTTCGAAATAAAAGCCCAGTAACGGGATGGGCTGTCACCAATTTTATTTAACCTGATTTTGGACGAAGTAGTGAGACAGTGGAGACAACTAAACAGTAACATGAAGATCAAAACTGTGCAAATAGCGTACAAAGTCAAGGATAATGCAACAGTGGACTGCCTGGCATTCGCAGATGACATGGCACTCTTAAATGAGACAGAAGAAAAGGTAAAGACAGCACTAAAAATCTAGCCGAAACAGCAGAAAATATAGGACTGAAGATTCCACATAAGAAGACCAAGACATTGAACACTGAGCCTGACTGGAAGATAGATGGCCAAGTGATTGAGAAAGTCAACAGTTTTCGTTATTTGGGGGAGAAGATCACTGGTGGCATACAGAGCAACAGTAGCGCAGTAGACAGGGCACAGATTTTGCAGAAGCTTCGGTATACGGTGAAAACAACATATGGCAAGAAAAATCTCTCACGGAATGCCAAATTGCGACATTACACAGCAACCGTAAGAAATGTTGCTCTGTGTGCATCAGAAACGATCACACTCGGTAAGAGAGCTTGTATGCAGTTGGAGAAGGAGGCGCTGAAAATTTTGAGAGACACATGGAGCACCAAAAAACATGGGGTTATCTAGATACACAGAACACGACACGAACTGTATGAAAATATTGAACCCATACCGAGCGAGAGCGAGATACGGAAGAGGAGGTTACGATTTGTTGGGCACATCATGAGGATGGACGAGGAGAGGTTAACTCATGATGGACGAGGAGAGATTAACGAAGAAGATATGGAATGCAACATGTCATACGGGAAACAACTGGGTGAAGGATGTCAGAGTTGACTGGAAGGCTGTAGGAATAAAAGAAAGGACTGTGCAGGCAGTAGTATAGGACAGGGAGAAGTATAAAGGGTGGGTTCGTTGGTCACAGGTGGCCGGACACCAACATCAAAGTTGTCTCAACAGAAGAAGAAAGAAACGAAGTTAGAGAATTAAGAAGCATTGGGAAAAAAGAAGACGTGCAAAACAAGCCACACGTGATCCTGAAGAGTCCTAAAGAAGCAGAAGAAGAAGAAGAAGAAGAGTACACACATGACAAAACACATGAAGAGATCCAATATACAGCATACACAAAGCATTTAAACAGTAATATACTATCACATATTACACAGATACGATATAGAATGTATGACCCAGTGTGGCCGATTATTGTACCAGGCGTTACGGAAAACCTTACAACACTAACGTAAAATTAAGCATCGACAAAACAGTAAGTAACTCTGGGAGTCCTTGTATAGGGTTGTCGGGCTCGAAGTCACATTCCAGACATCCTCCACCGCAGGTGAAGGGAGATTTACTACTCCTGTCTTCTTTTACATTTTTCCTTAAAATATTTTTTTTCCTTTTATGATTTCATATTTCCAGTCTCATGAATAACAAGTTTATAAGTACGATACAACTACCATTTACACGATGAAAGAGGACAATATATCTCCACGGAGCCCCACCTCCACGTGGTGATGCATGGGTAACGGTAACTGCGACCACACCAATGGAGCGTGAGAGCTGCGCGGTCGGGGTTTTTGGTTCTGTGCGGGTGGGAGTGGAGCACTAGGGCCGGCACAAATCTGGTTAAATGCTGGGCCTTAGTAGTTCAAATGCGGCATGAAAAGGAAAGAACATGTCCTCTTAAGCAGAGCATTATTACAAGGGCGTACTGAAAAGTACTGCATCTGAATTTTTTATTCTATTTGAAATATCTGTTGAGGTATTACATTTCATGCATATTGCCCGGATGACTTTATTACTTCGGTGACTCCAGGTGCAACCCTCTGCCACTACATGGCTCCGAAATACAGCGTGTAACGTAATTACGATATGAATTCACATTTTGTGAACAGGTATTAGCATCAGCTACTTGTGAGAAACGAAAAGTTTTGAGAGACCGAGAGTCGAAACGATCGCCTTAACCACTTCTGATATCCAAGCACGCCCCTCTACCGCACCAAACCTCAATCACAGTTGAAATGCCAGCACTTTTACGGAATTAAGCATATGAAAACTATTGTTATTTTATTACCGTTATTTCGGCCCCTCGAGGCTATCTCTCAGTGTGTGTCTGTGTGTGTGTGTGTGTGTGGGGGGGGGGGGGTTATACCTGAAGGAAACGCGTTTACTCTATAAGCCCGACACAAATAAACGAAACGTATGTGGTGATGAAGTCATCGCTCATAAAACTATATGTATTGTTATAGTTCTGTTCAGAAGCTCAGTAGTTTAATTAGGATCATCACGCGTGACTTTCGTGATGCTGAGTCATAATCAAGTGCATTCCACAGATAAAAACCTTAATAAACCTCGCGTCGTTCATCAGACCATTGTTCCCGATTAATGATCCATTTTAATTGTTTCTGCTATAGCAGCCGAGGAGCGTCCCAGTAGCTTTTCTTCTTTCATTTAGTTTATTTCAAAATAGCGTTTCATACATTCATTGGCGATATATTGTAGACATACTAAAGGTACAATTTTAATTATTTTCATTAACTACAGAATGTATGCGTATTTGCCTCACTACCACAGTTTCATATACAGCGTCAACCAGAGCTCATAGCTTTGTGACTTCATCTGAAGCACAGGTCAGTGGAATTCCATAATAACATCTTTTGAAGAAAACACTGAGCGTATGTGTGTTCAAATGGCTCTGAGCACTATGCGACTTAACTTCTGAGGTCATCAGTCGCCTAGAACTTAGAACTAATTAAACCTAACTAACCTAAGGACATCACACACATCCATGCCCGAGGCAGGATTCGAACCTGCGACCGGAGCGGTCGCTCGGCTCCAGACTGCAGCGCCTAGAACCGCACGGCCACTCCGGCCGGCGTGTATGAGTGTGTGTGTGTGTGTGTGTGTGTGTGTGTGTGTGTGTGTGTGTGAATTTCTGGTATTACTCCTGTGAAATGGATTAATATAAATTCAGTTTTGTCTTTGACTGTTTGTCATTTTGACAGATCATCGGTGTAATTTGATTGTGCGTGCTCAATAACTACTGCGCCACGCGTGATAGCGAGAAATATAAAGCATCGCAGCTTAATAATAACAAAAATATGTAATTATAAAACTGTGTTTGCTGTAACTTATTTTTCATAATCTTTAATTTAATTCAGACTTTGAAAATTTACCTCATTGTATTTATCCATACAGTAGCATTTATTCTTAAATCTGCCACTTGGTACGATAGCATGTACGTAGGGCAGCACAACAGCGTTAGTGTGCTGCCATTATAGAGAAACACGTCTATTTCTTTCAAAAACTTTGAATTTCTATTCTTACTGTAGTAATTGTCACCTCAAGTTTGCTGGGCGGGACGTGAAAGGCAGCAGTTTGTGAAGCCAAATCATCTCGGAAATGAAGACAAGCACTATAACGAGATGACACTGTCGGTAAAGTATTCTATGTCAGGTTCGTGAAACATTCTACTGTCAATCTCACATAGTACTATGATAATACAATACGTAGTTTTCACGATCATGTGTTTCATAAGTAAATACTATGGATGCAAAGATTATGATAAAATAATAAATATAATTAATTACTCCAAAACTTAGTTTCGCGATACCGTCCTCTTCGTCAGTCTCTACTTATCCTCAGACTGACAATCCGAAAAATAGCAACAATGTCAGAAAAACATCAACTGACAAGGAACATAGATCTGCAGCGGCTGAAAAAAACTATAACGCAACAAAAAAATCAAATGTGTGTGAAATCTTATGGGACTTAAATGCTAAGGTCTTCAGTCCCTAAGCTTACACACTACTTAACCTAAATTATCCTACGCACAAACACACACAACCATGCCCTAGGGAGGACTTGAACCTCCGCCGGAACCAACCGCACAGTCCATGACAGCAGCGCCCTAGACCGCTCGGCTAATCCCGCGCGGCTATAAAGTAACAAAGCATATAACGAACTTGATCTGGGGTAGCATCGAACAAGAATACACTACTGGCCATTAAAATTGCTACACCAAGAAAAAATGCAGGTGATATACTGGTATTCTTTGGACAAATATATTATACTAGAGCTGACATGTGATTACATTTTCACGCAATTTGGATGCATAGATCCTGAGAAATCAGTACCCAGAACAACCACCTCTGGCCGTAATAACGGCCTTGGCACGCCTGGGCATTGAGTCAAACAGAGCTTGGATGGGGTGTGCAGGTACAGCAGCCCATGCAGCTACAACACGATACCACAGTTCATCAAGATTAGTGACTGGCGTATTATGACGAGCCAGATGCTCGGCCACCAGACGTTTTCAGTTGGTGAGAGATCTGGAGGTATCGAATGAAGGGTAGAGCCACGGGCCGTAACACATCTGAAATGTGACGTCCACTGTTCAAAGTGCCGTCAATGCGAACAAGAGGTGACCCCATACCATCACGCCGGGTGATACGCCAGTGTGGCGATGACGAGTACGTGCTTCCAATGTGCGTTCACCGCGATGTCGCCAAACACGGATGCCACCATCATGATGCTGTAAACAGAACCTGGATACATCCGAAAAAATGACGTTTTGCCATTCGTGCACCAAGGTTCGTCCTTGAGTACACCAAAGCAAGCGCTCCTGTCTGTGATGCAGCGTCAAGGGTAACCGCAGCCATGGTCTCCGAGCTGATAGTCCATGCTGCTGCAAACGTCGTCGAACTGTTCGTGCAGATGGTTGTTGTCTTGCAAACGTCCCCATCTGTTGACTCAGGGATCGAGACGTGGCTGCACGATCCATTACAACCATGCGGATAAGGTGCCTCTCATCTCGACTGCTAGTGACACGAGGCCGTTGGGATCCAGCACGGCGTTCCGTGGCCGCTGGTGGCCGAGCGGTTCTGGCGCTACAGTCTGGAACCGCGCGACCGCTACGGTCGCAGGTTCGAATCCTGCCTCGGGCATGGATGTGTGTGATGTCCTTAGGTTAGTTAGGTTTAATTAGTTCTAAGTTCTAGGCGACTGATGACCTCAGAAGTTCAGTCGCATAGTGCTCAGAGCCATTTGAACCATTTGAACGGCGTTCCGTATTACCCTCCTGAATCCACCGATTCCATATTCTGCTAACAGTTATTGGATCTCGACCAACGCGAGCAGCAATGTCGCGATACGATAAACCGCAATCGCGATAGGCTACAATCCGACCTTTCTCAAGGTCGGAAACGTGATGGTACGCTTTTCTCCTCCTTACACGAGGCATCGCAGCAACGTTTCACCAGGCAACGCCGGTCAACTGCTGTTTGTGTATGAGAAATGGGTTGGAAACTTTCCTCACGGCAGCACGTTGTAAGTGTCGCCGCCGGTGCCACCTTTGTGTGAATGCTCTGAGAAGCTAATCATTTGCACATCGCAGCATCTTCTTCCTGCCGGTTAAATTTCGCGTCTGTAGCACGTCGTCTTTTTGGTGTAGCAATTTTAATGGTCAGTAGTGTAACGCTCTCAGCTTCTCAAATAACACAACTATTTTACAAAGTAAAACTACAGTATAGCTATAGCAACAGGTACTAGATCCTGTACAGCAAAGAGAATGTCTTCTAGTGCCGTCCCTGTCATAAATCCATCAACGAAGGATTAGTGATTAATCATTTGTAGTTTAAACCAACATAGGAACGAAGAATGCTATTGAAGTGCTCGATTATTGCAGAAGTTTACAGCAGCGTGTGAAATGATAAACTACATTTTTGTCGTATGACATTTTCCAGTTGTGTGATACGAGTCCAAGGATGGTAGGACAGCTGAAATGAAAGTCGACTAAAAGAAATATTAGGACACAGAAATCTTCATAGATTTACTGCTCTCGGGCTCTTCCACACTACAAGATCTGCACCGTGGCACACAGATCATTGTTTTACGATTTAATTTCGTCTCCTTGGAATTGCTGAATACAACCGTACATGTAATTCTTGCGAATCTGTTAAAAAGGCAAAACCGTGGTATGTTCCTGTAAAGAAGTCGTCACCCAACAAAGCCTCCAGCGCCTCCATATCTAATCCCCCCGTAGTAGAGAATAGATTGTGCTTCGTTCTTTTCAGATATCAGAGTGTCATGAATCGAAGTGTAGAATTCCACTGCGAGGCATTTTGTGTTTGATGAAATTCTCCTGCAGAAGTATATCACTGAATAACTAGTACTGGGCCACTTCGGAACTTCGTTCTGTATTTTTTAATTACTTTTGTATGTTCCTTGTCAGTTCCTTCATTGGTGCTCATCCACCATTGCAATAGGCCGCAACTATCTTGCAAGACTTATTAATAAGATGCGAAGATATCGTAATACGTATAGATGCCTGCCACTCTGGCATATAACATATCAAAAAATCCAGATTCATTCGTCATTATGTTATTTTACGCTACAATCTATTTCTTTTTTTTCTGAAATTTCATGTTCCCTGAAACGTTTTTGTCCTTAATAAAATCTTCTAGCGTCTCTTACAACCAGTGACAACACCCAGACTTTCAATGAGAGTTTTGAGTATAGGGTGAAGCCACCACATATGTCCTTCCGCAAGTCAAAGATTTTGGTAGCTGGTTTTCATAGAGCCGACTCGTAAGAATTGACTCATAAAATAACGACTAGAGCGTTTTCGTAATGTTACTAAATATAGGAGTAAGAATATTACTAACATTATTTTTAGAAATTCGACTGAACATTTTCTTTTTTATGTTCAATTACAACAGGTCCCAATGCACGAAATTCAATGAAATTAGTCTTTTAGACATAAAACAAATTGTGATCTCTTTTTTAGACCAACCATAAGAAACTTAAGCAGTGTTACTGACATTTGAAGAGTGTAACACAGATCTTCTCCAATAAATTCAAATATTTAATACTATTACTCACAGTTACCTCTTTCTTATTTATCGCAGTCTTATGTTACACAACACAGGAATACGTGTGATATTTGTCTACAATGTAAATACAAACTTTTTTGTACTGCATGTAGTTATGACACCACTCATCACTGTCAGGTAATTTTCGGACGGCCTTCTTTAGGTACATGTGGGACATGGTGATACCACATGAACGCAACCGTCTGTCGTTCAGCACCACAGTCACAAGATTACGATGAGCGTTTACCCCACACGTGGGGAGTGTCTGCACATCTGCTACGAGAAAACGGAGCCCTAACAGCTATGCATCATGACAAATGCAGAGCCACCTAGACGTCAGCAAGTACCTCATAATCAAGCAAAATAAATTCAAATAATTGTTCTTCTTTGCCTATATTGCTTTGCCAAAATTTAAAGTGGCTTTAATCTTTTAGGTATTTAAAAGTTTTTTTATAAATTATCTATCACATTCCTTCCGCGAATGTAGGCAGAGATAAGATTTTACCTCGCCCACAAAACCTCGATCTCCATGTACTGTCAGTAACAGAAATCGCTCGCAGCTTGTCATTTCAATTATGTCTTTATTCTTTTCTGTTTGCTCCCACATACTATTTACCTATCCTTAGTCACATTCTACCTCCAGACATCAAACGGAGGAATAAGCTACTACAACAAGCCTTCCCACTTTAATAAAAGAAAGAAAAAGCCGGCCGCGGTGGTCTAGCGGTTCTAGGCGCGCAGTCCGGAACCGCGCGACTGCTACGGTCGCAGGTTCGAATCCTGCCTCGGGCATGGATGTGTGTGATGTCCTTAGGTTAGTTAGGTTTAAGTAGTTCTAAGTTCTAGGGGACTGATGACCTCAGAAGTTAAGTCCCATAGTGCACAGAGCCATTTGAACCATTTTTTAATAAAAGAAGCCAGGATTCTTACTGAAAATGAACTCAAAATAATCAATGAATGGAAACGCTGTTGGCGACAAAACTATCCTCCACAATCCCTGAAACTGCCCCTGAATACGGGAGAAGCCCCTTGGATTTCACCAACTTCGGACATTTTGGACCTCTCTGAACGTCCTATGACGGATGTGCAGACACTCTCCACTAGTGGGTAAACCTTCATCACAGACGGTTGTGCTCATTTGGTACAACATGTCCTGCATGTGCCTACAGAGTTCCTTTAGAAGATTTATTGACAGTGACGAGATGTTCGATAAACTATATAAAACACCTCGAAAGTCACTTGTAGGTATTGTCATTTGTTTTGTATTGTGCTGGGTAGCTGTGAAAGGACATCACACACATTCATGCCCGAACAGGATTCGAACCTGCGACCGTAGCAGTCGCGCGGTTCCAAACTGAAGCACCTAGAACCGCTCGGCCACAACGGCCGGCCGTAGTGGTTCAGTAACCTTTGTACATTGTCCAGGCACATTAACGTGACCATCGGTCATAAGCCTGAATAACCAGATGCAAGAAGAATGGCAACGAGTATCTGGAATCTACCGACAGCGACGTGGAGCCACGCCGAATGCAGTACCGTGGCCGGCTGCGGTAGGTTTCTCGGTTGAGGATCCACAGCACGAACAACTCGGTCGAGGTGGTTCCACAGATTCTCGATTGGGTTTTAATCCGGAGAGTGTGGTGGGCGGAGGAGTACGGTAAACTCGTCCCGGTGTTCTCCGAAACACGCATGTACACTGCGAACTGTGTGTGACACTTTGCATTGTTTTCCTGGTAGACTATCGTACCGAGGAAAAAAACTGCTTGTAACGGTGGAAATGGTCCCTGAGAATAGATTCTTACTTGAATTAAATCACTGTACCTTCCAAACTGATAAGATCACGCAGGGAATGCCACGAAAACATTCCTGAAACCATAATTCTCGCTCCTTGTTGCAGGGTGTTAGCTTTCAGACGTTTCACGCCGTACACGCAAATGTCCTTCTGCCTGACAAGGCATGAAGCGTGGATCACTCAGTGGACGTCCAGCTGCGGTACTGGCGTGCAAATTTCAGCCTTCGTTGCCAATGAACAGGAGTTAGCATGAGTAAATGAAAGAGGCGTCTGCTGCGGAGGACCGCACACAAGAATGTTCACTGAACAGTCGTTGAGGAGGCAATGTTGGTAGCGCCTTGGTTTATCTCGAAGGTCAGTTGCTCAATAGCTGCACGTCTATTCGCCCGTACACATTTCTGCAGCCGTCCTTCAAGCTTGTCATCTATGGCCCACCGTGCACCACTGTTGCCTCGGCGTCGGTTTTGGATAGCGCCGTTTTGCAATCCACGGTGTACTTTAACCAAGACGGCAGGCGCACGGTTTACAAACTGAGGAAACGCTTCCACCCTTGGCCCGAAAGCCAACGAGCATACCCTATTCTTTATGGACGTCAGTGAAATCGGTCACTGTTTTCCGTCCTCCCACCCGACACGCATTATATACCTTCCATCGCTAGTGCTTCCACCTACCGTGGTGGTTATTACACGTTAACGTCGAACGTAGGCGATGGTGACATTACTGAGACTGCAATGTTTATATATAAACGATAAAAAATACACCACTGGCCATTAAAATTGCTACACCACGAAGATGACGTGCTACAGACGTGAAATTTAACCGACAGGAAGAAGATGCTGTGATATGCAAATGATAAGCTTTTCAGAGAATTCACACAAGGCTTGCGCCGGTGGCAACACCTACAACGTGCTGACATGAGGAAAGTTTCCAACCGATTTCTCATACACAAACAGCAGTTGACCGACGTTTCCTGGTGAAGCGTTGTTGTGATGCCTCGTGTAAGGAGGAGAAATGCGCACCATCACGTTTCTGACTTTGACAAAGGTCGGACTGTGTCTATCGCGATTGCGGTTTATCGTATCGCGACATTGCTGCTCGCGTTGGTCGAGATCCAATGACTGTTAGCAGAATATGGAATCGGTGGGTTCAGGAGGGTAATACGGAACACCGTGCTGAATCCCAACGGCTTCGTATCACTAGCAGTCGAGATGACAGGCATCTTATCCGCATAGCTGTAACGGATCGTGCAGCCACGTCTCGATCCCTGAGTCAACAGATGGGGGCGTTTGCAAGACAACAACCATCTGCACGAACAGTTCGACGACGTTTGCAGCAGCATGGACTATCAGCTCGGAGACCATGGCTGCGGTTACCCTTGACGCTGCATCACAGACAGGAGCGCCTGCGATGGTGTACTCAAGGACGAACCTGGGTGCACGAATGGCAAAACGTCATTTTTTCGGATGAATCCAGGTTATGTTTACAGCATCATGATGGTGGCATCCGTGTTTGGCGACATCGCGGTGAACGCACATTGGAAGCGTGTATTCGTCATCGCCATACTGGCGTATCACCTGGCGTGATGGTATGGGGTGCCATTGGTTACACGTCTCGGTTACCTCTTCTTCGCATTGACGGCACTTTGAACAGTGGACGTTACATTTCAGGTGAGTTACGACCCGTGGCTCTACCCTTCATTCGATCCCTACGAAACCCTACATTTCAGCAGGATAATGCACGGCCGCATGTTGCAGGTCCTGTACGGGCCTTTCTGGATACATAAAATGTTCGACTGCTGCCCTGGCCAGCACATTCTCCAGATCTCTTACCAACTGAAAACGTCTGGTCAATGGTGGCCGAGTAACTGGCTCGTCACAATACGCCAGTCACTACTCTTGATGAACTGTGGTATCGTGTTGAGGCTGCATGGGCAGCTGTACCTGTACACGCCATCCAAGCTCTGTTTGACTCAGCCCAGGCGTATCAAGGCCGTTATTACGGACAGAGGTGGTTGTTCTGGGTACTGATTTCTCAGGATCTATGCACCCAAATTGCGTGAAAATGTAGTCACATGTCAGTTCTAGTATAATATATTTGTCCAATGAATACCCGTTTATCATCTGTATTTCTTCTTGGTGTAGCAATTTTAATGGCCAGTAGTGTGAATAACAATTATGTGATAGCCGGCCGCTGGTGGCCGAGCGGTTCTAGGCGCTTCAGTATGGAACCGCGCGACCGCTACGGTCGCAGGTTCGAATCCTGCCTCAGGCATGTATGTGTGTGATGTCCTTAGGTTAGTTAGGTTTAAGTAGTTCTAAGTTCTTGGGGACTGATGACCTCAGATGTTAAGTCCCATAGTGCTCAGAGCCAATTATGTGATAAATACGTGACTGGTTTTATAGATTATAAAATGACTCTTTGTATCCTGTTGTTTGTCTGCTGACTGTCTGAAGATGACCAATGACTGGTCGAAACCGATAACGGCATTACGAGGTGTTCACGTGACTGTGTCAAAAAATATAAAAATAAAAGTGTTAATTCTCAGTACGAATATTGAACTCGCAGATGCATCAAACGCTGCTTGCCACACCCGTCCTTTCGGAGAGCTTGCTTCTGCAGCATCTTGAGGGAGCCTCGTAGGACATTAAAAAGATTAAAGTTTGTGGCAGTATGGAAGTTTAAGCATGTAATACGACAGTAGATCACGGATGAGATTATTAGTGTCTGTGTTACTGGGTGGGTTTACCGCAGTACTGCCATCTCGAGACCGGGGACCCTTGCACAGCCTGGAAGCCGCCTGGAGGGCGGCAGCATCGCGGGTAACTGCTTCAGCACGTCAGGAGACTTCCGCGTGGACTGGCTTCCGCGGCAGGTAAGGTGATTACGGCGGCAATCCGTTTACCTGCGGCAGTGCGCCAGGGCCGACGGCCGCGACGCGCGGGCCTTCGGACACAGCTCGCAGCTACAAATCAGATTACGGCAGGGGTGGGGCCTGGGTGCCGGTCACTTCTTACTGTCACTCCGGCAAAGAGCTGACAGCGGATACCGAGAGCGCGTAATCGACAGGAATGTCGTCAGGATCCAACCGGTACAAAAACTCACGGCTGACATGTCGATAGGGCACACTCGTTTCCCCACTCGCTCTAGAACCCGTCAAATCTGTACCAGAGGGTCATACGACTCATACGACTGAGGCTTTCACGGCCAGTATTTGCATCCATGCTGATTTTTAAGCATAAGACAGGGGTGTAAAATATGTGCCTATCATTTCTTTTTCATGCAGCAGGCATCATCAGAAGCTATAATCACACAGATAGTATTTTAAAAAGTCATAACTCCCCCTTTAGCTCCTAGTAAAATACTTCGCTTACACCACCAGTTGCCGGCCGCGGTGGCCGAGCGGTTCTAGGCGCTTCAGTCCGGAACCGCGTGACTGCTACGATCGCAGGTTCGAGTCCTGCCTCGGGCGTGGATGTGTGTGATGTCCTTAGACTAGTTAGGTTTAAGTAGTTCTAAGTCTAGGGTACTGATGACCTCAGATGTTAAGTCCCACAGTGCTCAGAACCATTTGAACACCACCAGTTTCAGTCGTTTGACCAACATCAGGTTCATAAAAGTATTAACAGCACCATGTTAGGCGAAATACCAGTTCATTATCGTCAGGTGATAAAACCGGCGTAATGGTGTGAATCTGTTCACCGCGTCAACGTCGATTAGTTCTGATTTGAATGAGTACACTGCCTAACACTGTCTCTATAGATTGACGATGTAATTTATGTTACGACATGGTTTTATCGCCTTACAATAATGATTTCCAATTTCACCTAACTTGATGCTGCGAATGAAACTGCTGATGTTCAGACGACTGAAACTGGTTGTGTAAATAAAGTATTTTACCAGCAGGTCAAGGCAGCAATATAACTTTTTCAAATATATAAGAGCTGAGGAGCACGACCACCTGAAAATAAACACATAGTAGTTTCTAATTCAGCCAAGCTCAGCAAATCAAAGTGGAACCAAACTCGTTTCTCCGACACTACAGTTTTATCAAGGTCCAATCGTTATCGCTGCTATGCTAGAATCTACAGAGACGTCACAAAAAGTAAAAAATCGGAAAAAATATGAGAAGGATTCCCGCTGTCAGGGTTCCGTACAACCTTAATTACTTATACATTATTTAGAGATCACACGCAAGTTCTGCTGAGTGAGTTTGCGAGTATCAAAATATTTGACAGAGATGGCCGTATTTGTTGACAGCATTGATTTAGAAGCTTGAATTTTTTACACTGCCAAGGAATCCTAGACCCTAGTATTTGACATACATTTCAACTTGATGGCTCTATCCATTTCTGAGGAAAAAAAAGGGACAGACGGACAGTAAAGTGATCCTATGGGGGTTCCTATTCTACCGACTAAAGTAACAAAACGTAAAATGTACGACAACAACTTTAACAGAAAGAAGAACGGTTGAACGTAACCGGTTAGTGGCCCCTAGTGCTAAAAACAGCAAGAAAGTGCCAATTCTTTCGTGCTAGAAGCTTTGTAATACACATCGGCGCAGCTCGGTGATGTTAGAAAGTGATCAGGGCCAACGAGATATACGGACCGTGCGACGAATGCGTGACGTCACAGTAGTCGGCTTGTCCGCCACACTTCGTGAGCGCTCGTCCCATATGACATCAATGTTTAATTGAAAAGGTACCTACTAAAATCTTAACTTCGTCGTGTACTATCGAGAACTTGCTTGCATTTAAACACGCAGCCACGAATTATTACACACGTTTGAAATAGTTGTTCGTTCCTTGCCGGAGACGGCTACTGGCACTCTAAAGACCTGCAGTGTCACGTGGTGTGACGTCCGCGCCACGGCCTGTCCTTCTCGTGGGCCTCAGAAGCGATCGAATTACGTCAGACGCGACCGTTGCGTGGATGCCTGTAAACAGTTCGACTTACTGAGTTTGTTTGACTTTGAAACTACTATCTCAATCTTTATAGCCTCCAGCATTAGGAAATGAAACTTCAGGCACCGAAACATGCTTCAGACCTCGGTCTACCGCCATTATAACAAAAATCAGCAACGACGTACCAGAAACGTAAAACTTTCTTTGGCCTGTTCTTGCGCTGCTTTCAATCGGTATGGTCCAGTGTCATCAACTGAATGCTCTTTCACGGACACGAGTGCTAATACATAGCGAAATTCATTAATTTTTCTATCTGCTTGTAGTAATCTCCGCTATGCAGTGTACAGTGGCTTCGAGTTATTTATGTAGACCCATGGAATACTTACTTTTTCCTGTAAGGGTTACAGTTTACATATCATGTATTACGACAGAGAAAGGGGCCTGTGAACGCTGAAGCCAGTGCCACAAATTATTCCAAAATCGTAACACAACACTCACATATGTCATACTACCACATGTACGAGACGTATTCGGAAAGTAAGGCCCGATTAGATACGAAATAGAAAGCATTGTGAAAATCAGACAGAACTTCGCACATATGTGTTGGGCAGTATCTTTAGTTTGCCTGTCGATCGCTCCACATCGCTCTTTTCAGTTCAAAGCGCAAAGTTATGACATAGAAATGCCTAAAACAACAGTCTCTCCTGCCAAGAATGTGGGTCTGGTGAGAGATTTCGCCTGAAGCTATGCAGCCCACATAACGTAAATGTCAAGCGTTTCTTTCTTCAAGACAATTTTCGGCTGCATTCTTAGACACCCACAGTACAGCCGTTAATTGGCTCCCTCCGTTGTTCATCTTTACTCACTTGAGCCGCTGACTATGAAGACAACATTTTGGCACAAACAACGAAAGGCAGACCAGCGTAGAGAATTGACGGAAAGCACAGGCGGCTGCTTTCTGTGACAAGGGTACTGGAAAAATTGTACAACGCCACGACAAATGTCTAAGTCGAACCGGCTAACTGTTACTAATAAAAAAATTTTTATTTTCACTGTGGTCTTCATTTCGCGGCCGATCGGACCTTACTTTCCGAACAGTCTTCGTAAATTCAACTGATGGTGGATGTTTAAACTTTCGAAAACCGTTGTGGATCTGTATAAAATATGACTGGTAAAAGTGAACTTCTTGTTTCATTCTAAATCTATAAAAGTCACGGTAAAGCCTAACCTAAAATGCTCGAATTTAAAGAATGGTACTTTATCTGCAAAGATGGTACTGTATTCACCGAAAAGTCTGGAGATGTACAATATTGCATTGATGAGTGTCACGATGTGGTATTCGCAGCAGATGGATCTGAATACAGAGTCACGGCTATCATGTACTAGAAGCTTTCTAATAATTTCAGTCGTTACAGTAAGTTTCAGAAGAAACAACTCCTGTTGTCGAATTTGAGAGCTCAGATCAAGCTCGAAGGAAGAAATAAGCCTCAAAAAGCAACATAAATAATAATTCCGTGTTTAATATGCTACGTTTTTTAGCAGATAGAGTTTTTCCACGAACATTACCGTCTGCTGTCACCGATCCACCATGTAAGTGGGACAGGGATCCTCACACCACTCTTGTAGTAGAGGCCACAAGAGAAGCGTTATACATCGTGATGTGTTTTTCTGATGATATTCTAGGAGCGTATGTTCCTGGATGCGTCAATCAATATTTTGTTTCCTCCCATATACGTCTCACGAAAAGGCCGCGAGTGAAAACTAGAGAGATTCGACTTCACAGAGAGGATTACCAACAACCGTCTTTCCCACGCACGTACCTTTCGTGACTGGACGAGGAAAGGGAGGGAGGTGGAGTGACAGGTATACAAAGTATCTTCCACCACACCACATAACGTAGCTTGCTGAGCATACGTGTAGATGTTCTATATCTCTCTGCACAGCGTAGGTGATAGTAGACTTAGAACAGGCACGGAGAAAAGGAAGTTAACATCCATTTATCGTACAACGGCTGGATTAAAATACAGAAACACTGCGAGAAAAGTATGCTTGAACATGAATGCAGTTGCTAGCCAAACCTGCTGGTTGCGTCGTTGTATTTGACACGAACGGCACCTGTGCTGTATCCTCAATGCGTTGCAAATGTCAGCCGTGGTCAGAACGTTGTTCTGTGAAGTTGTGAGTGCACTATCTTCGAGCTGAGTGATTTTGAACGTGGGCAAACTGTTAGTGTTCATATGGTGGGTGCTTTAAAGAGAAGGTAACGGTAGCGTTTGGTGTTTCAAGAGGCACCGTATCGACGACTTATACCGAATACAGGGGCAGTGGACTTATATCACCTGCGTTGTCACAACGCGGACGACTGTGTGTGTGGAGTGATCGTGGCAGACAGTCACTAAAGAGGACTGCGACGAAAAATAAGGATGACAGTTGCAAAAGTCACTGCAGAACTAAATGTCACACTCAAAAACCTTGTCAATACGAAAACGATACGAAGAGAGCTCTATAAACAGGGAATTGCAGGACTATCTGCAACTCCAAACTCACCCATTGACAATGCAAATCCCCCCAAGAGGAAGAAAACATGGAGCCGAAGCCATAAAACCTGACAACGGAGCAATGGAAGAAAGTTATTTGGTCGGCTGGATGTTTCCAACACCTGGCCGAGTTTAAGCCCCAAGAGTGCGGTTTCAGTGATCTGCAAAGTTGTGTGAGCATTTTTGCTGATCAGGTCTATCCTACTGTTTGTTCCCCAGTGGTGATGCTGTATTCCAAGATGACAGGGACCCTGTTCACACAATCATCCATGACTGGTTGTTTGAGCACGAGGATGAACTGTCGCATCTCCACAGGTCATCAGTCACCAGACTTCAATATTATTGAGCCTTTGTGGTTTACTTTGCAGAGAACATCATGTGAGCACTATCCACCTCCATTATTGTTACCAGAATTTGGAGCTATTTTACAGGAAGAAATGTCAAGATTATATTGAAAGCCATACAAGATCTGTATTTATGCATTCAGAGGCGACTGGAAGCTGTTTTGAATGGCAACGCTTGTTTGACACCGTACTAGGCATGGTAATTTGCTGTCTTTTTGGTGTTTCCCTACTGTTGTCCACCCCTTGTAGCAGCAAATGGTGTCTGTCAGGTGCAAAGCAGCACCTCTCCTGCCTTACACCTGTCTGACTACTGCTTACTGACTGAAAGCGCTCGCAATAATAGACGAAAGCAACTGAGACTGTTGTTTTAAATCATTATTTAGCAACTTCTGCAGTTCTGCGAATATTAACGCCTAAAATTATGTATATTAAAGACTTGACAGCAATTATTAATACTGATCTCAAATGATGCATTCATTTATCATTTATCTGAAAAATTTTGCACTATTATCCAGACAGATCTTGATAATATTGTCGGCGACAACTAGCTAAAAATGTACAGACATGTAAAAGGTGGACATGTTATTACCCAACATTAAAATATAAGTGAGTCACAGTGGTGTTCAGTCAAACCATACATATACCGCCTTTTAACAATTAGGCAGCAAACTTCAGTCCACTCACTGCATAGTGGAAAAATGCAATGATTCTGCGAAGAAGATTATTTACAAAAAAACAGCTGGCTTGCCTTGTCAGAATATTGCTCGGATGTGTCGGACCCATTCCAAATCGGAGTTACAGGGAATACTGAACGTATTCAAAGAAGGATGGACAGAATGGCCAAAGGTTTATCATTTGAGTGAGAGCGTCATGGTAATATTTTCAGGAAGCAGTATTAAGCGAATAATTTAGAAATATGCTTTGGTTCCCTAAATATCGCACCCGTCGACACTGCAAAGAGAAGATTAGACTTATTACAGCGCACACGGAGGCATTTGAGTAGTAATTTTTCCAGCACACCACACGCGGTCGGACCGTGGATTAAACCGTAACACATGGTACAGTGCTAAGTATTTTCTGCCATGTGCCCCACAATGGTTTGCAGAGTATGTACGTAGATTAAGAGTAGAGTGGAGAAGGAAATCATGTCCTAGCGAAAGAAACGCCCAAACGAGGATAGCCGGACGCGGATTAGAATTCATTGTAATTGTTTTAGGACTACTCCACCTAGTCCCATGAGAGCTTTGGCAAAGCTCGTGGCACACTCAGCATTATTTGTTGTACGTTTACAGGGTGGCCCGCGCGATGGCCTTCTTTGACAGCTAAGCTGTTTACCTGCAGTCAGCTTCGCATGTTTGCGGGTAAAAGCTCCGGCGTTATTTTTCTCATGGGATTCTTTGAACACTACCTGCTGTGGCCAATCAAAAGCCATTGCGGAGTCTGACGTAACAATATGCATGCGGGTCCACGCTATAAAGATGCTTGGTTAGAGTGTAGTAGTAGCAGCTTCATTCACCGTACATCACTTTCACAAGCATATTGGTCATGTGGGATTGTAATTTACGAACAAAACGTATAATTTATGAATACAGGCATACTTACAGATCTAGGTTGACAAGGATGAGACAGGAACCGCACTGGCATTTAGGTAAACCACGGAAAACCTTAATCAGAATGGCTGGGTGAAAAATGGAGCCTCCACCCTCCCGAATAAACGACCAGTGTGTTTTAAGACAGTGCCGCCTCATCTGGTTTATCACTAATGTACAATGGCCTCGCAAAGATGTAATTTAATGACATAAAAGGTTAGTGCTGCACTTCGTTCAAATGTAGTAGTGCCAGTTGTTCTCAGAGAGTAGATGATAGCGCACGAGACTGTTCAGCTTTTGGCACGGGTTCGATCCTTACTACCGTCCCACGGCCTACATTTGTATCGCCCTCTCTTTTCCGGTTTTAGATAAGTAAACGAAGGAAACGTTTGACAACACGGTCTCTGGTAGGCCTCTTGAATTTCCGCACCCAACGGCCTGATTGGCTAACTTCAACGCTAATTAACTCGGAAACGGCGCAACGTAACGAATTTTTTCCTTGTCAATTATTTCTCAGCACAACCTAACCTACCACATCCTTGCAAGCTTTTCAGACTGTTTCTGACTATCCTGTATGGTAATGTCTGTGAGCGTAGACGGCTAGACGGCTGACGGAAATTTCACTGCGGTTGCACACTGCGTCCTAACTCTTGCGGGACTCGGACAAAAGCTACGAGCAGAAGGGTTTATGGACATTGGATGCTACTAGCGTGTGACAAATTGAGAGTTTGTGTCGGATGGGAAACGTATCCGAATTGCCGAAGCGGATAAGGCGACCACTCACGTAAAGCGGGAAATATGGGTTCCAGTTTTATATTGTGGGTGACGGCAACTGAAGTAATCATAATTTGACAAATAAACTGCTTCCATCTGTATAGGAACCTTTGTTTATAGGAACATGAACGGTTTTGTCAAGTCAAATCACATCTTCAGGTGTACATTTAAACATGATACAAAAAATATACTCGACATCATGATCACATCTTCAGGTGTACATCTGAACAGGATACAAAACATATAATCAAGATTATGATCCAAAAACGGACACGAATCCTTATAATAGAAGCAACATGGTAACCAATATTGAAAAACTCACCCGTCGTTAAAACCTTAGCCCATAAAATGAGCAGGAAGGGTTCTCAACCTTCTCGAAATAAATTCTACAATCCGCTACAGGCAAGGCGTCACGAATCAGGTTTATCAGTTGAAAAAAAATTACATGTTAGGACTGCTTTACCCTAGGATAGTTCAGGTATACATGCCGACGTCGCAAACCGCAGAGATACTGAGTGGATAATTCAGTATGTAAAAGGAGATGAAAATCTAATAGGCATGGGGGATTGCAATGTGGTTGCACGGGAGAGCAGAAGAAAGGATTACAGGGGAAGACAAATGAGTTCTGCAGTAAATTTCAGATAATAATAGGGAATACTCTGTTCACGGTTCACAAAAGGAGGAGGTATACTTGGAAAAGGCCGGAAGAAACTTAAGATTTCAGTTACATTACATCATGGTCAGGCAGAGATTCCGAAATCAAGCACTGGATTGTAAGCTGTACCCATAAGCAGATATAGACTCAGATCCCAATTTAGTGGCTGGCTAAAATTTAAGAGACCAGTCAGAGGGAATCATTGCGCAAAGAAGTACTAAGGTTCAAATGGTTCAAATAGCTCTGAGCACTATGGGACTTAACATCTGAGGTCATCAGTCCCCTAGAACTTAGAACTACTTAAACCTAAATAACCTAAGGACATCACACACACCCATGTCCGAGGCAGGATTCGAACCTGCGACCGTAGCGGTCGCGCGGTTCCAGACTGTAGCGCCTAGAACCGCTCGGCCAACCCCGGCCGGCGAAGTACTAAGGAATGAAGAGATACGCTTGAAGTTGTCTGAGCCTATAGAAACTGCGATAAGGAATTTTTCAGAAGGCAGTTCAGTTAAAGAGGAACGGACATCTCTAAAAAGGGCAATCGTGGATGTTTGAAAGAGAAGCTGGGGTAACAGAAGATCGTCGAAAGAAGGAAAAACAAAAATGTTCAGGGAAATTCAGGAATATAGAAATACCAGTCACTTAGGTTTCAAGTGAATAGGAAGTGCAGGGAAGCTAAGGCGAAAGGCTGCATGAAAAATGTGAAAAAAATATAAAAAGAAATGATTGCGGAAAGGACTGACTCAGTATGTACAAAGATCAAAATAGCCTTCGTGAAATTAAAAGCAAGAAAGCTAACATAAAGAATGTAGTGCGAATTCCAATGTTACATGCAGAGGAAAGGGTCTAGGTGAAGAAAAGTACTTCGAGAGCCTATATGAGTGAAACATTTGTCTGATGACGCGATAGAAGATGAAACAGGAGTCGATACAAAACAGATAGGGGATCCGGTATTAGAATCAGAATTTAAAAGAGCTTTGAAAGACTTAAGATCGAATAAGGTAGAAGTGATAGATAACATTCTACCAGAATTTCTAAAATCATTGGGGGGAAGTGGCAGCAGATCAACAGTTCACGTTGATGGGCAGCATGTACGAATCTGGCGGTAAACCATCTGACTTTCGGAACAAGTCATTCATACAATTCCGAAGATAAAAAAATGGTTCAAATGGCTCTGAGCACTATGCGACTTAACTTCTGAGGTCATCAGTCGCCTAGAACGTAGAACTAATTAAACCTAGCTAACCTAAGGACATCACACACATCCATGCCCGAGGCAGGATTTGAACCTGCGACCGTAGCGGTAGTCCGGTTCCAGACTGTAGCACCTAGAACCGCATGGCCACTCCGTCCGGCATTTCGAAGATCGCAGGAGTCAACAAGTGCGAGAATTATAGCACAATCAGTTTAACAGCTCATGAATCCAAATTGCTGACAAGAATAATATACAGAAGAACAAAAAAAGAAAATGGAAGATGTATTAGATGACGATTAGTTCGGCTTTAGGAAAGGTAGAGGCACAAGACTAAAGAAAAATCAAGACATGTTCATAGGATCTGTCGACCTGGAAAAATGAAGCAGACGAGAACGGAGAGTAACTTTCATGGGGACTGAAGTACATGAAGTTGCTGCTATCTAGGGAGCAAAATAACCCATGACAGACGGAGCAAGGAAGACATAAAAAGCCGGCTAGCACTGGCAAAAAGGGCATTCCTGGCCAAGAGAAGTCTGTTAGTATCAAACATAGGCCTTAATTTGAGGAACAAAATTCTGATAATGTACGTTTCGGAGCACATAATTGTACGGTAGTGAAACACTGAACGCGGGAAAATCGGAACTGAACAGATTCGAAGCATTTAAGATATGGTGCTACAGGAGAATATTGAAAATTAGGGAGACTGATAAGGTAAGGAAAGAAGGTTCTCCGCAGAATGGACGAACAAAGTTATATATGGAAAACACTGAGGAGACGAAGGGACAGGATGGTGGACATGTATTAAGACATCAGGGAATAACTTCGATTGTACTGGAGGGGGCTGTAGAGGATAAAAACTGTAGAGGATGACAGAGATTGGAATACAACCAGCAAATAACTGAGGACATCGGTTGCAAGTGCTACTCTGGGATGAAGAGGTTGGCACAGGAGAGGGACTCGGGACGGGCAGTATCAAAAAAATTAGAAAACTGATGACTTATAAAAAAAGATAAAAACCTAGAATAAAAGGAAGAAAACAAGAAGTCCCAACTACAGGCGCCGAGTCTGACAGTTAAAAAGACTCGCATCATACCGAAATGCGGTGAACACCAGCCTCGCCGTGCAGAGCCACACTGTTAGACGACGTACTCACGTATCTCACGACGGATGACAAAAGCACTACAATACACAGAAACGTATTCAAATACCATAGGCGTCATTAAGGCCGCCGTTACACAAAATGCAAACTCTAAAATACTTTACCATAAAGAACGCATAGAACAAAATATATACGGAACCTTGATGTAAGACATGTGCATAGAAAGGAGGTCGCTTGTGCACAGTACTATGCTACTGGTGAGTATTGCATCACTCGCCACGGATGTCCTGCAACGTATGTGGGGCATATTGGCAGAGGGTTTGACATCAGGTTTCGGGAACACCAGAGGAATTCGAAGTGTGATTTAAGTAACCATTCACGTGATTTTGGCCTCTGTGTAATGGGTGCAGCTAATATGCGAATTTAAACTTTCTCGGCCATTCTCGATGATGAAGTCTTCTCTGGTTCTCGACGACGACGTTTTGCGACAATGTTTCGACAAGTTTCCTACTTGTCATCTTCAGGTGAATTAGGTGTAGCTAATAATTTAAAAGCCTTGCACACAGAGGATAAGACATTGTACTATTAACTCTGTCTGCCTTTCAAGGACGTAATGTCATGGTTTTTTGACCGCCTGGTAACTGCTCCTGGACTTGTTGCTCTAACGTCTGGTCTATTTTGTTTTACCTGCTCTTTATGGTAAAATATTTTATAGCTTATACTGTAATGTTATGTAACGAGGCCCTACGATTTTGGTTACGTGCGGAAATGTATGAAAGTCTCGCTGCTTCTCTGTGTGCTGCCGGTAGTGCCCTTCCAGGTGAGATAGTACTTTGACTAGCAGTTAGGCCCTCTACTGGGAGGCGCTCGGTGGGTTGCTGTCTACCGCTTACCGGTATTATGTGACCTTATAACTGCCGGGCTATCAACAGTTCTAGGTGAGACTTTATCTTGTTTATTTTTCGTTTCATTGTAGGTTAACGCGATTTTAACATGTCACTTTTTCAACTGCTGAATTTGATTCTTGAAGCCCTGCTTGTAGCGGGTAACAATATTTTATTAGAGAAGTTTGAGTCCCTGTTCCACCCATTTTATGGGATTAATGTTTTAACGACGTATGTTTTCTCATATCGGTTATGTTATGGTCTATACATGTCGAGTCACATTAATGTGACCATGTGTCAAATGCCTGAATAACCACCTTTCTCAGCGCGGACGACTACGAGATATGCAAGAAGAGTGTCAGTGAGGTTCTAGAAGGTACCGACGTGGATGTGGATACCAGCCAACGAGCATCTGTTCGATGTAGCAAACAACGTGATTCATCTGAAAATGTCGCTGGACTTCCAGTTGCCGTAATGGCGTGCAAAATCCAGCATTTGTCACCGTTGAACAGCAGTCAGCATGGGTGCACGAAACAGGCGCCTGCTGCGGAGGCCCATACGCAGCAACGTTCGCTAAAAGGGTCGTCGAGGAGACGCTGTTGGTAGTTCCCTGGTTCACCTGGGCCGTTAGTTCCTGAAAAGTAGCGCATATATTCGCCTGTACACATCTCCACAGCTGTCGTTCACCCCTGTCGTTTATTGCCCGTGATGCACTACAGTTGCTTCGGCGCCGGTATTGAATACCGCCATTTTGCCATGTACTGTATGATTAACCACGGAGCCATGTGAACGGTTGAGGAACTTAGGTGTTTCGGAAACGCTTTCAACCTTGGTCCGAAGACCAGTGATTAAGCCCGTTAGAGCGTTAGATTAATGGCTCCGTTCGCGCATTCAGACAACGACTGCACTGTGTTCCACATCCACCCAACACGCTTTATATACCAACCACTGCTAGCGTTGCCACTTACCGTCTGTGAAGGAAATACAGCTATCGCGGTGCTGTCCTCGCAGAGAAAGAATTTCCCCTAAGGTAAATGTTGAAATATAGGGTGCGTGATCTTCACAAAGCAATTAATGGAAACTGGTACGCTGAACCACGCCTACCATAAATCACCAAGGCCACCCACTTCTGAGACCTGATCGTTAGTTCTCTTATCGTGACAGTGCTCCAGCGATTTTATCAAAATGATCAGTGGACAATTTCGCTGTAGAAGACTTGAAAGCTCTTGGGCACCTTTCCTAAACAGCTAATGTTGATACATCTCACTAGACTCCGTAAGTGAAGATTTGGATGAAAGCATAAAACTTTGATGTCCCCCCATTACTGCAGGATATTTGGTGAACAAGTGTTTAAATAATAAACTTTCAGGAGGAAATAAGCAATAAATACAGTGAAAATTATTAAGAAAAATAAGTAAGTAATCTTAAAATACTTTTATATGCAATTAATTTACTGTGTCTGCGAAAAAGTAGCATAACCAGGATCAACTAACTGTGCCGAAAAGAAAACGAAATCTATTATCATAGAAAGCCTCTAAGAACGAAGATATTATACAGATATCCCACCAGGGGGAGAGTGGAAGTAAAGAGATGCACGTATTTTAGCGCTGGATACATTTGTTTTTTTCCGTAGTTAACATCTGGAGCAAATATTTCAGCCCTTCAACAGCTTTGTATTCATCTCGAAACACTCGAAAGCTAAAATAATTCAGAATCATTACGCATCCTGATTCCAGCACTGCTGCATCAGCAGCATGGACACTGGTTATAATGATAGATGTTTTGATGTCAGTGCTTGTAACTGGTTCAGAGATCTCAATCCTTCGTCCTGAATCGTGATATACTTACACTATCATTAAAGAAACGTAACAACGTTATTATTAATGAAGCATAATATATGAGTAGATAGCGAACAGTTTAAAAAATTCTGGACCTTTGATATTTCGGTCTCTGAGAATCATCGTTTCGACGAAGTACCATGTAAAGGAACAACAGTTATTATGGTTACTTTCCGCTCGTCACAATACCCTCAAGAGATTTACAGCATTTGCACACAGTACATTTGCCCATACAGAGAGGTAAAATAGCTTCTGTTTTAAATCATTAGGTGCTGAGAGTTTCGGAGCACGCCTTCTTTGCAGCCCAATGGGTTCTCCCGGTTTCCTTTCAGCTTAACTCACTCCCGAGAGAACGAATGGTCTGGGAAGTCCGTGGCATCGGATTACTAAAGAGGTGACCCGCTTCCGCACTAATCTTCTGAGCAGCCTTTCGTGAAGAAAGACTCGCTGGGATGCCATAGTTCCATATGGCGGAGACCTCCTCTTCAGCAGTAAGGGACAGAGGGCTTACCGCAGTAGTGAGTCCACAATAGGCCAGCGCATGGGGCTTTCCCTAGCTACTCCGTTCCCTCTGCGTCTGGGAAACGACAATTACGAAGTGAGTGGTTCGCGGGCCGGATGTAAATTTTATAAACGAGCGAACGGGATTCCCACACGAAGATTAAACAGCATCGCAGGAAATCAGTATAATATCTGAGAAGACTACTATATCTGATCTGTTGCTCCATATCCTAATCAAATTTTGTGCATGTGCTGCACTATAGCTATACGCAGTCTTGTACTAACTAGATCAAAGTCTTGATAGAACTCATATTTTCGTTTTCGTCCACGGCTCATAGAATATGTGTATTGCATTTTTTGGACTACCATATTCGCACGAAAGTCTTGTACTGCAACATAATGTGTAGTCACCTCAGAGATGACACGACTTCACTTCCTTCGATTTGAGGATGACATAGGAAAATTACAGCGTCTTCAGCCCTTGTGATTTTTTATCTAGAATTTTTTTTGTAAGTCTCAGAGCATTAAGACGCAAATGATACTTCATCATTCCATTCTTCACCGTTCTGTCTTACACCTGAAACTGATAACTTTCACTGAGAACGACAGCGCGCAGTTCATTTGTGTCTTGAAGTTTTTGGAACTGACATGATCTTACTTGATCTGCTCTTAGATCGACTGGGGCGTACATTTTTAAAATACAGCTTTCTTAGGACCTAGGTAGCTCTTACTCTGCTTAGGTACAAACTTAAACACAGAAATGAAGGTATTTACTTTCCGTAACGAAGCGCCAGTGAAGAATCTTGGGAGAGAAGTACCAAAATATCTTGCAACAAGATACAGAACATCACTGTCACGACTGCATGAGTTACCTGTCGGAGCTCTGTATTAATTTTGGTGCATATATGCGTTCATCTGGCATCAAAAGTGGTTTCTTTGACAACCACTGATTACATTTTATTTACTTGTAAATTTCTATATTGTACTCGTATCTGTAGTCAGTCAAGTGAACAAGTTCACATTATGTAGAGGCATACGTAAAATGATTTGGTGAAAATGTACATAAGCGGTGTGTCTAATCTGAAATGAGCGTACCTTATAGGCAGTTTTACCTAGAATGGGTCTGACAGGCACAAGAGATAACGGCTGTGCCCAGCATATCAGATGTGATATCTTTTTCCTGTTCACCAGCCTTGTAGTCAGAATAGTGAATCTGTAGAGTTCTTACTTTGGAAGAGCCAGTGCCAAATGCAGTTTTGATATTTGTTTTCTCCAAAATGTAAATGTTATACGACATTGTGACTCTTCAAGCTTATATGGCATTGATGATTGGGGTGTCCCACAAGGTGCCTTCAGCAGCCTACCGGAAATGGTGTTCTTCCTACACGTAAGTTGGTCCCTTTCCTTGCGAATATATGTATTTGTAGAGTGTGTGTGAGTGTACTCGATGCGTGTATAGTGACGTGTTCGGTTTGTGTTTTATGTTGGTCATAGGAGAAGGGAGAGGAGAAAACCGGGTGCCGGCAAGTAGCCTACTCTCAGTTGTAGTAAGGGCGCCGCGTAGCATAACGTCCCATTCGTACGATCACCGTCAACAGTATCACATTCCCTCCCTTCATGGACACTGCGGAGGAATTTGGAATTGAATCCAGAATTTAAGTGCAAAGACTGGTGTCAGAAACTTTACGTCACCGCCTCTCCTGCCCTTGACAGTGAATATCTCATCCATCACTGGGATTCTAATAGGCTTACCTACGAGTCGAACTCCCCCACACATAGGCGTGCGTTAGCGACCACAGCTACGAAGGCGGGTTGTTTTCTGCAGAATTCATTAAACGGAAACGATGAATCTCAAAACAGTTAATTGAACAAGGGCCTAACGTCATTCCCAGAAGATGATCTGCAGACTAGATGAAACTGTTTCAGTTTCAATAAGATATACACCTCTAATAGACGACATTCTTCAAAACTTGCATGAGACACACAGCGGTTGGACAGATGTATAGTAACATCACGAGAAATGCATGCTTGAAATACATGCTGATTCTGGCCAACCCAACTGGTTGCACTGTTGCATTTCATCACGAATGGCACCTACGCTGTCTTCAGTGCGCTGTATTGTCAGTCGTGGCTAAGACAGTGTTGTTGTCGAAGCTAAGTGAATTCGAACGTGGGAAAATTGTTGGTGCTCGTATGGTGCGTACTTTCATAACGATGGCAGCGTAAGTGTTTGGTATTTCAGGAGGCAGCGTATCGAAGATTTATACCCGATACAGGGAAACTGGAAAAACATCATTCGCTATGCCACAACGCTGACGAAAGCGTTTGTTGAGTGATCGTGACGGACAGTTATTGAAGAGGAATGCGAAAAGCTGAAAAGTCACTGAAGAATTAATTGTCACCCTCGAAAACCCTGTCAGTTCCAAAACAACACGAAAGGAGCTCTGTAAGGAAAGAATTGCAGGGCGAGCTGGAAACCCAATACGACTCGTCAATGATACGACCCACATCATCGTATTCTAAGCGACCCACGGTTACTCTGCATGGTCGCATTACTACCAAGGATTATGTGACCAATGTGGCTGATCAGGTCCATTCCACCGTATAGTGTTTGTTCCCCAATGGTGACGCTGTGTTTCAAGATGACAGGGCCCCATTTCACAAAGCCAACATCGTCCAGGGCTGGTTTATGAGCACGACGATGAATTGTCGCATCTGCCCTGGCCATAAATCACCAGATCTCAATATTATTGATCTTTTGCTGTCTACTTTGGAGATAAGAGTGCTTGATCACTATCCTCCTCCACCACCGTTAGTGAAACTTGCCACTATTTTGCAGGAGGAATGGTAGATACACTTTAAAACCGACCAGAACCTGTAGTTAGCAATTCCGAGGTGACTATAAGCTGTTTTGAATGCTATCACTTTTCCTACGTCGTATTAGGCATGGTAATGCTTTTGGTGCTTCCAAGTTCATGTACCGTGCCCGACGTTGCTTAATTTCGGTGTACAGCCTGGAACTGGTGTTTCCAACGCGACAAGACCGTCTGCGGTATTGAAATGAACCTAGGATTGCTCCCCAGACAAAAGTAAGTACACCGAACAATGCATTACTGCCACCCTCCGTCAGGAAACATGACGCTAAACCCGTATAACACAACCTCTAGCTTTGATAATAGCCTCATTTTCGCTCTGAAGATAATTCATATGTAATTTCAAGTATGCCATATATAGTTGAACTGACGATTAGATCTCGTAGAGCTACCAAATTAAGGGAATGTTAATTGCTACGTTTCAGCCACTGTTACGATTAGCCTCAGACGTTTTCTATGGAACAGGGTGATTTAGCGAGCAGCCGAGGTGAAGTTGAATTACTAAGTGTTCATCAGACCAGGCATGTATACATGTAGCCCCGTGCACAAGGCTATCGTCATCTAGGAAGATGGTAGTGTCCGAAGCACCCTCAACATTAACAACACGAATAAAAAAAAGGGAACGCCTATTCACCGAGAATGCTCGGAATAAACATATACACTTCTGACATCGTCAGCATGAGCGTGATCTGTAATATTATCAGCATTGAATGAATTTTCAACTGCCAAGGTCGCAAAAATCATTTCTTCACATACGTGACCGGTTTCGGCAGTTTTCTGTTGCCATCTTCGGATCTGTGTTTACATCATTACGTAATTTCCTCCATCAGTACAGTAAGAGGTGCCATACAGTGTACCTCCATGTCAGTATCGTGAGCTACCCTAGAAGTCGGCATGCCGATTTTCAAATAACAGGTATGCACACACATAATATTGCACTGACTGCAAGACTGACACTCACCACCACTTTACAAGTAACAGATCTGTCAGTTGTAAAGTGGTGATGAATGTGAGCACCTGTAATCGAAGAAATAATATGTGTATATATAGCTGTGACTTTTAAATCGTCATGCCGACTTCTAGAGTAGCTCACGATACCAAAATGAACATACCTTGTATAGCACCATTTACTTACTGATGACGGAATTTATGTAATGATGTAAACATAGATCCGAAGGTGGCAACAGAGGACTGCCGAAACAGGTCATCTATATGAATAAAAGATTTTAGTGATCTTAGCAGCTGAGGATTTATTCAGTGTTCATTTGGAATAAACGTCTTAGTTTACGTTCACGATAACCTGAATTAGGGATCCCAAGTTGTTTTTCGAAAAAATTCTCCAGAAATCTCACAGGATAACCTACAGCATGAACTAAACCCTCCACACACGTACTGTCAAGTAAACGCCTCATTCGTCCGTCGGTCCACTCGAATGTTACATTTAAAAAGAAACAAAATCGCGACTTGTCGCATAAAGCTTCACACAATCAATCAGCTAATTTCTAGTTTCATATTTGTCCTATCGAAGAGATGCAGCTTTATATGCTACTGTGAGAAATGGCTTTTTGCGAGAGACCTGACTCCAAAGTCCATTCATTGTACACAGTTATCTTTGCAAGTTTCACTCGGCAACTGATTACTCACTGTGGCAATTCCTACCAGGTTGGAAACCGATTATCATTGGCTAGGCGTAACATTCTTCTTAGCCCACTGTAGTTGGGACTTCTCACTGTTCTTAAACCACTAGATGGCTGCATGGGGTACACCATTCCTAGTATACATTTTTCACAGTTCGTGTTGGTACACCAACAAATTGGGCCACTTCACCCACGGTGTCACTGTGGACGAGACCAAACACGAAGCTCCTTGCTACCATTTCGTCGCTTCTTCACGTCGACCCATTTTATTGCGTTGGGGCCACGTAAACGTCTGGTAAATACAACACTTCAGTGCCATAATGTACGTCAGCGTTCAGTGTCACATGAGCGCCAGCGCTCAGAAACGAACATAGTGCACTTTAAGGGGTCGACTTACGTGCTTACTACAGTAGCACAACAGTGTTAACGACTTTTTCGGGCAACCTCCTGCACGTAAGTAGCAGCATGTAGCACATCGAAAGGTTTCAGAGATTAGAGCTTTGTCGTGTAACGATATAATATACATTTGGTCGCCGAGACGTCAACGTGAGTTCACCATAATGCTCCTCAAACCGCTGTAGCACGGTTTCGGCTCAGAGACACCAACAATTATACGGCTGAAAGATGGCATCGCAGTCGGGGAAGACATCAAGCATGAAGGAAAGCAGGTGGTTCGCGGCTGTCAGTGTGTCTTCGATTACTATCACAGGTCCCATTCAAGTACAGGAAAACGTCACCCATACCACGATACTGCGCCCACCAGCCTGCGTCCGTGGCGCGCTGCACGATTCTAGCTGCCGTTCACTTCGATGACGACGTTTGTGGAGACGACCATCGACCTAGTGTAGCAAACATGCGATTCACTCGAAGATCCGACACGTTTCTATTGATCGACGGTCAAATCCCGACGGTCCCGTGTCCACTGCAGTTGTAACTGACGACGTCTTTCGGTCAACATGTGAACAAGTATGGGGGTGGTCTGCTGCGAATCTCAATGTTCAACAATGCACGATGAACGGTGTGCTCTGAAAAAGTTGCGCTTGCACCAACATTGTTCTCTTTCGGCAGAGATGCCACGAATCACCATCTATCCTACTTTACAGAGCGGATAAGCTTCCGAACCCTATCTTCTGCGAAGAGTCGTGGATGTCCAACCATTTAGCGCCTCGTGGTAATTTTACTGTCCTGCCTCTTTCCGTAGATGCTCACGACAGTAGCACGTGGACATTCGACCAGCTTTACCGTTTTCCAGATGCTCGATCACAGGCTCTGCTTAATGATAAACTCCTCTTTGCCAAAGTCACTTATCTCATTGGATTTCCCATTTGCAGCCCATACCTTCGCTTGGGTGACCCCCGTCCGTGTCTGCTCCGCTTACATACTGTCGTTACCATGTCACGTGTTCGCAACGACACCAGGCGGCATCCAACGTCCCTGTGGGCAGTGGTCATAATGTTTTGGCTTATCAGTTTATATACCTGGTGTCTCTCCTGTCGGTCACCAGGTGCATTTTTTTTTTCTCTGGTGTTTCGACACACACTAGCAATTGCGTTTTTGCAACGTGTAGCTTATGTCAGTCCAATCAAATCTTGCTGATCACGTCATTCACGTGACACCCAGGGTCGACAGGAAACGTCAGTTTGTGTCCTTTAAGACACAAAATTACCTGTAAATCGGAATTTTACATGCCTGTTCGATAGAGCGCTCTCAGATTAGTTAGTGCACCATTCGTTTTAGCTACGTGTATTAACAGGAACAGTAAAACACGAAGAATATGCGGCAGTCCAGCAGTTGGTGGTAACAGTGAGCACAGACCAGGACGGTGCTGTCGCTGCTCCTGACGACTCTTAGGAGAAACATCCTAAATATAAATAAGCGATCGTGACACAACAAATTAATGCACAGGCCACACACAATACAGGAAGTAAGACCTCATTCCCACAGATCCCTAAGAAAATTAGTGCGACACGAAAGTTGCAATAAATGGTAACATATAGTCTATATTGCAACATCTAGTCTATACCGTGCTCAAATTTGAATCAGACGAATGCACATGTATACAGGGTTAACAAGCTAAGGATTCATCTGCATCTACATAGTTACTCTGCAAGCCACCGTGCGGTGCGTGGCGGAGAGATGATGTACTACTACTAGCCATTCCCTCCCCTGCTGCACTCGCAAATAGAGCAAGGTATGAGCCCTAATTTCTGGTATCTTATCTTCTGGGTAATGAATGTTGATGGCAGTAGAATCGTCGGCAGTGAGCTTCAAATGCAAGTTTTCTAAATTTTCTCAATAATGTAAGGGATTATCGTGGAGGATTAGTGTAAGGGATTAACTATTAGTATATTGCACTATCCGTATCGTGAACTAGAATTAAGTACTCTTATCATATTATGAGGCTGTAGGTGTGGTGTAACAGACGACAAGTGGTCTGTTGCATGCGCCATCTATCACCCCTGGCCTAGCACAAATTCTAATTAAATGATAAAATTGAGTTGCGGATTAGGATTTGTTAGTTATGTGCATAAATACTGAGGAAGTATTTGGTGTTTATATGTGCAGATAATTCAAACACCGAGCCAGCAACAGGCGCGGACTTTAGTTGACGCGGCAAGTAGCGGGCCGCCATGGAGCAAACACAGTGAGGCCGATGACGTCGCTCCATGGAGGTCCAGAGTCGCGGCGGCGGGATACTCCGAGGCGGTTGTTGGACTTCGGAGGAAAAAAAAAAAACGAAGAATGTATAATGAGGAACTTTGTCTATAACAGCGAAAGTAGGAAGAAGCAATTTAACGGCCGGTAAAGCAGTAGGCGATACCTCAAGAGCCGACTGTACATAGGTATCAGAAATAAATCGCTGTAACTATTGCAAAAAAGGAGTTCTGAATAAGAGTTATTGCTGTGTTGGCAGAAGAGCCAACACCGTATTGCTAGAGGATGCCGAAATGCACGCTTTCAATTACACGCAGACTGGAGTGAGGTCTGGAACAGGTCAGAGAAATGAGAACTTAGAAAAACGGACGCAGTTGCTGTAATACTTAACTTTAATCCATAATTGTAGAACATCGCTCTTGATGATACATGCTTCACAATATAAATATCAATTGAATACGGCGCCTTGCTAGGTCGTAGCAAATGACTGAGCTGAAGGCTATGCTAACTATCGTCTCGGCAAATGAGAGCGTAATTGTCAGTGAACCATTCCTAGCAACGTCGGCTGTACAACTGGGGCGAGTGCTAGTAAGTCTCTCTAGACCTGCCGTGTGACAGTGGCGACACGCGGGTCCGACGTATACTAATGGACCGCGGCCGATTTAAAGGCTACCACCTAGCTAGTGTGGTGTCTGGCGGTGACACCATAGTTATTACGAGAAGCAGACAGCGTCAGTTACTGGTGAATGATCGCTATAGGAGAAATCTTCTTCATCAGCTGCGCCGTCCCCTCTTTCGCTCGACGTTAGTCAACATTAAGACAGAGCCGAACTACGTAAATAATATGAATCATCAGTGAGGCGGGGACAGCGCATAGGTCGGTATCAACAGGGGGAGTGTACATTATAAGAATTCGATACGTGCTTTTTCAGTAAGCCAGTTGTCTTCCGAGAGACAAATATGTTCACCAGACTGTTTTTTTACACAAAATATTTGATTTCAAGTAGGCGAGCCCACTATGTAGATCATGTTTGACGGAAACAGTCCTGTGCCAGCAAACAACGTTACCTCTCAGAAGGTTCAATTGGCATTCTGAAACCAGTGGTCTACGCCGACAAATAAGTTAGGCCCTGTGTGAGAATGTATGTAGAGCGTTGAAAATCGTACCAGACAGATGGAATAGAAGGCTCAACATCTCGCCATCGATCAAGTCATTAGAGATGTGAAAAGGCTCAGGTTGGACAATGATATCAGCAACGTGGTTTTCAAAGGAATTGTCTTGACACTGACCGTAGGTGATCTACAGGAAACTATGTAAGTATGGTTGGAGATAATTTATACCCTGTTCCTCTCTAAGTCGAGTGTTTCGAGTGTAACCTCTTAACCATTGGTTTTCTACTATAAAAAAACCGAGCGCGTGTCGATCAGGTTCTTTTGTACAGGTGCAGTGAGATCTAGTCGATATTAACAAAGATGTGGGCTTCTAAAGTGAGTTCTAGATTAAATGAAACAGTCATTCATACTCGAGTTCAGTCCGGAACCGCGTGACTGCTACGGTCGCAGGTTCGAATCCTGCCTCGGGCATGGATGTGTGTGATGTCCTTAGGTTAGATAGGTTTAAGTAGTTCTAAGTTCTAGGGGACTGATGACCACAGATGTTAAGTCCCATAGTGCTCAGAGCCATTTGAACCATACTCGAGTTCCTTATATTCTGGCGTACGGAATGCAACTGGGCGCGCCCAAGTCGGATTACCAGATCACTATCCAGTCAAGGTGGTCAGTGGTCACGGGTAGTTGTGCTTTTTAATGTCGGAACAAAGTCCGGGCTAATCAGGAGACAGACGAGATGGTAGACGTCATGTCTAGCTGGAGACTGGATGAGCTTCCAATCTTCGACTGAATCCCCAGTAGCGCCCTGCATCCAAGACGTGATTTCTTTGCCACGTTCCTTGTTGGGCGTTCAAAAAATGACGCATAGTGGCTTGTTGGTTAGCGTATTGTACGAGGAACAAACTTCTGATGATGCAATGATCCCACCTGGCGCGCACGTCACAATATCACAATGAGTTGCACTAGAACACTGCAGATGAAAACTGAAGTGGAAAAAATTTAGAAATGACAATAAAAATCCGTCATACATCCTAGGCCTGCTAGACGATCAGCACACTGTTTTCTTGTTATCGTGTCGGGAAGTATAGGATTATATGCCACGGTGAATCTTCTTCCCAGCCAGTGGCTTGTCAAAGGTCGCTCACTGTGTTTCGATGCGGCGGAGCCGACATTGTTATATAGCGCAGGGCTCTTCTTGTAGCCCTGCTTGTTAGAAGACTGCGAGCTCGCGCCGGAAAACCTAACGACAAGAGGAGGGCGCGCCCACTGGCGTGCGTTATTACAGGGTTATTAGCACAGCAGCCCCCGGGCTTTATTAAGGCGCGCCGGAACACCAGACACACACGCCAGCCAGCAGCCAGCGAGCCCGCACGCAGGTGCCTCATGCGAGCCGCCATCCACCACAGCGAGCACCCAGCGCGCTGGCCCACTAGTTAATACGGTGAGCTCGTCAATCGTCCTCAAAAGAGTCGAATTAAAATTCCACTCGGCTCACGACGTACGTTCTCTGTGATGTCTCGTCACTAAATAGGCTACTGTACTGCACATGCCTTGCCATTTCCCTCCCTTTAATTATCTCCTCACTAATGATTAATCTGTCTGCAAAATGAAACACCGAAAAAAAAGTTAAGGATATCGAGAAAAACAGAAAGTCACGTGGTAAAGCCAACAGACCAAGAAAATTGTTGCCAGGTTGTAATTAGCCTACCTCTACTGGATGAGTGTTACGCAAACTCCGCCGGCCGCGGTGGCCGTGCGGTTCGAGGCGCTGTAGTCCGGAACCACGGGACTGCTACGGTCGCAGGTTCGAATCCTGCCTCGGGCATGGATGTGTGTGATGTCCTTTGGCTAGTTAGGTTTAAGTAGTTCTAAGTTCTAGGGAACTGATGACCTAAGATGTTAAGTCCCATAGTGCTCAGAGCCATTTTTGAACGCCATTTTTAACTTGACACAGGTACTGTCACATTCGTATAGTGCAGTTAAGAAGCAAAATACAGTCTCCACCCTAGTATAAATGTTAGTTGGATGATTCTCTATGACCACGATCTTTCGAATGGGGAGTAGATGAACAAATCGCATTGTACAAAGTCGTTTCTGAGCCTGGAACTCACAACATAAAATTGTCTGGTCTGGATTTTAGTTCAGGCACTGATTTTACGAAAATTAAGAGGGAGCAGATAATGGGGCAACAACAGGGATTTTCTGAAAGAAAATTTCCGTAACCCAAGTGTACTTGACTCTCGGAAGAGGTTTCCAGTTTTCAGAAACTTTTCTGGGTTGGTTGAGTATTCAGAGGACATGTCAATGAATATTGTTCGTTAAAAGCGACTTGGCAGCAATAAATCTCTAGCTGCTACGTAAGTGAGATGGAATTCCGACATTATAGAACAACTTTCAGCAGTAGCTTGAGACTCATGGAACCGCCGATCACTCGTACACGCTGCTGGGGACAGAGTAAGCAATTCTGTCATTAGTTAATGTCTAAATTTTTTGCTTGCTGCCATTATCAAAGTTTGAAGTTCAGAAAGTCATCGAGAAATTGCACTTACTTTTTTGGATACATATGATCCATGTAATTATTGAAGTGACGTGGTTCAGGCAAGTGTTACTATTCATAATTTACACGTACACCATACTACGCTACCCACCTAAAGGTGTGTGGTGAAAGGCACTTCTCGTACCGCTGAGTCATCCCCATTTCCTGTTCTACTCGCGGATGGCGCGTGGGATGAATGTTTGCCTGTAAGCCTTAGTATTAGCCGCCCGCAGCTCGTGGTCTCGCGGTAGCGTTCTCGCTTCCCGAGCACGGGGTCCCGGGTTCGATTCCCGGCGGGGTCAGGTATTTCCTCTGCTTCGTGATGACTGGGTGTTGTGTGTTGTCCTTAGGTTAGTTAGGTTTAAGTAGTTCTAAGTTCTAGGGGACTGACGAGCATAGCTGTTAAGTCCTATAGTGCTCAGAGCCATTTTAGAGCCTTAGTATTAGCCGTAAGTTCTCGAATTTTCGCATCGTGGTCATTTTGCGAGATTTTTGTGGGAGGAAGTAATATGTTTTCCGCCTCTTCCTGATAAGTACTCTCTCAAAATTTCAGTCTTAAACGTCTCCTTGACGCGCAATGCTTCTCTTGTAGAGTGTCTGCCACTGGAGAGTGTTGAGAATCTCTGTAACATGCCCGCGTCGAGTATACGGTGGATCTTCTCTATCTCTTCCTATCTGGTTACGGTTCCAGATTGATAAACAATACTCAATAATCAGTCGAACAACCGCCCTGTAAACCATTCCATTCTTGAGTGAGTTACATTTCCTTAAGAGTTTTCTACGTATCTCAATCTGGCATCTGCTTTCCTATTATTTATTTTAAGTGGTCATTCCACTTAAGGTCACTCTGTATAGTCAGTCCTAAATATTTTACGGTAAGATACTGTTCCAGCAGTTTGTCATTATCGGACGTTTTTCCTATCTATGCGCAAAATGTTACATTAATTTATAAAACTTGTATGAGGCTGTGGACTTAGTAGCTAGTGAGAGACGTAGATGAAACAAACAGGAATGCTGAAGTGGAATTGAGTCTCAGTGTTGCTTCCAGTCCAGTGGTCGTATAAGAGTCTAGCTGAATATAATGAGATAGCGGTCTGGCTCACATTAGGGGGGGGGGGGGGCCAAGAGTCGTAAGTTGTTATACTTATCTCATGTGCCAAAGAGAGGTTGATATTTTTTAACAAAATAATTTCAGGTCAGGGAGTGCAGGAAGACGACCCCCCCCCCCCCCCCCCCCCAATAACGTTTCCTTCGCTGACCATGGTATTTTACTTCGTGAAGCAACAGTCGCGGTTATCTCATATGGTCGTACATATGGTGGAAACCGGACGTTCTTTGGGGGCCTCGGGATACTAAAACGAGAGGGAACATCACAGTATGGCCCTTGTCGGGTAATGAGTAAAGCGTCAGAGCCAGGAAGATATGCACTGGTCGGTACCGACTACTTGCTAAGCAGCTTTCCACGCCCATTGTATCATCGGTGACTGGTTCCCATTAACCTTCACAATACGCAGTAAGATAAGAGGTGAAATACTACATCAAGCAAACATATGACACGAACAAAGTTGGTCCCTTCCCACCAAAATGAGGTTTTCCTGGAAGAAGAGGGAACAGTCACAGGACAGAGCGTCATATCGACAAGAGCCACATCGTCGTCGAGAGGGGACTCTTCGGAAGAGGTGGGTGGGAACAAGACGTGATGAGAATAAAAATATAGGGTGATTCATATAACACAGTACAAGAGGGCATCTTCCCCAGACCATTCTGTACATACAAAGTAGACTAGCGAAAAGCATACTAGCGAAAACCGCAGCACAGGTTCCGGTGACGAGTATATACCTGCGGTAGAAGTAATACCTTTCGGATACCAATTCTGTGAAACTATGCAGCGTATTGCTATACACAACAGCCATGGGGAAATCTTCGGTTATACCTAATAACATTACCGAGGTTTCGCTTAAATCTACAGATATTTGACAACAAACGATTGCAATCAACTTATAGTTTACAAAAGCTTACCTTCTCTTTCAGTCTACGGCAATATACCAACTGCAAACATTGTTGAAACGTCCGGAAAGTCTTAATAAACAATGTAGAAAATGATGAAACCTTCTCGGGGTCACAAATAGAGTTCCGTAACAGTAACGTTACTCAGATATCAACCAGAGAAGGTTTTATCAGTGGAACTGGCCATAAGTGTCTGCGGTTTCATAAACTTATACGCATATCGCCACAATGTATTAATCATAAAATGACGTGTCGAACTGAGAAAGTAATGCATATGGAAAAGGAACAGAAACACAACAGCATAGTTACAAACAACGAAATTCATGAATCTACTAAATGAAACATAAGCTCTAAATTGCAATATAACCAAAAAGTTGATAAACAAACGGTTACAAAGTCACTATATAGCAGAAAATTTACAAGGCCCTAAGTTTTAGAGCAGCGATTGTAATTAATTTATAATTTACAAAAGCTTACCTTCTGTCTTATATTTTCACAAAAAAGTAACTGCAAAAATGTGTGAATGTTGGGTTACGGATTCTGCAATTAAAAACCGTGTTCTTTATGACTGAGAAACAGTGAAAACTGTACCTTGTAATAAACATATGAAAAAAATCACTTATCGCTTTCGATACAATTTCTCAGCAATCTTAATACTGTGTGACAGGTGAAGTACGGGCGTTTCTGCAACGGTTATGATTGACTGCCCCTGAAAGTATCCTTTAACAGTGTCTCATTCTGTCGTGTGTCTAGCGCGAATCTTAACACTTGCTTATGATTCCTGCAGGTAAGTAATAATCTTTGTACTTCATGAACAGAAGTTTTCGTTACTGCTACGTGGAGACTTAGCATTCGGTGTTATGACAGCAAAAGCTAGTAACTAGCTGGAATCTTTTGTTCTTTCGCGGTAACAGGCGTATTACAAGTTTTCATACACTTAGGTGATAGTAGAACAAAAATTCAGAAGGTCCAGGGAAGAAAATGACTTGGAAAGAGACGGAAGCTAACATAAAACATACAACAGAATAGCAGTGCTAATAAAAACTAAACCTCTGGATCGAAATTAATTCATTTGCGGACAGATAGCACAGGAAGGCAACACAACAAATGACGAGAATGCCATATGATAGCTAAATTTAGAGTTGGAATTCTGTGAGAGAGAAGCCTGCTGTGTTGTTAGGAAGTCTACAATTTAGAATAAGACACGAAACCGTTCGAAACTGAAGCAAAAGTTAGGACTCCTACACGGAAAAAAACAAGATGCATTCCATTTATGATCGGAGTGTCTTACTGAAACACGTATCTTCTTCGAATTTCAGCTTCATTGCTGCAGCACATTGACACTAAAGTGCTCTGTTAGTAAATAGAGAAACAAGGACAACGCTATTTAGTGCAGTTCGTTAAGTTATTGAAAGGCGTAAACCAATCAGACCATCATCAAAAATCATGCAGCTCGTATTTACGAACTTACATGAAGCACCCAAAGCCCTTGGCAAAGTAAAGAAACGCTTGTAGTATGAAACGGCAGATGGAGTTCCGAACCCCAACAGTAGCGATCTGTTAAGGTTTAATAATATGTTGCTTGCGATAATAGTATGAGACAGGCCGCTGGCTTCCAAGCTTACTGTTGGAAATGGCGAGTCGTGCGACAAACGTCTTATCTACTGACTTGAGTGTCTACGTCGTTCGGTGAAAATTACTGTGAGATCCACAAAAAACAGTCACCTTCCTCGTTCGCCAGGCAAAACAGCTGTTACGTGCCGTGCGCATCTGCTGTTTCTCTAAGCAACCTATCTAGCTGCTACGTCAGTTGTACACCGTCTTGGGGAAACCCCCAGTGATCCCCAAGTGTCACAACAAATTTAATAATTTATTATGCTGCCTTCACCACTTTTTAACACGGAAGTGCGACAGATGTCTTATGGAACATAGAGTGGGTGGTAATATTAGAGCATTTTCTTACTGATTTAGACTAAATTACATCTTCCTATTACACCTGTCATGTAATGATGGCTTAAGTGCTAAAAACTACGTTAACAGGAATACACGACTTGACCTGTTCTCAAAATAATAAAACATATGTTTAAGAACAATTTATGTATATAAATTGGGACAATATTTATCACTTCCTACATAGAAAAAAAAATCAGCAACTGACCACGCTGATTAGGCCATGATTTACGCCCACTGACAATGTCTATTTTTGCTTTCTGTCATGCTTATTAAAACATTGTTTTGAACCATTTTACCGTTTATTTATGAACAGCAGAGAGAAGCTCATTAAGCGCTTGGTTAAAGCTATTATACACAACCGTCTGATGGCAGTTGCCTATCAACAGTACAAAAACGTAAAGAACAACTAAGGCGGCTGTCAAAGGCTGGTTTACTTCCACACATTTTCGTATTACTTTCTGCATTTTCGTTGGTGAAAAGGCCAATAATACAGAGACATTTAAATAATAAACGCAAATGCGCGGAGAGACGCATTCGCTACTGACCTTTGGACGCGGTGTTGTCCCGCGGTGCCTCCGCGCCCGCCGCCACCGCCGCTCGTTCGGCGTCGCTCCTCCTCAGGCAAGGTGGCGCGCGACGCCCACCCGCCTCATTGCCGAGAGGCCCCGTCGTGCGTTGCGCAGGTACCCGGCAGTAGCGCGCGTCCTGGCGCCGCACGCAGCTTCCGCTCCTCTGACAACTTGCCGCGTCGGCTACCGCTCACTGAATGACGGCACGCCGCTCGCGTCTTCTGCGCGACGCGACGTCGCCCGCCGGGCGCATGCGCCCGCTGACGTCACATCCCCCACCACCACTCCCGCCGTGCACCCTCGGCGACGGGCGCTGGGGCGCGCAACCCCCGCAGGCAAACACAATTATTACACTCGGCGCTCTCCCGCACGGAGTAGGCCGCCCGAGTCTTGCTTGACTCACTTTTCAAAGTGGTAAAATATTTGCCCAGCTTTATACTTGAATATACTATACAGTAAAAAGGCACCAGTGGCCTGCCCCCTCCCCCCTCTCTACCACCCTCCGATACTCTTATGACAGGCCGCTCCGACGTTCATTTCATCTCAGAAGGAAGGTGGCAGTAATCGAATTTGAAATAACCTTTCTGTTTCGAATACTAAAGCTCGTAAATATCACAGTCATAAAGAAAAGAAAAGCGTAGATTTACATCCTTCCTTACACTTAGAACGCATACACAATGTTGCAAAATCCAGCTGTGAGCTGTGCACTTCGTTTACAAGCTACAGCCATGGTCTATATTATCTGCCAGCGTAACTCAGTAGATACAGTTTTTATTTCATCTAATATTTTGTTTCATCGATTTTATTTAACATATTAGTGTCCACTATCTACTGGCCTCATCGCCATTTCTTTCTTGGAAGAAGGTTGTTTCAGACACTGTCATGTTTCCCTGATTACAAAAACAAATGGTTCAAATGGTTCTGAGCACTATGGGACTTAACTTCTGAGGTCATCAGTCCCCTAGAACTTAGAACCACTTAAACCTAACTAACGTAAGGACATCACACAAATCCATGCCCGAGGCAGGATTCGAACCAGCGACCGTAGCGGTAGCGCGGTTCCAGACTGTAGCGCCTAGAACCGCTCGGCCATTCCGGCCGGCTTACAAAAACAGATACTTACCAGAATCCATATTTTGTATAAAATACATTATTCAGTTACCAGAGCAGTCAAGGAGTTCTGCTCCACCTGAAGGACAAACTTCGTGCACGTAGAAAATCTACATTTAATGGCAATCCCAGTTCACACACACTTACTACTCATTGATACAATAAATCGTAAAGTGGCACGATAATTTTTAGCACCTAACATATAATTTCTATGCCAAGAAATGTATTGTACTCATCAAGCCGATGAATTCGGTACCCCAAGTGCCATACTTTGCTTAGAATCATGTTATTTGCATAGTACAGAGAGTAATTCATGTGTGGCGCACATGAACTCGATACTAACAAAATCCGTCTAATTCTCACGTTGATACAAGAGTTTCGTTTCTGTAGCAGTGGACTAAAGTGTAAACGAGGCTTCCCAGCTGACCTGGGCACACCAATATGAACTCAATTTAGGAAAGCCATGAACCACCGAACCCTCGGCGTGGGAGATCAATTAGGACCACACCAGGCATTTTCGACTGAGACTACCGCACAAGAATGAGTCACTGTCAGGCGAGTCTTCTGACTCACACCTGCAATGAAGTAAACGCAGCAGGGTATAGATTTGGGTGGTGTCAAAGGAGAACACAGTCCATCCATTTACGAGGAAACATACGAACGCAGAAAATGCTTCATCAAATTGATATAAACGAAATTCACGTGACAGTCACATGTATAGGGCACGAGACACATACCTGCTGTGCGAAAGCCTTTTAACTTAAGGAATCACTTAGGAACAAAGCGAGAGGCCACTTTTGAAATGCAGAAAGGAGCACAACAGCATGAGTCACCGGGATTTTTGTAAATATTCAAATATCACATGATATGTGTGTGAACAACATATCAAGTCCACGTGGGCAGCTGCTGTTTGGGCGGAGCTCATTATTAATTGAAAGAATGGCGAACGATCATTGGACGGGGTGAAACTAGCATACCCCTCAGTTCGTTTCTGAAACCTCATTGGGAAAAGAAACGATATAAGCTGCAGCAAATGCTCTCACTGTCCGACAGTAGTTGTAGCGAGGCGATTCTACTTTACAACAATATAGGCAATTACGAGAGAGTAAATCAGAGTCACTCTCTTCCTAGAAGGGCCGTGCGCTGGACGGAGTGCGTCCCGCTCTGTTGTTGCATCTTGGTGAACACCTGCGCGTGTTCACAAGGCTCTAATAGCACCCATATTCGTGTTAACAATCTCGTAATATCTCCCCATTGGATATTACGAGCTAAGTGCTGTGTTAGTTAAGTTCTGCAGAACATGGTGAAACATGGTACATGTCGTTGAGCATTAGCGAGTGGTGACAGCCAGTGAATTTAGCCAAGGAAAAGCATAGTTTTTCACCTCTCAAAATCTTAGGGCAGCTTACGACTTTATATCCAGTCAAGGCCAGAGAAGAATTGTCCGGACTACAAGTCGTCGAAACATGCGCCGTTGACATTTGTCACAGCCGACCACGGTCGCCCTTATCAATGCAGTCTGCACAAGGTAAATACCACATTGTTCAGACGCTAAGTGTGGGAGTCAATAGAGTGAATTCACTTCAGATCTGCTTTAGATTGGAGGTCATGAGCGTACTTTTTCTCATTCCCTCACATACATGTCAGCCACATACTGCGCGTGTGTTCTTTGGGTTTAAGTTTGAGAAAAGCATTCAGCAGATAGACGATATTGTCCAGCTACAATAGATTAGTCAGTGTAGAGTCAATTGTGTGATTTTATAACACTATCAGCAGAATATTTTTGAGGTAAAATTTCTTGTCTTCAGTGTGTTTGAAGTTACGTTAATATTTGTTTTTCTCTTAAGGTTATGCTAGTATAAGAAGTATTCTGGTAAATTTTCACATGTTTATCTTGCTTGAAGTTAAGTTAATTAAGACTTTCTTGTGTTAATTTTACAGGATCTTCCTAAGCACATAGAATTTTTCTTCATCGCCAAATACGCAACCTGAACCCGCTGTGTATGGCGATTATAATAATTAAAATATTTAGTACAGGTAATAGTTCATTTGTTTGATCTTCCTCATTAACATATTTTAAGTCATGTATAACAGCTATTATTCTGATGTCTAAATGTCACTGTGTCTGGGATCTCCTTACCTGACAGGGCCTGGGTTCACAAGCACTTTTAAGTTGTCAGATCTATCCGTTCATGGTAAGGGTAAGGACAGGACATACGAAACTGGGCAAGTACGCTAGAAAATTAATTGTCATATGATGTAATTATCTGGGAGCTCCTCAAGTGAGAAGTCCAGCCGATTGTCATATTGCATGATTGTCTGGAATACCCTCAGCTGGGATATTCAGCCACACTGTTCAAGTCTTTCAATTAGAATTCCTTGAGAAGATTAGAGAACTGGTGGAAATACCACCACAAAAGTGGTTAGAGAATAGGAAGCTCATCAAGTAGGCTCTGGACAGGGTCTGTGAAGCTAGAAGAAAGAGGAATGGAAGAGCAGACAAGAAGGCACGAGTGAGGGAGTATTATGTAGGAAAGGAAGTACTGGTCAAGTTTTCTTTCTGCCCAATAAACGGAAGATAATCTGTTACAAGTTCTTTCCAGTATAATGGACCATTACATATATGCAGAATTGTGCACGCTAAAACATATGCATTAGAAACCATGGTGTCCAAAATATCAGTCGGCAGGCATAATAACTGCGACATCAAACCCTTTACTGAATGAGTAAGTTAGATGGTAATAGCACAGCACACCACATTGTGCAGGGTGACAATTGTTGTACTGTATGAAAAAAGAACGTAAATTATTTACAATCTACGGCGTTCACACACTTTATTCAACATGTAATCACTGCTCATATTCAGATTTAGGTTATGACATGTTTAACATGCCTGCCATCCTTGGCGATGATGTGCAGCTGACGAATAGCGAAATTCTCCATGATCCGCTGAAGTGTCGTAACATCGAAGCTGTCGATGACCTTCTGAATGGCTGTTTTCATCTCAGCATGGTTTTGGGGTTATCGCTGTCTACCTTGTACTTAATACAGCCCCACAAATAGGAGTTGTATATGTTCAGATCCGGAGAATACGGCGGCCAGTCGAGGCCCATGCCAGTGGACTCTGCGTATCCCAGAGCCGGAATGCAGTCCCCAAAATGCTCCTACAGGACGTCAAACACTCTCTTGCTTCAATGGGGTCGAGCTCCGTCTTGCATGAACCACATCTTGTCGCAATCAGGGTCACTTTGGATAATGGGGATGAATTCATCTTCCAAAACCTTCACGTACCGTTTGGTAGTCACCGTGCCATCAAGGTGACTGGACATTGCACACCATGTAGTCACCCGTTGAGGGTGAAGAGACTTTTCGATCGCGAAATGCGGATTCTCAGTCCCCCAAAAGCTCCAATTTTGCTTACTGACGGAACAGTCCAAATAAAAGTGGGCTTTGTCGCTAAACCAAACCATATTCGTATCAAAGTCCTTTTCATCAATTCTGTGGACAATAGTGTTAGTGAAAAATAACCGCTGTTCCATTGTCCTGGGGTTTAATGCCTGATGGGTTTGAATTTTGTATGGGAATAGATGCAGGTCCTCAACAACAATTTGTCACAGTGTCCTCTGATTGATTCCCACCTGTTGTGAAGCTCCGTTGATCGATTTTCTGGGGCTGGTTTGAAACAGCGCGTGTCTTCTCGATGTTTTCAGGTGTTTTCACTCTTTTTGGACGACCGACATTACCAGGACTGTCATCACGAACACTACCCCTTCTCACAAACTTACAAATGGAATTCTTGATTTCTAGCAAACTTGGACCAGTTATCTTCAGCTTGAACACGGTCGCAAACTTTCTTTGAGCCGCAGCTTGGCTGTTATTGCTCGTATAGTAGGCCTTCACAAGCGCTATATGCTCGGGCATGCTGTGCCGTGCGCATGCGCATACTAATTCCCGTGATGCCCCGCGGCCAATCGTGCAGTTTGAACGTCCTGACGCAAACCGTTCAGAAGTTATGACTATGTTATTTCATATAGTTCAATAATTGTCATCCTGTAAGATCAGTGCGCATTATGCAAGAAGAAGAACTATTTACAAGATATCAGCAATCTACATGTAAAAAGAAATGTGGAAGATACGGTGCGCGGGAGAAGTAGCGGCAACTATGTCACACTCCCAGTCACACACACACACACACACACACAGAAGGCGTTGCAGGAGTGTCCAGTTAAGTACTGTGCGATACGTCTGAAGTCAACGATGTAATTTGCTCTTGTGAGAGATGAAATAACTGTACTGTCCCTGTCGTCATGTGCTCGTTTTTCAGCGGCCATTGAAGTTATCTAGTTATCAATTAGTTTTATGGGATTTGAGTTGCGATTTCTCCTGTTCGTTACTCCATCGATGCAGAGCCGTGTCATAGACGATGATCTGTTGATTCTTGTCCTCGGCAGTGATGTGAGTGGACGTATTTGCAGCCGAGTGTTATACTTGTTTGACGCCAGGGAACATCAGAAGGTAATCTATGTTCAAAGTGAACAATATTTTTGCACTCTTGTAGGAGTATGTGGCGTGGTATTGGAGTGGCAAACAACGTCATTTGTCAATTGCATTATAACAGAGACAAATGACTACAGGAAGACTCTTTTTGGAGCCTAAACTACTAGAATGATAACCTATCAGCAGCTATTTTACAGCCAGCATCAGGATTTGATAACGTATAGTGTATTCTGTTCTTGATTCATATTATTTGTTAACAGCATTCAAGAAAACGGTGTTTCTATGCACCTGCAGGCGATCAAAGAGGGAGCGATGCACTGTGTAACAATTAGCCACGAGTTCCAAACAGTAAATGAAGAAGAAAATAAAATTAAGGGTATGAAATATGAGCAAAAGGTAATAATCGCATCTATGCATGGCTTTGCGAACTACTCAATGAACATCTACTTGTACATACAAAATAAGAGAGACAGATGTGAGATTTTTTTCACAGGAAATATGAGAGCTCCATGAAGGAGAGAGGCTCTCAGTACGAGGGTCGACCAATGTACATCGCTACTGAGATCTCGAGTAAAAATTCTTATGATGTCGGATTAGTACTTGCATGTTAAAATACACTCCTGGAAATGGAAAAAAGAACACATTGACACCGGTGTGTCAGACCCACCATACTTGCTCCGGACACTGCGAGAGGGCTGTACAAGCAATGATCACACGCACGGCACAGCGGACACACCAGGAACCGCGGTGTTGGCCGTCGAATGGCGCTAGCTGCGCAGCATTTGTGCACCGCCGCCGTCAGTGTCAGCCAGTTTGCCGTGGCATACGGAGCTCCATCGCAGTCTTTAACACTGGTAGCATGCCGCGACAGCGTGGACGTGAACCGTATGTGCAGTTGACGGACTTTGAGCGAGGGCGTATAGTGGGCATGCGGGAGGCCAGGTGGACGTACCGCCGAATTGCTCAACACGTGGGGCGTGAGGTCTCCACAGTACATCGATGTTGTCGCCAGTGGTCGGCGGAAGGTGCACGTGCCCGTCGACCTGGGACCGGACCGCAGCGACGCACGGATGCACGCCAAGACCGTAGGATCCTACGCAGTGCCGTAGGGGACCGCACCGCCACTTCCCAGCAAATTAGGGACACTGTTGCTCCTGGGGTATCGGCGAGGACCATTCGCAACCGTCTCCATGAAGCTGGGCTACGGTCCCGCACACCGTTAGGCCGTCTTCCGCTCACGCCCCAACATCGTGCAGCCCGCCTCCAGTGGTGTCGCGACAGGCGTGAATGGAGGGACGAATGGAGACGTGTCGTCTTCAGCGATGAGAGTCGCTTCTGCCTTGGTGCCAATGATGGTCGTATGCGTGTTTGGCGCCGTGCAGGTGAGCGCCACAATCAGGACTGCATACGACCGAGGCACACAGGGCCAACACCCGGCATCATGGTGTGGGGAGCGATCTCCTACACTGGCCGTACACCACTGGTGATCGTCGAGGGGACACTGAATAGTGCACGGTACATCCAAACCGTCATCGAACCCATCGTTCTACCATTCCTAGACCGGCAAGGGAACTTGCTGTTCCAACAGGACAATGCACGTCCGCATGTATCCCGTGCCACCCAACGTGCTCTAGAAGGTGTAAGTCAACTACCCTGGCCAGCAAGATCTCCGGATCTGTCCCCCATTGAGCATGTTTGGGACTGGATGAAGCGTCGTCTCACGCGGTCTGCACGTCCAGCACGAACGCTGGTCCAACTGAGGCGCCAGGTGGAAATGGCATGGCAAGCCGTTCCACAGGACTACATCCAGCATCTCTACGATCGTCTCCATGGGAGAATAGCAGCCTGCATTGCTGCGAAAGGTGGATATACACTGTACTAGTGCCGACATTGTGCATGCTCTGTTGCCTGTGTCTATGTGCCTGTGGTTCTGTCAGTGTGATCATGTGGTGTATCTGACCCCAGGAATGTGTCAATAAAGTTTCCCCTTCCTGGGACAATGCATTCACGGTGTTCTTGTTTCAATTTCCAGGAGTGTATAAAGGTGTATTTTCATCTTAGGATTAACTAGGATTATTTGCATTTTAGAATTAATTATGTTCACATGGATAATCCTTGTCTAATTGGGGATTATGTATGCAGATCACCCTAACTAATCTAGTACTAAGACATAAGTTTCAGATAAAGTAATTAACCACAATACTGGAGGAAGGGTCGTTGTAACATGCACAACAGACTTAATGATAAATTTCGCTGCCATCAGCAGTACAGTGAGCAGAGTGCTATAATAATTAAACACAGTGAGACACAAAAGATGTGTGTTTTAAAATAGGTTAATATTTCCAATACGTTTAATTTAGAAAGACATTTCTCCGGAAGTCAGTTTCATTTGCCAATATTGCTGAACAAATCTTGGCCACGAGTGGTCGGTCACTTCACACCTAAATTTCCTTGACTGATGGTCTTAGGCTGATTGAGGTCACCTTAATTGCTTACTTAGTTTGTGAAAGCTGATCATTTATACACATTAAAACACCGCAAAAAGTATTTATTAACTTTTATTTGTAATGGATTCCATGTAATGAGCCTGGTTGGAAAGGATTGTGTAGGATCATGTGACAGTGTGGAGTGTAAGTGCTGGCAATGTAATTCATGCTGGCAGCCAGACCGCAGCAGCCAGACCACAGCAGCCAGGCCATGGAAGACAGTGACGTCACGGCACACAGTCAGCAAGCTGGAGGTGGGCCTCGGTGTCACATTCCATGGTGTAAGGGCCAACAGTGCCAGCAGCCAGTCATCGTAATCCACCCATTCACAGCTGGGACATGTGAGCCAACCCCCTCTGAGTGGGTCGCCAATCTGTCTGACTGCATGTTTGTACACTGTGACTATGCTGTAGACCCTAACTGCACCCAGTCACGTGGCGGTTTTCGCCATGCCAAAACAAAAGGGAAAAGGACAGAGTATGGGGTAGCAGGTAGAGGTAGGGGCTAGAAGGTTACAGTGCGCCAGTGGAGATGACACCCTTGGATTCTGGACCCTACTGCTACAAAATCGTACACCACGAAGATGAAAGTGTTGAGGCAGACCAACTTGGCTGTAGAAGTTGGCTGAATGTGTGGCCGGGTGAATGGGCAGGTTTACATGGGGCTCTGGACTGAACAGGGTGGCACACACTGGGTTTGTCTCTTGGGATGCAGCAGTGAGCAGCAGGTGTCAGATGTGATAGCCGAGGTAAATACCGGCCTGCCACAGTAATGCACGTCAGTGAAGAGATTTCTGAACCCGGGAAAGCTGTTGCAATTAGTCTGCTGATATTTTACCACACCTTATCCTACTACAATCGCCAATACAAAACTGAATGAGTCAGTTACAACCTAATGACTTCGGTTCGCTTTATCTGATGAAACACAGGCTCATGGCCTCCACCAAACATTTCTGTGTTAGCCGACCAAAATGAGTAACCTAATTTCGTGCAGAGACATTCCTACTGCTCTATTATACAGCTAATGGTGCTGACCAGCTAAGTCTATTCTCATCACATCCGTGGTTAGTTGGCTGTCAGCCAACTAGAGCATAATGTATGGTTTGCTGAGTCAAGCGCCATAATCGCTGCCATAACACAGATGAAGCGACATCAGCAAACAGCACCAGTTGCATCTGCACGCACCTTGGGATCGCTAATGACTACTGTTATGAATCACATGCCTGTGGTCTAGGAATAATATGCTGCAGAAGATAACCTCAACCAGTCGAGAATGTTGATGTAACAGCCACATAATCACCCCTTTCTGCACTGTCAGTGACTGGCTTGAGGCCCACCAGTATCCCCTCCATTGCCTTTACCGGCATAGCAATAAGCCGATGCAGAAGTCAAAGAGACAGCTACGTAAAACTATTCTACATACCCTTCTGAGTTCTGTATGCAGTACAGTGATCCCCACAGTACTTGTGAGTCTGTGTGCCAGTGCACATGTGACATTTTATGGAAGTTTCATAAAAACAACAGAGCCAGCTATTTCAACTGATCATTAATAATATGTTATTTACTTACTGAACTTTTTGTCTTATGAATTCACTGTTTCATCTATACTTTACCAGCGAATTGTCTTCAGTGCGCCAAATTTTTCGTGTTATGTCACAAGATTACCACCTGCACACACACGGTTGATTTATGTGTATGTTACTGTTATATATGTCAGAAACATTCGCCATGTTTCCACAGGCCATGTAGCTTTTAAATACACACACCAGACAGCAAGCACTATATTCTAAACACAGATTTATTTAAGTCATGCGGAACGTGGATACTCCAAAGAATGATTCATCAATATTATGTGCATTGTTTAACGATTTTAACTAGCACAGTGTTCAATTTTGGATTTTGTTCTGGCCAGTGAAAGCTTAATTCAATCAATCCAAGGGTGTTTAATTACATTAATTACATTGTAAAAACGTAGGTCAAGAAATTGTACCGTATACGTTACACATTTCTTAGACACAATTAAGAATGACGATTACTCAGATGATCTTGTAGTATGGACGCTGAAGGAGTCAGTGTAAATGTCAGTCAGAGTAAGTTTTGATCTGATCTATGCATCGATATTTCCTGCTAATTAGTTTGCTGGATCATCAGTCCTAATTTTTAAGATGGTAAAATCTTGAAGGACGTGCCTTCTGCACACATTCCAGTACTTAAAAAAAAAAAAAAAAAAAAAAAAAAATTGGGTTAGGCTGGTATCTTTGAGCTTCATTCTGATCTAGTAAACGTACTAAGGATGTTAGTGTTTCTTGAAATGTGATAATCTGGACTGCCCTTCAGGTAGGCCGGAGGTTGAATAATCTATTTCAATTACTGGGGTCAATTTTACTTCACTACCTAAGTTAAGACAGTCACCCTCTACGCAAAATTTTAAGTAGATTGTGGGGAATTATGAAACACGGCAAGCATTTTGCATGCCAATTTCATCTCAAACTAGAATATATTTATCTTTCTGAGTCTGACAACAGAGAAAATCAGAACGAAAATGTTACTGATATTATAACCTCGGTGACTGGCAGTAGGGTGCCTTGTGCAATTTTCATGTCTGTTTTTTGTTAATTCGGTGACGTTTTTTAATTGATTATGCATGTTTTTCGGAAGCTTGCTTATTTGCAGTGCATTAGGTTTGAAACAGCGCAACAGGAAGCACTTTGGCCAAGCAGGTCGGTGACCAGTGGATGGGCCCGTGGCCTGGTTGGTGTAAGATTCTAGGAAGTGAGGTCAACTCAGAACCCACAGGTGGTGGCAAGAATTGTCCTCCCACATGACTGCTAGTGGCTTACGTCCAGCCTGAGTGTAGTATGGTGCTGTGTTTGGGAGTTGGGGGCGCTTTTCCATGTTTTCTGACTCCTTTTGAAGATAAGCGTCTGCCATTTGTAGAAAGCGAGGGTCATGGGAAACAAATTCTAGCCTCAAAACGGTCCTCTCTGAATTTCTCGAGCCCATTTGCAGGACTACAGACAATGGTCAGAGAACATCCAGTTTGCGTAAAGATGTGTGATATCAGATAGCAGCGCTGAAACAAATGCTTTTGGGTAGTAGGGGAGAGTTTCATGTTTCCATTGATGGCTGAAAAAGAAGCGCTATTTATATGGGACTCTCTGTGGGAGTAAATCCTAGTGGTTCGTAAATTACCGATTGGTGACTGGTACCTTTCGGTGATGAGGAATGGGCAAGGCATGTGAGCGTCACGAGGGATGTAGATGGGGGTAGGAATTGGGATTAGGACGCCGTGGTGTCCTGATCGATTTGGGGTTGTAGCGCCGTAGAAGCTGTCACGTCTTGGAGTCCCACAAAGGAGCTGACAAATTCGTCCTTGCGAAGGGACCATCACATCTGTAGCACGAAATTCAGCGCCACAGTCATGTTCATAGTGAGCATAATTAGTACCACTGGCAGAGTAGTTCAATTTGATTTCACACATGTTAAATTCAGGAAGATCGGCTGTCTCAACTGTGTGAACTTCTGGGTTTTAGTCACCCTTCCAGTCGCTGCTCCGATTGAGATTTACAAGATTACTTAGCTGTCAGTTATCGTAGAACTTTGGGAGAGAGTAATCTTTAAAAGACCAAGAAGTAATGTAACTGATAGGGTAGTGACACCACTTTCCATTTAATCTCCATGCAAGTTTGGATAGATATAATTGTCACAGGTTGCCACTGCTTGTAATTTGAACATATAAATTTATTAAACACTTTTTCTTCTACAACTGGAGGTCATACACGATAAAGAGTCAATTCCAACTGTCTTATCGATATTCACAGTAACACTGTTGTCGTGAAACGGTGAGATCTGTGTGTACTGGCCTGTGTAAAACTGATTGAGTCAGTAAGCCTTCCACGTTCGAATTATGTCACACTTGTCAAGTGTTATCAGTCATTAAAAAGTGAAGGAATAGACTATAATGTAAGCGTAAAAAAAATGGTAGATTTGGCTTGTTGACGTTAAGATAACACGCTTAGTGTCACTGCCTCCACAAGACAAACTCCTATTGCCCACTGAAGAATCAAAACATTGCATGTAAGTGCGACCTCCTTCCGTCTTTTGCATCCTCGTACAGAACACGTGTTGTCGACTTCATGATCACCTCGGTCACCAAAACTGCTAGCTGAGCTACTCAGATGGAATAGAATAAAGAAAATGTTGGACTACAGGAATAAATTGCTCCCTGCACCCATGAACGTGTCAGCAGCACATCTTAAGGCATAACTATAAATTACCTTAGAGAGAGACTGTTCTGTGCCAGGATGTAATGCATTTCTTGATATGCTACATCGTCCGCCTGTCTCCCAACTAGCCAGCCACGCTGCGTGCACACAGAGACCTCACTAGCCATGACAATGAGTATGAGATACCGTCCTTGGTTGACACAAATCTTGACCCAGTGGGCTCTCGTTCCAATTTACCGATATGCAAATCACATAAACTATAAGTGTCGAGATATTTATAAGAGAGCTAAATATATTTCTCGAATCAGAAACCATTCGATACGCACACATAGAGCAGAATAGCACAATAATCAACTTAAACCGCAAGGAATCTGCGACGTGTGTGCAGAATTATCTAGCATTTCAGTCTGATTGTTGTTTGGACATGCATTTATATAAACACTGGACGATAAAAAAATAGGCTTCCATCAAATTTTTGTTTTTTATACCTCACATATGTTAATCTAATCTGGTAAGTATTGTAGATCGTGTCCAGATGGAAAAGAAGAAACGTTGACATTCTGGAATAATGCATATCCTGCATCCACGTACATGTTAGCACCGCATCTTAAAGCATATCTACAAAACAGCGCACAGAGAGAGAGACTGTACAGCATCAGGATGCTACTCTAAGGCCAGCTCTATACTGAGTGCATTTTCGGGAGGCCCCACTCCCAGCTGCGTCACCCGATGCAAATTCAGCATGCTGTCGATTTTCGGAAACTGATACAAATTGAAAAATTTTTAACATTTGATACACATCGACATTTTATGCTACTCAGCACCCATCTACCCTCAGAACAGACATAACAGACATATCCGCGCCACTGAGTAGGGAGGCATATAGTCACTCGCATTTCTCTAGGCCCGATTTGCGAGTGGCACAGGACACTGAATTACTGTAAAATAAAGACAACATGAGCTTTTTTCTATAAGCACACACACGCTGCCAGTTGCTACACTTGCTAAAACAAGTAGTCTATATGTAAATTTATGTGCTCTATAATTACAGAGTAGCTCGAACATGATGGATAATAATTTTTTTTACAGGAAAAACTGTAAACTACATGGAAAATCGACAAGAATGTGTAGCAGAAGAGCTGGCAGCGTACATACAGACATGTGTGGAGTGTTATAAAAATACTGTTATGGAGGATACAAGACGTAAAGTTAAGCCCCCTGACTGCTCTCGGTTCGAAGATTTGCAGGAAGGAATAGAACTAACTGTTAGTCATAAAAGAGACAGTTTACAGAGAAAAAAATAAATGTATTGGAAATTCTAGAACATACTCTCTTTGGTCTTGTCAAATTGCTGGCTGTAAAAAGAAATACATGAACATATGTAAATTTACATTTCAAGTAAAAATTTAAAGTGGATGTTATTACAACTACACCAAACAAACATACAAGTAGGATTGATTTCTGTGCGTAAATGTATATAGCACAAATTAACAAAAATTTTGTTTTAGAATATTTGATTGTTTTATTCGCTGACACACCAAGGATTCTAAGAAGTTTTCAATGCAAATAATCTGCGACATATGTGTAATATTAGCTAGCACACATTGACTGCTTTAGGGATCTATAGCTTTGCCAGCAACACAGTCACGTCTCTAGAGGTATACAGCTATTCTCTGCATTCATCTTACAGGAGTTTTCCCATGTTTTTAACACTAGCAAAGAAAAAAAACTCTGGGAAAGTGTTGATTTTGCTGGATGTAGTAACCACAAATATCCACATGACGGAGTACTGGTCAAAATTGTTGGAAATGGGACCATTTACCGAATTAAGGGGTATACGCAAAAATAAAATCTGTTTTTAAAGTCCATGCACATTTGGACTTGCTTAGATGTTGTACTTCTAGCAACATAACAACCGTTTGCAGAGTTTAAAATATATGGAGTGATAGCTTTTAACAGTAATTTGTTTGCAAAAGACTGTAACCGAAGGTTCTACGAGTACATGGCTATGAAACACTGAAAGCGGAAGTTCTCCACAGCAGCCTGCTGTTATATTCCAGTGGAGAGCCTCCCTGCAAACAGTGAAATTCCAGTCTTTGCGTGGTGTTTAACAATGTTTCGTAGTAAGTCCACTGGGGTGATAAACACTAAAAACGTTCTTAATATCGTATGTATAATGAAAAAAGAGAACTGGAAATACAAGGCATTGAAGTTAAGAAACAAAACCTGAGTTAATGGCGTAGACAACTACCACAAAGGAACGAAAAGCAACGTCATGGACATGTAATCAACTTGTTTGCTTTTGTGGTCTTCAGTCCTGAGACTGGTTTGATGCAGCTCTCCATGCTACTCTATCATGTGCAAGCTTCTTCATCTCCCAGTACCTACTGCAGCCTACATCCTTCTGAATCTGCTTAGTGTATTCATCTCTTGGTCTCCCTCTACGATTTTTAACCTCCACACTGCCCTCCAGTACCAAATTGGTGATCCCTTGATGCCTCAGAACATGTCCTACCAACCGATCCCTTCTTCTAGTCAAGTTGTGCCACAAACTCCTCTTCTCCCCAATTCTATTCAATACCTCCTCATTAGTTATGTGATCTACCCATCTAATCTTCAGCATTCTTCTGTAGCACCAAATTTCGAAGGCTTCTATTCTCTTCTTGTCTAAACTATTTATCGTCCACGTTTCACTTCCATACATGGCTACACACTATACAAATACTTTCAGAAACGAGTTCCTGACACTTAAATCTATACTCGATGTTAACAAATTTCTCCTCTTCAGAAATGCTTTCCTTGCCATTGCCAGTCTACATTTCATACCCTCTCTACTTCTACATCGTCAGTTATTTTGCTCCCCAAATAGCAAAACTCCTTTACTACTTTAAGTGTCTCATTTCCTACTCTAATTCCCTCAGCATCACCCGACCTAATTCGACTACATTCCATCATCCTCGTTTTGCTTTTGTTGATATTCATCTTATATCCTCCTTTCAAGACACTATTCATTCCGTTCAACTGCTCTTCCAAGTCCTTTGCTGTCTCTGACAGAATTACAATGTCATCGGCGAACCTCAAAGTTTTTATTTCTTCTACATGAATTTTAATACCTACTCCAAACTTTTCTTTTGTTTCCTTTACTGCTTGCTCAATATACAGATTGAGTAGCATCGGGAAGAGGCTACAACTCTGTCTCACTCCCTTCCCAACCACTGCTTCCCTTTCATACCCCTCGACTCTTATAACTGCCATCTGGCTTCTGTACAAATTGTAAATAGCCTTTCGCTCCCTGTATTTTACCCCTGCCACCTTCAGAATTTGAAAGAGAGTATTCCAGTCAACATTCTCAAAAGCTTTCTCTAAGTCTACAAATGCTAGAAACGTAGGTTTGCCTTTCCTTAATCTTTTTTCTAACATAAGTCGTAGGGTCAGTATTCCTCACGTGTTCCAACATTTCTACGGAATCCAAACTGATCTTCCCCTAGGTCAGCTTCTACCAGTTTTTCCATTCGTCTGTAAAGAATTCGCGTTAGTTTTTTTGCAGCTGTGACTTATCATACATCTTGCTCACCAGATGGTAGAGTTTTGTTAGGCCTGGCTCTCCCAAGGCTGTCAGTAGTTCTAATAGAATGTTGTCTACTCCCGGGGCCTTGTTTCGACTCAGGTCTTTCAGTGCTCTGTCAAACTCTTCACGCAGTATCATATCTCCCATTTCATCTTCATCTACCTCCTCTTCCATTTCCATAATATTGTCCTCAAGAACATGGCCCCTGTATAGACCCTCTATATACTCCTTCCACCTTCCTGCTTTCCCTTCTTTACTTAGAACTGGGTTTCCATCTGAGCTCTTGATATTCATGCAAGTGGTTCTCTTATCTCCAAAGGTCTCTTTAATTTTCCTGTAGGCAGTATCTATCTTACCCCTCGTGAGATAAGACTCTGCATCCTTACATTTGTCCTCTAGCCATCCCTGCTTAGCCATTTTCCACTTCCTGTCGATCTCATTTTTGAAACGTTTGTATTCCTTTCTGTCAGTTTCATTTACTGTATTTTTATATTTTCTCCTTTCATCAATTAAGTTCAGTATCTCTTCTGTTACCCAAGGATTTCTACTAGCCCTCGTTTTTTACCTACTTGATCCTCTGCTGCCTTCACTATTTCATTCCTCAAAGCTACCCATTCTTCTTCTACTGTATTTCTTTCCCCCAACTTACAAGCTCTTAATAGGTATTGCGTTATGTCCGCTCGACACGTTGAGTCCTTTAAATCTCTACCACTTTGCCAGCAAGACAGTCAGGTCTCTAGAGGTGTACAGCTACTTTTCACATTTATCTTACAAGGTTTTGCTCTTATTATTAATACCAGCAGAGGAAACCGCTGGGAAGGTGACGCTTAGGACAGCCACAGTAACCGCCAATAATAAACATTTATCCAAGTACGTCATCTTGCCCGGTTTTGACTCTGTAGCAAGTATCCGACCTCAGCAGTGTAATTCTCGAATCGATTTCCATGTAGACGAACTTAAAAGTTCCACACGGAAATTTCACAACCAAGACGAGCCATTCACAAATGCACCCTCATAAAAAAGGTGGCATTATACAGCACATACATTCCATACTGAGTTATAAATGTAACTTTACGAGGAATAGTCATCCAGCAAAACAACATAGAATTCCATTAACAGAATATTAACAAAATCACCTTAAAACTCTGCTATTTTGAAAATGTACAGTATCTAACGTAGTGGTAGATGTTGCTGTAGTGTTTCAAATGGATACTGGAGGCTGTGTTCACGATACAGGATTAAGACTAATGGCCAATCCGACGTGAGCAATTTGCAATTTATATGTCGCATACTCAAATACAATATTGTATACTATCGCAGCAAGCCTCTTACTATTCTAACACAGTCAGATCACTTGGGGGAACACGAATTATCGCAAACCACCACAGCAGCTGCCAAGTACAGCCCAAATTGACAAGTAAATGTAGAACACGTGACGTCATGATCACACGACCAGTATCAATACCACCATGTATCTGTTAGAGCATATATCAATCACTGACAGTCACAAAAGATGAGTAGCCTGTCAGACATCTTACTGAAGTTAATAATAAATGTCCGAAGCTTGGGAAGAGAGTTTTGTGAAATTGCTAATGAGTACGATGATGACGACACACTTCTTGGTCAGAGCATGTACAACGGGCTCTTTGAGTGCTATAGATACTGCACCCCAGACAATCGATTTGTTCCAAAGGAATCGCATTTTCAATACTGGTGATGTGCCAGGTAGAGTAGTTTCTTCTGGTGGCCTCTATTAGGTTGATGCATAAGTTCGTAGCATTTTCCTATAAGTTTAATAAACCAACAGATACACATAAGAGGGACTTTGGCCATCAGTAACATATTCTTCTTTACTATTTACTACCGTTGACGCTGGGGTAACTTTTCGGTTTCCAGGGCTGTAAAAATCATGTTATATTTCAGAAAAGAACTCGCTGTGCTATGTTCAGAGCACATTATCACCAGGAAAGGAAGTTCTCTGAACGTTCTTCGATTGAGAGCAGAAAAGATGAAAATCTCAGGGCGCAATATGAGGTAATAATGTGGTGCAGAATGACTTTCCAACCCAACTACTGCATAATGTTTTTAGCCAGTCTGGCACAATGCCGGCGGTCGTTATTGTGGAGTAGCATCATTTCACCCAGTCTTCCTGGTCGTTGACCTTGGATTACGTCTGCAAGACGTCTCAGCTATTGACAGTTAACGCCAGTAATGATGGTTACACCTCGGGGAAGGAATTCGTAGTGCACCACACAGTCGGTCTTCCATCAGTTGCGTGATATTCTTCTGTTTTGAAGGTACACAGGTCTTTGTGCGGGGAGTTTCTGCTTTGTTTGGTCCCAACCATTCCTTTATTTTCATTATGTTAGCATAAAGACACCACTTCCCTTCACGATTAAAGATACAGGATAGGAATGGTCAATGTATTTCACAAGCCAACTGATGAAAAACAAGCAAGGATGCACCTATAGCCAGCCACTGATTTTTGTAATTTTGGCTTAGAGCATGCAGTACCGATACATCCGATTTTTAAACGTTTCCCGTTACATGAAGACGCCTTACGATGGTGGAATGATCACAGTTCATCGCATTTGGCATTTCTATAGTACACTGACGAGGATCATTGTGGATTAGTATGTCTAACTGATTTTCATCAAACCGTGAAGGTATTCCTCAATGTGGAGAGTCACTAACGTCAAAACGATCCTCCTTAAAACAAGAAAACCATTTTCTTGCTGTGCCCTGTCCAATGACATAATTATCACACATGGCGCAAATATTTCTGGCTGACTCCGCTGCTGTCACCCCTCTACTGAGCTCAAACAGAAGAGTATGTGAAAAACCTTTCGATTTCTCCACTTGGCACGCCATTTTCTAGCATCCATAGCTCCACCCAGTATCTCCAAATGACAAAATGACAATACGTAAACTCAAATAACAACAGTGAACTACAAATCAAAAGATAACTATCGATAAATAAGTCCATAGCAACTGGAATACCAACATGCAAAACAAAAATGCTATGAACTTAAGGACCAAGCTAATAAACTGTACTGTGCCCTACTATGATTTGGATACAACTTTGGCAAAAGTCTGATGGAAAATCACCACCAGCACAGTATGGGCTTAGCTAAGGACGATTTGCTGACGAAAATCACCACAAACACAGTATGAAACTAGGTGAGGACTATATGGAAATACAAGTAATGTGGGAGTGTCAATTTAGATGTTGCAGAAGGAGTATATTGTTCTCAACTAATGAGTAACTTTGGCTTCACAAAGGTACCAGTAAATTTGTATGGCAGAATGACTTGCTGCTGACATTCAGCACTAAGCATTGTCAGCAGGTATTCTCAGACATCCCACTCAGAGCAGTCTCAGTGAAGCCCAGTACTCAACACACACACACAATTACTCAGTATATGTACACAAACAGCTGCACCACTTGATGCATTGAGAAGCTTGAATTCAGCACATAGCTGTGATTTTTTTCTCACAGGGCACATCGCCTCATACTTTCCTGCTAAAACTCTGAAGCACATTGGTACATGTCGTACGCACATGTGGGTACATGATACATATATTTTGACCATCATCTCTACCAATAAATACATTGCTAAGGGGTTTGTAACTAGTGATAATGTATCAATAATAATTTTAGATGTCACGCTAGCTGTGCACCATCATGAGAACTCTTAGGAGAGAATGCCAGCACTGACTGACGGTGGTAGTGCCCAACGTCTCTTTTCACGACTTCAGCAGAAAACACACCTTCCAGATGTTATGTGTCTGTGAGAAAAAAACCTGTGTAATATTCAACTTGTTTCAAATGCATTACCTACATCCCTTATATTATGGATGTTCCAGGTATTTCATCATTAAGAAAAGCTTACTCGTAGGATGCTGTAGTATTTAAAACTATTTGCCCTGTGCACCACAGTACATCCTGGCGAAATGCAGTAGACATCACGCCTGAGGTCTCCAATGAGCACAGTGATACACAGTACTACAGATGCCAGGTATGTAGCTGTTCTCGCAAAAACACATAGATTCCATATTTGCACTCGTCTCAAACAATGGCCAGCAGACTAGCGAAATTTCCTACAGCAATACTACACTTCTTCTTCTGCCGCCAAGCTATTTACAAGATACCACATTAATATACGTCTTTCAATCAGATGTTGTACACTCATGCTCATAAATTAAGGATAATTGCAAAAAGTGGTTCCACACAACGTGGCACTACACAAAACTGGCGCTAATATCATAAGCACATAGGGAACACACACGACACAGATCCGTAAGTTCACTGTATTGATGATAAGTTGAGAAAACCGTCCCGAAACACATGTGCTACAAAACGCCACTGTTTCCTGCGCATGTACCCCGACATCAATATGGGATATGATCACCATGCACACGCACATAGGCCGCAAAACGGGTTGGCATACTCTGGATCAGATGGTCGAGCAGCTGCTGGGGTATAGCCTCCCATTCTTGCACCAGAGCCTGTTGTAGCTCCTGAAGCATTCTAGGGGTTTGAAGACGTGGAGCAATACGTAGACCGAAAGCATCCCAGACGTGCTCGATAGGGTTTAGGTCTGGAGAACAGGTAGGCCACTCCATTCGCCTGATATCTTCTGTTTCAAGGTACTCCTCCACGATGGCATCTCGGTGGGGCCGTACGTTATCATCCATCAGGAGGAAGGTGGGACCCACTGCACCCCTGAAAAGGCGGACAGACCGGTGCAAAATGACGTCCCGATACACCTGACCTGGCCGGCCGCTGTGGCCGAGCGGTTCTATGCGCTTCAGTCAGGAACCGCGCTGCTGCAGGTTCGAATCCTTCCTCGGGCATGGATGTGTGTGATGTCCTTAGGTTAGTTAGGTTTAAGTCGTTCTAGGTCTAGGGGACTGATGATCTCAGATGTTAGTCCCATAGTGCTTAGAACCATTTGAAACATTTGAACACGTGACCTGTTACAGTTCTTCTGTCAAAGACATGCAGGGGAGTACGTGCACCAATCAAATTCCCACCCCACACCATCAAACCACGACCTCCATACAGGTCCCTTTCAAGTATATTAAGGGGTTGGTATCTGGTTCCTGGTTCATGCCAGATGAAAACCCGGCGAGAATCGCTGTTCAGACTACACCTGAACTAGGCTGTGAACATAGCCTGGGACCACTGTTCCAATGACAATGTACTGTGTTTTTGACACTAGACTTTACAGACTCTCCTGTGACCAGGGGTTAGTGGAATGCACGTTGTAGGTCTCAGGGCGAATAAACCATGTCAGTTCAGTCATCTGTAGACTGTGTTTCTGGAAACAACTGTTCCAGTGGCTGTGGTAAGGTCCTGAGCAAGGCTACCTGCAGTATTCCGTGGCCGTCTGCAGACACTGATGGTGAGATATCGGTCTTCTTATGGTGTTGTACACTGTGGACGTCCCATACTGTAGAGCCTGGACACGTTTCCTCTCTGCTGGAATCGTTGCCATAACCTTGATATCACACTTTGTGGCACACGGAGGATAAGTGCTACGACCTGCTGTGTTTGACCAGTCTCCAGTCGCCCTAGTATTCTACCCCTTGTAACGTCATCAGTTTGTGTTCTTTGAGCCATGTTCAACACACATTCCCCATTAGCACGTCTGAAAACGTCTGCACACTTACTCGCAGCACCATACTCTGACATGTGCTAACACAACTCTGCGTATGTGGACTGCTGCCAGCGCCACCGTGCGACGACCGCAGGTCCAATGCACCTCATGGTCATACCCCGAGGTGATTTAAACCCACAAACCGCCCACCAGAGCGTTGTTTCACCATGTATGAGCATTATTCTTAATATGAGCATGAGTGTATTTTAATAATAATGTGATGCAACACTATGCACCTACATTTCTCTAGTACTAGACAGCACATATGCTTAACATTCTCTGTCCACAAGTTATTAAGACTTGATGCTATCTCTGCAGTATTTTAATATTTTAAGTTCACTAAAATATTAAAATACTACACAGATAGCATCAAGTCTTAATAACTTGTGTGTTATATATATATATATATATATATATATATATATATATATATATATATATATATATATATATATATATATATATATATCAGATTATGTTTTCGCTACCAGTTTGTCTTTCATCATGTCTCTCCACATCAGTGACATAACTAAAATAGCTCAACATTAACGAATTCACACTAAAACTCCTCTATTTAAAAAATGTACAATATCTAATACCCTGGTGGATGTTGATCTAGCATTCCATGGATATTGTAAGCTGTGTTTTCACCATAGCCTATAAGTATAATGGTCATTCTGGCATGAACAAGTTGCAGCTAATACAGTTTGGGGACAAATAAAAGTAATGTGGAGAATTCTGATAAACATTGCAGACCAATAGTCTGTCAAACATCTTGCAGAAAGTGATAACAAATATCAAATGCTTAGGAAGAAAGTTCTGTGAGATTGCTAAGGAGTATGGTGATAATACACTTCTCATCCAGAACCATGTATGACGTGCTGTTTGACTGTCAAGGATTCTGTACCACAAACAATCGATTTGCTCTCAAGGAACTCTTATTTCAGAGTTGCACACTGTATTGTCGTTGGTTCTGCTGGTTTCATTTTATAGTGGATAATGTTAAAAGTATTGTCTAGGTACTTTTGTAAGTACCATATTGTCAGGGTGTACATTCTGTCTACTGTTTGATTTTGATGTCATGTATACACCAACGCCTATGCCACCACACAACTGTCATATTAAAACAGCAGAAACATTTTTCTCCACAGTACTATCAAACACTGTTATTTTGTAGATCTTAGGGAAAAAGAATCAGTCTATCAAACACATACTATTATTCTCTAAATATGGTTTTAATTATTTAACATTTATGTATTGTTGTCGGTTTCCAAGGGATTTAGGACGAGTGTGGACAATTTATATTTAGAAATGTTACATCCGCAACATTCTCCAACACTGGACAAGTTTTAACAAAGTATTCCACAACTGCTGCATAGTTTACATTAAAGTACCTGAAAAAGTATTGTGGATGCATGGTATCTTCAAGAATGCCTCAATACACAATCTCAATTAGTTCAAAACTGCCCATCAGTTCGAAGACTGAAACAAATGTATGGTGACGACAACAACAGCAGCAGCAGTTATATGTATGCTTCAGAGAATGTACAAATACATTTAAGCTGGATTATCAATAACTTTTTTAAAAAAGGGCTTTGTATTTATTTATTCTCTTCTTACTTTTTCCAGCACTTCATTTCCAGGTGTTAGGTAAATATTTAACATATGCTTCCTAAGCTGCTCATGAAGTTTAGAGACCTCATCTATTTGACATTGGCATCAGAGACACTCCATGGCAGCCAGCTTCCAAATTCCAATACAGACCTCTCTCTACATGATAAAATACCAATCATCCAACACCTGAATCAATGTACACACCTAATATTGGAAGTGAACTTTTTCTCCATGCTCTGTGCAACTATCAGTACTGAATACACTACATTCTCAATAGTCTGAAAGAGGAATGCTGTGGTGTAATATGTGTTTCCAGAATTATGTATATGTGCACTGTGTGCATTTATACCACTGCATAGTCACACTTTTTTCTTGCAGGATGTGTCGAAATGATGAAATATATGGTATTTGCCAGCTGATGGAAGAAGAACACTGATTCCAAAAATTATGTGTAAGAATTTTGAATGCATGTGCACCATCACATGACATCTGGTAATAGGTCTTTGAACAACATAGCACAATGAAAAATGTTGAATGCATGCAGTGGCTGCATTTCACCATTTCTTTCCTTCTTGATATATGTGCTGGATGATGACTGGGCAGTGTAGCCATTAGTCACATCCATCCATCATCCACTAACACCATAGGGGGCTTTGCTATATGTGTCACCTACTATTAAAAAGAAGAAGATGAAAAAGAAGACAAAATGTAAGTTTGTACAATTGGTTTTTAAGGACAGTTATACTAAAATTAGTGTGACAGAATGTAATTTATATTTCAAGACATGAATCCTTCTTTGCAAAAGTTGAAAGGCACTATATGAAGCCTTTCACAAGGCTTTATATCTACCTGTAAATGATGGGTTACTTATACTATAAGCTAAAAAAGTGGCACCACCTTATGGTAGAGCTGCTCTTTCTACCACCATAATTTCGATGCTTTGGTGAAGACGAGCTGCACTTGTTGAACAGTGGTCAAGTGAGACTGTTTTTTGTGGGGTAGATTGTGCAGTATGGATACAGTTGGCTTCATTGCAGAGCAATAATAAGGTTTTTGTATACCTAAAAAAGATATATTTATTGTTTTTAAACTTTTGACTTTATTTCTCACCACATAACCATTTACTGAATGTGTTACATAACACATGAGTGAAATACTGCTGTGAGTATACACTTATAATGTATCTTCTAGATCGATCATTCTATTACTCAAAGACTGTGTACACCTGCTGGTAACACCATAAATGGCTAATACATGCAGAATCAAGCCTTAATATATCTCAAATTTAACTGAAATGTATAGATGTGGTACAATAACACAGATTTTTTTTATTTTTAACATGCATTTTGATGTAGAAGCAACTGTCTGATCTGTCCACAATAGTGATCTAATAATAATCTGTTTAAGCATTTGAATTTGAAATGGAGTGTCTATAGATGATGATGCTCCTGCCAATTCCGCAGCATAGGTAGGCATATGATCTAAGAAATAACTTAATGCAGCAATAAGGTCTGGTATGATGAATAATAATATTGTCTAGGGTTAATGTACACCTTCATTTTACAGTCCAATCTAACTTACTGGTAAGCCATCAATGTCAAGCCCATCTTCCTGCGATATACAGGGGATAGAGCAACATGTAACAAGTTTACTGAATGTGTAATGTAGTATATATCTGAGGTGCTGAGTCAAATACTGCTGTGAGTACACATTTACAATCATCTCCTTTTATTACTCCACCTTAAAACTCTAACTGCATTCGTTTGAATGTAACTTAAATTATGGGGCATATCTGTCGGCCTACCTTTGCCCTCTGGTTTGAAAATAAAATAGTAAAATGCGGCATACAGAGACCTGTACACAATAAGCACCACACACCGGAGGGTCCTTACCTGGAGCAAGAAGCCATACATCATAGGGCTGCGGCCTGTGCAAAGATGAGTAAGCAGCACCTCATTCCGACGCTCAGGCTGCAGATGTTTTTTGCTGCTGTGGTGGATCAGGCAACAGTAGCTTATGTAAAAGATACATGTTCTGACCCATCAGCATTTCCATCGTTGGTTCAGAGGTCTGCTGGGCTGTGGATGCTTGCAGCTGGTCTGAGAGTTCAAACAAGAGTGGGCAAAGTGTTAAGGCGACGGCTCGTTACTATAAGCGGGATATCCAAGTTCCAGTCCCTGTCTCGCACAAATTCTCACTGTCATCATTCCATTATACAGCAGATGGCAGTCCATATTCGCAAATGCGAATACATTTCATGCTTTTGTACATATGTCGCTTCATTGACTTTCAGGTTTGATAACGACTTTTAAGTTTCAGAACAGCATCGCTTGCGTGTCGGTGCTCCTACGAATTCAAACTGAGAGGAAGGTGAGCAGCTTGGTGATATATCGGACAGCCATAGTGATATTTACATACTATATTGTCATATCTGAATTGTGTTTCATATTTGAATCATATTCCACGTTAGCCAGATACATACTAAGAGTTTAATTTAATACAGAAAATCATTCATAATATATTTGCGTTGACACCTTCTTGTTCCATCCTTGTTGTCTGCTTGGAAGCAGGTGTGTCGGCTGCTGGAGTGCTTCTATGTCTTTGGGCTTACGGTAAGTTTCTCTGAATGTAGGGGCAGCTCAGCCAGCTTTTGTGTTTAGCAAAGGGGAACTCTTTTGTATCAGAGAGACACTAGCGGAAGATCATCCGTCCGTTTTGTCAAGATGACACAGGTAGAATATGCGCATTATCTGTTTGTCGGCTTGCGGTCCGCGGTTCGAACTATGGGTGATTAGCCAGCAGCTTCACTGGTCTGGGACTAGTTGAAGAGGCAACATTTAATTTTAGTTCTTATTTATTAGTAGGTTTCAGCTATTATAGAATAACTCTTGATACCTTGCGCAGGCAGGAGTCGATTATAATTTCGGGATGTTTCGAATTTGTTGCAGTGTTTCCTTCTTGCTCTATAACTTTGGGATTGTGGGGCATGAGACAGCGTAGGTCTGTGGGTGTGACTAGAGTCGTGAATGAATCTCGTAATTGTTTATGAGCAATGCGTTTGGCTTCAATATTCGGTAATCGCATTAATAAAAGCCACTACGTTTTGTGCAGATTTTAGTGAGTTTCCTTGTGCATGGCTGATAGCCGTTAACACGTACTTTGTTGTGAGATTGTGCTTTAGTACTGTATGCTTGCAAATGATACAGTTTCCTTCCTTAAATAAATTCTCGCGATTCATTGTCAGATCTCGTAATCTTTCTTGTCATGAATTGTTAACAATATCTTATCATCTTTCCATTGTAATGGGTAGCTACTTAGTTTTTAGTGATTTTTGGTGATTCCTACAATCCGGAGGAATTGTTCACCGGACATAGTTCTTACTCATTATTCTTAACTGCAGTCTCGCGTTTTTTTTTTAAATTTGTGAATGGTTTTTTGTTAAAGGAATCGACAATCGAGGCTAGTTTCTCTGTAACCCAATTTTGATCTTGTTTCCTTCATTAAATTATTAGACAACTTCTTTCTCTGTGATAAATGGCTAGTCTGAATGGGTGCGTGTGCAATCCAACTTTCTCACAACACTGTGATTGCAGTTGATCGTGTTATTCACGTAAGCATTACAGTTAGTTTTACCATAATATTCAGTACCAACACTCCATGGTAGGTTAAAGTTTTTGTGTTAAATATACGTTTGTTCATACTCTTCAGTTTTAAAGAATTAATCCTGAAATAAATGCTTAGCAGAAGGGGTTCCTGATCTTTAATAACTCATCCGTTTTCTACGTAACTTCCTACTCAAGCCCTTCCAGGTAGCTCACACGTGTGTGATTAGCATAAAGAGAATTTCCCAAGCTGAGTCTCCTACAGAATTGATCAAACACTATCAAGGTATATCGATATTTCATTAGTTCTTCGTAAACTGAGGCCTAGTCACTAATTTTTTAAAGCAAATGTTCAGAGTAATTAAGTGGAAAATCAATTCAGGTGGCGACCCGAGGTATCTTCTATTACAAATACTCAATTTAAATCCATTTACACACATCAAAAATGTTTTGCATCAGCTCAATTCCGAGAGTTCCGGAACCTGTACAGAAAATGGGAATAGAGATCAACATATACGTCCGCCCTCTTTATAGCTCATGAAAACCACACATTGCATGTGTTACCACCATACAGCGAGACCTTCATAGGTGGTGGTTCAGACTGTTGTACACTCAGGTACGTCTAATACCCAGTGGCACGTCCTCCTGCACTAATGCATACCTGTATTCGTCGTGGAATACTATCCACAAGTTCATGACGGCACTGTTGGTCCAGATTGCCCCACTCCTCAACGGCTTTTCGACGTAGATCCATCAAAGTGGTTGGTGGGTCACGTCGTCTGTAAACAGCCCTTTTCAATCTTTCCCAGGCATGTTCGATGGTATTCATGTCTCGAGAACAGGCTGGCCACTCTAGTCGAGCGATGTCGTTATCCTGAAGAAAGTCATTCACAAGAGGTGCACGATGGAGGCCCGAATTGTTGTCCGTGAAGATGTATGCCTCGCCAATCTGCTGCCGATATGGTTGCGCTATCGGTCGGAGGATGGCATTCACGTTTCGTACAGCCGTTACGGCGACTTCCATGGCCACCAGCGGCGGCGCGAAGGATTAGCCGAGCGGTCTGAAGGGCTGCAGTCATGGACTGTGCGTCTGGTCCCGGCGGAGGTTCGAATCCTCCCTCGAGCATTGGTGTGTGTGTTTGTCCTTAGGATAATTTAGGTTAAGTAGTGTGTAAACTTTGGGACTGATGACCTTAGCAGTTAAGTCCCATAAGATTTCACACACATATAGAACCACCAGCGGCGTACGTCGGCCCCACATAATGCCACCCCAAAACAGCAGGGAACCTCCACCTTGCTTCACTCACTGGACAGTGTGTCTAATGCGTTCAGCCTGACCTGGTTGACTCCAAACACGTCTCCAACGATTGTGTGGTTCAAGGCATATGCGACACTCATCGGTGAAGAGAAAGTGATGCCAATCCTGAGCGGTCCATTCGAAACGTTGTTAGACCCATCTGTACCGCGCTGTATGGTGTCACGGTTGCAAAGACGGACCTCGCCATGGACGTCGGGAGTAAAGTTGTGCATCTTGCAGCCCATTGTGTACAGTCTGAGTCGTAACACGACGTCCTGTGGCTGCACGAAAAGCATTATTCAACATGGTGGCGTTGCTGCCAGGAATCCTCTGAGCCATAATCCGTAGGTAGCGGTCATCCACTGAAGTAGTAGCCTTTGGGCGGCCTGAGCGAGGCATGTAATTGACAGTTCCTGTCTCTCTGTATCTCCTCCATGTCCGAACAATATCGGTTTGGTTCACTCTAGGACGCCTGGACACTTCCCTTGTTGAGAGCCCTTCCTGGCATAAAGTAACAATGCGGACACGATCGAACCGCGGTATTGACTGTCTAGGCATGGTTGAACTACAGTCAACACTAGCCGTGTACCTGGTTACTGGTGGAATGACTGGAACTGATCGGCTGTCGGACCCCCTCCGTATAATAGGCGCTGCTCATGCATGGCTGTTTACATCTTTGGGCGGGTTTAGTGACATCTCTGAACAGGCAAAGGGACTGTGTCTGTGATACAATATCCACAGTCAACGGCTATCTTCAGGAGTTCTTGCCCGCATCTCGTGGTCGTGCGGTAGCGTTCTCGCTTCCCACGCCCGGGTTCCCGGGTTCGATTCCCGGCGGGGTCAGGGATTTTCTCTGCCTCGTGATGGCTGGGTGTTGTGTGCTGTCCTTAGGTTAGTTAGGTTTAAGTAGTTCTAAGTTCTAGGGGACTTATGACCACAGCAGTTGAGTCCCATAGTGCTCAGAGCCATTTTTCAGGAGTTCTTGGAACCAAGGTGGTGCAAAAGTTTTTTGGATGTGTGTAATAATGTGGCAGAGTATGTAACGTTATAATTTTCCGTCAGCCGAGCTAACTACATAATTAAAAAGATAGGTTACAAATGTTGTGTTTTAGCATCCCTAATCAGGTCGGACATTCGTGGCATACTTGGGATTTCAGGTAACCCAATAACCAATAAGTAGACGGATTAATGTCTGGGTACCTGGGAGGCAAAGCATGAAGTGGTTGCTCAGTATGCAACCCTCACCAACTAATGTGTGCAAGAGAGTTTTCACACGTGTTGCAATATGAGATGGAGCGCTGTCCTATATAACAGTCGCACCTTCCAGTAGGTGTATATTATCCAGGCTAGGGATAATGCGGTTCTGTGACATATCACCGTTCCTCGCATCCGTCACGCTGACAATCTATAAACCAGCAGCACGCATTTCCTCGAAGAAAAAGGGTCCGATCACGGTTAATGTGATACATCCGTACCACATCGCGACTTCCTCGTGATGCAACTGGGTTCCCATGACAGTTCTAGGATTGTCGGTAGCCAAAATTATGCAGTTGCGGGGGTTGACAGACCCTCGGGGACTTAAATGTGCTTCGTCGGTCCACAACACGTTAGACAACCGATCGTCATCTCTCCCCACTTTCTGATGAGCTCACACCGCCAACAACTCCGCTTCACAAATTCGGTGGATAAAAGTTCAAAAGGACGCTGGATTTTGTAAGAATAGCATTGGAGGGAACGCTTTAGTGCTCTCCAAATATCCAAACAGTAAAGCGTGGAACCTCAGATCGACGTGCGATGACACGAGCGCTGCGTCTCCTGTTAAAGTCACCATTTCTTGCTATACTGTCGGAGCATCTGTAGAACCTGCGTATGGTAGCCCACTACGGGGTCGATAGTCTGAACAGCACGTAGCTTCGAATTCCATGATCATTTTCTTCACAGCGAATCTTGTCACAGGTCCTCTACCCATTCGAATACCCTTCCTATAGCGATAGATAGTAAAGCTCCAGTAGCGCATTCCCCATTCTAATAGTCCCTTTTCTGGTAAAGTAAACATGCCGCAGTTGCTGGCGCATTTCGCTTCCTCACTCACTACAGCTCATTTTGAACATGATTCTCATGCGGCGTCACCGACGTGTTGCTGTCAAGACCCATCTGTTGGCCGCTTTTTGCACTCATTTCATGTTTCAATAAAATACTGTATCATCCTGGGCATGAGTGTCAGATTTTACCTTTCTGCCTAGATTATTCTGTGAATTAGTGCATTTTCAAAAGTTAAAGGATTTCTTTGTTACCCTACACATAGTATCTACACATCTGATGTGCCACTTATTCCCACCTAATTAAATGCTTTAAATCATATCTGCAAGAGTACAGGGTTTAATTTTATATACCTTCGCAGCACCAGTGGGTATTATACAAGATGGTGAGATAGTGTTCTAACAATGAGCAAAATGTTAATTTTTAAGCCTGAACGCCATTTATAAAAATGTTATCAACTATGGTTCTCCTAAGTTTCTATACGCTACATGGGAAATTCATTACGGAAATCTGACTGCAATCGGCAAATAACATTTCCTGTTCATTTTTTGTTGCCAGAATCTTTTAAGAAACCTATATTTTCAACTCTAAACTACTTTTCCTTCGAGTTTTGACAAGTGTATAAATATGGAAAACAGAAAAGCAGGAAACAGGAGTAGTTAAGAAGTTGATGGGACAGCTTAAAATTAGAGGAAGAGCTCAACCATTTAAGAATTACTTGCCAAACAAGTGGTTACTGCAGCAAAGAGATAAATAAAACGTTCATCCTAAAAGATCTGGAGCTTTGGCGAAAGAGAACCTGCCATTCGCTAAAGATCTCCGCATTTGACACTAGTAGAGTACTAAGAAGACTCGGAATTGACACAGTGCGTGAACGTTTGAATGCTACAAAATTAAATACGCTCGTCGCGTGCCACAGAACGAGTATACAAAATTCCATGCACATGCTTTCAAGTGCACGTAGGAAATACTAAAAGACGCATTAACACACAGCTTAAAAACACAAAGGCAATTTTAGTCTGGGCAACGTAGATAAATCTTAATAGCAGATCATGCACTGAGACCAGGGAACCTTCAAATTCGATTCTCTGATACTACGGTCACAGCAGTTCTATCATTGGGCTCGGAAGCTGAGGGGTCAGCGCAATAGACGATTAACCGAAGAGTCATGGGTTCGACACCCGACGGGATCAGAGGTTATTTCCTCTGCTTCTACGATGTCTTATCAACTTTCCATTATTGAGTTGACTAAATGGGCACACGCCGAGAGTCAGTAAATTATAGACTCGATCAAAGTTATAAGTTTTGTAAAATGAAGGTACATTGCTTCAAGGTCTGTTCCTCTTCATTGTAAATAGCAAAATTTGAAATGCTGAAACAATAGAAAAATTAAAAATTTGCGGGACTGTTTGAATCATAGATGGGGCCATGCGAATCTCTGCAAACTGTTAAACAGTTACACACAATATGGAAGAATACATTCTCAAACTTCCAGTAATTGTCACATGCATTTTCCTCAGTGGAAGTGGCTACAACCAGCAGCCCCAACCAAAATATCGCGAAACGATACCTCGCACTTAGCACACCAGTTCCATTCACCTTCCTTCACAGATGTAGTGTCATAATATTTGACGTTGTAGAAACGACAAGGTATGTTTTATCCCTCCTATTCAACTTCAGGCGATGAAGATGAATCCTCTTCTATATTTGAAGGTTTCTCTTCAACATCCAGCCCGTTTATGCAGTCCATGACCTTCCTTCTTTGGAAGTTGTGAAAGCAATTTTCTCTTTCCTCTTTTAAGATTGATATGAATTGATGAAGTCAGATGGCAAGCTGAATTTATGTCTCTCCTCGCGTTTGCGGTATCGGTTGTTTTCGTTGGGATTGCCGAAACGGAAGAAAATCGTGATGTTGTCGCTTAGCTCTGACTTTCCGAATTTTTTGGAGGGTCAGGAGTTGCAGGGCCTGAGTTTACTTCTGATTCTGTGGTAACAGTGCAGGACTCATCAATCAGCAATGTGGACGAAGGAAGAATTTGTGTGATGATATTTTGTTGGGACTGAAGGCGAAAATTCCCGTTCGTTCAAATCCCTTCACAGCATTTGTGACATTAGCTCCACGTCTTATTAGGCTGCATGAAGATTTTAATAAAGAAGAAATTACGCATATTATATTCCGATTCAGAAGGCCCCGCGAAGTCTGATTCACATAGTCCCATTCCCTAATTATGATTCAAGTGTAAGAATTTTCTCAAATTTATAACAGATGACGCTAGTTGTTCTGTTGCTCACCTGATGGATGCCATATCACTGGTAGCGGGAAGATTTATAACTGGCCTTTATGTGTCTCAACAACAGACCACATTATAAACCGACTTAATAGTGCATTACTGTCTTATTTCTTCTCCTTCCTTCTGGACGACTGCCGTCTGGATTAAACATATCTGGAAAAAGCTTATTACCGCTTATGCAGGACTTCTCTAACAACGATCCTGTAACATAATGGCGTCCGAACGTTGCATGCGGGCTGAGCAGTAAAAAATTTTCTTATTTCTATCCACACAGCCCGACGATTCAGAAAGCCCCACCCCACCCTACCCTACTATGCTGGGATGTACAGAGAGGCCATACAGATTTTAAAAAAGAAGAAGCCTTGAATTTTGGCAGTTTGTGGGACTTGGTGCTAAACAAAGCAAACAGCCTCTAGTTCCGTAGCAGACGCCGGCGAGAGGGCGCTCTGACAGCAGTTGGATGACGTCACTACCCATCCATTCTCTGGTAACGTACTCGTGTAAACAGTTCGGCTCGCTGAGCCTTTTTGATTTCGAAAAGCAATTAACGAAGTCTTGATAACATCAGAGAATAGCTCTGGCATTGGGAGACGATACGTTCAGATACACGCCTTACGTTACGGCCCACGCCCATTAAACTAAAATCACCAAGAATGTAAGTACCGTCCGTTGAAGGTTACGTTGTATGGATTAGAAAAGTATTTGTAGACTGTTAAAATTATAAGAGAAATATTCTGCAGTAAGATCTAACGTGCACATGTATCTAAGTTCCGAACAACAAAAGAACTGTTTCTTTCAATGTTTTCGCTTTGCGTTCAACTTTCAGTTCTTACTTCACAGGCTGACTACGTGTGAAAATGTATACTACTACTATTGACTTTTCTATCCCTGTAGGTACATGGCGTTCAGAGAGGCACAGAAGACCTTTCAGAATTCAGTGAACATTCTACATTTTTTCACCACATCTTTCAGCCCCCTAATTTTCAAATGGAACATATGAAATCTACTTTTCTGAAAAATGTTAGAAATAAGTGTCACCATTGTTAAGATTTCATTTAAGACTGCCTGTCTGTAATCGCGCTCTGACCTTCAACTTCTGTAATCCAAATATCTTTGTTCGCTTGTGAGCCAGTTTGATATTTTGTACACAAAATAATCGAATTTATTTCCTCTACAACCTATTTTACCTAAAGACATGTTCAACCGTCATACAGCTGTATCATACAACGTGTTTCTCTTTGGCATCAGTGACTATTACATTAAGAGCACCTTACCTATCTTTTATTGTGAATCTGTCACCTAGTTATCTTAAGGATAGTCTATACTACGAGAAGATCACATTTTGTTGTATGTAAATCCATGGTGAATTCTTGTTCGCCACGAAATATGCCTCTTCATCAAGCACTAGTTGTTGATTTACGGTTTAGATAACAAGTATAGCAACAACCTGTCCACAAATCATTGTTGCAACTAGTGTAAGGTGCCCATTGAGCCCATCATTTTGCTGTGCATCGTCATCGCTAAGCATCTTCTCATATCGTTAATCTGCAACAGTGAAAGGGTTCCATTTAAAGAAATATTTATTTATTTGTGCATTTGTTTGATCTGACAAGGCTGAACACTTTCAGTCACCTACTAAATCCACCTGCCAACACGCTATCGGACCGAAAGTATCCAAACACCACTATGTAATGCAGAATTGAGTACTAGATGTCACGAGGAGTGGACCTACCATACAAAAGCACACGAGGAATATTGTGTTAGTGCAGGAGCACTAACAGCTGAATGGCTTGGTTAGGTGTTCTCAGTGACTATGAACGTTGGCTGCTCTTTGGATGTCACCTGCAGGGGTATTCCAGCCCTTGTGAAGCTGCCTAATTCGACTGCTGGTTAAGTGACTGTAAAATTGAAACTGGAGGTAACGACGATATCTACATCTACATTTACATCTACATGGGTACTCTGCAAATCACACTGAAGTGCCTGGCATAGGGCTCATCGAACCACCTTCACAATTCTCTATTATTTCAATCTAGTGAAGCAGTGGAAAGAACGTACACCAATATATTTCCGTACGACTTCTGATTACCTTTATTTTATCATGGTGATCGTTTTTCCCTATATAGGTCGGTGTCAACAAAATATGTTCGCATTTGGAGGAGAAAGTTGGTGATTGGAATTTTGTGAGAAGCGTCTTTGGTTTAATGATGCACTCTCTCCCCTACTTCGCGATAATACAAAATGTGCTGCCCTTCCTTGAACCTTTTTCGTTTTATTCCGTCAATACTATCTGATAAGGATCCCATGCCGCCCAGCAGTATTGTAAAAGGGGATGGACAAGCGTAGTGTAGGCAGTCTCTTTAGTAGATCTGTTACATTTTCTAATTGTCCTGGCAGTAAAACGCAGTCTTTGGTTAACCTTCCCCACAACATTTTCTACGTGTTCCTTCCAGTTTAAGTTCTTCGTAATTGTAATTGCTAGGTACTTAGTTGAATTTATGGCCTTTAGATTTCACTGATTTATCGTGTAACCGAACTTTAACGGATTGCTTTTAGCACTCATGTGGATGACATCATACTTTTCATTATTTAGGGTCAATTGCCAATTTTCGCACCACACAGATATCTTTTCTAAATTGTTTTGCAATTTGCTTTAATCTACTGATGGCTTTATTCGATAAACGACGGCGTCGTCTGAAAACAGCCTACGCCTGCTGCTCAGATTGTCTCCCAAATCGGTTATACAGATAAGGAACAGCAAAGGGACTACAACACTGCCTTGGGGAACGCCAGAAATCACTCCTGCTGTTACCTCTCCGACAGGAAGTCACGAATCCAGTTACATAACTGGGACGATATTCCACAAGCACGCTACTTCACTATAAGCCGCTTGTGTGGTACAGTGTCCGGAAATCCAGACATACGGAATCAATCTGAAATCCCCTGTTAATAGCACTCAACACTTCATGCGAGTAAAGAGCTAACTGTGTTTCATAAGAACGATGTTTTCTAAATCCATGTAGACTGTGTGTCAATAGAGTACAGCTAAATCGAAACCAGGCAAACCTCATGTTCTGACGGACAGTGACCGTCGAGGAGCATTGTGGTGGGGAGGGGGGGGGGGGGGGGGATGGGGGGCTGGCTGCCACAAACCGCATGAAATCAGCGGAAGGAATCACTCGCGAGTTTCGAAGTGCTGCCAGCAGTCCAGTTAGCTCAATGACTGCTCACAGCTACTTAAAAGAACGGGGTACAATTGTCGATCAGCTAGCTCTTCATAGGCCATACATCACGGTAGTGACGCTTGAGGTGATGTAAAGAGTGATTCTACTGGACAGTGGATAGTTTTAAACGAGTGATTTGGAGTGCTGAAGCACGGTATGACATGTGGCGATCCCACAGTTTGGCGCATGTCTGGAGAACGCTACCTGCCACAACGTGAAGTGCCAACAGTGAAGTACAGGTGACGTGGTGTTACTATACGGGGGTGTTATTTGTGGTTCACGTGTGGTCTCCTTATTGTACTTAAGAACAAGTTAAATTCCAAACGATATGAACACATTGGACAGCATTAAATACTGCGTGCAGTAGAGGAATAGTTTGGAGATGAAGTATATTTCGTATGAGCACCTTAATGCACCCTGTCATAAAGCAGCATCTTTGTGGCAATGGTCTGTGAACAACAAATCTCCTGAAATGGACTGACTTGCCCGTACGCCAGTGGAGCAATTTTGAGATGAGTCAGGATGCCGACTTCTCACCACTTCCCTGCGTCCAACCTTCTGTCGTTTCGACTGCTGAGGAAGAATGGGCTGCTATTCTTCCACAAACATTGACACCTCACTGAAAGTGTTCTCAGCAGAGCTCAAGCCGTCATAAAGGCGAACGGTGGACATGCTCCATATTAACATCCACTAAATGGTGTCTGTATACATTCCATCAGAAAGTGTATAAAAAACCAACGATACAGACTGATTGCAAATATCATCATGATTTATAGTTACTAAACCGAAGTCGACAGCCAGACATAGAACATTCTCTATCTGACACAGGGTTGATTGTTGCAGCTGGTTGTTGAAGTTTATCATTATGCGCCACTACACTCAAATTTATTCCATAGATGACGATTGCGAAGTTTTACAAGCCAGTGTTATTTGATAAATCTAGGAACGTAAATGAACCTCTCATATGTCACTCTCTTAAGAACTTCGAAGACAAGATTAGACTAATTACTGTACGCATGGTGGCACTCAAGCAATCAATCTTCTCCTGCTCGACAAGTAAATGGCTCTGGAAGAAGCTCTAATACATGGTAAATGGGATGTGTTCCTGCCACTCACTTCGTAGTTTGTACAGCACTCATGTAGATGTATATTGCCAGTGATATCAATTTTTCCAAGGTTGGCTGTGAGTTAACTGCAATTCCATAGAGAATTCATAACATACGCGAGATGAAAATTGCCCGTGCCTACAGAGAAACGACCCTTTTAGTTATAACGTGTTATGTTGTAATAGTTTCTGGCGATCAGGGACTAAAACTAGATGAGGTTATTTTTCTTACTGTAATTGCATTTTTCCAGAGAGATTAAAATATGCCGTTGTTAAATCCCTCTTTAAGAAAGATGATAATAGAGACGTCAGTAAGTAGCGACCTATTTCACTGCTGACATCATTTTCCAAAATTTTTCAGAAGGCGATGTGTACTAGAACAGTATCTCACCTTGGCAGCAATAATATCCTCAGAAAACCACAGTTTGGGTTTCAGAAGGATTGTTCTGCTGAGAATGCCGGATATTACAAGCTATAAATAACAAAATAGCACCAGTAGGTATTTTCTGTGATTTAGCCAAGGAATTTAATTCTGTGAATCATATTATACTCCTAGCTAAATTAAAGTTTTATTGGAACTGATGGTATAGCCAACCAATGGATCACGTCATTTCTAATCAAAATAATGAAGAAAGTTGTACTTAGTAGTAATTCAAGCAATAGAATCCAGGGAGATTATTCTCACTAGGGAGCAATCACGTATGGGGTACCCCAAGGCTCAGTCTTAGGTCCACCACTGTTTCTCATATATGTAAATGATCTACCGTCTAATGTACAACAAGCAGAACTAGTTCTTTTTGCAGATGACACCAGTATTGTAATCACTCCCAGTATACATACAGAAATGGAAGAAACGGCGAACAAAGTTCTAAAAAGTACCATTGACTGGTTTTCTGCGAATGGTCTCACCCTGAATTTCACAAAGATACATAATATTCAGTTCTGCACCTCTAGGGGTACTGCACCATCGATAAGTGTAACACATGGTGATGGAATAATACATAGGGTGGAAACTTCAAAATTCTTAGGTGCCCATATTCATGAGAATTTAAATTGGAAAAAAACACATCATGGAACTACTAAAGCAGCTTAGTTCAGCCACATTTGCGCTTAGAATCATAGCAAATTTTGTGGAGAGAGAAATCAGCAAGTTGACATATTTTGCTTATTTTTATTCAGTAATTTCATATGGAATAATGTTCTGGGGTAACCCATCTTTAAGAAAGAAGGTCTTCATTACCCAAAAACGTGCTGTAAGAATAATATGTAATGCTCACCCGCGATCATCTTGTAGACATCTGTGTAAGGAATTGGGTATTCTGACTACTCCTTCATAGCATATTTATTCCTTCCTCAAGTTTGTTGTAAATAATTCACTATAGTTCAAAAGGAAGAATGAGGTACATAATTACAATACTAGAAGAAAAAATGACATTCATTACTCAACACTAAGGGTGTCTAGCACAGAAATGGCTGCACAATGCTGCAACAAAAATTTTTGACCACTTACCCGGTGATATAAAAGTCTAACAAACAGCAATATAAAATCTGAAAATAAACAGAAGAAGTTTCTCCTTAACAACTCCTCCTATTCCGTACAAGAATTTCTACGTTTTTAATGTGCAAAAAGTGATGGGTAGGAATTGCTAACTTAATCTGTACATACTGTTTTCATTTCGAGGGAAATAATAATAATATGGTGATGTTTAGAGTACAAACAGATGTAAAAATGAATTTTCAGTATGAATGTAAAATGACTCGTTCCACATCATGGCGATTTATCGTGCAAAATGATGCATGGAACATGAGAGTAACTAACTGACTAACTAGCTTGAAGCCATAGTGAGAAGAAACACTATATAAACAATTTCAGGTGAGTTAGTGGTACTGTCTCGATAACGAAATCTTATTCGCTTTTACAGGTACCACTGAGGCCTAAGTAAAACTTGTTTACTGATAAAGCACGTCATCTGCCGACGACTTTTCAGTCAGTACTCTGACAGTAGTTTATTATCTGCGACTTATATTTTTGTGAGTCGATGGAGACAGTGCTTCGAATACCTGTAGTACAGTATGAATCAAATGACATAAATGAGTTAAAAGGGAGATTGAAATGTAATCTGAGCATGAGCAATGTTTAGATCGACCGCGAAGGAACCACCTCTTTCTCTCCTTTATCTTATATCAAAGAGTTATTTGCAATTGCTTCGTCACGTGATTGTAAGGTTCGGTTTACTTTCTGTTACGGCGCGAGGGAGAGCATACGTGTGCGAAGCGACCGCCACGAGAGTGGTGTGGAAATCCTAACCGCAGCGACTCCCCGCGCTCGACCGTACACCTCTTAGTAGCGTGTTTACCCGAAACGGGAGACGAGTGCCACACGTCACACGTGTCGGAGTGGCCCCCCTGTCGCAGGTGGACTATGCACACGAACCTGTTGACAAACCATTGTTATGACATTCGCACCTCCTAAACTAACCTTTAATTCACAATAGGCGTATCATGATTGTTCATTTCAGCTTCAACCAATTAACAACCACTTTCAGAAGAATTTTCTTTTAGTTTCCAATGTTTGCTGCGTTAAATTAGAGAAATCTGTAATAAAATAAATCATATTCTTTCAGCAGAGACAAACGAATTTACATCCTCTTCAACAATTGTAGGCATACACAGTCCAGTCACATTAAGGGGACCATAATCTATGTTCGATGTCAACGGGTAATAACCACTCACAGATGGCAGGTGGCCGTACTAGCAGCGTAGGCTATACGTGTCTGGGGAACTCGGAAACAGTACAGTCGTTGTAATGCGGAAACGCAGCGATTTATCTGACGTCCAATAGGCCATGATCATTGGCTTCCGGTCCAAGAGTGGGAGCATTTCCGAAACTGCTAAGTCTGCAAACTGTCCGCTCGTTGCCGCGGTTGAAGTATACCGTGCATGGCAAAATGGCTCCATCCAAAACCGGCGCCGAGGCACCTATGATGCACCACAGGTCATAAATGACAGGGGTGAACAACGGCTCCGGAGATGTGTATTGACGAACAGACGTGCTACTGTTGAGCAACTGACTGCCCAGATGAACCAAGGAGCTACCAATAGTGTTTCCTCAACGACTGTTCATCGAACATTGCTGCGTTTGGGCCTCTGCAGCAGGCGACTGGTTCATGCACCCATGCTGACTGCTTTTCATCGGCGAAGAAGGCTGGAATTTGCACGCTAATACCGCGACTGGCGCCGGACACAGTGGGCGAGCGGTTCTAGGCGCTTCAGTCTGGAACCGCACGACCGCTACGATTGCAGGTTCGAATCCTGCCTCGGGCATGGGTGTGTGTGATGTCCTTAGGTTAGTTAGGTTTAAGTAGTTGTAAGTTCTAGTGGACTGATGACCTCAGATGTTAAGTCCCATAGTGCTCAGAGCCATTTGAACCGCGACTGGCCGTCCACTGCATAGCGTCAGGTGGCCTTTATAGATACGTCGCGTTTTATATTCCATCGGAGAGATGTCGGTTGGCGTGTACGATATGAAACGTCTGAATGCAAGCTCTGTGCAACTAGGAGGGTGCGTTGTGGTCTTGGGAACATTTTCCTGGCGTTCCCTGTGTAATATCGTCTCTCTGGAAGCCACAATGGATTACCACAAGCATGTATGTATCCTTTGGGACCATGTCTCATACAGCATGTACGTCTGTGGTTCAAAGAGCGACACTTTGAGGTTACCGTGCTCCCCAGGTCACCAAACTCTCCGGATTTAAAGCCAATCGAGAGTACGTGGGACCACCACGAACTGGTAATTCGCTCCATGGATCCTCATCCGAGCAAACTAGTGCAGCTGGCCACGGTACTGTAGTCGGTATGGCTCAACATCCCCATCGGTACCTTGCTCAACCTTACTGGCTCCCATCCTACGCATCTCACTGCGGGCACCGCTGTAGAACGTGGTTTTCAGGATTTTGTCAGGTGGTCAGATTACTGTGACACTGTAGATAGTGGACGGGACAGGGTGTTCGGGAAGTAGGATACATAGGCCTGTCCGCTGCTACCTGCGACGTACTCTGGATAAGGCCAAAGCACATTTCCTACACAAAGTTCCCTGTCCCCGCACCCGTTCATAGTGTGCGTAGCATTCCCCAGAGCTCAGTACTGCAGTTGGCCTGTGATTGGCAAGTAGTTTTCCGTGTTTTAGTGCTGAGATAACTGAGTTCACCCAGAACACCAAAGTTAAACCTTTATTGATTTACAATGGGTATCAGTATGTACTGGACTATACATACACGAAGTGACTTAAGGGCATTGCATAAACTTTAAAAAGAATAAATGCAAAGGAAGATTATCCACAAAATAATAACACAGTTTCAGGGGAAGGTAGCCACGTTTGTTTTCCAGATGAAGCAACAAATCAAGTGCGAAAACATTTTGTCAGCGCAAAGAGGCGGACAAAAGAAACAGACGCTACAGTCTCGTCAGTTTTTGTTGAAGAAGTAGGGCTTCTTCGATCGAGGCTACGACTTAGTAACATCGTTTCCATCACACAGAAGTGCGAAACAATCGTTACACTGCATTAGGCAAAAATATATGGGGACTACACAAGATCCCATCGATTCTGGAGAAATATTCCTCCGAGAAAATAATTTACTGATGAATGATGGTAGCAATTTTTTACTTGCAGACGATAACAGGGGACCGAATGACGGAATAATGGAGCTTGCCAGCGAAAAGGGAATAGTGTGTTTATCAGACTGCGAATCATTGTTTCTAAACTGAACGTTTAAGAATTCGAGCAAGCAGTATGGACAGTTGTTTACACTCATTGCTGACCTTAACAGTTCTTGGGAGGAAACAAACTCCGTTCAATAAAAAGCGAGAAACACATGAACATTTTTAAAGCTACTAAAACCAACGTGCCTAAATGGCACCTTGCGTCTCTAATAGTGGACATCGAAATTGCCATCGCCCAAGCAGCAAACAGTTTATTTCCTGAAACATAGATTATTGGTTGCAATTATCGTTTTAATCGATGTTTGTGGAAACAAGCTCACTGTGGCGGCCTCGTCCCAGCCTATAAGAGAAAGAGGAAATACGCCGTCTCCTTGAGTCCCCCATTAAATGTTCTGGTCTAGCACATCTTCTCTGGAAATTGTTGGCCGATAGTTAGCTGTGTATTCAGGAGAGCAGGCATGAAAACCAAAAGGTCCAGGGCTTTTATGACTAATTTTTGGACTAGTGACTCGATCATATACCAAAAGAGATGTGAAATTGCTGTGGAAGGTGCCATCGCACTAATAACGTTTCAGAATGATAGAATCAAAGAATAAATACATTAAAATAAAAAATTCATCCAACGTTTACTCATTGGTGAAAAACCTTCGTGAAGATGCAGGGTACCACAGCCACCAGTCTGACTGATTAATTTTAAACTCTGGCGCGAAAAGAAAAAAAGAAAAGTCGGAAATGAAGAGTGACGAAACGGTTGTTTCTGACTTGTGTGACCTACGCACAGAAGTTACAATGTAGAAGATAACGTCAGATTCATTGAAAAAATTGAAAATTTTAAAAAGTAGTTTCATTGGCAATCTTCTAAATATTGTAAACAAATGTAATGGGGGACTGAAGGAGACTACCTCTTCGCGCTGTTCCTTGGTAACGAGGCAAAGTCGGCTAAATTTGTAAAATATTCGCTAATGAAGACTAACATGTCTGTCTCAAAGGCCAAGCCTTTTCTAGGGAATATTCGCAGCATTTTCCGTGAGAAGTTCTTAGAAGCTAAATCTGTATGGGCGAACACCGAATGCAAAATCTTAGCAGCGGAAAATCAGGCAGATGATGTGCAGTTAAACCCATACATTTCTCCCTCCGTTAGAAGATACGAAAACCAGCATGAAAGTGGTAAAGACAATATAAATTATCAATAAAAAGTTACTGATGGCAGTTTAGCAACTTTTCAGCACATGTTAAAATTTCTAGTAACACATATCGTAGACTACAGCAGGCCTGCTGAGGATGCGGCTAGGCGAGCGAGAGCGCTCAGAATCGCTCGTCGGCTTGGCTGTGAGTGCTCAAAGTAAAATGGGACGGTCGGACGTCGTTACATAGCGCAGCACGTCCGACATCTAGAGCAGGAGCAGTGCAGTGTGCTGCCTCTAGACTCTAGAGTCTAGAGGGATGACCATAGGTTCTGCGCAGTCTTAGATACGAACATACAGCATATAAGGCGTAGTGCTTAAAGGGAGGCTTCAACCAAAAATTTAACTTTTCTTCTATTTCGCCGATAGCAACCAAATTTTAAAATTGTGCCTATAATGCAAAGATGTAGCAGTACCCAAGTTTTGAAGCCCTTAACTTCACTGGTTGTTGAGTTTTGAATTTTTGATGTGATTTTAACGGTATTCTTGGAAAAAACGTTTGGTACTCACACCACAATTTTCACATGGCAGGTTTTGTAGGTACATTCACAAGATATATTTCGATGGTTTTGTGTATTAATTCTATGAGAAATATTAATAATTTGTTTTGGGTGTTTGTTTACAATTTTAGCCTTAAATTTTCTTCAATTATCGGTACATAAATGTGATGATAAAATAAACAAATTACATTTTCGACAATATTCATGCACAGAAGAATGCAAACACATGAAGACTATTTCTTGCGAAAATGTGATACAGACTGGTTAATATTCATGATAAAAAAGTTGGCACTGAGTTTAGAAAACAAACATAATGAATTTTAACATTTTATCAATAAATGAATGTTACTACATGACATACCAATTAAAATTCACCAGCACCTTAACTTTTTCCCTTTCTGTTTATATGAGGCTGCTCCTTGTAATTTCTAAATAAAAATCTACTCTCATACTTCTTGAGGAGGCGCAGTGGTAGGGATATCTGATAGTACGCAAATGTCTGTTTCCTTGGAGCCTGTTGATTTTACTGTACCGGACTTCAGTGTATTCCCTAAATTTATATTTATACAGACAACAGGCAAAGCAACTGATTACGAAAGAACGGCTGGCAACTGTTTCGTTCCAGTTTTCCTGGAAATCTTGCAACTTGTCTTTCCTGCCGAGTTCATTGTAAAGATTGCTCCGTTTGATGCTGATAGAAATCAAAAATTACCTTTGCATCTTTCGGTGTGCCATGGCCCTTGAGAGGTGGCATGAGCCCCCTCTCATATTTCTATCTTACGATTCTCCTCTCTAGTTGCATGCGGTGGAGGGTTGCTTTTCCTTAACACGCGTACTTCCCACGCAGCGTCTCTCGTCACCCGGGTGGGCCGGTGACAGGCGGGCTCTGTGGAACGGGAGAGAGTTAAGCCGACGTGTGTGAGGCAGTCGAGTGAATGCTTTTCAGACGCCGAAATTGTCAAGAGACACGCCCGCTGGGGTGTGAAGTAGCGGCTGGGCTAGAGGTTCCGTTACTTCAGAGAAACTTTGCGAAAACACTTTCTGGCGGGCTACCAGCGAGGCGTGGGAATGACTTGTGTACCCACGCAGTTGTGGCGGGAAAATTCCCGCACTTTCTGCAAAATCAGCACAGAAATTGGCGCCAAGAATCTCCATTGGTGGAATGGTAGTGCTCCGGCAATGGAGTGGAATTTCCGCCGGTTTTCGAGTTGCTGATTGGAACGTAACCACGGCCACTGTCGTGGGGGCGGGAATGTTCGGTGTTCGGCCTGTGCGGGTGCTCTGGGTAGTCGGCAGTCGCCTTTCGGTCGAGGACGTCTGAGCAACCAGCCCTCGCCTGCGGTACGCCAGATCGTGTTCTGGGAGATAAGAAGACTGTTGGTAATGTACGTCCGCAGCACCGGCAGATAGGGATTTTCCTAGGTGATAATCAGAGCTCAGCAGAGCGCGCCTGTTCATCCTTTTCTAACTTTGTTCAGTTTCGAGTGGCAGCAATTACTATTGGGTTAGCTGTGTGTCTCTCTTGAGATTTGAGTGGAAAGGAATTGGCTCCACATACCACTTCGTCCTAAACCTCACGATCTAAGTTAGGGACAACTTCACCTTTACTGTGTTTGTATGAATCTCCAATTTTAGCCGATTTGATGTTTTATATTTCCTGTGTCTCTTTTACTATTCTGCGTTTAATCTTAATAAATCATATTGTTATTTTGGACAGAACTTTCTTTCTGTTAATCAATAGAGCAACCCTATCATTCCTCACTATGCTAATGAAACCTTTGTTTATTTAACTTATTTATCAAATTAAATTATTGCAGGTGCCAAACTCTCTTCTACTCCACTAGCAGGGTTGATTAGAGTCAGTTCGCGTATTTGTTTTATCCTTGTGCAACAGCAAAAGTCGGAGTTAGAATAGGGGGGGCTTAGAGCATGATTTACACATGTGGATTCTAGTAGAATTTAGTGAAAAATACACTACTAACCCCGGCACCTCGCATAATATGGCGACCCTTGGCCTCGGATCTTTCCTGTGAATCTCTGATAAACAAACAGGATTCTTAGTAGGAACATTCAATTTTTTTTCTCTCTATTTTTTTTAATGATTAATACCCAAGTTTTTTTTGGTAGTTCCGCGTTTAGTTTTAAGTAGCGGCGCATGACTACAGTTTTTGTTTTCAGTGTATATATTTTTTGTTCATTGTTTTTTTTTGTGTTTCGCTGATGTGGTGTCTGTACCGCATCGCACTTTGTCGGATTTGTGTGCGGTTTCTGTACCACATCAAATTGTGTTTGTGATTACAGCGTTGGAACAGCGTTGTTGAAATTTTATGTTTATGTGTAAAAAATATATGGAGTAGATTAATTTTATTGTGCATTTTAGATGAATTTGTTTTTATGAATGATAACGAGAAGTAAGGCACGACTATTATCGGGCGAAGCTAAAACAAAAGAGGATAGCATAATGGATAAGGGGCAGTTTACTGACGGGAATAGGTTCGGAGATGAGATGGGCACATTTTTAGCAGGACAGGACGCCAGGGGCATTGATGAGGAAGGTGATTTGGACGCGATCTCAGAGCAGCGTTGCGGCCGTGATTATGATAGTGAAGTAGAGGATGAAACAGAGACAGGCACACAGGTCGAGACGGTAGCAGAAGTTTATAGTCAAACGAACGAGTGCAGACAGAGGCCAGCTCGGTCACGTCAGAGCTCTAGCGCCCAGGTGTCCAGAGTTACATCGCCCATGTTTGAAGAGGATCAAGAAGATGACGTAAACCCAATACTGAGCTTCCTACGATCAATGAAAGAAGAAGCTGACGAACAGCGTAAGAGGGAGAAGGAAGAAGAGGAGAAACAACGTAAGAAGGAGAAGGAAGAAGCTGACGAACAGCGTAAGAGGGACACTGAGGCAATAATCTCGCATATAGGGGCAATTCGTGGGGAATTATTAACAATAAAGAAAGAATGTGGAGAAGCAAAACAAATGTCAATGGTAGCACAAAAAGTAGCAGGCCTAGCCAAAACTGCAGCAACAGGGGCAATGAAAATCGCAAGAGTAACTCTTAAACTCGCAGGGCGCTTGCGACGTGCGACACAAGTCCACTCGAAATCCCTAGCGGCCTTAAAGACTCAAGGTAATATTGCGGTTACGAACATCACGAAACGAATGAAAGAAGTAGAGAGTCGGATAGCAAAACTAGAGCGAAATGGGCACACGAGCACTGCGCGTTCGGATACCAATGATGGAGCACACAGGATTGTGTCTCCGAGGAAAAGCCCGCCGTGCTCTAGCCCAGTGACAGCGTGCGGAACAAACAATGCACACGCAGAAACAGCGAGTAATAGCCCCAATAATTGCAGCCCACTTAGAAGAGTGAATGCTGAATGCCACTTCCACTGTGATACAGACGTAGCACATCACAGTTATCAGCAAGATAGATCAGGACACTCCGCAGACGTGCAAGTATCGGAAACGTCTGACAACACCAGTGCGAGGATCGGACAGAATTTTGATCACAATCACTTCCTGTCGATACTCAAATTCCAGAAGTTCAAAGATAATGGAGGGTCGATGCATCCGAAGAGCTGGGTGATGCAATTTACTAATTCATTACCGTCGTCATGGCCAACCCAGGCCAAATTAGAATTCATGTGTGGACACATCGAAGGCCAAGCCGCGGAAAAGATGCGGGGCGTGGCAGCGACGTGTCGGACTTATCAGGAATTTGTTGGTGCATTCCTGCGGACCTACTGGTCAAAGGAAACGCAAGACAGGATTAAAGAGGAAATAATATTTTGTCCTGAACTGGAAGTGTCCGGGCATAAGAGCGCAACCAAATTTTTTGATGACTTACTCAAGAAGAATCAGTTTTTAGATAGTCCATACAGCAACGGAGAAATTATTAAATTTTGCTTTTCGAAATTGCCAGTTAGGTATCAACAGACACTTGTCGGGAAGTGTGGATCTGACATAGATGCATTCAAGAGCCTACTGCGCGAACTCGAAGTAGTCTTCGATAAACAAGACGCAAAGGACAGGAAGAAGGCGCAAAATAACAAATACCACGGGCCAGCAAGGGAAGACGACAACAGATCGCATAATCGCACTGGTCAGTTAGGAAACCAGGGTTACCGAGATCAAGGTTACGCTATTCAAGGTTATGGAAACCAGAGACACGGAAACCAGAACGTCAGGGAACAGGGTCAATCCAGACAAGCAATCTGGGACAGGAGGAATGACGAACGGCAAAGCGACCGTAATTGGAGGGAGCGAAATCAAGGACAACAGGAGAACCAGGAGATTGAAATTAGACCTCCAAATCCTAATGCACGTCAGAGGAGGGGGAGTCTAAGAAGGGATTGACGCTAGTCCATAGGACTCCACCACTTCTCTCACATAAAGGAGTTCGTAGAATAGTAGTAGTGTAAGAAATGTAGATAGTAGAATAGGCAAAGATATGAACCTTTTTTCGGGGAACAATAATCGTTACATTAATAGATTAAGATTGCTAAAGTATTAACACGCTGCGTTGTCTTGCATAAGAATTTACTGCTGCTATCCTCTTTTTGTTTATTTTCGCGATCTCCAATGTCGATGGAGTAGGAGACACTACCTTTTCATGAGCAATGTTTTTGTCCTTTCCTATCTGGTGTCCATGTTAAGGGATAAGGATGAGTGACGAGACGTCGCACAAACGGGCGCATACAAGAACGTGCTCTTAGAAGCGTTCTGAGAGGTCGTGATACGCTCCATAGCGGCCACAACCAGTTCGTGAGACGTTCATACCAATGCTTGCAGGCACGCGTCAGTGCACTGCACGATTGTGGTATATTGCGCGATTTCGAGGGTGAATATGGGCAGTATAGTTTTTGCAGAGCTGCGCCGGTATCGTTGTCTTGCAAGTCGGGGTGAACCTGTGAGCATTTGACTCTAATGGTGCCCTAGACGAGAGAAATGAGGGCATAAAAGCCTACCATGCTAATGTGCTGGTTGGGGATTTAGCGTGCTGCTCGTTTTTGTCACAGATGAATCACCAAGGAATTGTACTTGGATATTCGTGACATACTGTGTAGCTGGCGTGTGTTGGGTGTCTGAATCCTCAACAGGAACCAGTCCTGGCTTGGTCATATTACATTGCTTCTGGAAAGGTGTACTTCGATCGCGAAAACCGCTTCACATAGAGAAGGAAGTTGCAACTATAAATTTATTGTCGTGTATAGCCATGGCTAACCCAGTCTCTGGAGTTTCAGTGAGGCGTAATGAAAACTCGGAGGTCATGTCGTACGGCGCGCACATCACTGTCGTCAATAGCGGCGAGCAGCAAGACATCTCAGCGTAACAGGAACTATGTAAGGGTATTGTATAAGGTAAATAAAAAAATAAATAAATAAATAAATAAATAAATAAATAAATAAAATAAATAAATAAATAAATAAAAGGGAAAGTACGATACTAGGATAAGTTAAACTGTAGGATTTAACAATAACTAGATTAATATTGTGGGGGTTTTCTACCACAAGTGTGGCGCGCGCCTGTTGAGTTGCTATTTTTCAGGTCACCAAACCACAGACCCGAGATGGAGGGACGACGGGCGAGCGAAAGTAGCGTAGTTGCATGTTCTTTATAGCACAGTAAAACTTAGACCTGCATAACAACATAATTTAATTAAAAGACGTAGAATGTAGATCGTTGGGATATGGTAGTTAATTCTTGAAGCATGTCTACTGTCGATCTATATAATTAATAGTAATATTAGTGCGGGCCCGCACATTTAGTTGTTCATCCATTACAAAGCATCAGTTATCACACACCATGTACTTACTGAGATCGGTCTCTACACGTATATCAAAATAAATTATTTCCATGTCTAGATTAGATGTTATAATGATTGCCATAGATTAATAACTATAAAAGTAAAATAAGAGTGTCTGAAATGACAGACCATCAATGTTTCATTAGGTAAATTTATTATAACATAGAAGGTCATGGGAAAAAGTTAGGCATAAGACTTTTGTAAGAATTGTACAGATGACGAGGAACGTGGCAATGCAGAGGCCAGCCAGCGCAAGAACAAGAGGTCTTCGGCTACCTGCTAGAGGGCGAGCGTCCCGTCCTACACGCTGACAGTCACCCGGCTGCTTACCTGAGGGATTACACGGGACCCTCGCCCCGCCACAAGCGAAAGTGGGGCTGGCCGTTGACCCTGACACGCGACAGCCTGCTAGCTCTCCGGACGCGGCAGCCGCTTGGAGGGATTCCCTGCGGCAGACCACGTTGTCGTGAGTACACGAAGAACATCACATATCATGTCAGAACCTGCGCCTCATGTGCCTCAGGACAGAAAGGGACGCTCTATACTCACCTGTTTGGGTTTTTACAACTCACTAGCATTGGCCGATCTGCATACACAAAGCAGTATCGTGCCACACTAACAAATGTATGGTCTCATGTCTTACTTCTCCTCTCTATTAGAGAGCAGTTTTTAACAATAGTCGCTCCTAGTTCGATCCTGTATGGATGACCTCACACACTTGTGGAGTCACTCCACGTGCCATCATCCCTCGTCGAACTGCAATATTGGGAAACATAAAGTTCTGTCCAGCGAGAGAAGAGACCTAGACTAGTGATGTATCCCAACGAGTAGACCTCAGAGACAATTAATCGACGTGAGGAGAGCCTATCACTGTGTCTTCCTACCATACGGCCGTGATCATATGCGAGGGTCTGACTACAATCTCAACAGCGTACTGCAGACACTCCAGAACTCCCTATTGCTGTTGCCACAACGTAGCAACTACAACCGACGTTTAGCCTTATGTGATGTCAGTACAGTGGAATCAGTGAAGTGCCACGGATATTTCTAACAATGTGATTTAGTGCCTCATTCTCAGCACAGTCGTGAACTTTGTGCAATGTGCACGCACAATTTGATGCCCCATGAACCTTGTTTTTTTTGTTTTTCTTAAATTTCTTTCTCTTATGTTGTTTCTGTAATGTATGTTATACCTTGTATGCGTTTGTGTTTTACACTGTAATTCTTATTACAGATTACTGTATTGTTCTCCACATCATGTTTTTTTTTGTATTTTGTGTTATTGTTGTGTATATGCTAACAGTGTGCCTGAAGTCCCCATAAACTGAAGCAGATACCACCACTGTCATTGTGAATGGACCATCAGTTCAGGGAACATTTTGTAAAGGTTATTCTTGCTGCAGGGAGACAGAATGAATCGGAGGTTGTAACTAGATTCTGAAAACTCACAAAGAGATTGTTAACTTAAATATTATCATGTGTGAGTGAGGTCAGGTTAGTTTAATGATTAAAATTGTTGTAACATCTTGGGCATTTAATTGCGGAGCACTCCAACTCTGATTGTAAAGAATAAACTGCTCCATATTTGGCTCAGATGCCCGGGCCATGTTTAGAGCGTGAATGTCTGCGTGAATCGGTGTTTGGAAGGGGCTCCCTGGGTATGGATGTGTGATGTGAGTGTTAGTGTTCCATATTAAGAAGGTGAAGTTGGCTACATCATAAATAATCCTCCCTCTATGAGTTGCATTTTTCAGTTGCAATGATCTTTTTTATAGAGTGCGGTATGTGGAGTCACTTTGTAAGATTGTTCTTGGGCGATTGACTCACTACCTTGCTCCTAAGTGAGCCAACCGCTCACCAATTACAATCTAAAATGGCGTAGGGGCAATGAGAGGTGGCATGAGCCCCCTCTCATATTTCTATCTTACGATTCTCCTCTCTAGTTGCATGCGGTGGAGGGTTGCTTTTCCTTAACACGCGTACTTCCCACGCAGCGTCTCTCGTCACCCGGGTGGGCCGGTGACAGGCGGGCTCTGTGGAACGGGAGAGAGTTAAGCCGACGTGTGTGAGGCAGTCGAGTGAATGCTTTTCAGACGCCGACATTGTCAAGAGACACGCCCGCTGGGGTGTGAAGTAGCGGCTGGGCTAGAGGTTCCGTTACTTCAGAGAAACTTTGCGAAAACACTTTCTGGCGGGCTACCAGCGAGGCGTGGGAATGACTTGTGTACCCACGCAGTTGTGGCGGGAAAATTCCCGCACTTTCTGCAAAATCAGCACAGAAATTGGCGCCAAGAATCTCCATTGGTGGAATGGTAGTGCTCCGGCAATGGAGTGGAATTTCCGCCGGTTTTCGAGTTGCTGATTGGAACGTAACCACGGCCACTGTCGTGGGGGCGGGAATGTTCGGTGTTCGGCCTGTGCGGGTGCTCTGGGTAGTCGGCAGTCGCCTTTCGGTCGAGGACGTCTGAGCAACCAGCCCTCGCCTGCGGTACGCCAGATCGTGTTCTGGGAGATAAGAAGACTGTTGGTAATGTACGTCCGCAGCACCGGCAGATAGGGATTTTCCTAGGTGATAATCAGAGCTCAGCAGAGCGCGCCTGTTCATCCTTTTCTAACTTTGTTCAGTTTCGAGTGGCAGCAATTACTATTGGGTTAGCTGTGTGTCTCTCTTGAGATTTGAGTGGAAAGGAATTGGCTCCACATACCACTTCGTCCTAAACCTCACGATCTAAGTTAGGGACAACTTCACCTTTACTGTGTTTGTATGAATCTCCAATTTTAGCCGATTTGATGTTTTATATTTCCTGTGTCTCTTTTACTATTCTGCGTTTAATCTTAATAAATCATATTGTTATTTTGGACAGAACTTTCTTTCTGTTAATCAATAGAGCAACCCTATCATTCCTCACTATGCTAATGAAACCTTTGTTTATTTAACTTATTTATCAAATTAAATTATTGCAGGTGCCAAACTCTCTTCTACTCCACTAGCAGGGTTGATTAGAGTCAGTTCGCGTATTTGTTTTATCCTTGTGCAACAGCAAAAGTCGGAGTTAGAATAGGGGGGGCTTAGAGCATGATTTACACATGTGGATTCTAGTAGAATTTAGTGAAAAATACACTACTAACCCCGGCACCTCGCATAATATGGCGACCCTTGGCCTCGGATCTTTCCTGTGAATCTCTGATAAACAAACAGGATTCTTAGTAGGAACATTCAATTTTTTTTCTCTCTATTTTTTTTAATGATTAATACCCAAGTTTTTTTTGGTAGTTCCGCGTTTAGTTTTAAGTAGCGGCGCATGACTACAGTTTTTGTTTTCAGTGTATATATTTTTTGTTCATTGTTTTTTTTTGTGTTTCGCTGATGTGGTGTCTGTACCGCATCGCACTTTGTCGGATTTGTGTGCGGTTTCTGTACCACATCAAATTGTGTTTGTGATTACAGCGTTGGAACAGCGTTGTTGAAATTTTATGTTTATGTGTAAAAAATATATGGAGTAGATTAATTTTATTGTGCATTTTAGATGAATTTGTTTTTATGAATGATAACGAGAAGTAAGGCACGACTATTATCGGGCGAAGCTAAAACAAAAGAGGATAGCATAATGGATAAGGGGCAGTTTACTGACGGGAATAGGTTCGGAGATGAGATGGGCACATTTTTAGCAGGACAGGACGCCAGGGGCATTGATGAGGAAGGTGATTTGGACGCGATCTCAGAGCAGCGTTGCGGCCGTGATTATGATAGTGAAGTAGAGGATGAAACAGAGACAGGCACACAGGTCGAGACGGTAGCAGAAGTTTATAGTCAAACGAACGAGTGCAGACAGAGGCCAGCTCGGTCACGTCAGAGCTCTAGCGCCCAGGTGTCCAGAGTTACATCGCCCATGTTTGAAGAGGATCAAGAAGATGACGTAAACCCAATACTGAGCTTCCTACGATCAATGAAAGAAGAAGCTGACGAACAGCGTAAGAGGGAGAAGGAAGAAGAGGAGAAACAACGTAAGAAGGAGAAGGAAGAAGCTGACGAACAGCGTAAGAGGGACACTGAGGCAATAATCTCGCATATAGGGGCAATTCGTGGGGAATTATTAACAATAAAGAAAGAATGTGGAGAAGCAAAACAAATGTCAATGGTAGCACAAAAAGTAGCAGGCCTAGCCAAAACTGCAGCAACAGGGGCAATGAAAATCGCAAGAGTAACTCTTAAACTCGCAGGGCGCTTGCGACGTGCGACACAAGTCCACTCGAAATCCCTAGCGGCCTTAAAGACTCAAGGTAATATTGCGGTTACGAACATCACGAAACGAATGAAAGAAGTAGAGAGTCGGATAGCAAAACTAGAGCGAAATGGGCACACGAGCACTGCGCGTTCGGATACCAATGATGGAGCACACAGGATTGTGTCTCCGAGGAAAAGCCCGCCGTGCTCTAGCCCAGTGACAGCGTGCGGAACAAACAATGCACACGCAGAAACAGCGAGTAATAGCCCCAATAATTGCAGCCCACTTAGAAGAGTGAATGCTGAATGCCACTTCCACTGTGATACAGACGTAGCACATCACAGTTATCAGCAAGATAGATCAGGACACTCCGCAGACGTGCAAGTATCGGAAACGTCTGACAACACCAGTGCGAGGATCGGACAGAATTTTGATCACAATCACTTCCTGTCGATACTCAAATTCCAGAAGTTCAAAGATAATGGAGGGTCGATGCATCCGAAGAGCTGGGTGATGCAATTTACTAATTCATTACCGTCGTCATGGCCAACCCAGGCCAAATTAGAATTCATGTGTGGACACATCGAAGGCCAAGCCGCGGAAAAGATGCGGGGCGTGGCAGCGACGTGTCGGACTTATCAGGAATTTGTTGGTGCATTCCTGCGGACCTACTGGTCAAAGGAAACGCAAGACAGGATTAAAGAGGAAATAATATTTTGTCCTGAACTGGAAGTGTCCGGGCATAAGAGCGCAACCAAATTTTTTGATGACTTACTCAAGAAGAATCAGTTTTTAGATAGTCCATACAGCAACGGAGAAATTATTAAATTTTGCTTTTCGAAATTGCCAGTTAGGTATCAACAGACACTTGTCGGGAAGTGTGGATCTGACATAGATGCATTCAAGAGCCTACTGCGCGAACTCGAAGTAGTCTTCGATAAACAAGACGCAAAGGACAGGAAGAAGGCGCAAAATAACAAATACCACGGGCCAGCAAGGGAAGACGACAACAGATCGCATAATCGCACTGGTCAGTTAGGAAACCAGGGTTACCGAGATCAAGGTTACGCTATTCAAGGTTATGGAAACCAGAGACACGGAAACCAGAACGTCAGGGAACAGGGTCAATCCAGACAAGCAATCTGGGACAGGAGGAATGACGAACGGCAAAGCGACCGTAATTGGAGGGAGCGAAATCAAGGACAACAGGAGAACCAGGAGATTGAAATTAGACCTCCAAATCCTAATGCACGTCAGAGGAGGGGGAGTCTAAGAAGGGATTGACGCTAGTCCATAGGACTCCACCACTTCTCTCACATAAAGGAGTTCGTAGAATAGTAGTAGTGTAAGAAATGTAGATAGTAGAATAGGCAAAGATATGAACCTTTTTTCGGGGAACAATAATCGTTACATTAATAGATTAAGATTGCTAAAGTATTAACACGCTGCGTTGTCTTGCATAAGAATTTACTGCTGCTATCCTCTTTTTGTTTATTTTCGCGATCTCCAATGTCGATGGAGTAGGAGACACTACCTTTTCATGAGCAATGTTTTTGTCCTTTCCTATCTGGTGTCCATGTTAAGGGATAAGGATGAGTGACGAGACGTCGCACAAACGGGCGCATACAAGAACGTGCTCTTAGAAGCGTTCTGAGAGGTCGTGATACGCTCCATAGCGGCCACAACCAGTTCGTGAGACGTTCATACCAATGCTTGCAGGCACGCGTCAGTGCACTGCACGATTGTGGTATATTGCGCGATTTCGAGGGTGAATATGGGCAGTATAGTTTTTGCAGAGCTGCGCCGGTATCGTTGTCTTGCAAGTCGGGGTGAACCTGTGAGCATTTGACTCTAATGGTGCCCTAGACGAGAGAAATGAGGGCATAAAAGCCTACCATGCTAATGTGCTGGTTGGGGATTTAGCGTGCTGCTCGTTTTTGTCACAGATGAATCACCAAGGAATTGTACTTGGATATTCGTGACATACTGTGTAGCTGGCGTGTGTTGGGTGTCTGAATCCTCAACAGGAACCAGTCCTGGCTTGGTCATATTACATTGCTTCTGGAAAGGTGTACTTCGATCGCGAAAACCGCTTCACATAGAGAAGGAAGTTGCAACTATAAATTTATTGTCGTGTATAGCCATGGCTAACCCAGTCTCTGGAGTTTCAGTGAGGCGTAATGAAAACTCGGAGGTCATGTCGTACGGCGCGCACATCACTGTCGTCAATAGCGGCGAGCAGCAAGACATCTCAGCGTAACAGGAACTATGTAAGGGTATTGTATAAGGTAAATAAAAAAATAAATAAATAAATAAATAAATAAATAAATAAAATAAAATAAATAAATAAATAAATAAAAGGGAAAGTACGATACTAGGATAAGTTAAACTGTAGGATTTAACAATAACTAGATTAATATTGTGGGGGTTTTCTACCACAAGTGTGGCGCGCGCCTGTTGAGTTGCTATTTTTCAGGTCACCAAACCACAGACCCGAGATGGAGGGACGACGGGCGAGCGAAAGTAGCGTAGTTGCATGTTCTTTATAGCACAGTAAAACTTAGACCTGCATAACAACATAATTTAATTAAAAGACGTAGAATGTAGATCGTTGGGATATGGTAGTTAATTCTTGAAGCATGTCTACTGTCGATCTATATAATTAATAGTAATATTAGTGCGGGCCCGCACATTTAGTTGTTCATCCATTACAAAGCATCAGTTATCACACACCATGTACTTACTGAGATCGGTCTCTACACGTATATCAAAATAAATTATTTCCATGTCTAGATTAGATGTTATAATGATTGCCATAGATTAATAACTATAAAAGTAAAATAAGAGTGTCTGAAATGACAGACCATCAATGTTTCATTAGGTAAATTTATTATAACATAGAAGGTCATGGGAAAAAGTTAGGCATAAGACTTTTGTAAGAATTGTACAGATGACGAGGAACGTGGCAATGCAGAGGCCAGCCAGCGCAAGAACAAGAGGTCTTCGGCTACCTGCTAGAGGGCGAGCGTCCCGTCCTACACGCTGACAGTCACCCGGCTGCTTACCTGAGGGATTACACGGGACCCTCGCCCCGCCACAAGCGAAAGTGGGGCTGGCCGTTGACCCTGACACGCGACAGCCTGCTAGCTCTCCGGACGCGGCAGCCGCTTGGAGGGATTCCGTGCGGCAGACCACGTTGTCGTGAGTACACGAAGAACATCACATATCGTGTCAGAACCTGCGCCTCATGTGCCTCAGGACAGAAAGGGACGCTCTATACTCACCTGTTTGGGTTTTTACAACTCACTAGCATTGGCCGATCTGCATACACAAAGCAGTATCGTGCCACACTAACAAATGTATGGTCTCATGTCTTACTTCTCCTCTCTATTAGAGAGCAGTTTTTAACAATAGTCGCTCCTAGTTCGATCCTGTATGGATGACCTCACACACTTGTGGAGTCACTCCACGTGCCATCATCCCTCGTCGAACTGCAATATTGGGAAACATAAAGTTCTGTCCAGCGAGAGAAGAGACCTAGACTAGTGATGTATCCCAACGAGTAGACCTCAGAGACAATTAATCGACGTGAGGAGAGCCTATCACTGTGTCTTCCTACCATACGGCCGTGATCATATGCGAGGGTCTGACTACAATCTCAACAGCGTACTGCAGACACTCCAGAACTCCCTATTGCTGTTGCCACAACGTAGCAACTACAACCGACGTTTAGCCTTATGTGATGTCAGTACAGTGGAATCAGTGAAGTGCCACGGATATTTCTAACAATGTGATTTAGTGCCTCATTCTCAGCACAGTCGTGAACTTTGTGCAATGTGCACGCACAATTTGATGCCCCATGAACCTTGTTTTTTTTGTTTTTCTTAAATTTCTTTCTCTTATGTTGTTTCTGTAATGTATGTTATACCTTGTATGCGTTTGTGTTTTACACTGTAATTCTTATTACAGATTACTGTATTGTTCTCCACATCATGTTTTTTTTGTATTTTGTGTTATTGTTGTGTATATGCTAACAGTGTGCCTGAAGTCCCCATAAACTGAAGCAGATACCACCACTGTCATTGTGAATGGACCATCAGTTCAGGGAACATTTTGTAAAGGTTATTCTTGCTGCAGGGAGACAGAATGAATCGGAGGTTGTAACTAGATTCTGAAAACTCACAAAGAGATTGTTAACTTAAATATTATCATGTGTGAGTGAGGTCAGGTTAGTTTAATGATTAAAATTGTTGTAACATCTTGGGCATTTAATTGCGGAGCACTCCAACTCTGATTGTAAAGAATAAACTGCTCCATATTTGGCTCAGATGCCCGGGCCATGTTTAGAGCGTGAATGTCTGCGTGAATCGGTGTTTGGAAGGGGCTCCCTGGGTATGGATGTGTGATGTGAGTGTTAGTGTTCCATATTAAGAAGGTGAAGTTGGCTACATCATAAATAATCCTCCCTCTATGAGTTGCATTTTTCAGTTGCAATGATCTTTTTTATAGAGTGCGGTATGTGGAGTCACTTTGTAAGATTGTTCTTGGGCGATTGACTCACTACCTTGCTCCTAAGTGAGCCAACCGCTCACCAATTACAATCTAAAATGGCGTAGGGGCAATGAGAGGTGGCATGAGCCCCCTCTCATATTTCTATCTTACGATTCTCCTCTCTAGTTGCATGCGGTGGAGGGTTGCTTTTCCTTAACACGCGTACTTCCCACGCAGCGTCTCTCGTCACCCGGGTGGGCCGGTGACAGGCGGGCTCTGTGGAACGGGAGAGAGTTAAGCCGACGTGTGTGAGGCAGTCGAGTGAATGCTTTTCAGACGCCGACATTGTCAAGAGACACGCCCGCTGGGGTGTGAAGTAGCGGCTGGGCTAGAGGTTCCGTTACTTCAGAGAAACTTTGCGAAAACACTTTCTGGCGGGCTACCAGCGAGGCGTGGGAATGACTTGTGTACCCACGCAGTTGTGGCGGGAAAATTCCCGCACTTTCTGCAAAATCAGCACAGAAATTGGCGCCAAGAATCTCCATTGGTGGAATGGTAGTGCTCCGGCAATGGAGTGGAATTTCCGCCGGTTTTCGAGTTGCTGATTGGAACGTAACCACGGCCACTGTCGTGGGGGCGGGAATGTTCGGTGTTCGGCCTGTGCGGGTGCTCTGGGTAGTCGGCAGTCGCCTTTCGGTCGAGGACGTCTGAGCAACCAGCCCTCGCCTGCGGTACGCCAGATCGTGTTCTGGGAGATAAGAAGACTGTTGGTAATGTACGTCCGCAGCACCGGCAGATAGGGATTTTCCTAGGTGATAATCAGAGCTCAGCAGAGCGCGCCTGTTCATCCTTTTCTAACTTTGTTCAGTTTCGAGTGGCAGCAATTACTATTGGGTTAGCTGTGTGTCTCTCTTGAGATTTGAGTGGAAAGGAATTGGCTCCACATACCACTTCGTCCTAAACCTCACGATCTAAGTTAGGGACAACTTCACCTTTACTGTGTTTGTATGAATCTCCAATTTTAGCCGATTTGATGTTTTATATTTCCTGTGTCTCTTTTACTATTCTGCGTTTAATCTTAATAAATCATATTGTTATTTTGGACAGAACTTTCTTTCTGTTAATCAATAGAGCAACCCTATCATTCCTCACTATGCTAATGAAACCTTTGTTTATTTAACTTATTTATCAAATTAAATTATTGCAGGTGCCAAACTCTCTTCTACTCCACTAGCAGGGTTGATTAGAGTCAGTTCGCGTATTTGTTTTATCCTTGTGCAACAGCAAAAGTCGGAGTTAGAATAGGGGGGGCTTAGAGCATGATTTACACATGTGGATTCTAGTAGAATTTAGTGAAAAATACACTACTAACCCCGGCACCTCGCATAATATGGCGACCCTTGGCCTCGGATCTTTCCTGTGAATCTCTGATAAACAAACAGGATTCTTAGTAGGAACATTCAATTTTTTTTCTCTCTATTTTTTTTAATGATTAAGACCCAAGTTTTTTTTGGTAGTTCCGCGTTTAGTTTTAAGTAGCGGCGCATGACTACAGTTTTTGTTTTCAGTGTATATATTTTTTGTTCATTGTTTTTTTTTGTGTTTCGCTGATGTGGTGTCTGTACCGCATCGCACTTTGTCGGATTTGTGTGCGGTTTCTGTACCACATCAAATTGTGTTTGTGATTACAGCGTTGGAACAGCGTTGTTGAAATTTTATGTTTATGTGTAAAAAATATATGGAGTAGATTAATTTTATTGTGCATTTTAGATGAATTTGTTTTTATGAATGATAACGAGAAGTAAGGCACGACTATTATCGGGCGAAGCTAAAACAAAAGAGGATAGCATAATGGATAAGGGGCAGTTTACTGACGGGAATAGGTTCGGAGATGAGATGGGCACATTTTTAGCAGGACAGGACGCCAGGGGCATTGATGAGGAAGGTGATTTGGACGCGATCTCAGAGCAGCGTTGCGGCCGTGATTATGATAGTGAAGTAGAGGATGAAACAGAGACAGGCACACAGGTCGAGACGGTAGCAGAAGTTTATAGTCAAACGAACGAGTGCAGACAGAGGCCAGCTCGGTCACGTCAGAGCTCTAGCGCCCAGGTGTCCAGAGTTACATCGCCCATGTTTGAAGAGGATCAAGAAGATGACGTAAACCCAATACTGAGCTTCCTACGATCAATGAAAGAAGAAGCTGACGAACAGCGTAAGAGGGAGAAGGAAGAAGAGGAGAAACAACGTAAGAAGGAGAAGGAAGAAGCTGACGAACAGCGTAAGAGGGACACTGAGGCAATAATCTCGCATATAGGGGCAATTCGTGGGGAATTATTAACAATAAAGAAAGAATGTGGAGAAGCAAAACAAATGTCAATGGTAGCACAAAAAGTAGCAGGCCTAGCCAAAACTGCAGCAACAGGGGCAATGAAAATCGCAAGAGTAACTCTTAAACTCGCAGGGCGCTTGCGACGTGCGACACAAGTCCACTCGAAATCCCTAGCGGCCTTAAAGACTCAAGGTAATATTGCGGTTACGAACATCACGAAACGAATGAAAGAAGTAGAGAGTCGGATAGCAAAACTAGAGCGAAATGGGCACACGAGCACTGCGCGTTCGGATACCAATGATGGAGCACACAGGATTGTGTCTCCGAGGAAAAGCCCGCCGTGCTCTAGCCCAGTGACAGCGTGCGGAACAAACAATGCACACGCAGAAACAGCGAGTAATAGCCCCAATAATTGCAGCCCACTTAGAAGAGTGAATGCTGAATGCCACTTCCACTGTGATACAGACGTAGCACATCACAGTTATCAGCAAGATAGATCAGGACACTCCGCAGACGTGCAAGTATCGGAAACGTCTGACAACACCAGTGCGAGGATCGGACAGAATTTTGATCACAATCACTTCCTGTCGATACTCAAATTCCAGAAGTTCAAAGATAATGGAGGGTCGATGCATCCGAAGAGCTGGGTGATGCAATTTACTAATTCATTACCGTCGTCATGGCCAACCCAGGCCAAATTAGAATTCATGTGTGGACACATCGAAGGCCAAGCCGCGGAAAAGATGCGGGGCGTGGCAGCGACGTGTCGGACTTATCAGGAATTTGTTGGTGCATTCCTGCGGACCTACTGGTCAAAGGAAACGCAAGACAGGATTAAAGAGGAAATAATATTTTGTCCTGAACTGGAAGTGTCCGGGCATAAGAGCGCAACCAAATTTTTTGATGACTTACTCAAGAAGAATCAGTTTTTAGATAGTCCATACAGCAACGGAGAAATTATTAAATTTTGCTTTTCGAAATTGCCAGTTAGGTATCAACAGACACTTGTCGGGAAGTGTGGATCTGACATAGATGCATTCAAGAGCCTACTGCGCGAACTCGAAGTAGTCTTCGATAAACAAGACGCAAAGGACAGGAAGAAGGCGCAAAATAACAAATACCACGGGCCAGCAAGGGAAGACGACAACAGATCGCATAATCGCACTGGTCAGTTAGGAAACCAGGGTTACCGAGATCAAGGTTACGCTATTCAAGGTTATGGAAACCAGAGACACGGAAACCAGAACGTCAGGGAACAGGGTCAATCCAGACAAGCAATCTGGGACAGGAGGAATGACGAACGGCAAAGCGACCGTAATTGGAGGGAGCGAAATCAAGGACAACAGGAGAACCAGGAGATTGAAATTAGACCTCCAAATCCTAATGCACGTCAGAGGAGGGGGAGTCTAAGAAGGGATTGACGCTAGTCCATAGGACTCCACCACTTCTCTCACATAAAGGAGTTCGTAGAATAGTAGTAGTGTAAGAAATGTAGATAGTAGAATAGGCAAAGATATGAACCTTTTTTCGGGGAACAATAATCGTTACATTAATAGATTAAGATTGCTAAAGTATTAACACGCTGCGTTGTCTTGCATAAGAATTTACTGCTGCTATCCTCTTTTTGTTTATTTTCGCGATCTCCAATGTCGATGGAGTAGGAGACACTACCTTTTCATGAGCAATGTTTTTGTCCTTTCCTATCTGGTGTCCATGTTAAGGGATAAGGATGAGTGACGAGACGTCGCACAAACGGGCGCATACAAGAACGTGCTCTTAGAAGCGTTCTGAGAGGTCGTGATACGCTCCATAGCGGCCACAACCAGTTCGTGAGACGTTCATACCAATGCTTGCAGGCACGCGTCAGTGCACTGCACGATTGTGGTATATTGCGCGATTTCGAGGGTGAATATGGGCAGTATAGTTTTTGCAGAGCTGCGCCGGTATCGTTGTCTTGCAAGTCGGGGTGAACCTGTGAGCATTTGACTCTAATGGTGCCCTAGACGAGAGAAATGAGGGCATAAAAGCCTACCATGCTAATGTGCTGGTTGGGGATTTAGCGTGCTGCTCGTTTTTGTCACAGATGAATCACCAAGGAATTGTACTTGGATATTCGTGACATACTGTGTAGCTGGCGTGTGTTGGGTGTCTGAATCCTCAACAGGAACCAGTCCTGGCTTGGTCATATTACATTGCTTCTGGAAAGGTGTACTTCGATCGCGAAAACCGCTTCACATAGAGAAGGAAGTTGCAACTATAAATTTATTGTCGTGTATAGCCATGGCTAACCCAGTCTCTGGAGTTTCAGTGAGGCGTAATGAAAACTCGGAGGTCATGTCGTACGGCGCGCACATCACTGTCGTCAATAGCGGCGAGCAGCAAGACATCTCAGCGTAACAGGAACTATGTAAGGGTATTGTATAAGGTAAATAAAAAAATAAATAAATAAATAAATAAATAAATAAATAAAATAAAATAAATAAATAAATAAATAAAAGGGAAAGTACGATACTAGGATAAGTTAAACTGTAGGATTTAACAATAACTAGATTAATATTGTGGGGGTTTTCTACCACAAGTGTGGCGCGCGCCTGTTGAGTTGCTATTTTTCAGGTCACCAAACCACAGACCCGAGATGGAGGGACGACGGGCGAGCGAAAGTAGCGTAGTTGCATGTTCTTTATAGCACAGTAAAACTTAGACCTGCATAACAACATAATTTAATTAAAAGACGTAGAATGTAGATCGTTGGGATATGGTAGTTAATTCTTGAAGCATGTCTACTGTCGATCTATATAATTAATAGTAATATTAGTGCGGGCCCGCACATTTAGTTGTTCATCCATTACAAAGCATCAGTTATCACACACCATGTACTTACTGAGATCGGTCTCTACACGTATATCAAAATAAATTATTTCCATGTCTAGATTAGATGTTATAATGATTGCCATAGATTAATAACTATAAAAGTAAAATAAGAGTGTCTGAAATGACAGACCATCAATGTTTCATTAGGTAAATTTATTATAACATAGAAGGTCATGGGAAAAAGTTAGGCATAAGACTTTTGTAAGAATTGTACAGATGACGAGGAACGTGGCAATGCAGAGGCCAGCCAGCGCAAGAACAAGAGGTCTTCGGCTACCTGCTAGAGGGCGAGCGTCCCGTCCTACACGCTGACAGTCACCCGGCTGCTTACCTGAGGGATTACACGGGACCCTCGCCCCGCCACAAGCGAAAGTGGGGCTGGCCGTTGACCCTGACACGCGACAGCCTGCTAGCTCTCCGGACGCGGCAGCCGCTTGGAGGGATTCCCTGCGGCAGACCACGTTGTCGTGAGTACACGAAGAACATCACATATCGTGTCAGAACCTGCGCCTCATGTGCCTCAGGACAGAAAGGGACGCTCTATACTCACCTGTTTGGGTTTTTACAACTCACTAGCATTGGCCGATCTGCATACACAAAGCAGTATCGTGCCACACTAACAAATGTATGGTCTCATGTCTTACTTCTCCTCTCTATTAGAGAGCAGTTTTTAACAATAGTCGCTCCTAGTTCGATCCTGTATGGATGACCTCACACACTTGTGGAGTCACTCCACGTGCCATCATCCCTCGTCGAACTGCAATATTGGGAAACATAAAGTTCTGTCCAGCGAGAGAAGAGACCTAGACTAGTGATGTATCCCAACGAGTAGACCTCAGAGACAATTAATCGACGTGAGGAGAGCCTATCACTGTGTCTTCCTACCATACGGCCGTGATCATATGCGAGGGTCTGACTACAATCTCAACAGCGTACTGCAGACACTCCAGAACTCCCTATTGCTGTTGCCACAACGTAGCAACTACAACCGACGTTTAGCCTTATGTGATGTCAGTACAGTGGAATCAGTGAAGTGCCACGGATATTTCTAACAATGTGATTTAGTGCCTCATTCTCAGCACAGTCGTGAACTTTGTGCAATGTGCACGCACAATTTGATGCCCCATGAACCTTGTTTTTTTTGTTTTTCTTAAATTTCTTTCTCTTATGTTGTTTCTGTAATGTATGTTATACCTTGTATGCGTTTGTGTTTTACACTGTAATTCTTATTACAGATTACTGTATTGTTCTCCACATCATGTTTTTTTTTGTATTTTGTGTTATTGTTGTGTATATGCTAACAGTGTGCCTGAAGTCCCCATAAACTGAAGCAGATACCACCACTGTCATTGTGAATGGACCATCAGTTCAGGGAACATTTTGTAAAGGTTATTCTTGCTGCAGGGAGACAGAATGAATCGGAGGTTGTAACTAGATTCTGAAAACTCACAAAGAGATTGTTAACTTAAATATTATCATGTGTGAGTGAGGTCAGGTTAGTTTAATGATTAAAATTGTTGTAACATCTTGGGCATTTAATTGCGGAGCACTCCAACTCTGATTGTAAAGAATAAACTGCTCCATATTTGGCTCAGATGCCCGGGCCATGTTTAGAGCGTGAATGTCTGCGTGAATCGGTGTTTGGAAGGGGCTCCCTGGGTATGGATGTGTGATGTGAGTGTTAGTGTTCCATATTAAGAAGGTGAAGTTGGCTACATCATAAATAATCCTCCCTCTATGAGTTGCATTTTTCAGTTGCAATGATCTTTTTTATAGAGTGCGGTATGTGGAGTCACTTTGTAAGATTGTTCTTGGGCGATTGACTCACTACCTTGCTCCTAAGTGAGCCAACCGCTCACCAATTACAATCTAAAATGGCGTAGGGGCAATGAGAGGTGGCATGAGCCCCCTCTCATATTTCTATCTTACGATTCTCCTCTCTAGTTGCATGCGGTGGAGGGTTGCTTTTCCTTAACACGCGTACTTCCCACGCAGCGTCTCTCGTCACCCGGGTGGGCCGGTGACAGGCGGGCTCTGTGGAACGGGAGAGAGTTAAGCCGACGTGTGTGAGGCAGTCGAGTGAATGCTTTTCAGACGCCGACATTGTCAAGAGACACGCCCGCTGGGGTGTGAAGTAGCGGCTGGGCTAGAGGTTCCGTTACTTCAGAGAAACTTTGCGAAAACACTTTCTGGCGGGCTACCAGCGAGGCGTGGGAATGACTTGTGTACCCACGCAGTTGTGGCGGGAAAATTCCCGCACTTTCTGCAAAATCAGCACAGAAATTGGCGCCAAGAATCTCCATTGGTGGAATGGTAGTGCTCCGGCAATGGAGTGGAATTTCCGCCGGTTTTCGAGTTGCTGATTGGAACGTAACCACGGCCACTGTCGTGGGGGCGGGAATGTTCGGTGTTCGGCCTGTGCGGGTGCTCTGGGTAGTCGGCAGTCGCCTTTCGGTCGAGGACGTCTGAGCAACCAGCCCTCGCCTGCGGTACGCCAGATCGTGTTCTGGGAGATAAGAAGACTGTTGGTAATGTACGTCCGCAGCACCGGCAGATAGGGATTTTCCTAGGTGATAATCAGAGCTCAGCAGAGCGCGCCTGTTCATCCTTTTCTAACTTTGTTCAGTTTCGAGTGGCAGCAATTACTATTGGGTTAGCTGTGTGTCTCTCTTGAGATTTGAGTGGAAAGGAATTGGCTCCACATACCACTTCGTCCTAAACCTCACGATCTAAGTTAGGGACAACTTCACCTTTACTGTGTTTGTATGAATCTCCAATTTTAGCCGATTTGATGTTTTATATTTCCTGTGTCTCTTTTACTATTCTGCGTTTAATCTTAATAAATCATATTGTTATTTTGGACAGAACTTTCTTTCTGTTAATCAATAGAGCAACCCTATCATTCCTCACTATGCTAATGAAACCTTTGTTTATTTAACTTATTTATCAAATTAAATTATTGCAGGTGCCAAACTCTCTTCTACTCCACTAGCAGGGTTGATTAGAGTCAGTTCGCGTATTTGTTTTATCCTTGTGCAACAGCAAAAGTCGGAGTTAGAATAGGGGGGGCTTAGAGCATGATTTACACATGTGGATTCTAGTAGAATTTAGTGAAAAATACACTACTAACCCCGGCACCTCGCACCCTTACGCAGTCCGTATTTCAAACATTTCTTAGACGTACTTTTAATATGAATACAGCCAAATCGTCTTGTGATCTAAGAGTAAACACTCTACAGACGTGAACTAGCCATTAATTTTTTTAAATTGAAGTTTTATGGTGGAAGCTCCCCTTAAAATGCAGAGTAGCTGTTTCGAAAGGGATGTAAAGTAGCATCCCGGGTTAGGAACTTGAAAGCAACAGACACACCAGCTTCAAAGTATCAGTGCAGGATACCTAGTCTATATGTTTATTTTATGTGATAGTGTCTCAATCGCTTACCGTTCTATTAAAGTGCTTCAAAACTTTGAACACAAAAAAGAAAAAAAAACTCTTTTCAGCGACATGGCTGAAGAAAGTATTCGTCATAAGGGAGCAGAGAAATAAACTGAAATAAACGTCTCAATGATTTTCCTCACATTTTCACTATGAAATTCATTTTTGTTTTCAAGTGCAACCCCCAACGAAGCAGTTAGCTCAAGTTACCCTACTACTTTTCAGCTGGCAAAGGGTTGCGCAGTTCCACCCTTTTGCACGTTATGTAAACATTGTGGAAACTCGGCTACAGTTACAACGTACACACCTACTGTCTGACGTTTCCACGACTAGCAAAATTAGCCTCACAGACTTTTGTTTCCTCAAAGTAAATTTTCGAGACTTTACAAGTCTGCAGCTACGGTTACGTCAGTGCTTAGACTTAATGTACATGCTGCTTTTCTTTGCAAGGAAGAAAACTAAATCCACCCACAGAAGCTCACTGGCTGACTTCAGCTTAAGAACTTGTCTTCGAATTAGTATTAATCGAAAAGTGGCTCCAGACATTGATCCTTTAATGAAAGCAAAATTAATATTTATTTACATTCTGTGTTTTTTTATGTTTAGGGACTGATGACCTCAGCAGTTTGGTCCCATATGACTTACCACACATTTCCACTGTTTTTATGTTTAACTTTTAAATAAAATGATGACGAAATGTAAATTTGTTAATTTAAATTTCTTCCTAAAACGGCAGTCATCAAAGTCTTCAACAATCGTAAGAAACACCTCGTTCCTTGTAACATCAAAATATTAAGAGATACTGAATTTCATTGTCAGTTCTCATTAATACAACAGTCTTAAAAATTAATTTACCACGAAACGCATTAAGAGCCACCCTGAAGGGATACATGTTTGCTCACTGCTGTGGTGTGAGCGCAAACCAGTCGCATAAGCAGCTCTTCTAAACTGCTAGACTTCTTAGTGAGCGTGTGCCAGCGAAAAGCAGGTTAGCCCAGCAAGAGCCCCAGGCTCCGTGTAAGTGTCACTCCGTGCAAATGTCTCTCCGTTCAAGTATTTCAACCCCTAGGTAAATGCTTAGAAGAATAAAATACGGGTTCTCGAAACAATGTGCAGAACACAAACTTATTATTGCAAAAGAAGGGAGTAACTGGTGCATGCTTTTTTTTTTATACAGTATTCAAATGGTACTGTGAGATGAAGATGGTGGCAGTGTCGATCTCCTGTAGCTATCCGAAAAAGGCGGCAAACGTGTCGATGGTTCTTGCTTTGTAACTAGCTCTCAAAATTCTCTTCATGGCGTCCGATTTTCGTAGTCCAAAAGTTATCAAAGAATGCCACGAATACTAAGCCAAATTACTTCCACTTCCGATGCTATAATCTATAATCTTGCTGTTTTTCTTGCCTCGTTCAGTTCACAAGACGCGAACACTTTGCCTCCTAGCCGCCAACTAACTCTTGCCGATAAGGAGCCTTGCAGTTCGACCGCAAAATCCTTCTTTTCTTTTCCCGCCAAGCCAGTTTCTTGCGGTGGGACTTCGGACCATTTTCTACATTTTTACAAATCTATTTCCTCTATGCACGAACCAATATTTTCGCTGTTGACGTACAGCATCATGCGACGATGGGAAAATAAGTGAGTGGAAGTGACGGACAATAAGCTCCTTCTAGTAAAGCCCACAGCGCGGCCGTGGCGTACCTCTTTCCAGCAACGTCGAAGGGACTAGGTCCTCATTCGTCTTCGCCACAGCGGATGGTTTCTTGCTCCGGCACCAGGGCCCTCCAAAGTGTGGTGCTTGTGGGATACAGAGCAACGTGCTCCGCATTTTATTTGACGATGTTTTATTTTCCGATCTGCGGCAGCGGCAGTTTTGCCCACAGATCTGTCATCTATTTCAAGTAACATTGAAACGAATGTGGTCAGAGTTTTAAGGTTTTTTGATTTGTCCAACTTCATTCCAAAGATTTTGGGGAGACGGTTTTAACTTGTTATTAGGGTGAACGGTTCAACCTTTTTTTTTTTTTTGTATGTAGTCAACAAGTCACTCTTCTGCGGTTTTACTTCTTTTTAATCGCGGGTGTAGCACCTTTCACGCTTTCTCCTTTGTCTTAAAGACGCGTGCATTAGGGCGTGCATGAGTGTTGGTTTATAAGTTTCCTCTTCACTGTAAGTAATAATTTCTCAAACTTTGTCCATATTCCTTTCTTTTAATAAGCGCAAGGGCGCTAATAACGCAGCCGTTGAGCGCCCGTAAGCTCCAAAGACACACACACACACACACACACACACACACACACACACAGGCGCGCGCGATCCGATACTACGACTAAGGTTTTAAAATTTCCATTCTTTTACAGATTATTTTTAAAATTACATCCATAGATTCATTACATTGACGTAAATAATAAATAAAACATTTACATGGATGCTACATCAAAGAGCTTGGAAATACAGAAGTCTCACTAAGTAAAAACAGACAAAGAAATTCGATAATTGAAATATAAGTAATATCGATAATAGTGTTACAATGTGGTTCAGCGTGTCCTCGTGAAACATCACGATAAAAACTCACGATAAACCGACGGAAGCGCCCTCACTGCCAGGTGCAATAATATTGTGGTCGATTAATATGCAGGGTGATTCACGAAGATATGCAAATATTTTAATACGTTATTCTACAAGTGAAACTAAAGAAAAAAGTTCATATAAGCATAGGTCCGCAAATGTTTAGTTACGGAGTGTAAGTAGGCTTATAACACTATCGTCCGCTACTGCTATACCATAACCTCGAAGCTGGAGGCAGTTTGCAAAACAGAATTATTTTGTTAGAGTAATTATGGTATAACGCATCAGAGCAGTGTTACCCTCTGAGAGGAATTTTATTATGTTGACCGTATTGTACCTAACGGAGGTGGCTTATCGGAAATGAAAGTCAGAATTACGTAAATGTTTGAACAGTAAAAAATAAAATTTTGCCTATCTGCACTGTTTAATTGATAATGGAAAACGGTCGCCAGCCTAATTAGGCAAGAGAAAGATTAACGTTCTCGTTTAAGAAAGTAGGTATGCGTAACTTTAACGGACAAACACAACCTAGACTTGGCCACACGCGAGTGCAATGAACTCTGACACCTGCATATGTTAACGTTAAGGTTGGAACAAACAGCTAGAGCAGTACAAACTATTTGTAAAATTATAATAGATGACGAAACACACTATTACTTTCAGGGCTTGTTCAAACTGAATGGTCTTTATAACATTACTATTAACATTCACTGCAGAATCATTAAGTGGATATAGGTTAAGTCTCTCTCAGTTAAATACTTTACTATTTAAAATGAAAGTTAATTGGAATCCACGGAAAGGTTGCTTCTCACTATCATTTGAAGAAAGAAATTATGATTTTCATAATTAATGGTCTTTCCGTTACTTGTTACTCAGCATTAACACAATAGACAAACTGTGGATCCAGTTATACGATTAATATGCACTTCCAATACACAAGAGAGACAAACATTTAGCAATCATGAACATATAATTTCCTACTATTGCAGTTTTCCACTTTTACGAGGGCAGTTCAATAAGTAATGCAACACATTTTTTTTCTCGGCCAATTTTGGTTGAAAAAACAGGAAATTTCTTGTGGAATATTTTCAAACATTCCCGCTTCGTCTCGTATAGTTTCATTGACTTCCGACAGGTGGCAGCGCTGACGGGCAGTGATCGAGTTTCTTTTGGCGGAAAACCAGGGCATCTCAGATATTAATAGGCGCTTGCAGAATGTCTACGGTGATCTGGCAGTGGACAAAAACACGGTGAGTCGTTGGGCAAAGCGTGTGTCATCATCGCCGCAAGGTGAGCAAGACTGTCTGATCTCCCACGTGCGGGCCGGCCGTGCACAGCTGTGACTCCTGCAATGGCGGTGCGTGCGAACACACTCGTTCGAGATGATCGACGGATCACCATCAAATAACTCAGTGCTCAACTTGACATCTCTGTTGGTAGTGCTGTCACAATTGTTCACCAGTTGGGATATTCAAAGGTTTGTTCCCGCTGGGTCCCTCGTTGCCTAACCGAACACCATAAAGAGCAAAGGAGAACCATCTGTGCGGAATTGCTTGCTCGTCATGTGGCTGAGGGTGACAATTTCTTGTCAAAGATTGTTACAGGCGATGAAACATGGGTTCATCACTTCGAACCTGAAACAAAACGGCAATAAATGGAGTGGCGCCACACCCACTCCCCTACCAAGAAAAAGTTTAAAGCCATACCCTCAGCTGGTAAAGTCATGGTTACAGTCTTCTGGGACGCTGAAGGGGTTATTCTGTTCGATGTCCTTCCCCATGGTCAAACGATCAACTCTGAAGTGTATTGTGCTACTCTTCAGAAATTGAAGAAACGACTTCAGCGTGTTCGTAGGCACAAAAATCAGAACGAAATTCTCCTTCTTCAGACAACGCAAGACCTCACACAAGTCTTCGCACCCGAGAGGAGCTCACAAAACTTCAGTGGACTGTTCTTCCTCATGCACCCTACAGCCCCGATCTCGCACCGTCGGATTTCCATATGTTTGGCCCAATGAAGGACGCAATCCGTGGGACGCACTACGCGGATGATGAAGAAGTTATTGATGGAGTACGACGTTGGCTCCGACATCGACCAGTGGAATGGTACCGCGCAGGCATACAGGCCCTTATTTCAAGGTGGCGTAAGGCCGTAGCATTGAATGGAGATTACGTTGAAAAATAGTGTTGTGTAGCTAAAAGATTGGGGAATAACCTGGTGTATTTCAATGCTGAATAAAACAACCCCTGTTTCAGAAAAAAAAATGTGTTGCATTACTTATTGAACTGCCCTCGTACTACAGCGAAACACAATGTTGACAAAATTGCAAGAAACTGACTCACCTTTCTGAATTTAATACAGATATCAAGGTGATCATTTGCTAAGCAAAACTTTATAAGCCTCAGTCTTAAGAACTTTTAATTTTGCGGTTGGCAACAGCACTTTAACAAGCAGTTTTAATAGGAAAATTATTTTCAGCAAACAACATTTACTTTAACTCACTCTCTTGCCACATTAACTTTAACTTTCTTTTTACTAAGTTCAAGAGGCATTAATTAGCATAACATTGGTCATAAATGTTCTTTCAGTAGGGACACTCGGTAATTACTTTAGTTCAAACGGAAAGGAACCTGAGAGGTGTTATGATTAGGAAAAAATTAAGGTAGGTACATAAATTTAGGTATAAATTACCTTATATTTGTGCACACTAAAACATCCATTAAGCTGATCCTTCACTGTACATCTTTGTAACATTCCGATGCAATGATTGCGCAATGTGGTGGCAACTTCATGTTGGTAGGTGGAATCGCAGGTAGAATTGCTGGACTCAGTCATTTCAAGGTGGCGATGATAGATACAAATTCCAGAATAGTTCCAGCTATTTATCCATCCATCTGAGGCATTGGAAAGTAGCAGTAAAGGCCTCTCTCGGAACCAGCTCAATATGCATACTGTACATGTTAGTGCACAGTTTGGTAGCTCGTCCCCGACTCGTAGTTCGTCCCCGACTCGTAGCTTGTCCCCGACTGACTATCAGTTCCACCTTTTCTACACAGGCCAGCCACACTTTGCGCGCGCTACACAGTTCCGTTCCCGAGGGGAACCACAACAACTTTTACATACAGAATAACTAAGAACCCTAAGTGAGGATCAGCAGTTTACATAACAGCAACCAAATACATTAAATAAAACAGAACATTTGCACATATTAACATTTCTACCAAAAATTATTCACACAAAATTACAATCATATACAGTAAGTTTTGTTCCCTCCAAATGGGACAAAGCATTTAAACGACAGATATACTACATCGCATAGAATCAGACCATGACTCAAAGTTTTTACAAAGAAAGTTGTATACAGTTTTGTGTTATCTATTCAAACAAACACATTTACAGAAGCACAGCAATGTAACATTAAATGAAACAAAAGCAAAATAAATCAGTACAGCATTAGAGCTATGGTGTTACAGGCTGTTCAGGTTTTTATGTTGGTAACGCCATGTAGCGCTCTACATGAAAATCACTGACTGTGCTGAGTGCCGATTGTGGCTGGTTTGCATTGTTGGAATTTGCTGTTGTAGTGTTGGGCAGTTGGCTGTTAACAGCGCGTAGCGTTGCGCAGTTGAAGATGAGCCCCTAGCAGTGGTGGATGTGAGGAGAGAGATGGCGGAGTTTTGAGAGCGGATGATCTGGACGTGTGTCCATCAGACACTTAAATTTGTAAGACTTGTTTCGAAAACTAATCTCATTATTTTATATATTTACTTATGTCATAATTCCTGTAACACTGATGTATATGTTTATTTCTATTCTTCTGTAAAGCCTGTGTTACTACAAATGTTACCTGTACTGTTATGTTCTTTAATGACGTATTTTGTACCTTTGTAATTGTATTCTTATGTTGTAAATTTATAATTGTATAGACACCAGTTCTTCAAATTAAGTATCATTTCACTGCACACGTTTCTGTTGGTCATAGTATAAGCACAATATGTGAAAAGTTGGGACTGTTACGTATCTTTGCAGAATCTGGAATTACAGTTAACTTGGAAAAGTCAGATTGCATTGCGCTAAAAATATTGTTTGTCAGTTTAAGCACAGTCATTTATAATTTTTCTAAGGGGACGTTTCAGGAGTTACGTCTAATAAAAGATTTTCCCTGAAATTTAGCAACTTATCTTATATGAAGCCATCGCAGAACTGTACGAGGTTAAAGTAAAGCACGATTTCCGTTTATTTTGTTGTTATTGGTCTGGTGAATCTCATAAAACATGTCCCAGACGTTTATCTGCAGTAGATTTCAGACGAAATTAAGAACAACCCTGTGAAACTGAAACGAGTAACAAAATCAGTTCCACACGTGCAGCTAAATACATTGAACTTGGTGGAGACATTTTTGAACATTTATTGTGAATGTATTGTGGAATTGTATGTACACTGTGCGAATTCCTTAACACTTAGCTGTGTTTTTTCCGGTTTAACATGAAATCTCGTGTGTTATGGTATTAATGAAAGCAGGTTATTTGATACAGTCATATAGTTTTAGTTAAGGTTATTACCATCAGTTTTCCAAAATTAAATTCTCTACCACTTCTGTTGAAAACTTTCAGCAATTTTCTGGAATTTAAAAAAAGAAATTGGGCCTAGTAGATAATAAATTAAAAAATTTATGAAATTACTTCTTTGTTTCACTGGATGTTCTGGAAAACTACTGCAGGTACACGTCTGGGACACCAGATCAATAAGAAGAAAATAAATGGAAATCGTGCTTTACTTTCACCTTGAACAGTTTCGTGATGGTTTCATATTAGCGAAGTTGCTAAATTTCAGGTAAAATCTTTTACTCAGTAACTAAACATTTGCGGACCTATGTTTATATGAACTTTTTCTTTAGTTTTACTTGTAGAATAACATATTAAAATATTTGCATATCTTCGTGAATCACCCTGCATATCGCCATATGATAGTGGACGATTAATAAAGTCGTTAACAATTTCTCTTTAAAGGACGCACGGTGAAGGTAAATGATGCCTTTTATATGCGAACTAAGAATTGCACTGTGACGTAGTGCTTGAGCTCCTTTATTCCCGCCGTCACTCACCTCTGTTTAACAAGACCGCTTTCACTCCGCCTGCAGCCGACACCGTCTGCAGAATTCGACACAGCATTCGCATCACGGGCCTCGCAGTGGGCGTGTAATGCCGTAATACGTGTTTGTTTTGGCTCGGCGGCTGCGACAATCGATGGCGCGGTGGCTTATCTGCGGCGAGGCGAGCAGGCGGCGGCGGCGGCAGAGCCAGCCACTGACTGCGCGACCGGCTGACTGATTGCTGTTTGAATGCCGACACAGGCCGCAGGTAATGCGATTCGATTCGGGCCGGCAGCGCGCCCGCGCCGTGTGCGCGCCCCGCACGTGTCCTGCGACCGACTGTCCGCGGAGCCGCTCCGCCGGCCTCGCATAATTGCCGGCACTTTGTTTGCTTTGAAGCTTACCGAGTTTGCTCTGCGCCGGCAAACAGCAAATGCTCTTTCAGGCAAGCACCGGTGGCGATCTACCGCGCCATAATCACAATTGACGGGCTGTATTCTCCGTCCATGTCGCCTCCAAACAACGAAAAGCACGTCCTTCGCCACTCAGACCTATGTGAATCATTCTTTCTCCCACGTTGGCATTAATTCAGTCTGTGGACAAAGATTGCTGGGTATTACTTGAAGCATAACTCGACCCCACAAAGAACTTACACTACAAATTCATACAAGTCATAGAAATGTATATATGTTCCACTTCTCACCCTAAGCCAATGAACCGATTTCAACCAAACTTAATAAACACATCACTCACTGTATGGAAAGACTCACTGTTGGTTTAAGAACCACCTGCCTATCAGACAGGTTGGGGAATGTGAGAAAGAAGTGTCACTCATGATGGGCGAATATCCAGATTTAATTCATCCAGTATTTTGAGGATGAGGGCACGAATTCGCTAGTAACGAATTTTACACTTAATTTCAAATCTTTACGAATCTTTCTCTCGCTGGCATTGCCCACAAAGTGATCAAAGGACAAAAGCTTAAGGTTTCCATATTTTCGCTATTCATTAGGAATGGGAAAAACCGACCGCTTAAAACCGATACCGGTATTTTAGTTATGAATGACAGATATTTTCCGATACTTGTTTGGTCGCGATTATAACAGGTGTCTTTTATTTTTTACCAATAACCGAGTGAAAAAACGAGGTATCTGTTAGCACAGCAGCAATACTAAAAATTCTTGATTTAAATAAATATTTTAATAAAAAATTAGCAATTTTTATTCGTAAAATTTGCATTCATTTGAAATACTGCGGTATTATAGGGAATCGGAAAATCAGTCAGTGCTATTTTAGTAACAATGCCGACAAAAACGAGCAACAAACACATGGCATAAGAGCTGTAAGGTGGCTATAATTTCGCACCTTACTAGCACCCATCCACATACTTTGCTGTGATCTAAAAACACAATTAGGTATCATTTGATAAGTTTTACATAGTATATATGAATACATAAAGGAGACTGACATTGTCACGTACGTCTTGTAAATAAATGTTAGCGCTTATTGCATGAAAGGTGACGGAGTGTCTTTATTATCAGAACAGCGTAATGAATGATTGCCTATACTAGTAGAGGTTGGAACGCCAGTGGAGATGAAACGGCAGGCGGAACTAAAGCCCTGGATGGAAGGCTCACACGGGTGTGTTGGTCCTGTTTAAACACAGGAAGTAGCTAGACGGACGTCGTGACACATGAGCGTGAAGACACAATACAGGGACGACCGGCCGCTATCGGCCGCTATTCTTGTAGTGCCGGAAGGATAACCGGATAATACTTCCGAATTCTGCAAATTTTGGACGCAGGTGCGAGGAACGAAGAAGCGGCTCCCCGGAAACCACGCAGGCTGGGTTATTTTCAAGGATTTTTACTCAGAACCGTACCGTTGTACGAGTACTGTATATATTTTCCCTCGCAAACTTTCCGCGCTGGACGACAAAAGACTAAAATATGGTTGGTCGGCGTTTGGAAGAACCTGTAGAAAGGGAGAATGTTCTGTGGCTTCGGGAATATGATCCGTTTTCGGAATTACGATGGTGGGGAGGTGAGCCTTGCTGGGAGGCCAGCGGTGGAGAGATGTGGTCTCCGTGGTGAGCGCCCGTGTGTGACAGTCGCTCGATATCAGCTTTGTTAGTACGGACGGACTTGGTGTCTTTGCTCTCAAGAGAGTTTGTAGTTAGAACAGTTAGGCACTGTACTGTTGCGAACCTATACGATTCTGGACTTCACCTCTGGGTTGGAAGTCGTCGTTGAGTTCGCTGCGTTCAGTAATTGACAGCACTTCCTCTGCCTATACTTACGTTGAGACATTATTTGAACTCCGTCCTTGTGGCTGGGAGCTCGCGTTTCTCGTCTGTAGAACACAGAGAGGAAAAGACAGTATTAGAGTATATTAGTCAGAGGACCGACTTCTGCAGTCCTAGTATTTGAAAGAGTTTATTTGTGGCTGGAGTTCTTCCATCGTCGCAGACGTGTACGAGAAACATCACTTCGACGCACCAGACGCAGTATATATGGTGATATCGCAAATTGCTTCGGCGTATTAGGGCTATAAAAGCTGAACAGCTGTGATCAAGTTAGTTATTTCCACTAAGGTTCCACATGACTGTAGATCATCTTTGAAAGTAGTGTCTTCTAGTTTTTGATACGTAGATGATGTCAGTCATTTCACGTTATTGATATTAGAACGCGCAGTCATAATAAGAGGCACAGTTGGGCAATTGTTACTTAAGAAATGTAAACTTTGTAATGCAAAGGTTTTTTTAATTTCCAATAAATATATAAGCAGGAACAATGTTTATCATTTAGTAGGATTAGTAGCCTTCATCATTCATTTATGTTTAGATTGTAAATTATAGAAGTAAGAGATCCTAAGATCTGCTTCAGGGGGTGGTGAGACAGGGCCAAATCTTCATTTTAGCGTTTAATATTCTTCGTTGGGCACATTCATTTTACACCCGCCTGGAGTAGCATCCTGGATATGGCTTACCCTGCCAGGATCCTACTTAGACTCTTCTAATAGTAGTCATAAAGTGGTCTGAAACCTCGGAAATTTTCAAAATCTTTTTTTTTCCATTTAATGTTTAGGTGTTATTGATAGTAAATCTTTGGGACTCCATCATGTGAGCCATCTCAAGCCATTTATGGAATAAGTAGGAAGAACTGAAGGGAGCTTGCATGAAAAAAGTGTAGTATTTTATATAGTAAGCAATTAAGTTAAATATTACACTGAAGGCATCTGTAGATGTATCAAATTTTCTATAATATTATCATGTTATAAGAGGTACTAGAGTACATAAAAGGGCAGGATGTCGTGGGTAAGAAAATTAGGGTATGTTCCTTGGTAGGTTATAAATATGCGCACAGCTAGAGGAGTGTACTATTTTAGAAGGTGTTTAGAGTTTAAGATGTGCTATCTGTCAATGAAGGAATAAAGTGAAATTGAGAGACGTGTGGTGCTGCAAAAATGTTGTAAAAATATGTGAATAGATAAAAATTGTTAACTAATTGATGTGGAACATATTAGGAGAGAACGTCAGTAAAATTTTTTTTAGAAATGAGTGTCTATTTTACATGTTTAGCAATAGGACCATAAATGAGTGACTTGCTAATAGGGTTTGCGGTGACCCGCAGGTGTGTCGTCCAAGTATGATTTGTCTCCATTCAGAGAAATGGGAGTTCAATAGGTAGCCAGTTCCACGTGTCTAAGCGAGAGTCCACCGTTATTTGTATTGGAAAGTTGTATTTATGCTGTCCAAAGAGACGAAATAATTGTGTACAGTATGAGCGCTCCGAAATATTATCTGAGTATTAGAGGGCATGAAACGGAACTGTAAGAAGGAGATACAGACACGTAAAATGTAATAAAGGAAAAGAACGAAGCTGTACGTTCAAAGCACATGACACTGAGGGTAATACATAAGGACATGGCAGTCGTGTTGATGAGCAGTGATTTTATATAATGTACTAAAATCTTTGTATTTCCGGGTACCACTAATAACATAAAATGTAACTTTAATAAGATGAAAAAAAGAGACCACCAGAGAAAGGTAAAGGCAGCAGATCCGAAAAAGGGGGGTAGAAAAGAGAAGGTATTACTGCTTGAAACCATGAGAAAAGGTACTTGAAAGCATGTTTAAAATAAAAGATCAGTAATTGCACTCAACTAGCTGTTGTTGTTGTGGTCTTCAGTCCTGAGACTGGTTTGATGCAGCTCTCCATGCTACTCTATCCTGTGCAAGCTTCTTCATGTTCCAGTACCTACCGCAACCTACAACCTTCTGAATCTGCTTAGTGTATTCATCTCTTGGTCTCCCTCTACGATTTTTACTCCCCACGCTGCCCTCCAATACTAAATTGGTGATCCCTTGACGCCTCAGAACGTGTCCTACCAACCGATCCCTTCTTCTAGTCAAGTTGTGCCACGAACTCCTCTTCGCAATTCTATTCAATACCTCCTCATTAGTTATGTGATCTACCCATCTAATCTTCAGCATTCTTCTGTAGCACCACATTTCGAAAGCTTCTATTCTCTTCTTGTCTAAACTATTTATCGTCCATGTTTCACTTCCATACATGGCTACACTCTATACAAATACTTTCAGAAACGAGTTCCTGACACATCTATACTCGATGTTAACAATTTTCTCTTCTTCAGAAATGCTTTCCTTGCCATTGCCAGTCTACATTTCATACCCTCTCTACTTCTACATCGTCAGTTATCTTGCTACCCAAATAGCAAAACTCCTTTACTACTTTAAGTGTCTCATTTCCTAATCTAATTCCCTCAGCATCACCCGACTTAACTCGACTACATTCCATTATTCTCGTTTTGCTTTTGTTGATGTTCATCTTATATCCTTCTTTCAAGACATTGTCCATTCCATTCAACTGCTCTTCCAACTCCTTTGCTGTCTGTGAAAGAATTACAATGTCATCGGCGAACCTCAAAGTTTTTATTTCTTCTCCCTGGATTTTAATACCTACTCCAAATTTTTCTTTTGTTTCCTTTACTGCTTGCTCAATATACAGATTGAATAACATCGGGGAGAGGCTACAACCCTGTCTCACTCCCTTCCCAACCACTGCTTCCCTTTCATGCCCCTCGACTCTTATAACTGCCATCTGGTTTCTGTACAAATTGTAAATAGCTTTCGCTCCCTGTATTTTACCACTGCCACCTTGCTATGCAGTATGAATGTCCACAGGAAGCATGCCAGGAGTATGAAATGAAGAAGTGGCCCACCTAATCATTCATTAGCTTATGTTTGTGTATGCAGATGTGCACTTTATTGTTCACAGATATTCACGACGACAGCCACGATGGAACCAAGAGCCATGAGATCAGACGATCTTGTGATACCCACGCTAGTGTAGTAGATAGACTAGTAAAAACATCCTACTTGCCAGTAGTTTAACAAGTAGTTAACAAGTAGGTTAACAATTGGTTTAACAAGTAGTATTTGCAACTATTAATATTGAGATTTGGTGAGGATTAATTCTATTATTGTATGAACAACTAATGAACATGTATTTTTATAGGTGTACATGTGCCGACAGATATTTAAGAATTCATTGACATAAGTAGTGTATTGCTTTATAAGTAACATTAACTTGGTACATGAAACTGTTATCAAGATAATAATAATAATAAATACGTGAGTGTTTTGGCTAATTGTACAGATAGAACAATAATAAATGTTAAGGTAAATGACCTTATTAGTGAACGCATCTTAAAATTTTATTTCTCATAAATGTCAATTAATTGTGTTATGTATTGTATAGTATTTGTTGTAAATCGGAAACTAATTGGGGGCATTAGTGGACACAGGATGCGCAAAAAAAAAAAAAAAAAAAAAAAAAAAAACTTTGCGAGACACACAGGAAGCAGCAACACAGTGTGCGAATGGTACCGGAGGCTAACGGGATGACGTCTGTAAACCAAAGCCCAGTCGTGGACGTGGGCAAAGAGCTGGGCTATTCATAAGCGACCTGAAGATCTTGGGCGGCAGACACTGACGGCACAGGTAACAGGCGGCTGCTGCAACAGCCCTGCTCGTTTGGGGCAACAAGGGCATTTAAACAGCCACTAATGAGTTGTCTCCACTGATGTACTACACGACGGAGACGAGATTAATCAATTGTACACATAATACAGTCAAGCAAGCCTACAGCAACTTTGTTTGCTTTCTTCTGCGGTCCTCCGCTACCTTCTGCAGTCACCTGGCATTAACTTCTGAGGAATATGAGTCACACACAACGACTCAATTTCCATGTATAGTGTCACCAAACAGATAAACTACCTGTCCACAATTACTGCTATCCTTATCCAAAAGACAACAGTTATATCAAGAGAAAGAAGTAACATGAAGAACAGAAGAGTAGGAACACAAACATAGTGAAAGAAGAAACTGAAGAACTGAAGACCAGATACAATTACACTTCTCTTAGCTGACACAGAAGGATACTAGGTGACCTATATGATCCTACCTGACTGTACCTCCCTCATACTGTGTGCAAATTTGACGAAAACTTGGCTGTTTCAAATCATACACCCACTTACCTGGCTGTATAATCTGAGGATCCTACCACATCATCAATTCTGCGAGAAACTGGTAACCTTGTAAGTAGGCTGTTTAGGTTTTCTTATTCGTAACGCCACGTAGCGTTCTGCATGAAAATCACTGGCTGTGCTGTGTGCAGTCTGTGGCTACTTTGCATTGCATTGTTGTCCGCTATTGTAATGTTGGGCAGCTGGATGTTAACAGCGAGTAGCGTTGCGCAGTTGGAGGTGAGCCGCCAGCAGTGGTGGATGTGGGGAGTGAGATGGCGGAGTTTTGAGAGCGGATGATCTGGACAGAGACAGTCAATTTGTAAGACTGGATGTCATGAACTGATATATATATATATATATATATATATATATATATATATATATATATATATAATGACTTTTGAACACTATTAAGGTAAATACATTGTTGTTCTCTATCAAAATCTTTCATTTGCTAACTATGCCTATCAGTAGTTAGTGCCTTCAGTAGTTTGAATCATTTATTTAGCTGGCAGTAGTGGCGCTCGCTGTATTGCAGTAGCTTGAGTAACGAAGATTTTTGTGAGGTAAGTGATTTGTGGAAGGTATAGTTTAATGTTAGTCAGGGCCATTGAAAGTCATATTGCGTTGCGCTAAAAATATTGTGTGCCATTTTAGTGTTGATCAAAATAGGTAAAGAGCGAAATGTCTGAGTACGTTCAGTTCTGCTCAGCTGTTTGAAAATCAAATAACGCAAGGGGCTTACCAGCACAGTAATTCATTAATTTTTCTAAGGGGACGTTACAGCCTGACGGGATCAACAATCGGCTGAGGGCCCAAAGACTGACTTGTAAAGACAACATGTCCCATCTCGAATAATCTTCGCGTCATAAACTTCACAAAAAACTGAAGCTTCCATCCCTGAACACAAATGAAGACGAAAGTGCGCTTTGAAATCCGAATCAGTGCGTGACTCTTGATAAAAAAAGTGCATAATGTAGTGAACACTGAACAGTTACACCCAAAAACTAACAGTTTCCGATATCTATCATTGTGTAAACATTTTGTAATTATTTTTCAGGGTAGTCTTAAGAAAATATTTGTGTATTTATTCATGTAAAGTATTGTTTGACTTACTCTGTGATAAAGATGCGATGTCCTCCACTGTTTTTATATATGTGTGTATTTCCAGAATTGTATTTGTGTATGTATTTATGTAAAATTATTGTTTGTAATTTTCTTTGTTAATGATGCTATGTCCTTCACTCTTTTATATATTTGTGTATTTCCAGAATTTTATTTGTGTATCTATTTATGTAAAATTATTGTTGGTCATTTTCTTTGTTAATGATGCCATAGGTTTCAACGTTTTTATCTAATATATTTTTATACACTGTGAACAAACACATTAGTTAAAATTGGTGGTCGATCCGAACTCTTGTTACAAATATTAATTGTCACAGTAAATATAAATGCAGTTTGTCAAAGAATGCTTTACAACAGGGGCGGGCAAACGTTGCACGCGGCTCATGAGCGCACAGCGCTGCACGTGTGCTGCTCGCGTGCAGGCGTCGACCGGGGCTGTGGCGACAGCCGGCAGGTTGCGGCAGTGTAGTGCCAGGCTAAGCTGCGGACGTTGATGCGAAGCGAGCACTATGTATTGAACGTTGTATTTCAAGAAACGGAGAAGTGGAGATTTGCTATCTTTTAAAAAGTAAGGGGTGAATCATTTTTTCTTTGTGCAAAAACGTGAAAATTCGAAATGTTTAATATGTGGCTGGTCACGGAAGTTTAGTATTGAAGGCCATTATAATAAATTTCACAAGGACGAGTACAATTTATTGTCGGATTCTGAGCGGTTGGGGAATTGACTGAGCTTAAGAAGACCGATCTGACGATACCAGATGAATCTGTCGTAGTTGGCCGGCCGGAGTGGCCGAGCGGTTCTAGGCACTACAGTCTGGAACCGCGCGACCGCTATGGTCGCAGGTTCGAATCCTGCCTCGGACATGGTTGTGTGTGATGTCCTTAGGTTAGTTAGGTTTAAGTAGTTCTAAGTTCTAGGGCACTGATGACCACAGCAGTTAAGTCCCATAGTGCTCAGAGCCATTTGAATTTGTCGTAGTTGCTGTTGTCACGAGAGATCTGCGACTTTATCTCGTCATGTCTCTCATCCAACTGATCTAACATTTTATGGAGCACTGTTTTCAAGTTTTCAGGACGACAACAATAATAGCCCAGCGGTATGTGCAAGTTATAAGACTGCGCTTAATATAGCGAGAGCTGGAAAACCATTTGCTGAATTAATAAGTCTCGGTTAAGAGCAAACATCAGTGATGAAAATTTACGTAACTGTTTGTGTTTGTCTGTATGTAGAAATTTTGTTCCAGATATTAAACGTATTGTAAACTCTACCTGTGATAATTAAATAAAACGTATCATAGGTAATAGGTACTCTTTCAAACCATGATTTCTTTCAAGCACTCCTACTAACCTTATTGATTCACTCAATAAAGCAAGCTAGGAAACAAAACGCATTACAGAGGAAGGAACGGGCAGAAGGTATGGTGGGGATGGGAGATAAGCGGGTGGCCAGCTTGCCCCTGTGTGCACGCGGAACACCTGTCAACTGCACGCGTGCAAGTGCACCGTACATGTGCAGGATTCCTGCCCGCCCCTGCTTTAGAACGTAAGATTTTGGAAATGTTTAAAGGATATACATGTTAAGGAAAATCTAGTCTTCGTCATTCAGTTTGTGAAATGATGTTTTCTTTCGTAATGTAAGCCAAGAGCATAAATATGACCAAGTGAAATTATGTAGGATGTTTCACAGAATTTTTATACAATTGTATAATGACCAATAGATAACCTCTTGTTGACATAACTGCTTGTTTTGCATATCAAAGGCAAAATGAAGCACATGTAATTTATTAGAGTAGCGTCTTGGAGAGCTGGTACAGCAATGCTGACATAGTGATGTTCTTGTTGCTGTGTGTCTTCGCTTAAGCTACGCACTCAAGCGCAGTGTGCTAAACTTTCCCCCACCAGGCCTATAGGGTAGTTTCTCGCTGTCGTCACCGGACATCTGTTGTTGGATGTCCTCCTGAGTGATATCGTGCCAAATTCTGTGCGCACATGCCCGCCAAGAAAGTGTTTGGCAAGTACAAAGACAAGCAGTAGAAACTCTCGCTACATGAGGGCGGCCATTACCTTGGTGAAATATAAGCCCAAGTTATCTTTCCATTAAGAGCAACAAACCGAGGCGTAGAATATCGTTGGTGTACTGTCGCGCTGTAAAGGTGCCTTGGATGACACCAGCGAGGGCCTGCCATAAACAGAAATGGCGCTCCAGACGATCTCTCTTGTTGTCGGGCCGTATGGTGTACTACAGTCAGGATGGTATCCCACCGCTGTCCTGGGCTCTCCACACACGTCTTCGCTGGTCATCAGTGCTCAGTTCAAAGTGGGACTAACCACTGAAGATACGAGGGCTGCCCAGAAAGTAATGCGCCGCCATTTTTTCTTCAACAGTTCTTTATTGAACATTATGAGAATTACACACACGAAACAGTGGTGTTTTATCTACACACCCTATTTTTCCAGGTAATCTCCATCCTGGTCTATGGCCTTCCTCTAGCGTGATACGAGGGCCAGTTTGCCCTGTGGGTACCAATCCTTGGCCTGGCTGCGGAGCCGTTGCTTACTGTGTGAATCACCTCCTCCTGATCCTCAAAATGTCTTCCATGAATGGCATCCTTTAATGGCTCTAACAAATGAAGTCCGAGAGGGCTAGGTCAGGGCGGTAGGGTGAACGGGGTAACACTGTTCAACCCTGTTTTGCGATGTGTTCAGCAGTCCTCAAATTTGTGCATCCACACTTTCTTTGCAATCGACAGGTGCAGCGCCAACTGCCGAGTGGTAATGCGTCTGTCCTCGCGAATGACAGCATCAGCTCGCTGTAATATGTCAGGTGTGACACCCGTGGATGGTCTCCACGACCACTGCAAATCGTGGAGCTCCGTCGAACCGCCTTCTGATGACCTCACCGTCGGTCCCCAGCGACTAACTGTACTTCTGTCGACAGCAGATGCTCCATAGACTTTGCAAAAGCGTTTGTGAATATTCCCCACAGTTTGTTTCTCTGCAGTGAGAAATTCAGTGACGGCATGTTGCTTGTAACGTACATCACCTATAGATGCCATTTTGAAACTGTCCTGCAGCTACGCTATCCGTCGGAAGTGACGGAAACTTGGCCCGCTTACTCAGGAGATTTCAAACAATACATATGTAACATTTCACATACGTAGCATTGGTTTTGGACGAGAAAAAAAAAATGCGGTGCCTTACTTTCTGGACAATCCTCATAATTATACTCTAGTCAATGAGATTACACGTCAAAGGCGTTCCTGGAGACGGCATGTACGGAAATGAGATACCAGCTCGACTGTCACCCGTATATGGCTGGACAACCAGAACTGGGATGCTGTATCATATCATAGCACGACCCCTTTGGTTATCATCCGCAGTACCCTTACAGCACAGCCCCGTTCTGTTGACGTTCATGGGAAGTCTTCCTGGCCATATTTTCCCCAACATAATGCCCACCACTGCACGATGAGAATTTCTACTGCTTGTCTTCGTACTTGCCAACCACTTTCTTGGCCAGCAATGTCGCTGGATATCTCCTCAATCGAGAGCGTTTGGGGTATTACGGGCAGGGCCCTCCAACCAACTCGGGATGTTGACGATATAACTTGACAATTAAGCACAGTTTGGCATGGTACCGCTCATGAGGACATCCAACAACTCTGTCAACCAGTGTCAAGTCAAATAACTGCTTCCATGAGGTTCAGAGATGGACCAATGCTTTACTGCCCTGCTCAATCTGTGAAGCTCTTTACCTATAGTAAATCATTCAGTTTTCTGAAATTGTAACTATTTATTTGTCTGTACACGTACATCACATCCACCAATTACCATCCCTTACTGATAATTCCTCCGTTGTTTGTCTATCTTGTCTTAGAGTGTATGTGTAAAAATATGTGCGAAATGTGTTGAAGATGAGGTGCGACAATAAAGTAATGAGAATGATTTTCTTTGCAAGACATGGCAATCCTGCTGGCTCCTAAAGAGACAATATCTTTGACCTTCCTGACACCTTCCTGCGACGATGCCATGTGTTTTTCGGTGTGCAAATGTTGTCTTTGGGTGGGCCAGGAGACTGCGAAACAGACTGCAGCTGAGTGACATCCACCAGTACATTCTTTGTTGTCCCTTTACTTAGTATTACGTCAGGTGTGTGGGAAGGGCTAGGTTGTGTGCACTCTGGTAAGTCGACAAATGAAGTAGTTGGCGTTTTCTCACTGCACTGCACTGCACTCCACGTTAACAACTTCCACAGTCATACTAAACTGTGCATCGGAATCGTATGCATTTGTTAACGTTTTCACTGGGTAGACTCCCCCACCTGTTTTATACACTTCCACCTTTTCTTCTGCAAGACCTTTTCGAAGTCTTCTTTTCAAGTTTTCAAAAAATGGTTCAAATGGCTCTGAGCACTATGGGACTTAGCATCTGTGGTCATCAGTCCCCTAGAACTTAGAACTACTTAAACCTAACTAACCTAAGGACATCACACACATCCATGCCCGAGGCAGGATTCGAACCTGCGACCGTAGCGGTCACGCGGTTCCAGACTGAAGCGCCTAGAACCGCACGGCCAATTCAAGTTTTGGTAACAGGTTTTCAGCCTATCACTGGATCTTTGTGTCACACCTGAAATTAAATAAATGTTGTAGTTTGTGGGTACCATAAATTAATTCTTATATTGTTTACATTCATAAGTCCATTTTGCATTCTGAGGTTCTTAACTTATAACTGAAATAAAAATCTGAGATCTATATATGGCTGTTGTTTACGTATCAGTTTATTAAAAAGAAAGTGTTGTAGGCATATATGAAGAATAAGGCACAGGGCTGACTGAAAAACGTATGTTCACAATTTCCAACAAGAAAGCTTCCGTTAGTCACATAGTATTTAGTTAACAGTAGCACGGCATTGAATTTTAAATTTAAAACAAAAAAAAGAACCAATTCCAACCGTAAATGTACATAGCCCTATCACGTATTTCAGTGGTACGCCAATAACACAAATTTCAAACTGATAGGCAGTGTGTCTCGTATCCTATGCTTACGATGAACTCAGAAAAGTTATTAATTTATGAGTAAACTTACCAGGAGTAGAATTAAACTGCGCCTCCACATGGGATCACATGGTCTGTTTTTCTTTTAAGCTGCAGCCGTCAGTTTTCTTATTTTCAAGAACGGATGCATTTACACCCACCAGGTCAAGAAGTACATCTATCTCGGATTCAAGAAATTCGGTGTTCTTCTTTCATTCTCCATTATTCTCCAAAAAAAAAAAAAAACAGATAGAGAGATACGTATACACATTTCTGCTTATTGACGAAAACACAGTAAAGAGAGAATGTGACACCAGCGATTATCTGTTCAATTTCATGTTTACTAACATCTTTGCGTCGCCAGGGCGTGTTCCATTCAATGTACAGAGTTTACCGCGATCAAATGCACGGTTGGCTGACCAGCGATTAACGTTGGTGCACTGCAGAAACATTTTAAACACGACTTACTTTTAACCATGAGTGCGGAGGATCTTGGTTATCATTCGTTTTGACCGGGATTGGTGCACTGTGCAATTAGACGCCTCCGGTTGCTGAAACCTAACTGAACGGTAGGAAGGAGACCGACCGACCACACAACCTCCAACAACACCACGTAGTGGATGGGTCGTCAAGGGTCAACACAGAATTCGGAGTGGGAACGAGCACACTCCAGCAGCTATTACGAGACCATTCGTTCTGGACCATAACCCCTGTAAGTAGGCTGTTTAGGTTTTTTTATTGGTAACGCCACCTCAGTATGAAAATCACCGGCTGTGCCGTGTGCAGTCTGTGGCTGCTTTGCATTGTTGTAATACTCAACCATTGTAGTGTTAGGCAGCTGGCTGTGAACAGCGTGTAGCGTTGCGCAGTTGGAGGTGAGCCGCCAGCAGTGGTGGATGTGGGGAGAGAGATGGCGGAGTTTTGTAATTTGTCATGATATCAAGGTAAATACATTGTTTGTTCTCTATTAATATCTTTCATTTGCTAACTATCCCTATCAGTAGTTAGTGCCTTCCATAGTTTGAATCTTTTATTTAGCTGGCAGTAGTGGCGCTCGCTGTATTGCAGTAGCTTGAGCAGCGAAGATTTTTGGTGAGGTAAGTGATTTGTGAGACGTATAGTTTAATGTTAGTCAGGGCCATTCTCTTGTAGAGAATTTTGAAAGTCAGATTGCGTTGCGCTAAAAAATATTGTGCGTCAGGTTAAGCACAGTCCTGTAAAATTATTCAAAGGGGAAGTTTCATATGTCGACCCTTAGCCTAGGATACCTCACTGGAATCTTCTGATTTTTTCTTGTAGTTTGTATAATTAGTGTAGATTTTGTTTATTGCTAGCGCGTAATTGTACAAGTATTTCGCAGCTGCAATTAACTAGATATTATTTTCAGTGTTATGTTAATGTGTTCTCTTATTTTTGCTCTTCAAATTGTGTTTTTTCTGTGTTGTCGTGTGAAATACTGTGACAATAATGGCGTGTGAAAAGCGTAACACTAGGCTCCAAAGTAAATTGAGAAACGACAGCGAAGACGAAAGCAGTATGTTAGCGCCGCAGAGTAATGAATTAACTAATGTTAAAAGTAGTAATTTGGTAATTGCGCATAGGGAGATGGAGTGGGTTGCAAACAATGGTGTAGACAGCGAAACAATTAGAGAACAGGGAAGCATCATCGATCGATCGGTCGGCAATAGCTCGGCTCAGGAATCCGAAATGACACGAGACGATCTCACAAATACTGTAGATTCAGGTTTTGGATCCTCACCGTTTTCTCAAATAAGTCAAGACACATTTTCTGCTTGTCAAAATGTGAATGTTGCCGGTGAAAATGCACTGCCAAAAAGCATAGAGAAACAGATTCCAGACACTAATACATTATTATTGCAATTAATGCAACAAATGGAACAAAATCAGAGAGAAATGAAACAAATGGCACAAAATCTTCAAAAGTTAGACACAATGGAACAAAATCTTCAAAAGTTAGACACAATGGAACAAAATCTTCAAAAGTTAGACACAGTGGAACAAAATCTTAAAAAGTTAGATACCACACTTGAACAAACACGTGAGGATTTAACTAATGAGTTACATCACATTGAATCGAAATGTCAAAAAGTCTGTAATGACGTAAAAACACAAATTTGTGAACATTTCCAACCTATTTTTTCGCGGCATGAAAATGCACTACAGAATCACGAAGCAGCCATAAAAGAACTGCAAACTACTGTTCATGAAAATCATGAGACCTTGCAAGCTAAATTTGACTCAGTTGCATCTACCGATTCGGTTACGCAACTTGCAAAAACCCAGGAAAACTTAAAAGACACAGAAAAACACACTGAGGAAATAAGTACATTATCGGATAAAGTAGCCGAACTTTCAGATCAGTTCACTAACTTATCTACGAGGGTAGATGATGATCTGAATGATACAACACCTGTAGCCTTCACTGACACAGAAGAGTATGAACAAATTAGAAAATTCAAACAAAATCAAAATCAAATTAATACGCAACACCAAAGAGAAATCCGCGAAGTACAAGATCAGCTGACACAAGTAATACAAGAATTACGTATTTCAGAGGACACTCGCGCCCCAACACGGGAAGAGGGACATAGAAATACGGAACAACCACAAAATAATAACACAAGACACTTCGGAAATTATGAAAGAAATTGGCAAGGCACACCGAATTTTGAGATGGAACCGCCGACACGACGTAACAATGACCGATATGCGACTCGCCGACATGATGACTTTGACTATAAGCTGTTCATTACTACACGTAAATTTAAAACATTTAAGAATTCTGCCAACGACATTCATCCACAAGCATGGCTCCATCAATTCTCTCATTGTTTTCCTCCCAACTGGTCGTTAGAACACAGATTAGAATTTATGTGTGGCTACTTAGAGAATGAACCAGCTGTAAGAATGCGATCGGTCATTCACGATTGCCACAGTGAAGGAGAATTTTACCATGCCTTCCTCTCCGCATACTGGTCTCAAGCCACACAAGACCGAGTAAAACATGGCATCATAATGATGAAACATTTCGAACAATCTGAATTCTCCAGTCTTGTGAAATATTTTGAAGACATGTTGCACAAAAATCAGTACCTGTCAAACCCATACAGCCCCTCAGAACTCATCCGCATTTGCTTAATCAAATTACCTGAACATTTAAGACATATTATTTTGGCAGGACGTTGCAAAGACGACATAGAAGCTTTTCAGGGACTGTTACAAGAACTGGAAATTGACACTGACAATCGCGGAACGCAGGAGCACAACAATTACAGATTACATCCGTCGCAATTACGCGATGAAAGAAATAATAACTGGACGCGACAAGGCTATTCTCACAACACAAATCGTGACCGAAACAGACACCACCCGTATAACAACCGTTGGCAGAGTAGTAATAATTACAGGGAAAGATCACCTCTCCGCGGTAATGACTATCACAGAGATAATCAGAGAAACAGACAATATGGGAACCAAAACAATTATTATTACGAGGGACAGAATAACTTTAGACGCAACGGTCCAGCGCGCAGTTACGATTCCGGGAGAAATTCTCCACCACTTAACCGACAAGAAAGAAACCACAGAAACTACCGACATGACGACAGACGATGTGATCGTAACGACAGACCTGAATTGCATCAGAACTGGCGGGATTTAAACAGGGCAGGGCCCTCTCGTCACGGTGAATTTGTGGAGGTTCGGTCTCCGAATCCCAATAACGACGCGCGCCAACAAAGGCAATGACTCATACCACAAGACATTAGGGACATCTTACTCCAAGAACACGACGTAAAACATAACAACATTGCATATCCTGTGATTCACATTACAGTAAATGACGTAAAATTTACGGCAGTACTTGACTCTGGCAGTCCCATTTCAGTAATTAGTGAAACAGCTTTTAACAAATGCAACAAATCGAACGATTGCCCCACACTTCCGTTGCGTAAGATTAAATTACAAGGTGCAATCTTTGGAAAAAGTGTAGATATACGCCAACAAACCTACTTAGAATTCTTTTGTCAAAGCCACAGCTTCTCTATGAACTTTCTTATTGTTCCATTATTGTCGACGGAAATTATACTGGGAGTAGACTTTTTGAATAAATACAAAGCAATCTTAAGCTTTCACGATGCTGAAATAAGTTTAGAAAAAGAAGGTAAGTCAGTAGCTTTGAATTTTGAAGATTGGCTCTCAAACCATGACGAAGAAATTAATCGGCTTTACCTCCTGTTAGACAACAGTTCGGAATTTTCGACGGAACTTGACACTAACAATCACTCTGCAAGTACTGACAGGGGTGATATCGACGGCGCATTTGATACTAATGAGTTAATTCAGAATAAAATTCAAACAATTGAGAATTGTAATGACAATGATAGGCAAGACCTTTTTGAGATTTTACAAGCACATTCCACAGTTTTTACTCATAAAACAGGAACAATCAAGGGATTTCAATACCAATTTCGTGTTCGTGAGCATACTAAATTTTGTGTTAGACCATACGTAATTCCGACGCATTATAGGGACCGTGTTAGAACAGAAATACAATCTATGCTTGACGAGGGCATTATTGAGCCTGCAGTAAGCTCATACAACAATCCATTACATGTTGTTGAGAAGAAAAATGGATCAATCGGGCTTGTCTTAGATTCGAGACAAATTAATACGATCATTATTCCTGAAACAGACAGGCCGCAAACGTTGGAAGAACTTCTTCAAAATTTTAATGGTGTAAACGTGTTGTCTTCCATTGATCTCAGATCCAGCTTTTATCAGATCGAACTTCATCCAGAATGTAGAAAATACACAGCTTTCCTTTGTTTCGGCGTTTGTTATCAGTTTCGGAAACTTCCTTTTGGCTTGAACATTTCTTCAGCAGCATTCATTCGCGGGCTAAATTCCATATTACCTGAGTTCTTAAAACGTCACATCACCTTATATGTGGACGATATTCTAATAGCAGAAGCTTCATGGGAACAACATAATCGCATCCTCAACAGTTTGTTACGTATTTTTGCAGAATCTGGAATTACAGTTAACTTGGAAAAGTCTGAATTCGGTAGGTCAAAGGTGAGGTTTTTGGGACATATTATTTCTTCTGAAGGCATTCAGCCGGATCCTGAAAAGTTAGAAGCAATCAGAGCCATTCCAGTTCCATCCACAAAAAGACAAGTCCGCAGTTTTCTAGGTCTCGTAAATTTTTACCGTCGTTTTCTGAATATGCAAATCCTTGTTACACCAAAACTTTGTTCTCTCACTGGAAAAAATACTATTTGGAACTGGGACGAACAAGCACAGTTGGAATTCAATTCTTTGAAAGAATCGCTACTTAACGCGCCAATTCTAGCTCATCCAGATCTGTCACAAGATTTCTGCCTTAGCACGGATTCTTCTAAAGTCGGTCTTGGTGCCCATTTATTTCAAGAAGCCACAGAAAATGACACTACTGTTCAGAAAACCATTGCTTTTGCTAGCCGAGTGCTAACAAAATCTGAAAAAAATTATTCCGTTACTGAATTAGAAGCTTTAGCTATTGTTTGGGCATTTAACAAATTCCGTTTCTTTCTTTCTGGTAAGCACGTAAAAGTATACAGTGATCATCGTGCATTACAATTTCTTATGTCTTCAAAATTAAATCATGACAGGTTAAAACGTTGGGCATTGTTTCTGCAAGAATTCCACTTCACAATAGTCTACATTCCCGGCAAGGAGAACATTGTTGCGGACGCACTGTCACGCGCACCGGCTGGGCTTGAGAAAAGTAACACAGAAGGCAACCTCGAGAAAAATTTCAGTATTCTTTACATTCAGAAAGTCGCCTTTGAAAACTTCATCACCACATCTTTAAAGGACATTGCTCATGAACAAGATAAAGATCCGATTTGGAAAGACATCAAAAGCAAATGGCATGAAAAGACACACACACAGATTCGGCATTATTATCTGGTTAGAAATAATATACTGTTCAAACGCTGCACTGTTGATGACAAGTTATGGGTACTTTGCATTCCTGACGATTTTGTTAATAAGCTCATTTGGTACATTCATTTCAGCTACGCACATTTTGGTCCACGAAAATGTTATCATATTCTTCGGACGACTTGTTATTTTAACAATATGGAAAAGAGAATTCGAAGAGTCTTGTCTATTTGTAAACTTTGTCAAAAGGCGAAACCATCTACTATCTCACATCGTGCTCCGTTGTTTCCTATCATTCCTTCTAAATTAAAAGAATTTGCTGCAGTTGATCTATTGGGACCCCTTGTCAGAACATCGAATGGATTTTCGTACGTTCTAGTCGCTGTTGAACTTACTTCCAAATTTGTTTCTTTCACTCCGTTACGTAAAGCCACTGGACGATCTGTATCCAACGCCTTTGTTAAAAATTTCTTACGTGAAGTTGGCCACGTTGCTAAAGTCATTTCAGATAACGGACCGCAATTCAGATCTGCTGTTTGGTCTCGCATGCTTCGCAACCATAAAATCAAACCTGTTTTTATTTCATTGTACTCACCACATTGTAACCCCTCCGAACGGATTATGAAAGAAATCAATAAGCTTTGCAGACTTTATTGTCACAGAAAGCATCAGCATTGGGACAGATATTTACACTTATTCCAAAACGTGCTGAATGAAATGCCTCATGACTCCACTGCTTTACCACCTACTCTTGTACTGAAGAATAAAAAACCGCCGAACAGAATTAGAGAGCTTGTACCTTTCCCGAATACACGTAAACTTCGACACAAAGACATAATTGATTTGGCTCTTAAAAATATAAAATCTGCAGCAGACAAAAGGAGAGAACTACACGGTAAAGCAAATGCAAAGAAATTTTATATTGGTCAGAAAGTTCTCATTAAAGCTCATTCATTGTCACATAAGAAGAAACACTTGAGTCACAAATTCTTTTTAGTTTACAATGGACCTTACAGAATCCGACGTATACCACATGATAATTGCGTTGAAGTTGAAACTCTGCGTACTAGGAAGAGTAAAGGTTTACACCACATTTCACATGTAAAACCGTTTATTGAAAGATAATCTGCTTTTCTTTTAATGCTACATTTTGGTTTATTTGAAAATACATTCTGAAATTAAAGTGCTTTCTGAGAGATACCAGATGACACAGAGGTTAGTTTATTTGACAGCTACACGACTATATCACGACGCTACTAATGTGTGACACAATTTACCTTGTTGATTTTGAGGTGTTTCTGTTTTATATTTGCACAGTTTTCTGAATTCTTTTGGAAAGAAAAACATGTTTTATTAGTAACTTTTGTGGTATAGCTACAATGAGACAGCCTTTTTCGTGGCACAACAATACGTTACAGGACAGTACTTTCCTCATCACGGCAATAAGCGTAATAACTAAGATATCTATACGCAAAGCATTTCACTTTTGTGTATCATGAGGTAAGTACATTGACTTTTGTGGAACTCAGCTTTCGGAGGACGATATCTACGACACTTACACAGAGATTGTCTTACAACAAGACGCACAGTTTAGCGCTACAGGACACGTATTTGAGTGATTAATTTTGTACTTAAAACATTTATTTTTAAAGATTTTTAAATTGCAAAGAACGTTTTCCGAGATATATTTCATTCCATTGCTGTAATCTGTAACACCTGAGGGTATAATTACATTAATCCTCAGGGGGGTACACGCTTACTTTGTGTACCATGTGTTTGGCGAGCACAAGGAGCCCTAGCTAATATGGTATTTGCTTATACAACTTTACACATCGGTACCATATTTCTCTAACACATAAATTACACAGCTATCTGATTATTTGACAGAGAAACAAACATTCTTTTTACTACATCAGTGACAGATGTTTACGTAATTACACAGTTGGATACCTTCACACTTACGAAATTGTATTTTGTCTATACTTTGTGAACTGTTCATATTTTTTTGGACCCATTGTGATACTATGAGAGCTTTGAATGATATATTTGGTAAGGGAGCATGATTTTAAAGTACGTTTGAGGTAGATGACACTACTGAAATGAGCAGAGAATTTTTCTAGGTTTTGAAATTATTGGAGGAAGCTACGACGTTTTTGAGATTTGACTGAGGTTTTATGATGTTATTATTACGACGACGATGTGTATTATGCTGCTGAGGTATGTTTATGGTCAAGAAGCTGATGCTATATGAGGAATTTGATTATGTGTCGACGATATATATATGTGTAATAAGGTAAGGAGTAATGAATAGTGATTTAGGGACTCTGCTTTGTGAAGACGTATGTTGGAAACCGAGAATCGTACTTTTAGAATTATGAAAGGTGTGTAAATGCGTGAATGTATCACAATGCTGACGAATATTTTTTTTGGACACTTACATTTATAGAATTTTGTTTCTACAGATTTGCAACGCTAATTCTTGACCTGTGAAATATTTTTAGCGGAAACTGGTGTCGTAAATATTTCAGTAAGAAAGTTCAGTGACCAACTGCACGTGCGTCGTGGGCACACAGCTGTGTCAGACACCTGGAGAACAAGCTATTAGGGTGTGCCTTTCCGGAAGCACAGGTAGAAAAAAAAAAGGGAGGCCATTATCCTCGCTTTTGTAGAAAGCATCGCAACAGTTCACGGCTATTGTCGTGCTAGTTGAGAGAAATGCCATATGGCGACAGAAATGCCTAATGAAATGGCGAGAAATATTTTTATGTCTATACACCTGATTATGACTACTGTCTCTCTAGTTGAGAGATTTTTCTACTAACTTATGAAATACCTCATGACTACTGAATGATATTTTTATGCTTTGCTTTGTACATAGTTGCTTATTTCATTTGATATCTGGTTTCCAGCTGTCTTGCAGCATTGGTTTCATAAGATAAAATTAAATGCATTTGCTAATGTGAACACTTTCTGTCAACAGATCTATTAAATAATTACTTTATGATCCACATTCTTCGAAAAAGGAGCTATTGGAATGGAAAGAACATAAGAAGGGACTAGTAACAGGAACTGCATACATAATTTTCTTTTCAACTACTTGGTAATTTTTTGGTAGAGTAAGTTATCGTGATGCATCACTCTAGTGTTAAGATGTGACATAGGTATTAGACATGGCCATTTTTACTGTAATATTTTTTCTGCTGAGCTATGTCATGTTTAGGTATAAGTTGCTGCTGTTTGCCAGGCATAGTGTTATTGAATTTGACTTTGTATTATTCTGTTAAGCCAGTTTTACTAATGATTTATTTTTATTATTTGCTGCACATTGTCTTAGATTAGTTGTAATATTACAATTGCTTTGCTAATTTCTTAATGCTGCTTGCTTCGCAAATCTGCGTTTTTTTATTGCTGTTTATATTAATTGTTTTATGTGCTGCTGCATTGCCTCGTCACTTAGTTTAGCATCTGAGCTCAGTAGATTTAAGTTAGCTTAAGAGGGGTAGACTATATAAGAAACAGATTTGGCAAAAATGAGTATTGTGCACTAAGAAATAATTATTTCGAAAGAAATATGAACAGAGTAGAGAAAGCAGGTATAGATGGGACTTTTTGGGAATAATGATGAACGAAGGGAGATCTCCAAGAACAAAAAAGGTTTTGTTCGCAAAATACTGCAGTACCAAAAGTTACACTGATAACGAACCCTGTCCTTTCCATTGTGTTACCCCACTATGTGTTTGTGTTCCCTTGTGTATTTATGTTTTTCCTGTATTTATGTGTTTATCTGATAAGACTTAAGTTGTGGAATTTTTCTAATACTAAGCTGCATTCACTATGATGAGGAATCTATCCTCAAATAGAATTGATATTAATAATATGTTATTTAACTTGTAAATATGCTTAGATATTATTTATTATGTTCTGTTTTAATGCTCATGTGTAAAGTTGATGTTTCAAAAGCTATTCTGATCTTTTATGTATGTACTCATGTCATAATTCCTGTAACATTGATGTATATGTTTATTTCTATTGTGTTGTAAAGCCTGTACTACAAATGTTATCTGTATTGTTATGTTCTTTAATGATGTATTTTGTACCTTTGTAATTGTACTCTCATGTTATAATATTGTAATTGACACCAGTTCTTCAAATTAAGTATCATTTCACTGCACACGCTTCTGTTGATCATAGTATATGGACAATATGTGAGAAGTAGGAACTGATAGTGTTTGCACATGTGTTAATAATTCAGCAAGGGACTGGTTAACAGCATTGCTGGTTCTAAGGACAATTCCACAATCTTTGTGAGTGCACAAGTGGTGGTTTATGGACTTGCTATATTATCCGCAAGACTCTTCATTGGTGATTGTGCACCTGCACAGTCACAACAGATGGCTGCTGGCCATCTCTACAAGGACTGCAGTGGGTCTGCTCCTCTACCATTATCTCTACAAGGACTGCAGTGGGTCTGCACCTCTGGTGGCCCACCAATACCGTAATCTCTACCAGGACTACAATGGGTCTGCTCTGTGATGACCTACCCACCAATACTCTTCAAAACTTCGACTGACTCTGTTGTGGGTTTGCTCTGTTGTGGCCCATTACCTGTCTGCATGTCAAGAGTCAACACTGTCTTTCTGTTGGAAGGACAACACTACTTCTTCAAGACTGCATGGAAATCCACTACTTCCGTGTGCATTTTCTTTTACTGCTCAGACTTTGAGAAAAACACTGATATTTCACTGTGATGAACGATTAGGACTGTCTTTATGGACTGTGAGAAAATTTTAGCTTTTGACCAACATTGTATCAATAAGTGTGTGCATTTGATTTCTTTGTTATTGTAATTACGATTATGAAAAATTTTAACAAATATGTATTGGCCAGTGCCCAACAAAATTTGTAAAATTTTTTGTGGGGAGCATGGGGGCTATGTAAGTAGGCTGTTTAGGTTTTTTTATTGGTAACGCCACCTCAGTATGAAAATCACCGGCTGTGCCGTGTGCAGTCTGTGGCTGCTTTGCATTGTTGTAATACTCAACCATTGTAGTGTTAGGCAGCTGGCTGTGAACAGCGTGTAGCGTTGCGCAGTTGGAGGTGAGCCGCCAGCAGTGGTGGATGTGGGGAGAGAGATGGCGGAGTTTTGTAATTTGTCATGATATCAAGGTAAATACATTGTTTGTTCTCTATTAATATCTTTCATTTGCTAACTATCCCTATCAGTAGTTAGTGCCTTCCATAGTTTGAATCTTTTATTTAGCTGGCAGTAGTGGCGCTCGCTGTATTGCAGTAGCTTGAGCAGCGAAGATTTTTGGTGAGGTAAGTGATTTGTGAGACGTATAGTTTAATGTTAGTCAGGGCCATTCTCTTGTAGAGAATTTTGAAAGTCAGATTGCGTTGCGCTAAAAAATATTGTGCGTCAGGTTAAGCACAGTCCTGTAAAATTATTCAAAGGGGAAGTTTCACCGCGCCGGCAGCGCGCCGTGGCGCGACATCACTCACTCTTCGCCTGGGCCTGTATACGAGGAGCTGACTCGACTGCTGTCAGCGGGAATCCAGCGCCCAGCTGAATGAGGCATCGGCTACAAGTCCGGTGTAGAACAAAACTACTGTAAACGTTGTTAATAAATAATTGAACTCTGATAATGTTTTACTACCGTCAGAGACGTTTCGGAGGTATTCAGCTGCTGTTCTGACTTCATACAGAAGAGTCTCCGCTCGATCCCTCTGTAATATCTATCTCATATACAAGCACTCTAGGCCACCTGCTGCAGTCCATTTTTACCTTTTCCAATAGTGTCAGCTTCAGTTCTAATGTATTTGTCGATCTTTTATAGTCGACTCTTATTTAAGTAGAGTTGTGCTATCCGCTTTCAATCCTCAATCTGTCGTCACGCCTGATCTAAATCACGGAGATTGTGAAGACAAGCTCGATTCACGCATGTAGTAGGAGGTGAAATCGTTGCTGTAGGCGCGGTGAGGCCTGAGGTTGTCAAGTGAGTGCTCGTCTCCAAGCCACACAGCTGGGAACTCGGCTCTGACTTTTCGCAATCCACTTCAAGCCCTTTACTTTAGCAGTCATCTGCCTGGCTCAGTGTATTGTCGTCTGCAGGAGGATCCAACTGAAACAGTAGAACGGAAGACGTCCACCCTCCTCAGATCCAGCCAGTTTCCTGAATATCTCAAAAAGAGCTTAAGAGTACAATCGCCCGTTCCATCACGACTTTATGGGCTGCCTAAGGTACTTGAGGAAGGGTTTCCGCTTCGCCCCTTGTGTGCAATATTGGGACCCTGCCTTATTACCTATCAAAACATCTAGTTTCTCTTGTGAACCCTTTGGTAGGAAAATGTGATCATCACATTCGAATTCAGAAGATTTTATACAACGATTGAAGACTTTGCGTTTCGAACCAGATGCCTTATCAGTGAGTTTCGATATGGTGTCTTTGTTCACACGAATACCTCTGATGGATTCACTACAAAGCACTTCAGTCGGCCATGTTGAAATCTAAATGTTTCTGAAGACATGTGGATGACAACTTTGTAGTATGGGCACATGGGGAGCAGCATTGCTTCCTCCATTTGTGAAATACCTTAACTCCCTCCATCGAGCACTTGTTTCACCATGGAGGTGGAGAAAAATGGAAACCTCCCGTTCTTAAATGTTTTTTTTTTTTTTTTCGCAGAAAAGAAGACAGTTCCTTGCGTCACAGTGTGTTCCGTAACCAATTCGCACTGACCTATATCCACAAACAGAACAAAACTGTAGATCAGAAACTAATGTACAGTACTGCGCAGAAATTAGTTTAATTTTATGAATGTGTGCCCCTCTAATAACGTGTTACAGTACATGTCCTACAATACTTTTTCAGGAAATAAGTTAACAGTTTGAAAAGTGTCATTCGAAAATCGTTAATGTAGTAGAAATGGAAAAATGTACATGACTACCGACCTACGCTGGGAGAAACGATCACCATAAGAAAACAAGGGAAATCAGAGCACTCGCCGAAAGATATAGGTGTTCGATTTTTGGCTTGCTGTTCGCGTGTGGAATGAAAGAGAAGGTCATTTGATGATTCCTCTGTCTGGCACTTAAGTGTGATGTAGATGTAAAGGGCCGTCAAATGAAAACGAGACAGGTGGAGAATAGGAGGCAAACTGTTGTTTATTTCAAAAGTAATCGCCATAACTGTTAATGTATTTATCCCAGTGTGAGACAAGACAATCAATGTCTTAAAGGAAAAATGTTTGCGCTTGGCTGCGGAACCAGGATTTTACCCAGGCGTGCAGATCAGCGGTCAAGAATGTCTTTCTTCAAGGCTCCAAAAATACGTAAATCGCGTGGGCGGAGATCAGTACTACACGGAGGTATTGACAGCGGCCTTAGACTGTTTGCCGATGATGCTGTAGTCTACCAGAAAGTCGTATCACACGAAAGTTGTGAACAAATCAACGAGGATTTGCAGAAAATAAATGCGTGGTGTACTGACTGGCAGTTATCTCTCAATATTAGTAAGTGTAAGCTACTGCGTATAACAAGGCGAAAATCCCCAGTAATGTATGAGTATAAAATAAATTATCAGTCTTTGGAAGCGGTAACATCAGTCAAGTATCTGGGTGTGACTATTCCAAATGATCTCATATGGAATGATCAGCTTGCACAAGTAACGGGTAAGGCGAACTCTAGATTGCGGTTTATTGGTAGAATCCTGAAGCGATGCAGTCCTTCAACAAAGGAAATAGCTTACAATACGTTAGTTCCTCCAGTCTTAGAGTATTGTTCGTCTGTATGGGACCCTTACCAGTTGGGTCTCCTTCAAGAGATTGAGACGGTCTAAAGAAGAGCAGCAAGATTCGTGACTGGTACATTTAGCCATCGCGAGAGCGTTACAAATCTCATAGAAAGTGTGAAGTGGGACACACTTGCAGATAGACGACGCGCTGAACAGAAGGGGCTGCTCACTAAATTCCGAAATCCAGTCTTCACCGGGGATGTAGAGCATATATTATTACCACCAACTTTCAAATCGCGTAATGATAATCATTCAAAGGTAAGGGAAATTAGAGCTCGTACTGAGGCATTCAGACAGTCGCTTTTCCCTCGCACGATCAGCGAATGGAACAGAGGGGGGAAATATGACTTTGGCGCGAATTGTGCCCTCCACCACACACCGCTTGGTGGCTAGCGGAGTATACATGTATATGTAGATGTAGAGGATGTGTAAGGGCTTCCCAACGAAACATCTGCAGCGCAGTCGAAACAACCTTGGCAACATGTGGGCGGGCCCTTACACACTTCCATATTTTAGGAGCCCTGAAGAAAACATTCACGGCCGTCGATTTACTTCCTACAAAGAGGTGCACGCCTGGGTACAATCATGGTTAATTTTTTTTCCTTGAATCTTCAGTCTTCTGACTGATTTGATGCGGAACGCCACAAATTCCTCTCCTATGCCAACCTTTTCATCTCACAGTAGCAACTGCAACCTGCGTCCTCAATTATTTGCTGGGTATATTCAAATCTATGTTTTCCTCTGCTGTTTTTACGCGCTACAGGTCCCTCTAGTACCATGGAAGCCATTCCCTGATGTCTTAACACATGTCCTACCATCCTGTCCCTTATTCTTGTCAGTGTATTCCATAAGCTCCTTTCCACGCCCATTGTGCGGAGTACCTCCTCATTCCTTACTTTATCAGTCCACCTAATTTACAACATTCTTTTGCGCATCACATCTCAGAGACTTCGATTCACTTCTGCTCCGGACGGTTATAAAGGCAGCATGGCTCAATATTTCTGCAGGGGACTTCCAATGACATGTTTGAGTCCATGCCCCGTCGAGTTTCTGCACATTGTATCATGCTTTCTTAAAACTAAGGAAAACCTCGAGGCCGGCCGGCGTGGCCGTGCGGTTCTAGGCGCTTCAGTCCGGAAACGCGTGACCGCTACGGTCGCAGGTTCGAATCCTGCCTCGGGCATGGATGTGTGTGATGTCATTAGGTTAGTTAGGTTTAAGTAGTACTAAGTTCTAGGGGACTGATGACCACAGATGTTAAGTCCCATAATGCTAAGAGCCATTTGAACCATTTTGAAAACCTCAAGGAACGCTGTGTGGTATACTTTTATAGATAACGCATTTAGACTATTTCTTTGTCTACAGGCCGCGTTACATAAACAACTTGCGCAGCGTTCGGCCTTTTTCGGCGTGATCTGTTTCTCACAGAACAGCATCTTGCCCACGTGAAACAGAACTGCCCACCCCCTCTCTAAATTAGTCACAATATTAGAATTAGGGCACACTGTTGAAAATGGTTCAAATGACTCTGAGCACTATGGGACTTAACTTCTGAGGTCATCAGTCCCCTAGAATTTAGAACTACTTAAACCTAACTGTCCTAAGGACATCACACACATCCATTCCCGAGGCAGGATTCGAACCTGCGACCGCAGCGGTCGCGTGGTTCCAGACTGTAACGCCTAGAACCGCTGTGCCACGTCGGCCGGCCACTGTTGAAACCCAGTTCCTATCTGTGAGGAACTCCCGCTCGTGGCAATTAACTTCTGTGCTTATCTTGATCAGAGTAATCACGCATTAAGAATCTCTGATACGTATTTCGTCCGTATCAAGAATTAACCGTAAGAGAGACATGGTCTTTGTTTTCATAGTGTGTAAAGAAAGGAAGGAAGATTAGAGCCTAACATCTCGTTGACATTAATGTTGTTAATGACGGTGCACCAGCTCATTGTAACATGGATGTAGGTTGGAATCGACTGTGATATGCTTGAAAGAATCGTAGTAACTAAACTAACGGAACAGCCAATTCGAATTTTAAATTCGCCGCCTTTTGGATACGTGTTCAAAGTCTTATCACCTCACCATTTCTCTCGGCAACAGCTGATATACGACTCTGCCTTAAAAAAGTTATTGTCAATTCGAGTAGACGCTGTATTCGTTATAATAATAAGAACTGTTTCCACATTATAATACACCAACGACGAACATAGAATAGATTAAAATGTAACATGGACCAAATGGAATTAAGGGTTAAGTCCAACACTACACAATTCTATATAAGTTTTAAATTCTCACCGACACGACTAAGTATAGTTGAATTTTAATAAAATATTTGCGGTACCTAAATTACGTCAAACTGACGTTAAAACTGAAAACTTCTGATGCTCTTTGATACCGACGTCACCGTGAAGAGCCGAAATACGTTGGACGTATGTACTGATGGTAACGATGGTAAGTGGAAGCTTTGAGAATTTGGGTTTTAACTTTAATGGACACACGTTACTCATGTCTAACTTTATATTAATTTTCACCCCCCCCCCCCCCGAAACACTAATTAATCAGATACGTGACTACTTCCCATTGACAAAACTGTCTCATTTCGACGATTTCAGGAATACTGCGACAGCTAAAAACTTTCTGTTTTTTACCTCTCTCTGATAACCGTAAATGCTGGTGTTCTCATAGAGATTTTATCCTTTTTCCCTATCTTTTGACGTTTTACGCTCCTCCGGTCTCGAGAAAAGCGTTATGTAAAATTATCTTTATTTGTGACTCAGAATGTGCAGATAAAGGTTACATAAATATGGATAGTTAGTTTCGTGGTATCCATAGTGGCTGTCTTGATATAACTGAGCGTGTGAAATAAATCGTAAACTTAAAAATACGTTTTTTCTATTGTCCTTATAGCATTTTCATTATGCCAATGTACATTTCGAAATCACAGCTTTAGCATCACAGCTTTCCTCTGATCATGAAGTTGTGTCTTCAAAATGTACATGTGTATAATGAAAATGTTATAAGGACAATAGAAGGAATTTACTATTAAGTTTCTATGCATAGTTAAATTCAGTAAAAAGAAGGGATAACTGTGTGAATAGTAATGGCTTGAAGATATTTCTCACGAATGTATAAAGAATCAAGAGATACAGCCTGTTATATTGTGACAGTAGGAAACAACTAAGGTTGTTTACGGAAACTTTTTGTAACACAAACTAAAGAAGGTTCCCCTACTGTATACGAAATACGCCATTGATTCACAAATTCACAGCCTTGTAAGGTACACGTGCTGTGCTGTGGGGTGATCGGAATGGTTGAGAATGAACACACTTCATATGCCGCCATCGCAGTGTAGACACTGTTATTGCTCCCAGTTCAACAGTCTAATGCTGCTATCATCTGATCTAGAACTTACTAAAAAACTGCCATGTGACATAACATGAAGTCAAATCATAACAGGCATTCCCCACATATACATGTCTTGATAGAAATCCAGTCGATAGAATTCAAGAGCTGATAAAATGCATGCAGATGATAAAAGGCACACGGTTAAAATCCTCGTATCGTCCACGCAAGCTGGTGGCGAACAATATGCGTTTTACCAACTCTTGTAATCTATCGACTGGATTTTTTATCAAGGCATGTATATGTGGGGAGTGCCTTTTATGTTTTGACTTCATGTGTAAATGGCAGTTTTTTAGAAAGTTCCAGAAGATCAGATGATGGCAGTATAAGACGGTTGAAACCGGTCATCTGGGAGCAATAAAAGTGCCTGCACTGCGATTGCGAAATACGAAGCGTGTTCATTCCCAAATTTACAGCCACTGTTTTAGGTGTTTTTTATCCAAGCGCGTGTTTCTTCGAGAAAGGAAACGGCAACCAAGTTCAATGAAGTTAGTGATTTATAAGAATAACAGTGCATTTTGTCGAATTTATCCCTATAGCGAGGCAAACCCTGCATTTACTACTCTTGTTCGTGTAAATGAAAATGCACTTCATGACTAATACTCGAACTAAAAGACCCCATGGCGCTTAAGGTCTCTGTTTCCTAACACACAGTAAGTCCAGAGCGTCACTTACGGAATCAAGGGACTAGGAACTTTTCTGGCAGTACTATTCCTGGCAATGAGCTTACGTTCCAGGCCATTCGACTGCCTGCTAAAGGCACCACAGGCAGCAGGCCGCAGCCGATCCCCGCAGCAGCTGCTACCATGTGTCGTAAGACAGACGCCCCTGTAGAACACAATGAATGCAAGTGTGGCCGGGAGGAGATGGCTGCTGACTGCTCAGGTGCGAAACTAAATCTTTCCAGGTAGTTCTTTCATTTCCATTGGTATACATCTGTATTTTCTTATAGTATGGCATAGCCTAAATATTTTTAGAAAGTCAGCTCAGTACTCAGTGTGTGAAATCTTATGGGACTCAGCTGCTAAGGTCATCAGTCCCTAAGCTTACACACTGCTTAACCTAAAGTATCCTAAAGACAAACACACACACACCCATGCCCGAGGGAGGACTCGAACTTCCGCCGGAACCAGCCGCACAGTCCATGACTGCAGCGAACGAGACCGCTCGGCTAATCCCGCGCGGCAGAGAGTCAGCTGCTTTAGTTTGCAGAAACGCTCTAATTCAACGTGACATTGATAATATTGTATTTCTTAAGATAAGGATTTAAAAAAGATATTTTAATCTCTTGTAGGAACGACAAAAAGGAGGTATGCAGAAGAAATATTACGACGGTGAATCAGTTATTTACATTGTGTATAACACAAATCTTCAATAGAGAATCGTCAGTAACGACCCAAATACACAATTTCGAAATTTCTGACCAGTTATGTTCCAATGTCGAGAATTTCTTTGCAACTGTAATGTTCACAGAATGGGTAGCTCCGAATGTCGTCATCCACGTACTACATACAGTTTTCAATATCACGCCTTTATATTGAGGTTTTCTGCTTACTGATGTCGTCTACCAGTCTTCCATTAGTTCTCCTTACGTAGCCTTTCCGTTCACAATGAATGTAGGTAAAAGTTTGCTTAGAACATCTTTCGTCAGGTCTTCCGGCTGTACGCCCACCTCATCTTCATTTGTACTTCATTATGACTGTAACTTTCTTCTTAATGACATACTGAGCTTTATGTACCTCTTCTCTTATTCTTAAAACAATTACTCAGTTTACCCTTCGGACAGCTTTCAAATTCGATATGGTTTCCTCACTTTGGTACCTATATCCTGTGTAAGTAGGCTGTTTAGGTTTTTATATTGGTAATGCCATGTAGCGCTCTATATGAAAATCAGTGGCTGTGCTGTGTGCAGTCTGTGGCTGGTTTGCGTTGTTGGAATTTGCTATTGTAGTGTTGGGCAGTTGGCTGTTAACAGCGCATAGCGTTGCGCAGTTGGAGATGAGCCGCCAGCAGTGGTGGATGTGGGGAGAGAGATGGTGGAGTTTTGAGAGCGGATGATCTAGACGTGTGTCCATCAGAGACAGTAAATTTGTAAGACTGGATGTCATGAACTGGTATATATATATATATATATATATATATATATATATATATATATATATATATATATATATATATATATATATATACTCCTGGAAATGGAAAAAAGAACACTTGCTGTTCCAACAGGACAATGCACGTCCGCATGTATCCCGTGCCACCCAACGTGCTCTAGAAGGTGTAAGTCAACTACCCTGGCCAGCAAGATCTCCGGATCTGTCCCCCATTGAGCATGTTTGGGACTGGATGAAGCGTCGTCTCACGCGGTCTGCACGTCCAGCACGAACGCTGGTCCAACTGAGGCGCCAGGTGGAAATGGCATGGCAAGCCGTTCCACAGGACTACATCCAGCATCTCTACGATCGTCTCCATGGGAGAATAGCAGCCTGCTTTGCTGCGAAAGGTGGATATACACTGTAGTAGTGCCGACATTGTGCATGCTCTGTTGCCTGTGTCTATGTGCCTGTGGTTCTGTCAGTGTGATCATGTGATGTATCTGACCCCAGGAATGTGTCAATAAAGTTTCCCCTTCCTGGGACAATGAATTCACGGTGTTCTTATTTCAATTTCCATATATATAATGACTTTTGAACACTATTAAGGTAAATACATTGTTTGTTCTCTATCCAAATCTTTCATTTTCTAAGTATGCTTAACAGTAGTTAGTGCCTTCAGTAGTTGTTGTTGTTGTTGTGGTCTTCAGTCCTGAGACTGGTTTGATGCAGCTCTCCATGCTACTCTATCCTGTGCAAGCTTCTTCATCTCCCAGTACCTACTGCAATCTACATCCTTCTGAATCTGCTTAGTGTATTCATCTCTTGGTCTCCCCCTACGGTTTTTACCCTCCACACTGCCCTCCAATACTAAATTGGTGATCCCTTGATGCCTCAGAACATGTCCTACCAACTGATCCCTTCTTCTGGTCAAGTTGTGCCACAAACTCCTCTTCTCCCCAATCCTACTTAGTACCTCCTCATTAGTTATGTGATCTACCCATCTAATCTTCAGCATTCTTCTGTAGCACCACATTTCGAAAGCTTCTATTCTCTTCTTGTCCAAACTATTTAACGTCCATGTTTCACTTCCATACATGGCTACATTCCACACAAATACTTTCAGAAATGACTTCCTGACACTTAAATCTATACTCGATGTTAACAAATTTCTCTTCTTCAGAAACGCTTTCCTTGCCATTTCCAGTCTACATTTTATATCCTCTCTACTTCGACCATCATCGGTTATTTTGCTCCCCAAATAGCAAAACTCCTTTACTACTTTAAGTGTCTCATTTCCTAATCTAATACCCTCAACATCACCCGACTTAATTCGACTACATTCCATTATCCTCGTTTTGCTTTTGTTGATGTTCATCTTATATCCTCCCTTTAAGACACCATCCATTCCGTTCAACTGCTCTTCCAAGTCCTTTGCTGTCTCTGACAGAATTACAATATGATCGGCGAACCTCAAAGTTTTTATTTCTTCTCCATGGATTTTAATACCTACTCCGAATTTTTCTTTTGTTTTCTTTACTGCTTGCTCAATATACAGATTAAATAACATTGGGGAGAGGCTACTACCCTGTCTTACTCCCTTCCCAACCACTGCGTCCCTTTCATGCCCCTCGACTCTTATAACTGCCATCTGGTTTCTGTACAAATTGTAAATAGCCTTTCGCTCCCTGTATTTTACCCCTACCACCTTCAGAATTTGAAAGAGAGTATTCCAGTCAACATTGTCAAAAGCTTTCTCTAAGTCTACAAATGTTAGAAACGTAGGTTTGCCTTTCCTTAATCTTTCTTCTAAGATAAGTCGTAAGGTCAGTATTGCCTCACGTGTTCCAGTATTTCTACGGAATCCAAACTGATCGTCCCCGAGGTCGGCTTCTACTAGTTTTTCCATTCGTCTGTAAAGTAGTTAGAATCTTTTATTTAGCTGGCAGTATTGGCACTCGCTGTTTTGCAGTAGTTCGAGTAACGAAGATTTTTGTGATTCATGAAAGGTATAGTTTATTGTTAGTCAGGGCCATTCTTTTGTAGGGATTAGTGAAAGTCAGATTCCGTTGCGCTAAAAATATTGTGTCAGTTTAAGCATAGCATTTATAATTTTTCTAAGGGGACGTTTCATCTGCTCTCACTGATTGGAACCGCCAGCAATAAACTTCCCATCGGAATTCGTCTTCGAGTACGCTATTAAATGTCTCAATAAATCACAGGGCATTTTCATTCACCTTTTTGCTACTTCCACGGCTCACGTGTTCATTGGTTTCATCGGCTGTTAGAACAGGAATTCGTCAACTGATTCTAGAACATTGCTTCTTTTCTGCACCTTATTCCTTACCGTCGTTTTTATTTTATTTTTTTTTACAACTACTCATGAAAATGACGTTCTCTACTAATAAAGAAGCAACCTAGCTTGACTGTCCAGTTTCAGTGGTTCAAATGGCTCTGAGCACTATGGGACTTAACATCTATGGTCATCAGTCCCCTAGAACTTAGAACTACTTAAACCTAACTAACCTAAGGACATCACACAACACCCAGCCATCACGAGGCAGAGAAAATCCCTGACCCCGCCGGGAATCGAACCCGGGAACCCGTGCGTGGGAAGCGAGAACGCTACCGCACGACCACGAGATGCGGGCCCAGTTTCAGTGGTAAGGGGTCTCTTAAAGCCTTCTGTTATGATAGTATCTTCTCTTAGATACTATATCCATGCCCTGTCCGTGTAGTGGATTGCCTACGCAGAGGACATTTTGTGACTAAAGAAATCTTGTATCTGGTTACAGTTGTAGCGGATACTTAAAATTCGTATAATCTAACAAAAGATACTAATTTTTTCACAGTGTGCTACTCAACTTCGATAGTCTGTTACATACAGCTACTATTTACCTGAGTTAAAAGAAACGCTTAAGTCGTGTGGCACTGTCGGCTGGGAAAGCCTACTGTGTAAGTTCGGCCACCTGTCGGAAGGAACGCGCCTGGGCGCACATTGGTCCCTAACCTTGCTGGCTTGGGTGAGTTAAGCCGTATGTGTATTTGTGGACTGCAGACGAGTGTAATGGAAGCGCGTATAGTGTCGTGCTAAGTTTGTACTGTATGATGATCACAGAAAGGAGAGAGTGAAACCTGGTTAACTCCGAGTCGAGCGCCACCGCAAAGGCGTGCGTAAGCGACTCCAACTACCATTTTGGCTCACTTGATGCGACTGGACTGTTTGGAGGTAGTCCATTGTGCAGGATATGCTGACGCTAAATCTACAAGAGTTTCTCAACATGGTGCATGTAGACTGGCAGCAAATAGTCTTTTTCGTTGATTATCGCCTCACAAGTATCGACGAGACGTGCATTTAGCAGTGGATGAGAAATGGCTACTGCAGCTAATGATGAGCATGCCAGACATGAAACTTAATTGCCAAAATAAGTTGTTTAAATGTGCGCATGATGAACGAATGATGTGATGAAGTAGTACGACAGTAGGAATAACAGCTGATACAAACTTCCTCAAGCTGCTGCTACTATCAACTGTGACCACAACTACAGAGGGCGTTGGAGAGGCCAAATCAATAAACCATATTACCCATATTTCCTGAACAATATTTCATCATTCTAGGACACTTCTGTCGCATGTTGCAAAGGATATTTAACATGTCGCCTTTGTGTAGCACATACCGCTTTTTTTTTTTTTGCCCTGACCCCACGTCAACTGGCATGTCGTCGATTGAATATTATGCCTCGTGCGTCGTCTGCTGGTAAACCCGTTTGTACTATAAACATGGATCTGAAGTACTCGAAGGAAGCTGTCTGAGAGGAATAGTTATCATTTAAAAGGTGTTTGTTTCATTAAAGGCTGATTTTGGCCACCTGATATTGTTGTGCTGCCTTCTATGCATAATATTTTACTCAAATGACCTCGTAAGCTGACTAAACATGATTCTCTGTAAGTCTATCTTTATACAGCTTCGTTGCAGGACCTCAACTGTTCATTATGAAATGTCAACTCAAACACCTACAGCCGTCAAAATTTCCGGTTTTATTTTATTTTTACTTCCAGTTTTAGCATTAGACTACGCCATCTTCCGGCCCCTGAGCGAGGTGCAGGAAGAATCTCACCTCTTGTGCAATCGAAATAGGGGCCAGCATACAGTCACTGGTATCCGTAGACTTCTTTTTAACAAAGTGATCCCTTCCATCATCACTTGCAGACAAACGATCCCTTCTCGGTGCAGTAATTTTCATTGACAACGGTGTACAAGATGCGTTCATGTTCTAAGATCTTCGTTTCTCTTTCTCAGGCTTAGGAGCAGATAGAATTTCGTAGGCACTCTTTGTGTATGCATTACACAGGTGGTAGTAGTGTACGGCACACTGTACTTTAGTGGCTGCAGCGAGATTGAAGACTGGTTTTGATACTAAAAATGACAACGTTTTCATTAGAAGAACAGGGAGTATTCTCCATTAGGGTAGCGTGACGCCCATTGAAACTCGGTGCTAGTTAAACTGTGGTGCGACGAATGCGAATATTGTGTTTTCATGGGCGCGACAGTTAAAAAACAAAACCGGAAGTCGCGTAATAGCGAACCAAAATAATATCTCGCAGCAGCCTGTCTGATAACATGGTGTCGTAAGAGGAAACAGCTGTTTTGGAGAGTCACCGACTGAATTTGAAACATACCGTATTCGTACCCGTCGTTTCCGTGGGATTCGCGTACTCGGTCCTGCATTGTGATCCGAAAATGCGGTGAGTACGGATACGACGAACGGCGATTGACGACCTCTAGGCTCCGCTAATGGCAGTTTATCAGGAGACGTTGATATGTGGTGGTAACATATAGTCGACAACTGTAACATTGAACGAGACATAAACACAAATTCATAGCTGCCAACAAAAAAAGAAATTAAAATTCGCACAAGGTTAAGTGCCCAAAAAATGACGATGACTTTGTTTGGGAACAGTTTACGTATCATTTCCCGAAGGGCAGTACTGAGAAAGGTGAGTGCTACCAGTATGTAGTGAAGAAGCTCCTTCCAGAAATTCCAGAAAAAAAGATCGGTGATGTCTCCACGTGTGGCCTTACGCCGAGACAACGCAGGTAACTATCCCGTCTTAGGGTTTTTTTCGTGAAACCAAATTTGATTTGCTTCTTCTTATTCACATGGCTCCTTCCTATGTTTTGGCTTTTCCCAACGGTGAAAGGACACTGTGGGCGCACTATCGAGCCGCTATTGCATCAGTACTTTTCCAGTGGACAAAACACTTGTAAAAATGCTTTCACAGTGACCTGGCAAGAAAGCCTTGAAAAGTGAGTTGAGCTGCAGGGAGACTAGGTCTCAAATTTCTTGTGTGACTACTTCGTGAAAAAGAAAATTGTAAAACTAAAAACTCCAAGACACCTCGTAAAAGAGGCGATGCCTTCCAATTCTAAAAGAGGAAGAAGAGTTCAAAAACGACGAAACTTCCCTGCAGCAGTGTACTCCTAAACTGGTAGAAGTGCAGACCCTCCGAACGACAGTGGGACGCCCATTGTGGAAGTTCGCTGAGCCTCCCCAGCCTCCAAGCCGTCGCGGATTAGCACCTTGGGCCCGACCGGAAACTTTCCAATTAGCGGCTGGCGGCGTTTGAGTGACGTGCGGCGACCCTCCCCGGCGTGGAGACGAGAGACGAGTCACCACCGGAAGCGGCGGAGTGCGGAGTGCGTGCCACTCGGGGGTGGCGGCGAGGGTCGGCGCGGAATGGCTGGCGCTCAGGGTGGCCTGGAATGCCGCCCCACCCTCGCAGGCCTCAGCTGGGGCGAGCGTGCCTCGCCTGTGTCGCTTATAACGTCACCGTTATGAAGCCTCTCTGACACTTCCCGAGTAATAAAAAATGATTCAGGTAAGTGTGTCTTCGACATCCAAGGCGGACCTAGTACTGAGTACAGAATAAGCGAGTAGTGTAGAAAATCAAGTGGAACTAAATGGAAACTATAAATAATTACAATCATTCATAATTTGTTATTATTTCCTCTACGTGTTTCTGTGGGCTACTCCTCCATTATGACCTGGATTTACGTCAATTAACGTCACGGGCATACTGCGTACACGTCTTCTTGATAACTTGTGGCACTGCTGTCAACAGAAAAGATCACAACAGCTGCCCACTGCAATGGAAAACATACAACGCTAACAGTGAACGTATCTTTCAAACTGTTTCCTGGCTGCTTCGGCAGCGAAGAAAAACGGGGTATCAGCTCAAAGCAACAGTAAAATAAAAGCATTCCACGTTTCTACGAAGTCAAATCCAGTTAGCAGCTTTAAATAACTCCCGCCAAATCAAACTATTCGACTGAATTGAGGCGACACTTCAAAGCTGCGTAGGCAGAGAGTCACAAGAAAACGAAAAAAACCATCAAGTCTTCTGCTCTAGACAGCTAACGCGGCTCCGAGTCAGAGGAGTGCTATCAGCCGACTTCCAGACTGTGGGAACTCCAGTCAATTCCCGAAACTATGTTACATTCAGACGGTTCAGCCAATCACAGGGGTGATGTAGAATGGCTATCTTTTGACTCAAATGAGGGAACTCCCATTAACAGAATTTCCTCGCTTAATGCTCCCTCCTAGTATAAGCGGCGATCAAAAAGTTACGGTTGTTGCATCTTATATTCAGCGTAGCGGGACTTCGATGCGAGTATATAAGCACCGACATATAGGCAAGAGAGTAGTGTGGCATTCGTGACTTTTCGACATGCATTCGGTAAATGCGGAAACATGAAATATGGCGACGGTATTACGAAATGACTCCAAACAGGACCAACGTGCTGTTATTCTTTTCTTGGCTGCCGAGGGACAAACACCAGTAAACGTCAATCGGACAATGAAGACTATGTGTGGGGCAGCATTTCTGTTGAAAACCACCGTTGTGGAGCGGTGCTCCAAGATCCGTGATGGTCGCGCTTCGACACAAGACTACAGTCTGGGACGCCAGCCTACTTTTTGCAGAAGTTACGCCAAATCAAGCGAGACATACTCGAACAACCGCCCTACAGCCCTGATCTCTCCCCATGTGATTATCAGGCCTTCCGTCCCATAAAAAGGGCCTTGAACTGTCGATGATTCCTGTCCGACGAGGATATAGAGCAGGGAGTTACATACTGTCACACGCAGCAGGACATGATGTTTTACCACACAGGTACATTCAACCTGGTGCATCTGTGGGATGATCACATCACTGCTCATGGCTATTTTGCCTGGTTGGCATACCAGGTCTGGACAGTATGGCATCCGAAAGGAAACTTTTAGACCGGCCCTTATAGTATGTTGCCCATTATTGTTCGCTACTTATGTTGGGAACATACGTGACTTCATAACTGTCATTCTTAATTGAGCGTTGTTGACTCCGATCCGATATTCAGTAAGCGCTCTAGAGCTTAATTTAGGTGAACTAGCGAGAATCAACCCTAAAGGAACAGTTGTCAAAGGGAGGGTGACAGTTCTGATACTCTTCACGCTAAGCAGGTTTATTTTTGGAAGGCCATCGCCAACTTGTTAAGTATTTAATGAAATGCATGACACGCAGCTGGTTGTACACTACCCGATTAAAAGTATCCGGACACCCTGGAGTTGACAATATGCTATGTGTCTACCCATCGCCTTTATGATGGGTTGAACTCTGCTGGGGACTCTTTAAAAGAGGTGTCTGAATGTCTATAGAAAAATGGCAGCATGTTCTTCCTCAAGAACTGAAACAGTCAAGGTAGGGATGTTGGCCGCTAGGGTGTGGAGTAAAGTCGACATTCTAACTGATCCCAAAGATGTTCGATGGGGTTCACGTCGGAACTCTGGGCGGGCCAGTCGATTTCAGGTATGTTATTGTCCGTAAACCACTGCCTCAGACATACTCCTTTATGACAGAGACCATCGTCATCCTGATTCAAACCGTTATCGTCTCCGAACTAATTCTCTTCTGTACAAAAGGTTGTAAACTGTGTTCACATCCTTCCGCATTTAGCATTTTCTTAAATACAATAAGGGAACAACACCCTAATCTCTAAAAACACCACTATAATGTAACACCACCACCTCTGTTCTGGACTGTTGACATTACAAATGATGGCATGCAACGTTCTCCAGGCATTGGCTAAATCCAGACCCTTTCATTGGAGTACAACACGGTATGGCGTGAATCTGCACATCAGCACACTCGTTTCCGGTCATCCACTGTCCAGAGGCGTCGCTATTTGCACCTTTCAAGCATCACCTAGCATTGACTAGAGAAATGTGTGGCTTAGGGGGATTTGCTCAACTACTGTACCACACACTTTTTAATTCATCGCATACAGTAATTGTGCTACCACGACTCGTGGTAGCACTTTGGAAGTCACGAGAGATTTCTTCCGCTGATTTCATGCTAGTTTTTACCACCACTCTCCGCAGTGCCTGATGGTCCCTGTCCGTTGGTACATGAGCTGTGCCTTGTCTTGATGTAACTGTATTAGTTCCTTCGCGTTTCTACTTCACAACCACATCAACGACAGTCTAATTGGACAGCTTTAACAGGGTTAAAATTGTGCTAATGGATTTGTTACTCCGACGACATCCAGTGGCTAGTCCACTTTCGAAGTAATTGAGCTCTCCTGACTGACCCATTCTGCTGTTACCACTTTTCTACTGGCAGCACAACACTCCTCGCATCCTCTTACACTGGCGGGTCTGCCTCTCGCGACGTCTGGAGGTGGATGGCGCACTACATACGGGTGTCTGAATACTTTGGATCAGACACTTCATGTCCTTTGTTTTCGTCATCCGTTTCGGTTAACAACCGTCATCTTAACTGCTTTTGATCTGCTTACCGCTGGCATAACCTCTCGGCTAGCTGTTCGAATTTTGCGCGTCCTACAAGGTCTCGTGGTAAGTCACGTATGCCATAGCTTCTCCCGTCAATCCTAGATTGGTCATACGAAGGCAAATTTTGTCAGATCACCCCCCCCCCCCCAAGTTGGTTGCAGCTGAGACGTATTTGGGAAATTCGGTTATCTCCTCCATTGTCTTTGCCAGTAAAAGGCTAAATCACGTTTGCTACGGCAGAATCAGTACAAGGAGCTCTCCAAGTACTTGTTGCTTCTCAGCACACACTACCTCTACTTTGTTCTTATAATGTTCTAAGTCTCCAGCTTTCTGTTCGAGCACTGCTTTTAACCTATCGATCTGCTCCGTCATAGCGGCAACATAATCACCCATACTAGCGTTGCGTGTTTCTACCGGCATCTAGCGTATTCTACTCCTGCCCAAACAATAAAGAAATATACAAGACAATAGGAAATGACACAAAGTTCACACTTGCAGAGTACACTATACACAACGAGTTACTCTAAATTTATTGAAATGTCCTAGCAGATTACAACTGTGTGCCGGACCGAGACTCGAGCTTGGACCTTGCCTTTCACAGGCAAGTGTTCTACCGACTGAGCTATCCAAGCCGACTCACAGCCCATCCCAGTACCTCGTCTCCTAATCCGCCAGGAAGTTTCATATCAGCGCACACTCCACTGCAGAGTGAAAATGTCATCCTGGAAACATCCCCTAGGCTGTGGCAAAGCCATTTCTTCGCAATATTATTTCTTCCAGGAGTACTAGTTCTGCAAGGTCTGCAGGAAGGCTTCTGTGAAGTTAGATAAATAGGTGATGAGGCACTGGGGGACGTAAGGCTGTGAGGGCGGGTCGTCGTTCGTGCTTGGGTAGCTCAGTCAGTAGAGCACTTGCCTGTGAAAGGCAAAGGTTCCGAGTTTGAGTCCCGGTGTGGCACACAGTTCTAATTTGCCAGGAAGTTTCATATCACTCCTCTGCAGAGTGAAAATATCATTCTAATTTTTATTGCCTGCATTCACTACAGTCTCATGCCAAATGACCCCATCGTCGACAACTCAAACGTACTGCTGGCACAGCCTTCGTGCACGGCATCTCATATCTCGAAATATTGCAAAATGCTCACTTGACATAGTTAAATATGACTCAAAACTAAAGAAAAAAAAAACTAAACTCCTCCCGAACAGGCCATGAAGGCCCAACGGCGCCGACTGGCCGCCGTGTCATCCTCAAACCACAGGCGTCATTGGATGCGTATATGGAGGGGCATGTGGTCAGCACACAGCTCTCCCGGCCGTACGTCAGATTCCGAGGCCAGAGGCGCTATTTCTCAATCAAGTAGCTCCTCAGTTTGCTTCACAAGGGCTGAGTGCAACCCGCTTGCCAACAGCGCTCAGCAGACCGGATGGTCACCCATCCAAGCGACAGCGCTTAACTTCGGTGATCTGACGGGAACCGGTGTTACCACTGCGGCAAGGCCGTTGGTTACGACTCACAACGGCTAACCTTAAAAGCAGACCAAGTCAGGTGGTCCAGACTGTTGTAAAGAGTTACCTTCAGATTAAAACAAACGTCGGTATGATCCACCACGACCAAGGAACTACACAACGAAAACGACCTGTCACAAGGTAAAGAAAGTGCTCCTTACTCACCGCCCTGCATTGTGCGAAACGTTGACTGCAAGGTGAGAGACGCTTCTGTGGTGATGACGGCGTCGTCAAAAGCTGGCTCCGGTAATATAGTCGTCGGTGTGTTGACCACTTTCTATCACCATTAGTAGCAGTCGTCAGCGTGGTTGTAAGGTCCGCTTCTGCACACCAACTGTAGCGGTCACTCATCGTGTCAGGATATTTAGTGGGCTTGGAAGCTGACAAGGTGAGGTGGTGTCGCTACTGGTGCAGGAGGCCGAGCCCAGGAACGTGAGCGGATGGCTGTCATACGCGCTACAGCGTCTGTGAAGCAGCAATATCTGGAATGAAATGAAAAGAAACGATCGTGTGGTAATATTGGCCGGGAGGCCCCATCTGGGGAAGTTCGGCCGCAGGGTGCAAGTCTTATTTCAGTTGACGCCGCATTGGGTGACTTGCGCGTTAATGATGATAATGAGGACTACACAACACCCAGTCCACAAGCGGAGAAAATCTCCAAACCCGGCCAGCAATCGAACCCGGACCCGCTGCATGGTAAGCAAACACGTTACCACTCAGACAAGTAGGCGAACGATATCTGGAATAACATTTCTTTACTGCAGAAATGTACAGGATTGTAAGTGTCTTCAGAGCTGTAGTCAGCAGCAAAGCGTGGTAGTGCACGCACCACGAAGAATGCTGATATCTTGTCAGCGAGTTGCGACGGTGCTGCAGCGGGTCACTGCCATGCCGTGTGCAGGGCTGGTGGTGGTGGCGGCGGCGGCGTGGAAGGTACTGCCCGCCCAGACTTTCCGTGGTGATCTAGTGTGGCTTCCACCTCAGCGCTTTCGTAGATGGACGTGCGCTTAGGAGGTTGTCGTCAGCGTAACACAGCCGGCGGTTGTTGTGGAGGAGGAAGCCCAGGACCCAGATCGACGACACAGCATACAGAAAGGGAGACAGAACTATGTACAGCCAGGGAGAGGGGACTCCGGCTCTCACCTAACAGGTTGTAGGCGGAAGTTCGCAGTCACTCGGCATGGTCCTTCATCAGGGGAGGCCCAGACTCGCCCACATCTTTTTCAATCATGGTGGCGGCCAGGCATCAGTGGCAGCTTGCAGAGGCTGAGTCTCACTACAGTCTGCTGGCTGTGTTCTCAGAGCCGAAGTCTTCTTTCGGAAGCAGGCAGCACATCACAGTTCGCCAGTCAGGATGTTCTGTAACTAGCGAGGCCGACATTCCTTCGGAATCAGTGATACGGACGGGATGACGAGACAATGAGAGGAAGGCTTCAGAAACCGTCGTATACAAAGCTGGACATAACGTCATCGTATCGAGCGAGGTGGAGCAGTGGTTAGACACTGGACTCGCATTCGGGAGGACGACGGTTCAAACTCGCGTCTGGCCATGCTGATTCAGGATTTTCGTGATTTTCCTAAATCGCTTCTGGCAAATGCCGGGATGGTTCCTTTGGAAGGGCACGGCCAACTTCCTTCCCCATCCTTCCCTAATCCAATGAGACCGATGACCTCGCTGTCTGGTCTCCTTCCCCAAACAACCTAACCCAACGTCATCGTGGCCAGCGATGTGGTTATTTGCCCTCATTATAGGAGGTGTCAGCGGACTTACCCCAACATGGTGTCTCAGTCATTGCCCGTTACCCTTGCCTTCTCGCTTCCCGTCAGTATTAGGACATCGTGGCGTAGCTGGACACGGAGGTTATGTCTTTAAGCTCCGTAGTGCAATTTTCACAAAACGACGTACTAGATGTTGTCATGCTGCGCCCTTTGCGCTTCTCAATTATGGCTCGACTCGATGTAACAGAGTGTGTTACGATTGGTGCCCTACCTTCTGCAGCATAGCTCTCCTGGCGTGCCTCAGACACTGTATGAGCCAGGCCTGATGTTCCGTCGTCCGTAACAAATAATAATTTTAAAAATTTATGTGTGTACCCAGGAATCCAGTTTCCTCTGCAACACATTATTTACGTATCGTACTCACGTCTTCACTAAGGAGACCTGCATCTTCTTTTGATTTTCAACAGTCTTGATGCAGCTGTTTTAATAACACTGACATATTGATATGACATGAAACGTATATAATATATGAACTGTTATACTGTGATGATAGTTATTAACTGAAACCGTTTGTAATAACAAGAGACATACAAATAGCTGTTTATCACGTATTTCATAAATATCCAGATTTAGTTTTTCCTTTATTTTCCTAAGCTTCACAAGGCTGATGCCAAGAAGACTCCTTTGAAAGAGCACAACCAATTTCCTTCACCACCCTTTCTCGATCCGAGTTAAATCCATGCTCTGTGACTAATGACTTCGTCATCAGCTGAACTCAAAACCCCGATCTTCCACACTGCCTTCAAAGTCAGCGCACTTAGTTCAGGAACATTCAGAAACTGCTCCAGGAGTCGGCTGTAACGTCACCAGCAGCCGAGATCGGTCACCGACGGCGCAGCCGTCTGTTCAATCAGATTCAAAAGTTCGTAAAATCGTTGCTCACATTAAAATCAAAACACTCATGTCTGTGTAGTAAAACATGTTCTACTCTGTCTCCTTTATCCTTATTTAGCTCACTGTCATCATGACAATTCAACAGAGGCCTATAGTCCGAAGCAATGCATTTTTTAGCTGAATGGCATGTCAGTCATATCAGTTCTTATTTAAACTTCTCAAGCTTCCAAGAACCACTTACCTCGTAGTATTGCCCACACTACAACTTCACTGGTCTTCTCTGGATGACATATTTGTCCAAAGTACGAACTCATGAGACCCAATCAGCTCCACTTCTCACCCTGCAAGACACTATGTCAATCTGTTTCACAAGCCAGCCACCCATCTCATCACTCGAATTCCGATCAACTTCTCAAAACACTTCACACCTTTCACCTAATCAGGTGTACGATTCTAGATCGATTGGTTTTTGTTTCAGCAGTTTTTATTCTCGTTAATGCTGCCCTCTCTTCCGTTACCTACTTTTCTCTGTTTAGTATCCCCATTGGAAGGACCTTCCTTCACCATCATATACATCATAGCGCCATAAGACATTTTTATTCGCCGGCCGAAGTGGCCGTGCGGTTAAAGGCGCTGCAGGAACCGCGAGACCGCTCCGGTCGCAGGTTCGAATCCTGCCTCGGGCATGGATGTTTGTGATGTCCTTAGGTTAGTTAGGTTTAACTAGTTCTAAGTTCTAGGGGACTAATGACCACAGCAGTTGAGTCCCATAGTGCTCAGAGCCATTTGAACCATTTTTGAACATTTTTATTTACGTCATGGAAAACATTTTGATATTTAGGATAGGCTCGAAACTCCTGCAAATACTAAATATCTATGCTCGAAGAGGCAGTTTGAAACGAATGAATGTTTTCTTGCTGACCAGTCCCTGCAACAGCCCACATTATTGAATTACGTGACTGTTACGGTGGTTTCTCGTGCCACAGCTCTTGTATGAGAACTCTCTCTTTTAAATCTTTATTGTACATGTAAGTAACACAGAAGACTTTTTCCCTATGTCTATTGGAAGATTCGACCCATTGGACGACATTAATAAACTATGCAAGATTGTAAACGTTGTACCCTCTACATCTGTGTGTGTGGGTGAATTTCTCAGGGACCAAACTGCTGAGGTCATCGGTCCCTAAACTTACAGACCACTTAAACTAACTTTCGCTAAGGACAACACATACACCCATGCCCGAGGGAGGACTCGAACCTCCGGCGGGAGGGGCCGCCTTCTACATGTATATTTGTCAAAAAAAAAAAAAAAAAATGGCTCTGAGCACTATGCGACTTAACTTCTGAGGTCATCAGTCGCCTAGAACTTAGAACTAATTAAACCTAACTAACCTAAGGACATCACACACATCCATGCCCGAGGCAGGAATCGAACCTGCGACCGTAGCGGTCGCTCGGTTCCAGACTGTAGCGCCTAGAACCGCACGGCCACTCCGGCCGGCTATATTTGTCAAGTAAACCCTTCAATAAAACTGTTAACAGTAGAACGTAGGAACTCATGATTATTAACACTTCGCACTTTCTCAGAATTAAATTATTGTGCAAGGTGGCGTAGTAGTTAACACACTGGACTCGCATTTGGGAGGACGACGCTCAAACCCGCGTCTGGCCATCCGGATTTAGGTTTTCCGCAATTCCCCTGAATAGCTCCAGGCAAATGCCGGGATGGTTCCTTGACAGAAACCGAGCTTGTGTTCCGTCTCTAATCACTTGGATGTCGACGGGACATTAAACCCAACCTTCGCTCCATTTTGAAAATTAAATTCAAATGACCTCTCATGTTATGATTAAATTAATACCGATATAAATGTACTAAGGCATTATAACATTCGTAAGTTGTGTCGCATATAACTTGTACAAATTGTGATTACTCACCTGCTGTGAATTTATGTATCCATCAAGTGTGACATGCTATTGTAAAAGACTGGGTTTCTGAATAAAGGCAGTAAGCGGCATTTTCGCTGCTTCCGGTGTTTGAACAATAAGCGTCTGTTATGCTTAAGCGCATGTTCACAGAGAGTAAAACAACGCATATAAAATTTTACAGTTATTAAAGGAGATAAAAAGATATACTCTTTTATGAGACAAATGTCACAACAGCACCGATGAAGGTTTTGACACTAGTGTTGTTCGCAGACAGTTTTCAAACTGTCAAAGTGGGAGATGAATATTATTTTAGAGATGTTGCTGAAAATTTACGTTTAAATTTTCGGTGCGCAACTGGTGGCCTGCGGGCCGGATACGGTCTGCAGTTAGTTTCAATCTGTCACGCGGAAAAAATTCGTGTGAGCTTGAGCAAACCGCTCGCATTGTAACCCACGCGCGACACATTTTCGGATGTTCGACATTCTGTTGTTCACATCTTCTCACTTTGTTCTTCTGTATAATACAGCCGACATATAAGTTCGAGGGATTTAGACGTATAGATATTTTGAAATGTATAAAGAAACAATGGTTTCATTTATTTAGCGTTACAGAAACAACCCATATTTAGACGATGAGACATCAGAACTATTTTTGGACAAGAATTTAAAAAATACTTGGTAATAGAGTTTGTGTATACAAACACTAAATTTGAAACACCTACCCGTGGCCAAAGATCGCTTTTCGACGGGGATTGCCTGTCTCGTTGCCGTATTTTTTTTCTGTGCTTTCTCGCTTAACATTAGAAAATAATTCTTGTCCATTGTGGAGATATTAGAACAATTCAACTGTTGAAACTAAACATAATGGGACTTACACGCGTTTATTTTTCGGTTGTAACATTTCCAGACGCTTGGCAACCCGTCTTCAGTAGTTTACATTTACTAACCCACCGTAAACATTGTTTCTTTACTAATAGCGTTGCAGAATTTTGCAATTGAAAGCTTTAAGACAGCTATTGCAAAAGTTCGTAAGTAAAGAATGAAAGCTGAAGTAAGAATGAAAGCTGAAGAAATGAATTAAAATTTATATCACGACCGAGACTCGAACACGGGTCTCCTGGACTACTAAGCAGAGTTGCCGATCGCTACACCACCGCAGTACGGTGGGTTACCGTCCTGCGGTGGTGTTATGGTGAACATTTCTGCCTACACCCGGGTTCGAGTCCCGGCCGTGGCACAAATTTTAATTCATTTCTTTAGCTTTCATCCTTATCGTATATAATTATGGTCTTAAATGTATCAGGGAAAATTTAATTATAAAGTTACAATGTTAATAACTCTTAAATCAAAGTAAGCGTTAGAAAAAGGGGTGATCATGAAATGAATGTAGGCTTTGAGGCATGGTCTGCAGGGGAACCGATACTACACGTATCGAATCGTTACCCTAAAAACGTTAACGTCACGAGCACCATAGTTTTGACTTTATGGACTAGGAGCGGTGCAGTAGCGTCACGTGATGAGCCGGCCTGCAAGCTGAAGTAGACGTGTGAGTGACTCCCGCAGGTTACAAGAAGTTGACAATGTCTGGTTTACATTAATACATAACTGGATCTGCGTGCTGATGACTGCTCAACACGCTCAAAATGAGCAGGCGTTTCGCGAGTAATGCGTGCAGCTTTAGTCAAACGAGCAACCAGCTCTTCGGGGTGCCTATCGGTATCCCGTACATCAAACGCATTATCTCTCCGCACAAAAGGAAATCCTTAGGTCATCAAGATTTCTAAAACAATATTCGTCACAAGACAATTTGGAAACCGTCTCTGAAAATCTCTAGCGTCAAAATTTTCATGGACCCCATGTGGTGTACCTGTGGCAGGTTTGTCAGACAAAAAAGTGTTTTTTTTTTCTCCTCTAACTAGCTAAATTCTGTATACATTGTTTTTTATATCCTATACATGAAGCCGTTAAGGTAGCAGTTGGATAAGATACCGTTATCTAAAACAAAAAGTTCTACGGAAAACCATGTTAAGCAATGTACATAGAGCATCATTATAGTCATTTTTGTATTTACTTTATTTTCCTAATTTTGGATAGCTGTTCTTGTATTTCGTATATCTTCCTACTCTTCATATTAAAAACTAATATTCTACTGGATTTCCAATTTCTAACTTCTATACTTCTAATCTAATAGTAGTAACTATTGTACCCTTTTGAATCACCTTTTATTATGCGTGTTCTCCTAATTGAACACAATAACAAAATATAACAATAAAGATTTTATGACAGAATAATTACATTAAAAGTCAGTTTTTACACTGTATATGTTCTGTTAACCTACGTTGGATGCTAACCCAGAGAGATGGTGTACGGGTTAAGGCACTGGGCTTGTATTCCCATGCAGCAGGGTTCAAATTCTCGTCTGAATATCCTGACTTGCGTGTTCGGTGGTTTTCTTAAATCAGTTAAGCACAAGGCCAAGGACAATATTGTTAAGAAAAAAGTTCGCTACTTTGGATCGTTTCCAGTTTAATCAGCATTGAAGTAGGTCTAGCAGGGCGTTTTAAGCAACTTCAGGCGATCCTCCAGATACAATTAGTGTCAATTATTCTCATAGAATATACGACAGGACACGAGACTGCTCAGTCTTTGGCTCGGTTCCGATACTTACGACCGTATCACTCTCTTGTTCGATTTCAGAAAAGTTGAAAGGGTACAGTACCACCCGACATTGAAAATAGGTACAACATACTTCATTATTTTTGTCAGAACAACACTTTTTTTTGTAAAATAACTCAATTTCAATTAATACAGCGAAGCCGGATACCAGTGTGGGAAAGAATGACAATTTATCTATTTAATTTTTCACATGTGCACTCCCACAAAGTAAATCCCTACATCCAGTTTGGTGAGATCTGTGAAATGAATGAATGTATGGTCGTCTTGTAACAAAAACAACTGTACATATAATAATTTTTTCTTCTGATTTTCGATAAATTAGTGTAAGCAATGTTTTGATTTCATTTCTTTTTCTTTTCGTGTCATTATGTTAAAGAAACTGTAAGCAACTTTCGATGTGAATATTAATATTTATGTCAAATTTCAAGCAATGCTATAACAGAATTGAAGTGTAACCCATGTTGAATCTATTGTAACATGTTTAAAATTGTAATTGTGCGCCTGGTCCATACGTAGGCAATGTATTAGGATATGTGGAATGCAAAACCTTTGGTGAATACCCTGTCTGTAGGGGAGCGGTAAAAGGTGGATGGCAGGCGAGCGCGGGAAAATGCACACGGGCGCGGCACGGCATAACGGGCTCAGCACAGTAGTCGGAGTTGGGCATCGGTCTGAGAAACACGCTCTGGATCGAGGAGGCTCTCCTGGAAAACGTGATTTCATTGAGCCTCGGATGTGCCGTTTCCGACGACTATACAGCATGGCTGTATTCTATAGGCACTAAATTGAAAAGGATTGCGACGTTAAGAAGAAGCAAAGTGCCGATACATCAAGAGCCATAGCTGTGATTGTATGTGTGCTTTGCGCCTCGCCATCTCGCCGCCCGCCAACCGCCGCATCGACACGAACAGGTTGAATCTTTAGAATTGTATTCGTGTGGACCAGTGTTAATTTTGTTCCTGACTGTTCAATAACAACTTAACTTTTACCAGAATTGTCCTATCAATTAATTATACTCATCACTAACCTAGACAGGGTCCTTTCCACATGTTGTGCAATCCGAGTGTCCCGAAATGAAGATTTAAAGTTTATGTTAATAAGAATTACCTGCAGACCTATCTATGCTAGAAAGATGTTTAAGGAACTTTATTGTTAATGAAAATATAAGCAAAGAACAAAGGTCTGACAAAGTTGGAAGATAATTTTGGAATTGGTTTAGTAATGAAGCTTAATTAATTTGAGACAAAAATAATGGTAGTTAAATGAGGAAGTAATAAGGCAAAAAGAGTAGTAACTCATATATAGTAAATCTTGAGTGCTTAATGCTTCCAATAGTTAATAGTTTCAACACAGTGATCATAACAGTTTCAGGGTCCCCCCTCCACTCTTTTCTTTTCTATTCATTTAAATTCTGAAGTGTACTGAACTGAATTGACCAGCAAAGTTAAAGTCAATATAAAACCTAAATTTATCAGTGTTTTACCCTTATTAAAATTGACACTGTATGTGTGGTTCAAAAGTGCTATTTCTAGGGTAACCTATGCCCGATTTCAGTCGGATCAATAGACAAAACGCAGTTTGTAGTAATCATTATAGAACAATGTTGTGTATTTATAGCTTGTCCAAATTAGTACAGAAAAGGAAAATCTTAGTTCAGTAGATTTTTCTGGTTCTAAAATTTACCATATAATGCAGTATTACTACGTGTTGTTATGCTTCTACGTACATCCACTTGTACAAGAAAAGAAACTCACTTAATGCCTAATTGGGCTGGCGACCGTATTATTAACAATTGGTACCATCTGCTGTGTATGTTTCTTGCCCGTCCTGACGTGTAGTTGCACTTTATACTTGCTTGACGTATCATTGTTGTTACTGAGTGGGTGTAAGTCTGATTTTGCCTCCATTCAGTTACACACGGTCAACATATTTACTAAAATCCTTTCTTATAGGGTGAAGCCCGTCAACTTACCATAGTACAGGCTTTAAAGTGTTAACGTACGCCCGAGGGAAGACGTTACAAGTGGCGACCGTGACAGGACGTTGTTCAGTTGTTGTCGGTCACAAATTAAAGTGAATACCGAACAGTGGATGTTCAGTGGCTCGAATTGCAATAATAGTTAGTAAAGTAAATAGCAGTGAACGTCAAGTACGATAGTGTGGTGTAATTTGCGTTCAGTATGGACAAGAATGTAGATACAGTAGATGTGCCGAGCGTAATGGAAAATGCGGCTGGCAGTAGCAGGAGTTTACGTGGCCAGATAACAGATGGCGTTAGCGGAAGACAATTGGCGTACATACAATATCATGAACATGTTAACGAACAGATTGAAATGTCGAGATCGTCTCGAACACAGCAAGGGATAAATAGGAAGTAGAGAGTGACTTTGTAGATGATAGTGGGTATGTGAATGAATCCACTGACATGTTTGATTCACCACAGATAAAGAAAGAACCGAAAGAAACTTCTGAAGTAGGATCGGAACACACAGATTCCGTAGAACAAAACAGTGTGAAAATTTTAAGCATGAACGATTTATTTGAACAATTAACCAAACAAATTGCAGGACAGAATGATCAGCTTCAAAAACAAGTCGGTAGTCAGGTTAGTCAGCTTAAAACACACGTTGACGAGCAGCTTAAAACACAAGTTGGTCAAATTAAAGCACAGATCGAAGATCAAGGAATTAAAATTAGTAAACAAATAGAACAGGTAGAACAAAAAGTGGGTAATTTAAGTTCTGTGGTAAATACTATGAAATTTGAAATTGACACCATTAACAAAAATATGGATACTATGCAGGGGGAAATTGACAACATTAACAGTAGGTTCGTGGTTGAAATTCTCAACATCCAAGAGAAAGTAGAGCCTCTGGTTGAAACAAACGTAGACGAAAAAGTTTTCGGTCTTAAAACTGAAATCGTAAACGAATGTCAACACGGAATCTCACAGTTGAAAAAGGCAGTTTCAGACACTGAAAGAGATTTAGGTGAGAAAGTTACCGGATGTGTACAAAAATGTGAACAAAATACTTCGAAAATTCAAGGCAAAATTTTCGATCTTGAGAGTAAAATTAAAGATAGACCTGGTGTTGTCTGTAATGGCACACCAATTACGAAGCTGTTAGAAGGTGAGGAACGCTTCGATCCCGCCAAGAAACATAACGGATGGCATCCGTTAGATTTCATCAAAAATTGCGAGAGGATATTTCCTGAACACTTGTCTGATCAGGAAAAGATAAACGTAGTAATTAGCGCCTTAGCAGGTGACGCTAAGCGCTGGGGAATTAATTTGAATACCGAACGAATGACGTTCGAAGAATTTAAGCAAAGGTTTACGGAAGAATATTGGTCCGAACAAAAACAGGATCATTTATGGCGCGAGTTTATCATGGTCAAACTTCATGATAACAGGGGCAGGAATTCTTTGAAAGATTTCTGCGAATATTGGTACCGGAAGTTAACGCATTTAAGAGGAAGAAGATCCGATTCAGAAATCATCTGGGAACTATATAAAAAGCTTCCAGAAGATTCAAAGAGATACGTGGGAAGCAATCATCGCAGCTTCCAAGCATTTCTCGAAAGGGTCGAAGACGAAGACCACTGGCGCGAAAGTCGTGCCAATTATCAAAATTTTGGTAACCGAAATAACCGTAATAATGACGAGAGAAATGACGGCGAAGGGTTTCGCGTCAATATGATACAGAGAGGTAGAGGTAGAGGCAGAGGGAGAGGAAATTATCCAGGTCGCGGTAGAGGATACACAGCGCAAAATAATAACGACGCGGGAAACTGATTTCCGCGAACGTTGCGGGCCAAACGGAAGCGGACAATATATACCGGCCCCGATTTAAGAAAAGTTACTGAACTGACAGTAATGTTATGAGACAGGTCAGAGACAGGCGTGGAACGACGCAACGTTTTGTTGCGAAACAAGCGTCAGGTGCGAGCGCGAATGACTCATCTTTGCCGCGCAGAGCAATACTTGTTAACAGGCGAGTGGAGCATCAGAGGGCAACGGCCCAGCCCAGCAGAACAGCTGTTCAGAGAGAAGCCGCTAGCGATGCGGCAGCATTGGATACAAACATAGCAGTAAGAGCTGGTGAATACATTATGAGTGGTAATTCCGTGGCGAGGGAAATAATATATGAAACTGTGGATACACAGAGAGGTGCGGATAGCAGTGTTTGCAATGAAGTAAAAGGCGAGAATGAATTAGCGGAAGTAAGTAATTGGCGTGTGCAGATCGACGATCTGTACAAAGGCCTGAAGCAATGTGAGTGGGAGGATTTTAAGAAGGAGTATGAAGCAAGGAAGTTAATTAGTGAAAAAGGAGATAATAGGGACGTCGATAAGGTGACGTGTCCCGAGTAAACAGCGCCGCGCAAAGTACGCGTGCTGCCGATAGGTCGAAGGTTAAAGATAGGAAGGAATTGGAGGATGAAATCCTTAGCATTGACGAGGAAGTAACTTCTGTTAACAATCCGCCAACAGTACTAGCTGCTACCGAAATGCGCCGTGGAGAAGGGGCAGATAATTACCTAAAAGTAATTGAAGTCCACGAGGGTTACACGAAATATGAATTAACAATAGATGTGAGTAAAGCTGATAATGAGGCCGTTTTGCCAAAAGGGGAAATTGAATTAAAATCTAAACCTGACGAAAATGCAGAGGGACAACTTAGTGCCTGTCTCAGAAAAGCTTTTCTGTTAGAACCTGAAAGCGATCCAGAATGGTCGGATTCTGACGAAAGTTCAGATGACGAATATTTCGGTAATAGTGGAAATAATGGAAATACAGTTAATTGTGATATTGTATATATTGATGATGAAGTTTCAAAACAAAACCCAGATGTTGAGACTGAACAAAGAAAGAAAGAGCCACCGGACGACTCAGTGTTTATTTTGCAAAGAGTTCAAGTAAGCAAGGACTTTGAACTACAGAAACCGAAAAAGCCGCCAGATATAAATGGTTCACAGGTCAGGCACGTATCTTGGGACAATGTGACAGTCGACCAAGGTGCGTTGCGGTAAAAACAGGAAGGGGCATGATTTAGAGTCTGGGGCAGATTTATATCGGATTTTGAGAATTTCATGAACACCTTACATCATGAAACTACTGGGTTCCCACCGGAAGAAATTTTGTTAGGCAGCAAGAGTAAAAGTTTAATTGAAGAAAAACTAGAGTTTCCACCTTGTACAAGCTTGGGGTTGAGTCAAAAGAAAGAATTAGTCAGAAAAAGGGCAAAGCAAAAAGCTGAATCTAGATCTGAAAGACACGATAAAAATCTGAAAGTTTCAAAATTTAAAATTGGGGATTATGTTCTTTTAAAAACCCACGAAAAGCCTAGTGAACTGAACCATGAAATTTCCAAATTTAAATATATTTATAATGAGCCATATATAATACAGAACATTCCACACGATGATGCTTACTACCTGATCTACCCAAAATCCAAAAAACCTTTAGGTGTAAGAAATGTTGTGGAGCTGAAACTGTATGTTCCTAGGAGTGAGTGACATAAGTACACTCAGAAAGCAATTTGCAGTAAATGTGCTGTATCCTATGCTGAAACTATTTTATTCCAAATGTAACAAATATTTGTAAATGTATGTATACCATTGACAGTGTGCTAATGTAGTTATGTGAGTTTCAGATTACCAAATGCAATATAAATGTAAGAATGTATGGAGAAAAGGACTGAAAAGGAAAGGGTAAATGCCGATCACCAAAGTGAACAGTATATAAGTCATAATATAAAGGACTGCCAAACACCAATGAGGGCAGATAAATAGTCAATGGAGAATTGTAAGTGTGATACAGGAGATGTGAAAATATGAGGTAAAAAGGACTGCCCAAATCTGAATAATAGGCAGCAAATATGCGTAGTAAATTTTCTGAATATTATTGTGTGTGTTTTTTTTTAGTAAGTAGGGAAATGGACTGCCATTCAATGCAAGCAGCAATAAATTGTCTTATAGTGTATACAGATATTTGCATTTGCTTTTGTAGTTAAATGTTTGTGTTCCAGATTTTGAAATTATTTCTTTGAGCAATTTAGTAAAAATGAGTAATTTGCTATTTTAATAATGTTGTGATGGGAGGTTGGACTGTGCAAAAGGCACTTAAGTAAATGACAAGTAAATGTTCTTGATATGTTAAAAAGTGTAGACCTATATAATGTGAGTGAAAGGAAGCTTGTGGCATAAAATTTTTTTTTTGAATGGGAAATTCACATAAAGATTCAGAACCACTGTATAAATGTAAAATTTAGTGTTCCCATCAAATTTATACTTAATAAAATTTACTGGAAACAGGGGCATGTGTAACAACAACAACTGTACATATAATAATTTTTTCTTCTGATTTTCGATAAATTAGTGTAAGCAATGTTTTGATTTCATTTCTTTTTCTTTTCGTGTCATTATGTTAAAGAAACTGTAAGCAACTTTCGATGTGAATATTAATATTTATGTCAAATTTCAAGCAATGCTATAACAGAATTGAAGTGTAACCCATGTTGAATCTATTGTAACATGTTTAAAATTGTAATTGTGCGCCTGGTCCATACGTAGGCAATGTATTAGGATATGTGGAATGCAAAACCTTTGGTGAATACCCTGTCTGTAGGGGAGCGGTAAAAGGTGGATGGCAGGCGAGCGCGGGAAAATGCACACGGGCGCGGCACGGCATAACGGGCTCAGCACAGTAGTCGGAGTTGGGCATCGGTCTGAGAAACACGCTCTGGATCGAGGAGGCTCTCCTGGAAAACGTGATTTCATTGAGCCTCGGATGTGCCGTTTCCGACGACTATACAGCATGGCTGTATTCTATAGGCACTAAATTGAAAAGGATTGCGACGTTAAGAAGAAGCAAAGTGCCGATACATCAAGAGCCATAGCTGTGATTGTATGTGTGCTTTGCGCCTCGCCATCTCGCCGCCCGCCAACCGCCGCATCGACACGAACAGGTTGAATCTTTAGAATTGTATTCGTGTGGACCAGTGTTAATTTTGTTCCTGACTGTTCAATAACAACTTAACTTTTACCAGAATTGTCCTATCAATTAATTATACTCATCACTAACCTAGACAGGGTCCTTTCCACATGTTGTGCAATCCGAGTGTCCCGAAATGAAGATTTAAAGTTTATGTTAATAAGAATTACCTGCAGACATATCTATGCTAGAAAGATGTTTAAGGAACTTTATTGTTAATGAAAATATAAGCAAAGAACAAAGGTCTGACAAAGTTGGAAGATAATTTTGGAATTGGTTTAGTAATGAAGCTTAATTAATTTGAGACAAAAATAATGGTAGTTAAATGAGGAAGTAATAAGGCAAAAAGAGTAGTAACTCATATATAGTAAATCTTGAGTGCTTAATGCTTCCAATAGTTAATAGTTTCAACACAGTGATCATAACAGTTTCAGGGTCCCCCCTCCACTCTTTTCTTTTCTATTCATTTAAATTCTGAAGTGTACTGAACTGAATTGACCAGCAAAGTTAAAGTCAATATAAAACCTAAATTTATCAGTGTTTTACCCTTATTAAAATTGACACTGTATGTGTGGTTCAAAAGTGCTATTTCTAGGGTAACCTATGCCCGATTTCAGTCGGATCAATAGACAAAACGCAGTTTGTAGTAATCATTATAGAATAATGTTGTGTATTTATAGCTTGTCCAAATTAGTACAGAAAAGGAAAATCTTAGTTCAGTAGATTTTTCTGGTTCTAAAATTTACCATATAATGCAGTATTACTACGTGTTGTTATGCTTCTACGTACATCCACTTGTACAAGAAAAGAAACTCACTTAATGCCTAATTGGGCTGGCAACCGTATTATTAACAATTGGTAGCATCTGCTGTGTATGTTTCTTGCCCGTCCTAACGTGTAGTTGCACTTTATACTTGCTTGACGTATCATTGTTGTTACTGAGTGGGTGTAAGTCTGATTTTGCCTCCATTCAGGTACATGCGGTCAACATATTGACTAAAATCCTTTCTTATAAGGTGAAGCCCGTCAACTTACCATAGTACAGGCTTTAAAGAGTTAACGTACGCCCGAGGGAAGACGTTACAGTCTGCTAACCGCAGATAGTGAATGTGAATATATGATCATCTTTGAGACGATCCTTTGGCCACCTTTGGTGGGACCAAAGAGAAGAAATTTACCTGAGCTTTGAGTGCCTGAAATGTGGCTGACCAATACGGTAGCAAGGGGCTCCCCCACTTCAGCAAAGGTGCGAGAGGACCTGGAGAACGGCCATGTTTCAGCACTCTGCTGCTGGATCTTGTGCTGTTAAGACCTGTTTTAGTTGTGCTCCGTAATGACAAAAGAGTGGAGACATGGTATGCATGTGGAATATTAGGAGTAGTTTGAAATAATAATTTCTCTATTTCAGGAACTTTTGTGGGGAGAATTAAATGTCAGGCAGGTAATATTAATGGGATTGTAGTAAGATTCGGAAGTGACCAACGGTCACAGTGAAACCACGTGTAGCAATAAGTTGAAATACTTCCGTGTGCTTAAGTTAAGCTGAATTACTAGCGTGTGTACAATAAGTTGAAATATTTAAGAAATAGCGTGTGTACCATAAGTTGAAATATTTAAGAAATGGAGTGTGCAGGACTTGAAATTAGAGACGAGTACTTCCACGTGGTGAGTACCGTGTGAGTCTCAAACTGTGTATGGGACAAAAGATAAAGAGAAGTACTCGCCCATGGTATCAGTTGAGGACTCGCGTGTGTGATGAATACGTTCTTAATATTACTTTGCGTAATATGATTCCGTGGGACGCTAGATTCAAACTCTGAGAGAGAAGCAAGGTGAGTCGGCCGTCTATCCAGCAACGCCACTTGGCTTGCATTGCACAGGAAGACGTGCAAATATCTCCAGAGTTCATAGTAGGAAAGTAGAATTACGAAGTGGGCCAGTGTCGTGTGAAACTGGGATGAATATTAATTGAAGTGGGAAAGCTGAAAGTAATAATGTTGTGACTATTCTCTGTGTAGTATTTCATATTGTAGTGTGGTGTATGTCATGTAATTCGGGTATGTGTGGTTTGCATGGGAGAGTAGTAAGGTAGTTTCAAAAGATTAGTGGGTTATGCTTGTTCCTTCTGTACTGCTCGGTCTGGAGGATAGTTTCGTGATGATGATTGTGAGAGTCGAAGTGTGAGAAATAATAAAAGATCCAACATCCTATCCAGAAAGTGCACTGTAGCGTTAAATAATTACGAGACCATAATATAGAGATTCACCAATGTAAAGCCATGCCCACTGGGCGTAATTTCTCATGTGTTATTGTTATAGGTTATAGAATTTGTGTGTTTAGGTTAGAGAATTTATCGGAATAAATAAGATAGTGAAAAGAAAAAGATTGGTGGACTTTTCCTTCGAATTGTATGTTGTCATAATGTCCCGAATTTATAATGTGTGCGCCATTCATATTCAGTGCGGTGGCCACGTGTTGACAAAAGCCGTTAAATAAAAAAGAAAGAAAATGTGATATTGCCAGTGTGTAGTGTACAGTCAGAGTTCTGTAAATTACTGATAGTCAGATGCGTGTTTCCATTGCGTATTAATCATATAGGAGGATAACTTGTAACTTAAGTGTGAGTACCAGAGTTCCTGTTACTCGATAAATAAGAATGAATCCACTCGCTTGGCAGACCACTCATCTTGCAGGCCTGACTGCTTGATGCCACAGTATGAGCAAGGCATGTGGGTGCCTCTCATAATTTCGACCCTGCCAGGATATTTTGCCAGGATTTTGCTGTTAGGGTTTGCTGGCTGTTAAGATTTTTTTATGGAATGTATTGTGATAGCGCTAAGAAGTAAATTTTTTTTTTTGCAATTTCTTTCTGGATTGGTGAGGATCTTTTATTTTTTTTATGTAATTAATTGCTATATCGCCCAAGGCTGGAAGTTCGTTGTATAATTTTTTTTGCGTAATGTCCATAGTAACTAGGTCGCAGTCGAAAAGTGTAGTCACCATGGAGAATAGCGAATCTGGGGTGAACGTAGCAGTGCAGCAGGAAGTAGGTGTCGACCATGGACTAATGAGCAGGAACGGCAAACACTCGGAAGGGGCTGAATTGTTCAGTGGACCGCTGCTAGGTGATCCTTTGAGCGGCGGGCTTTGTTCACAATCGGGGGCTTTTCCCGACGACACGGGCGAGCCGGGACTGTGTCAGGTATTGAGCGCACCGAAAGTAGCAAATGACAGTGTGCTACTGCAGTTTTTACAGAGGATGGATAGAGATAATAAGGAAAGATTAGAAGCGATGAATAGAGATAATAAGGAGAGAGATAGGGAGAATAAGGAAAGATTGGAAGCAAATAAGGAAAGATTAGAAGTGATGAATAGAGATAATAAGGAGAGAGATAGGGAGAATAAGGAAAGATTGGAAGCAAATAAGGAAAGATTGGAAGCGATGGATAGAGATAATAAGGAGAGAGATACGGAGACTAAGGAAAGAATGGAAGGAAATAAGGAAAGATTGGAGGCAATGGTTAAGGGAAATAAAGAGGCAATGAGGAAGCTACACACAGTTGTCGATGAGCGTCTGCCCACAGTTAATAATCGGTTAGATGAGGGGGAGAAGAATCTGGATGCGCTGAAGCAAGTATGTGATGCCGTGAAAGAAAGAGCCAATGATTTGGATGTACGAATAAGTGCAATAGAGAGCGATATTACAGAACGTAGGGACGTGTTGCCGGATGAGCGAATCAAAGAGATAGTGGAGGACTTACTTGCAGATAAACAAGGGGCATTAGACAGCGTGGAAGCTCAAGTTACCCGGCAGGAAGTGGCGCTAAATAAACACAGGGATGAAGTTGCGGAGGTAGTGGTCAGAATGAATACGATTAGCGCAGATGTAGAAAAGATCAGTATGAGAGGCGAAACAGGCTCTGACAGTACGCAGCGAGAGGTTTATGCCGACCAGGAGGAGATACAATCACTATTACAGTTTAAAGAGGCACAATTAGAAACAAATAGGAAACATAGGGAAGAATTTGCACAGTTGCAATTAGCGTGCAGAAGTGAAGGTGAAACACCACCAGGTAGACTGCAGAGGGAGAGGGAGATAAATTCAAAAAACGAAAATAGGCAGAAAGAGGAAGACGAACTCAGAGAGTTAGAAGAACGGTTGTGTCGGATAAAACAGGTGGCAAACCCAACTGGGTATAGTCCAAGGTCGGAAAACATAAATGCGGAAGAAGAATGTAGGAGGCACTTCGTGTCGGTACAAACGTACACTTGTTTTCCGGATCCTGATAATTACCAACATCCATGCCTGTGGCTGTCTCAATTTCAAGATTCATTACCTTCATCGTGGGGACCGCTCCTCAAAATGAAGTTTGTGTGTAACCATTTGAGGGACGAGGCTAGAGCGAAAATGCAGGAAGTTATTAAAGACTGTAGTAGCTACAAGATATTTTGTGAAAAGTTTTTAAATGAATTCTGGTCGAAAAGTAAGCAGGACCAGGTTAAGCAAAGCATATTGATGATGCCAAATTGTAACGAAGGTGGTATAAGAGATCCAGTGTCGTGCTATCAGGAAATGCTGAGACGAAATAGGTATTTGGATGTGCCATACGAAACTGGGGAGCTCATTAGGATCTGTATAACGAAGCTGCCAGTGAGATTGCGCAGAAATATAGTGATAGCAGTCAGAGGCTTAGACGATTCTGCGTTATTTCAGCACTTGTTACAGGAACTGGAAAATGAGAGCAACATTGTGAACGGAGACACGACTCATAGGTCAGACAGAGTTGAGGATAGGAACGGCAGAAACTATCAGAATGACAGGAGAGCATGGAATCAGAGGAATGACGGAAATGGAAGATGGCGAGGAAATAAGGGGCAGAATTCATGGGGATACCGACCAGCAAACCGGGAAAATAGAATATGGGACAGAGATGGAAGAAGAAGGGAAAATGAAAATGATGGGCGAAGAGAGGATAGGCAGTCATTGGGTTCACGACATGACAATCACTGTCACAATGACGGAGGGACAAGAAGGTGACTACATGATAGACGGGTACAAACCAGGGCTATTAATGATGTAAATATTAGGTATATCGATTACGGAAAACTAAGGGAGAATCTGTTAGAGGAGGTAGGAGATGTGGGGAGTGAAGTCCACCCAATAATTAGCGTAGAAATAAATAATATAATCGTACCTTGTGTCATCGACACAGGCAGTGTAATGAGTGTTTTAAGGGAAGATGTGTTTAAGTGTTGTAGTCTTACAAAACCATGGCCAACGTTGCCATTGCAAAGGACAACAGTGAGAGGGGCAATTACAGGAAAGGGAATTGAGGTGAAGTTACAAGCGCAGGTAGACTTTGTGTGCCAGGCGAAGAGGTTTAGTACAGTGTTCATGATTGTGTCATCTCTAACTGTTGAAGGGATATTAGGCGTTAATTTTTTGAACCAATATAAAGCAGTCGTTAACATGAGAAATGGTTCGATGGACTTGAAACGAGATTCGGAGGAAGTTACATTAAGATTCGACGATTGCTTATATGCTTAAGATAACGCACACTTAGCATTATGTCTGGCGGTAAAGTCCGGTAGACAGGCACAGAATACGGGATTCGAACAAGAGAAGAAGGAAATTCATAAATGTTTGGAGGAGGAGATCAGGGAGGAAATCTGGCATTTACGAGGGACCACGGTCTACGGGGAATTGCAGAAAATTTTATACGAGAATAGAAAGGTATTTAAACATGCTGCGGGTACAATAAGAAATTTTGTGTATAGATTCAAGGTCAAGCTACATAAACAGTTTAGGGCCCAAGTGTACCCGATACCTGTTGTGTACAAAGAAAGAGTGGAAGCTGAGATCGAAAGCATGCTACAACAAGGGATTATCGAACCAGCATCCAGTCCGTACAACAGCCCTTTAGTTTGTGTTGAAAAAAAGGATGGGTCAATTAGATTAGTTTTGGACGCAAGAAGGATTAATAAGATAATAGAGCGAGAGACAGATCGGCCGCTGACACTTGAAGAATTGCTACAAAAGTTCCACGGGATCAGAGTTCTCAGCTCAGTTGATTCGAGAATGAGTTTCTGGCAGGTGGAGTTAGATGAGGGATGTAGAAAATACACTGCTTTCTTGTGCTACGGGAAATCGTATCAATTCCGGAAACTACCATTTGGGTTAAATGTATCATCCGCGGCATTTATCAGAGCGCTAAATGCTGTCATTCCTAATGAAATAAAAGATAAGGTAACACAGTACGTGGATGATGTCCTGATAGCCGAAAGAAACTGGGAATACCACAATAGAAGGTTAAGCATATTGCTCGGTGCATTGGAGAGACATGGGGTAACCGTGAATTTGGGAAAGTCAGAATTTGAACGAAAATAAATCGAGTTTCTAGGTCACATTGTGACACCAGAGGGAATAAGACCAAATCCAGACAAACTCGAAGCAATCAGAGATTTTCCGGTGCCAAGAACAAAACATCAGCTACGGGGTTATTTAGGATTAATCAATTTTTACAGGAGGTTCATTAAGATTGGGGGTGCAGCGACACCCAGACTATGTCAGCTGACTGGAAAGAAAACGGTATGGAATTGGGACCCTGTCGCACAGGAAGAGTATATGGCGTTAAAGAAGGCACTGCTATCGGCACCTCTTCTCGGGCATCCAGACCTAGGGAAAGAGTTTTGTATGGGCACGGACAGTTCCCGTAGTGGACTTGGGGTAACATTGTTCCGAGAGCAAGAGCAAGGAGGAGAAGTAATACAACAACCTATTGCGTTTGCGAGCCGAGTGCTTAGCAAAGCTGAGAGAAATTACACGGTAACTGAGCTTGAAGCTTTGGCAATAGTATGGGGTTTTAGTAAGTTTAGATACTATTTGTATGGGAGGCATACTAAAATCTATACTGACCACAAGTCACTACAGTTTCTGATGTCGGCCAAACTTAACCATAGACGACTCGCTAGGTGGGCACTCTATTTACAGGAGTTTCAGTTTTCGGTCATGTATATTCCTGGGCCACAGAATATAGTGGCAGATGCGTTGTCAAGGAACCCAGTAGGTCATGGTCAATGCTTTGATGAGGAGGTAAACGAGAACAGATATGATATATTGTATATGCAGGGCGTGCCGTTCGAGAAATACATAGGGGCGGTACTCACAAATATCGCGAAAGAGCAGGATAAAGACGCGTCATGGAGAATGGTGAAGGACAGAGTTAGAGCGAACTTAGATGCCAATATAGCGCGCTTTTATACAATTCAGAACGGGGTCCTTTTCTACCGTCGAAATCCGAACACACAGGACTGGATGTTGTGTATACCAAATGAAATAGTCAACAAGTTGATCTGGTACACGCACCTAAGTTACGGGCATTACGGGGCAAGGAAATGCTGTAAGAAGTTTATTTCATTAGTATGGAGAGGAGGATCAAGAACGTGCTTGGTAGTTGCAAATTGTGCCAGAAGGCAAAATCGTTAACTATCTCATGCAAAGCACCGCTTTTTCCGATAGTGCCAGGTAGATTGAGGGAATTCTGAGCAACAGATTTGTTTGGCCCGCTACCTAAGTCAGTGCAGGGATATAGACATGTTTTAGTAGCAGTGGAATAGGTGTCAAAGTATGTGACTTTTACCGCATTGAAACGTGCGACGGGAAGGACAGTGGCAGCAGCGATCGTTAAAAACTTTTTGCGAGAAGTAGGAACTGTAGAAAAGTTCATAGCTGACAATGGACCACAATATAGATCCAGACAATGGCTAACCACACTGAAGAGAAGAAGGATAAAACCGGTGTTCATATCCCGATACCATGCTGCAAGTAACCCCAGTGAAAGAGTGGTAAAAGAACTGGGAAAATTGTGTAAGATCTATTGCCATAGGCAAAACAGAAGTTGGAGTATTTTTCTCAAAGATTTTCAGGACATCCTCAATGAGCTACCACATGGAGCAACTGGTTTATCACCAATTACGGTATTAAAGAATGAACCACCACCAGATCGAGTCAGGGAGCTGGTAGATTTTCCGCGATCAGGAAAGCAGAGGCACACAGAAATTGTCAAGGTTGCGATAGAGCGTATTAAGAAAGCAGCTAAGGATAGGCAGGAGAAGCAGAAAGGAAAGATCCGTAAGATCGAATTGGCAGTAGGAGACAAGGTTCTAATTAAAACTCATCGATTATCAAAGAAGCACAGATTCCTAACTAGCAAATTCTTTACGGTGTATAGTGGACCATTCAGAGTGAGGCGGATTGTCCATGAAAATGCTGTACTGATTGAGACGATCAAGGGAAAACAATTTCGTGGGCTTCATCACATTTCTAACATCAAATTATGGAAAAGTTAAGGATAGATCGAAAGTAGGCAATTTATGGTAGATAGTCAGAGTATTTATTTGTGGTGTGTAACGTTGTGCAGGGTCAAATCGAACATAACAATTTTCAGGCGGGATGTCAGGAGGTATGACGGAATAGACTGGTCGAATGAGTCATGAACAGCAGTCGACAGAGTGGTGTATGTACGTATTTTTTGTCATATGAATAAGGATCAAGCAGAAACGACGTGATGATTAATGAGTGGATAAAGATGGTAGATAGAGAAGCGACGTGATAAATAGTAGTGGATAAAGGTGATATTTAAGGAGAGAAGCGACGTGAAGCAGTGTGTGTAGTGGACTGACAAGGCAGCCAGTCCACAGTGACGGGTAGCCGAGTGGGCTCACGTACACACACGCCGACTGGCGCGAAGTCTGGAACAGGATTCGTAAGGAATGTGATAAAGAAAAGAACGTAGCTACTAGAACACTTAACTTTTATATCGTCCTTTGGTATACAGCATTCTTGATGATACAAGTGAGACTATCTTGAGATACATGCAATGGTACAAATGGCGCCTTGCTAGGTCGTAGCCACGGACTTAGCTGAAGGCTATTCTAACTGTCTCTCGGCAAATGAGAGAAAGGCTTCGTCAGTGTAGTCGCTAGCAAAGTCGTCGTACAACTGGGGCGAGTGCTCGTACGTCTCTCTAGACCTGCCATGTGGTGGCGCTCGGTCTGCGATCACACAGTGGCGACACGCGGGTCCGACATGTACTAATGGACTGCGGCCGATTTAAGCTACCACGTAGCAAGTGTGGTGTCTGGCGGTGACACCACAGTGTGATTAATAAAGAGAGATTCGACGTGATGAAACAGTAGTAAATAAAGGTGAGTAGAATTGAATAATGTGGAGATGTCTTAGATGTATGTTACAGAGAGGCCGGCGTATGCTGCAATCGAGATAGATGCGAATGGCGAAGGAAGACCAGGAAATGATGGAGTAATGGACGGACGGAGAGCCGAAATACGAATGAAGAGATGAGGACAACTGCACAACGTGAAAGGACATAAAGAGAGTATGAGATCCAGATGGTGAACGTTGTGAAATACTGACGTAAGATGTAATATAAGTGTAAATCTAATTCTTACCATAACAGTTGCTATGTGAAAAAAATAATTTTTGTTGTTGTTGTTGTTGAAGCCTGGTACCAGTATAACTAATCAAAACGGTACCAAGAATGTGTACAGTTATTTTGCAGGATGAATAATTTGTGTATTTTTTTGTTCTTAGATGAAATGTCGCAATTCTAAGTTGATATTTAGCAGGATGAATAATCGGTAAAGTGAATGCAGAGGTAAGCCAAGGGAGAGAGGTGCCAGAGTGAAAGGACGAATTCGGAGACTGGAAAGCTATCTCCGAAACAGCTTCATGTGTTATGTGGGTGAGTATAAGGGAGCAAAGGTATGGTATGTTGTCGTGAGTGTGGTGGTGTTAAGGTTAGCTGACTTCTAGACCTATTCTGTTAGTGTATTAATGGATTGAATGAGAAGGAAAATGTGATGTCTGGTGAGTGAGAGTCGTAGAGTAGTGTGATCAATGCGCTCACTCCTGTAAAGGGGATGCTACCGATCCATAACTAAAACACTATTGTGTTATTGTTTGATTTGGATGAACCTCGATGGCTGGTCAGGATCTGGCATCGTGTGGATGGTACATACATGTACTAGAAATGTTGTTATATATAATAAAAAGGTAAAATATATAAAGAGATACTAATTTCAGTCTGTCACAAGCACAAAGGTTCACTGTATATTGTAGTTTTAGAATAAACAGTTTCTAATATTTTCACTATGATAGGATGTTAAAGTAGCCTACTATTTGATATTGTAATTATGAGCTGTATAGATTGTTTATTATTCCTGTTTTTTTTATACTTTCATGTTTTGTATGAGGGACGACAGGTACAATCAATAGCGCAAGTGTGGGCTGTATATAGAAAAGGGATAAGTGTTGATGTTGTATGTGTAGAAAACTAGGGTGTATGATTTTATGTTTTTTAGAACAAAGATTCTTTTATTACCAATGTATCTAATAGATCATACATGTAATCAATGAGTATTTAAATACTGTAAGAATATCCTTTTGTCTGTAATGTTGCGAGATCCATGGAAGGGTCTGACTGATTGGGTGTCGTAGCGCTGAGGGGCTACACCGAACGCACCCGTACCACATAAGCCAAGCAGACGTCGGCAACAGAGCCGGTGCGCTCCCCACTCCACTGCCGGTCGGGATACACTCCATGCGCCCGCTACAGCAGGTCAACGGCCTGGGCCGACACGTACGTACCACTGGCCATTCATAAGTTCCGCCACCCTTATGACTGGGGAAAGTATCCCGCGGAGGCAACAGTGGGTGGTTTCTTCTGCTCAACGGCGCGCGCGGCGGTGCCACGGCAGAATGAACGACGCGTGGCAGAGTCCGGCGGGCATTTGTTACCAGCAACTATTAACTAGTACTGGACTGTGGAGCCGTGAAGCAAGATGACTGCTCGTATGTCTCCATAAGGTGGAAAGGGAAGGACTGGTGTTTCCACGTTGTGAGTGGTGGAATAGATTTTGTCTTTAGCAGACAGGACGATCATTTTATTTTGTCTTGACCACTGAATGGTGGGATCCATAAACTTTTGGCAGTGACTTGTTAAGTGTGCTTTGTGAATTGCTTGTGGGACGCTTGGTATTCTTGAAGAGGACAGTTGTCGTTTGGTGACTAATTATTGTATGAACACAAGAAACTAAAGTAGGACATTGACGTTTGCATTTGTAGTAGGAGACATTTCTTTAATTGGTGTGGGAATAAGTGCAGTTTGTTGGAACTTACGACTTTTAATTACACCATGAACTGAAAGGACAGAACCGTGGGTAATAGTAGTTGTAGGGCCATTTCTGGACGACCAGATTCGTGTGGATGGTACTCTGAGAGTGACTATGATACATGTGTTTAATGTGAGATACAGTTTACTGTTCAGTGCGTGCTCAAAATGCCGATTTGAGTGACTTAAAGACTTTCGTCCGGGTAACCATGGGAGAGCTTTGACATCGAGACAGTGTTTCTAGGGAACCTGTCAGCAACTTTTTTGACCTCAAGAAAATCACAGAATGAAATGATTCCGTGTGACTCGCAAGATAGGGAATAATGTATTTGTACTTGTAATTGTGTAAATTTTTTATATGTTTCATTCCTGAAGGGACAACAAGTGTAATTGTATTTCATTAACATTTGTGTTTAGAATTGTTAGGGTTTTCTTTGTTTGTTTGTTCTGGGTTATCAAGTTCACGTAGCATGTTTATTAGAATATTTGGTACAATGATGCTTTAATTATCAGCCAGTGGCGTAATACTCACGTAGCAGCTCTTGTTGCATTGGTCAGTAAGGTTGTCACAGGGGACAACAGTTTGCATTGCACAAAAAAAATATAGGAATTAACTGATGCATTTTCATGTCGTGGACAGTAATGATCTTGTTGGTGTGTTGACTGAAGCCATTTATTTTCATTATCACAGTGGTGATATTTCACATTAAAGTATAACGAAGGCTAGTCGAAATGCAAGTTCTTGTCGTCCAAATGAGTAACAACAGAGAAATGAGCAGTAGAGTAAGATACGAGAGCTACTGGTGGATTCAAGCACTTATTGCTAAACTATTTACTGCGTGTATTGATCAAAGTTGATGGACTGACTGGCTCAGCAGCAGGTATTTGTACTGGTGGACAAGGATAAGGTTAAACTCACAGTCGAGTAGTGGTGGCAATTGCTTAAGTGATGATAGTTAATTAGGTATGACATGATGTCTTATATGAACTATATTACGTAACCAGTATGTAACTTGTGGTATATTTCATTGTTTTTCTTCTCAGTTTTATTTCTCTGTAGGTTTGATGTATATTTTAGAATACTGATATGGAGCCTGACTTCTATGTGTAACTAGTGTACGAAATTTTTTTCTTTTGTTGATTTAGTTTTGTATTTAGACATTGCCGTGTAAAGATTGTTACAACGCAATTTATGAATGTCAGATTACTTGTTCTGTGTTTGGACGGTGAGCTATTTAAAATTTCATGAGTACAATTAGTATTTTTTTTTATTTGTCATACAATTAGTGAAGTTTGGATTACTCATAAAAATAACGAAGATCCCAGTAACTAAGCAAATTTTTATCTCAACATTATTTTTTTATTTATGTGATGTAATGTTTTATTTGTCATGTGGATTGTTGTAAACTTGTATGTGTACGTTACTCTGGATTGTGGGGAGTACAATAATTGAACAACTGTGTCAATAATTTGGTAAAGTAACAGCATTTGGGCGTCTATTTGAGGTCACCAGGGGCTAAGGTCTCCTCCTGGTTGTTTTGATGACTTGCTAAGTTTGTTCTAATACAGCTTTCTTAAAAAAATGTTCGGAACTACCCTCGCATTGCAAGGATAGTACCGTGCCATTTTTTTCTGCATGGGTAGCCGGTGGTGAAAGGGTACAGTACCGCCCGACATTGAAAATAGGTACAACATAATTCATTATCTTTGTCAGAACAACACATTTTTTTTGTAAAATAACTCAATTTCAATTAATACAGCGAAGCCGGATACCAGTGTGGGAAAGAATGACAATTTATCTGTTTAATTGATCACATGTGCACTCCCACAAAGAAAATCCCTACATCCAGTTTCGTGAGATCTGTGAAATGAATGAATGTTTGGTCGTCTGCTAACTGCAGATAGTGAATGTGAATATATGATCATCTTTGAGACGATCCTTTGGCCACCTTTGGTGGGACCAAATTTACCTGAGCTTAGAGCGCCTGAAATGTGGCTGACCAATACGGTAGCAAGGTGCTCCCCCACTTCAGCAAAGGTGCGAGAGGACCTGGAGAACGGCCATGTTTCAGCACTCTGCCGCTGGATCTTGTGCTGTTAAGACCTGTTTTAGTTGTGCTCCGTAATGACAAAAGAGTGGAGACATGGTATGCATGTGGAATATTAGGAGTAGTTTGAAATAATAATTTCTCTATTTCAGGAACTTTTGTGGGGAGAATTAAATGTCAGGCAGGTAATATTAATGGGATTGTAGTAATCTTCGGAAGTGACCAACGGTCACAATGAAACCACGTGTAGTAATAAGTTGAAATACTTCCGTGTGCTTAAGTTAAGCTGAATCACTAGCGTGTGTACAAAAGTTGAAATATTTAAGAAATAGCGTGTGTACCATAAGTTGAAATATTTAAGAAATGGCGTGTGCAAGACTGGAAATTAGAGACGAGTACTTCCACGTGGTGAGTACTGTGTGAGTCTCAAACTGTGTATGAGACAAAAGATAAAGAGAAGTACTCGCCCATGGTATCAGTTGAGGACTCGTGTGTGTGATGAATATGTTCTTAACATTACTTTGCGTGATATGTTTCCGTGTGACACTTGATTCAAACTTTAATACTCTGAGAGAGAAGCAAGGTGAGTCAGCCGTCTATCCAGCAACGCCACTTGGCTTGCATTGCACAGGAAGACGTGCATGTATCTCCAGAGTTCATAGTAGGAAAGTAGAATTACGAAGTGGGCCAGTGTCGTGTGAAACTGGGATAAATATTAATTGAAGTGGGAAAGCTGAAAGTGATATTGTTGTGACTATTCTCTGTGTAGTATTTCACATTGTAGTGTGGTGTATGTCATGTAATTCGGGTGTGTGTGGTTTGCATGGGAGAGTAGCAAGGTAGTTTCAAAAGATTAGTAGGTTATGCGTGTTCTTTTGTACTGCTCGGTCTGGAGGATAGTTTCGTGATGATGATTGTGAGAGTCGAAGTGTGAGAAATAGCAAAAGATCCACCATCCTATCTAGAAAGTGCACTGTAGCGTTAAATAATTACGAGACCATAATATAGAGATTCACCAAAGTAAAGCCATGCTCACTGGGCGTAATTTCTCATGTGTTATTGTTGTAGGTTATAGAATTTGTGTGTTTAGGTTAGAGAATTTATCGGAATAAGTAAGATAGTGAAAAGAAAAAGATTGGTGGACTTTTCCTTCGAATTGTATGTTGTCATAATGTCCCGAATTTATGATGTGTGCGCCATTCATATTCAGTGCGGTGGCCCCGTGTTGACAAAAGCCGTTAAATAAAAAAGAAAGAAAATGTGGTATTGCCAGTGCGTAGTGTACAGTCAGAGTTCTGTAAATTACTGATAGTCAGATGCGTGTTTCCGTTGCGTATTAATCATATAGGAGGATAACTTGTAACTTAAGTGTGAGTACCAGAGTTCATGTTACTCGATAAATAAGAATGAATCCACTCGCTTGGCAGACCACTCATCTTGCAGGCCTGACTGCTTGATGCCACAGTATGAGCAAGGCATGTGGGTGCCTCTCAAAGTAAACGAAGGACATGTTTGGCAACATCGTCTCTGGGAAGCTTGAATTTGTATTCGCAGCGGCCTGACTGGCCAACTTCAATACTAATTAACTCGTAAACAGCTAATGTATCGAATTTTTTCTTAACAATTATTTATCGGCACAACCTAGCCTGCACACTCTTACGAGCTACTGAGACTGACTACCCTGTATTTACTTGATAACTTATCGTTTTTTTGAAAATCTGCTATCACGTGTGTCTAATACAGGTTATACTATACAGTCAATGTACCTCACATGATTTTTTTTTAATTCTTGTCTCCGTGGCCTAGGGGCACAGGCACTAAGCTCTTTCTCATGCTAAGAGTATCAACTGCTCCGTGTGTAACGTGGAACCCCTTCAGCACGCCTGACACTTTAGTGGTGGCCTTTTCCCTAGTCTTTCTCTTTCTGCCGAAACCAGGAATTTGCGAAGTTGGACATTTGAATGAGAGAATTGTAGCCTTCCATAGAAAGGTCAAACGCAATTTGCGATACAGAAAAGAAATTCGATGTGGTCCAACAATTCCTACTCAGATTTACAAGACCATTGGCTTTTGCTACAATGTGGTTTTCACTCGTGAAGGTACTTAATTTTTCCTGAGTCATCTGTTTGGACATAATGATTGAACTTCGGTAGCTGTTATAGCTTACATCTACCGACCTGAGTGCGTTTTTACAACAAGTGAATCTTTGTTGGAGGATTTACAGTTAAATGTGTTTGTTCCAACTTTTTTTGTTACAGACTGCATTGAGAAGTTGAACTCACTGGTTTTTTCGTCGTTTGTGCAAACATTATTTCAAATACTAATGGATTCTTGTTTTAATATGGATTTTTTTAAATTAAAAAAATAGTTCATAATCTTCACTTTCAGACTCTTTTTTTCTTCAATAACGTCTGCGCCTACGAAACACGAGAGAAATTATTATACACACATAATAATCACGATAGAAACTCTGTTCCGAGTGCTATATCTCTGGTATCTGACATCCAGGTCGATACCCTGCGATGTTCACTATCAAATACTCCTCCAGCGACCGATAAGGGGCGCCAGCAGGCCATCACATGACCATGGCCGCTCATGCCAAGCTGGAGTATAACCCGGCTGCCGGACCGCTGCAAGGAACTTAGAATCATACTAAGCTAAAATCCCTGCCGAGCTTATGTCGAACTTCCATGGCCTGGCGGTTTACTGGATTTCAAGTAGACTGTGTTTTGGACTACTGTTGTACAAATTATTGACTCTGGACTATCTGGCTTATTCTCGTAGAACATTCTGCAGTTTACGACGGCGTGACACAGAATGCTATTGTGAACTGCCGAGGTTTTCTGCGTATTTAAGAGTGCATTCCACTCTAGAAGTTGTAATAACAGCGACGGGGACTCTTAACTTATCGTGTGTTGGCGCCAACGGACTAAGTTCGGTGCTCATGGATCTGGAATTCACGAAACTACGGTAGAAACAGCATCTTCAAATACAACAGTAGGCACAACAAGAGCAACAACAGAAGCAACAGCTGCAACTTCAAATGCAACAGTAGGCTCAACAATACGCACAATAAGAGCAATTTCTGGAACAACGATAGAGACAATATGTAATACTATAGCAGTCAACCAAGTCAAAACAGCATCTACCACAAACTTGCGAGGTGCCGGGGCCAGCAGTGTATTTAACACTAAATTCTTCGAGAATCTTCATACATAAATGATGCTCTAAGCCCCCCCTATTCTAACTCCAACTTTTGCTGTTGCACATGGATTAAAAAGAAATGCGAACTGACTGTAATCGACCCTGCAAGTGGAGTAGACAAGAGTTTGGCAGCTGCAATAATTTAGTTTCATAGACATTAATTAAGTAAAGGAAAGTTTCAGTAATGTAGTGAGAAATGAAAGGGTTGCTCTACCGATTAACAGAATGAAAGTTCTGTCCAAAATAACAATATGATTTATTATGACTAAACTCAAAATAATAAACAACACACATGAAACATTTACAATACATCAAATTGGCTCAAATTGGATACTCAAATAAATGCTGTGAAGGTGAAGTTGTCCCTAAACTAGATTGTGACATTTATGACGAAGTGGTATGTGGAGCCAATTCCTTGCAACTCAAATCTTAAGAGAAAACACACAGCCAACCCAACATTAATTGCTGCTACCCAAGACAGAACAGAGTTAGAAAAAGACGAACAGGCGCGCTCTGCTGAGCTCTGATTATCACCTAGGAAAATCCCTATCTGCCAGTGCTGCGGACATACATTACCAAACTGTCTTCTTAACTGCCAGAACACGATCTGGCGTACCGGAGGCGTTGGCTGGTTGCTTCGACGTCCCGTCGTGGTGACGATAATGTTGCGAGTATAGCCTGAAACAAATTATCCTGGTTTGGTTGTTCCAGACTAAAAACTTCCTAGCAATACAAATGCGCCTCTGAGGGAGACGAAGAAGGCTCGCCACACAATCACTGACGGTACAGTGATTGATTTTAACAAGCGAAGTCACACTGTAACTCCGATACAGTAAACTTTAGCCAAAACTGCTCAAGACAGACAACATAGGCCGCTTGTATGCAGAACGCTCAATTGCCAACTGTATTAGACAGCCAACGTAAGGCAGGCTGTCCAGAGCAGCGAGAGCTCAGTCTTGTAACCTACTCCGACCGAGAGGCGAGAGCCGACTCCTCGAGAGCACCTGTACAGGCCGAACACAGAACGGAGCACTACCATTCCACCAATGGAGATTCTTGGCGCCAATTTCTGCGCTGATTTTGCTACGTCACGGAGCTATGCCCTGAGCAAGCCAATCACAGTTACTATTTTGCAGAAAGCGCAGGAATTTTCCCGCCACAACTGCCTGGGTACACAAGTCATTCCCACGCCTTGCTGGTAGCCCGCCAGAAAGTGTTTTCATTAAGTTTCTGTGATGTAATGGAACCTCTAGCCCAGCCGCTGCTTCAGGCCCCTGCGGGCGTGTCTTTTGACAATGTCGGCGTCTGGAAAGCATTCACTCGACTCCCTCACACCCGTCGGCTTAACCCTTACAAGATCAGCAGAGCCCGCCTGTCACCGGACCACCCGGGTGACGAGAGACGCTGCGTGGGAAGTCCGCGTGTGAAGGAATAGCGACTTTTTCACTGCATGCAATTAGAGAGGAAAATCGTAAGATAGAAATATGAGAGGGGGCTCATGCCACGTCTCAAACTGTAAATAATTCTATACTGTATCGCTAGTGTGCGATGTAATAGTTACTTATGCACCCGGCAAAGACGTTTTTGCAGGCACAGATATTAATAAATGCTACTCTAGGTCAAGTGCTAGCAAAAGCAAAAACTTTTTAAATTTTCAGGTGCATCATAGCACTATTTTAAAGAAAGCAGCATATCTAATGAAAAACCGCTTCAAATATCGAGTATAGCACAACAAAATTTTGATGGAAGTGAGGTAGATTCTGTAAGACACATTCCCACTGACGACACAGCAAGTGTGATCGGAACTCATTCAAGTTCATCTGCGACATCCCAATCGGGTTTCAAACCGCGACGTCGTTTAGGGACGAAGGCCAAGCAATAAATCAGCAACACTTGTTTTACCTACTGAGTTCACACAGTCCCTCTACCGCTTAACCTCGCTATATCGAGAGCAGGAAGCGGTATCTAGAGTTCATGGATTGTATAGGTAAACAAACGCGCTCTCAGTGCCCGTTTAGGGAAGCGCGCTGAGAGCAGTGCCGTAAACAAGCACATGTTGCGGAAGTTCGCAAATACGGGCCTGCACTGGACTGACAACGCCACAGCAGTATAAACTCTTTACAGCCACAGTTGAATTCTTTCACAGAGCAACCGCCGTAGTTCTCTTCCCTCTGACGATAAAAAAAAACAATTAATGCAATTTTTTTTATATCTGTTCATCAGTTTCTATTACAAATAAAGATAGGTTCTGCATCTCTTCGGCCAGCATCACAAAGTCTACAGTCTTACAGCAAGCACAACATAATTTTGTGTGATAGTGAACAATGATAGTGTTACACAAAATGTGAGCCATCCATTTACCTTCTTAGTCTGGCCATCACATAAGGCACGAAACAGTTTTGGATCGGATCCTTTTACATTTTATATTTCAAAATATTGAAGGAAATCAGGCCGGCCGGAGTGGCCGTGCGGTTCTAGGCCCTACAGTCTGGAGCCGAGCGACCGCTCCGGTCGCAGGTTCGAATTCTGCCTCGGGCATGGATGTGTGTGATGTCCTTAGGTTAGTTACGTTTAATTAGTTCTAAGTTCTAGGCGACTGATGACCTGAGAAGTGTAGTTGCATAGTGCTCAGAGCCATTTTGAAGGAAATCAAAGTGGTGTTAATGGTTATATCATTCGATGATCTTCATTCACTATTCACTGTATTTCGAGATCTATTTTCAAAGATTTAGGGAGTGCAAATAATTACGAAGTTCATACCTAATCCTCTGCTGCGGATGGCTAGTTCAAATGGTTCAAATGGCTCTGAGCACTATGCGACTTAACTTCTGTGGTCATCAGTCGCCTAGAACTTAGAACTAATTAAACCTAACTAACCTAAGGACATCACACACATCCATGCCCGAGGCAGGATTCGAACCTGCGACCGGAGCGGTCGCTCGGCTCCAGACTGTAGCACCTATAACCGCACGGCCACTCCGGCCGGCCGGATGGCTAGTTGGAAAATGTAATTCATATTCTGGTGCAACTAAACATCCTCACACCCGTGACAGGCAGTCAACGCCGGCCGCGGTGGCCGTGCGGTTCTGGCGCTGCAGTCCGGAACCGCGGGACTGCTACGGTCGCAGGTTCGAATCCTGCCTCGGGCGTGGGTGTGTGTGATGTCCTTAGGTTAGTTAGGTTTAAGTAGTTCTAAGTTCTAGGGGACTTATGACCTAAGATGTTGAGTCCCATAGTGCTCAGAGCCATTTGAACCATTTGAACAGGCAGTCAACAGGCAACAACACTGCTAGTGTTTAGGACTAAATGGTTCCCACTTTGTTTGAGGTGAATTTAAATAAGCTATAAATGCACAGTCCGAGATTGGCGTCTATCTCATTCCACGGCAGGAAGTGCTCTCGTCAAGACTGTAAGGTGTACAGTATGTCTAAAAAACTGATCTACCCAAAGCTTACTAACAACTGCCCCTAGACGAACAGTCCCACGAATTCATATGCATCAGCACTTCACCTGAACTGCACAGATACAACAGGTTACCATTCGGGATTACTAGTACTCCAGCAATTTTCCAACATTTTCTGTAATAGCTGATACATTTTTTTCTTTTTTGGCGATATTTTAGCAAGCGGCGCTACTAGAGAGCAACATCTTGCGAACTTAGGTTTACTGTTCCAGACAACACTATAAAAAGTTGATCGAAGTGCCACCTACGAAAGCGCAAATACCGTGAAGAGAAAATGAAGGTCACATATTGGTCGTAAACGAGTTTCACCGACTCACTAACATGTAGAAGGAGAAAATCCAAGTGCATACGAGCTTAAAAAGACCTTCAGTTGTTTCTCGGCAAAATAAATTATTATGTACAATGTATGTCAAATGCAGCCAATATCACCCTATCTCCTAATAATTTACCGAAGAAATATGATCGGCCACAACAGTGTCAGGCATGGGACGTTCCATTTTGGAAATCGTTAGGGAATTCAATATTCCGAGATCAATAGTCTGAAGTGTGTGCCGGGAATTGCAAATTTCAGGCATTGTATCTCACCACGGATATCGCAGTGGCTGACGGCCTTCACTTAACGCCCGAGAGCGGTGCTGTTAGCGTAGAGATGTCAGTGCTAACAGACAAGCAACACTTCGTGATATAACCGCATAAATCAATGCCGGAAGTATGATTAACTTGAAACTTCCTGGCAGATTAAAGCTGTGTGCCCGACCGAGACTCGAACTCGGGACCTTTGCCTTTCGCGGGCAAGTGCTCTACCAACTGAGCTACCGAAGCACGACTCACGCCCGGTACTCACAGCTTTACTTCTGCCAGTACCTCGTCTCCTACCTTCCAAACTTTACAGAAGCTCTCCTGCGAACCTTGCAGAACTAGCACTCCTGAAAGAAAGGATATTGCGGAGACATGGCTTAGCCACAGCCTGGGGGATGTTTCCAGAATAAGATTTTCACTCTGCAGCGGAGTGTGCGCTGATATGAAACTTCCTGGCAGATTAAAGCTGTGTGCCCGACCGAGACTCGAACTCGGGACCTTTGCCTTTCGCGGGCAAGTGCTCTACCAACTGAGCTACCGAAGCACGACTCACGCCCGGTACTCACAATTCCGAATTTAGTCAAGTAATGTACTGGCTCGATGTGTGTTACTCGACCACAATATTATTGCACCTGGGAGTGAGGGTGCTTCAGCTGGCCTAACTTGCGTTTTTATGGTAATATTTCACGAGGTTACATTGAACCACTTGGCTGCTGTATGTACACGTCTGTCCTAAAAGCATTGACAGTGCGACGTGTTTTTCCGAGTTACCACTGTGCTTGTTTACTGCAAGGTCACCACTGTTTCCGACAGCGGCAGCGCGAGGCCAAGTGCAATTATGTCGTGGTTGTGTAGTAACCGTCTCCGAAGGAGGAACGCCTGTGAGAGAAGGATCAGCAATCCGCAGGGCGTAGACATCGTGCTGGAAACATGAGTAGCAGGGGCGTATACTCCAGAACCTGTACTGACGCCTCGGAACACATCTGCACCGATCTTATTATTAATTGGTAACATACGTACTCGTAAATCAATATTTCATTAACCCCCAACAGACTAGCGACGGTGAGGGCGCGATAAGTCCGCCGCCAGCCCCTAATTACTGATCCTTAAAAGTCGGCACCACTTCGTGTCGATTGTGTTCTGTAACAGATTGCTGCCACCCTCAGCAACCCCATACTTGTGATACTGTAATTGCATGACGGAGTGTAGTTTTGTTGTCCGTGTATGTGGATCATTAACTGATTGACAACAGTACTTTTACTGGGCTGCTGTAAATGATTCATTCGTTTTCAGATTTACATATTTCCCAAAGTAATAAATGTACAAATATGTGTGATGCAAGAATAGAAACGTAAACGCTCTGAGTTGGCATTGGGCCCACCTGTTGTCATTATGACTGCAATGCCTTGACAAAATGGCAACGAAACAAGGTATGGGTTTCCTGTATTGGAATATGCGAGATATTTATCTGTTATAACAGTACTGCGTATATTCAGACGGAATTATGGAAAAGAACCGACATTTAAAAGGAGCATTGTGCGTTAGTATCGGCAATTTAGAGACACTGATTGTCTCCGTAAACCGAGACGTAACGGTCTGCCAAGTTTTCTGTGCAGCGTCATGGACGAGTCTGTATTGGCCGTTTATCATCTGTGGGAAGACTGTGACAGTTTTTCATCTGCTCACTGAGTTTTATAACAGCGGAGAAAATCAATTTAATGTTCCATACTAAAAAGATGTACCACATTTGAAGATTCCCGACTCTACGCCTCAGAGCTGTCGATACAGGAAGACAGACAATAAGAAATGTTCCTTTTACATCCTCTAAATCCGCAGCGAACGAGCCACTTACCCCTCTGTCCCTAAAGTCACGACCGACTTTACTTAGCGCTCTCTCTCTCTCTCTCTCTCTCTCTCTGCGTGTCTCTCTCTCTGTCTCTCTCTGTATATGTATACTGAGCAGGAAAACTACAGCCTTAAGAAGCTCTTTACGTTAGCTGACTTTTTTTGATTAAGCTGTTAGTAAGGGACTCAAAGTATTATAAAATAACGCAAAGTATTATAAAATACGGCTGAGAATCAGAGGCCACGCACGAATATTTGATTTGGCCCGCATGAAGCCTGCGCGTCGCAGTCTGAGGACAACTGCTCCAAATCCTTCTTCCTTAGGTGTTACAATCTGTATAGGCAATGTTTCCACTGACTCACTCATAGACTCATCAACGCCCAGCCTAAGCCACTAGGGATAGGAACTTGAAATTTGCAGAGTGTGAAGATCTTATATTGCAGACGTCGTTTAAGAAGAATATTTCGAAATTCCACCCCACAGGGGGTGAAGGAGTGGAGGAGTGTTTTTCAAAATATGTCGCTATCAAGGCTGTTTTGAAGGTAGACCTACGAAAATTGGTGTTTGGTTTTTCGGTTAGAAATTAAAAAATATGTTTCAGAATTTTTGAAAACTTTTTTTAGAATGAAGGCTTTCACGACCGGATGACATAGCTGCTGGTAAGCCTTTCGGGGTGTGAGGTCGTGGTCCAAGGAACTCTTATGTTTCTAACGTTTCGTCCAGACCTGCGCTGCACATCCTCAGAGGCGCTCCTCCGCTGAGTCTTGCCGACTGACCGGTCGGACGTCTGAGAAAACTTTACCCTCTGTGGGTAAAATAGTGGTTGAACCTGTGAAGATTGGTTTTTGACTTTTAGGTTAGACATTAAAAAAAAATAAGTGTTCCAACGTTTTTTTAATTCAACCTCTGAAGTGGCGAAATAAGGGATAAAATGTTTTATGTAATATTTCATTATGAAAGCATTTTAAAGCTAAATTTATCGAAACTCAAACTGACTTCTCCGTTAGAAATGAAAAAAAAATGTGTTTGAGTGTTTTTGGAAATTCAACATCTGAGGAGACGAAATAGAGGATAGAATGTTTCATAAAATATTTCATTATGAAAGCAGTTTTAAAGATGAAGCTATGAAATCTTGAATTTGGCTTCTTGATTATAAATGAAAAAATACGTGTTTCACTGTTTGTGGGAATCCAATCCCTAAGGGGGTGAAATAGGACCAGACTGATCCACTGTGCACCATCGCGCGGCCCAAACTGCTAAGGATAGACACTTATCATTTGGAGAGGGTGTGGTCTTATATTGTAAGCATCGTTTAAGAAGGGGTTGTCCGAAATTACACTCCTAAGGGGGCGAAGTATGGGATGATAGGTCTTTTGAAGATATATCGCTATTAAGGCAATTTTGAACCTAGACCTACGGAAACTGGTATTTACATTTTGGGTTAGATATAAGAAACACGTGTTTCAACGTTTTTGGAAATTTAACAACTAAGGGGGCAAAATAATGGATGAAAGCTTTTTGAAAATAAATAGTTGCTAAAGAACTACTAAGGCATTTTCAAACCTACACATACGAAAAATGTTATTTGATTTCTCGTTTAGGAATTTTAAAAACAATGCATTTCATTGCTTTTCACAATTAATCCTCTAAGAGGGCGAAATATAGGATGAAAATTTTAAGAACGTATTTCGTTATATTAAAACAATTTAAAGGTAAATCTATGAAAATTGGTATTTCATATCTCGTTTGGATATAAAGAAAGTGGTGTTAGCGGATGAAAGTTTATACGGAATATCACTACAAGAACGCAAAAGGCATGATTAATAAAAACATTGATCTTTAGCTACCACAATCCCTTTTTGCTCAGTAGTATATTCGGAAAAGACCGCGCATGAAAAGATTAGGAGCTGTTGCAATTTGTGAACAACGTAAAAATTCGATTAAAGAAAAACAAAAATAAATCTGTTCAGACCATACAGTCTACGTGAGCAATCATCGGGCGCTAAGCTAGTTGTTCAGTATCGGCCGACAGCGCAATATGACATCGCCGATGTCCTTTCCAGACTTCCGACGGACCAGATCCCACGTTGACTCTTACAAGGTACTGTACTTCCAAATAGACGGTGCTGCATAAAATCGACTGTAAGATTTCCTGTCACTGCACCCGTAACTGTGAAGAACGCAGCAGAAGACCCAATTCTCAAACAAGTTACGAAATACATTGGCCAATGGTGGCCAGAATTTCCTCCACCCTTCCAAAACTCTACGCATATATTTCCTTAAGGAATCGGATCCAGATGATACAGGGAGTAGCGATGATGTCAACGGACGGCCACGACTGCCGGGAGATTTCCCCACCACCACTGCGTCAGCGTGTCGCAAACTTCCTAACTAACCAGCTGGCAAAGACACTCAGAGGGCACTCCCAAGACTGGCATCACACAGGACCTAGGACACTCCTCTCCAGGAAGATCTGCGAGACAGGACTCCCACAACGCTCCCATGCCTGGCCAAAGCCTCAATATCCATGGAAGCGTGTCCATGTGGGCTTCGCTGGCCCCTTGTTGGAGAGATGTGACTCATCGTCATATACTAATTTTCCAAATTTTCTTGTGTGGTTCGAATATCACATACCACCAACTAGAAATTATTCGCCACTGTAGGGGTCCCAGAAACAATAGTTACGGACAACTGCCCTCAATTTTCAATGGGTTTCAGGATTTTTGCTATTGGAGTATCACCATGCGCCTGACAAACGGTGCCATTTCAACCAGCATCTGGTGGTGAAGCTGAGCGGTTCATCTACAGCTTTGAGGTGCAGATGAGGAAGGTGCTGTTAGCTACTCCCGAGGCTAAACTCCTGACCAGTTCCGGAACTCCCACAGGATGATACCTAACGAGGGCGCACTCTGCCAGAATAGCTACATGGCCGCCCACACCTTCCCCACAGTCGCCCCTGATACCCCCTGGGCACGGAGGTTTCGACTTGCACCTTTGGAAGAGCCGTAAGATGAATACCAAGAATAATCAGAGCTGTCCCATGAGTGACAAATGTTCCTAATAGGCGCCAATGGCGCTACGCTGGTATGACCCGCCAACCAAGTGCACCCACACTTAGCAGCTTCCACCCCGAGGCAACCAACACCATAATCAGAGACAGCACTCTACAACTTCAGAATCCTGAGACATACACCCCAAGCTCATGCAATGGGACCATTTTTTACCTACAGCACCATTGATTTTTAACACAGACCCGGAAACTAGAACACCAGCCCCAGCCAACGCCAGCATCAGCTTAATGCCGTTACCACAGACAGAGGACACACACGTCGAGATCGACAGTGAACCATTAGCTCACTTGCCCACTGATACCTCCCACCTTCCCACTACCAATACAGCAGTCACAGTACCAACAGGGACACTTCCGACCATAGGCGCCAATTAAAGGGTAGAGGGATGCTACATCTTTGGCATCTGACAGTGAGTCTGACACCCTGTGATGTCCTTTGCCCTCAGAGACTCGTTCAGTGGCTGGTGAGAGATGCCACTGGTTCTGGCCACTGATGCCAAGCTGGAGATAAAACTCAGCCACAGGCCAACTACAAGACACTTCGAATCATGCTTCGAATAATGCTACGCTGTCTGTACCTCGTTACACCATATTTTCGTGACCTGCCTGTTTACAGGATTTCAAGTGGACTACGGATTATTGACGGACTGACGATTCTGGACTAAGTGAATTCTTCTCCTGGTGTGTTCTCCAATTTATAACTACCTGTAGTAGAACTGAACAGTAAACTATCAAGTAATTACAGTATATCCATATTTCCTATGTAATAAAGAGTATGTTGCATTGTAACAAGTTTAATAGTGGGTTCATAGACAGTCACATCACTTTTACCCCAGATCGTTTCACTCGTGCATCAAGACGTTGTTTTAAGTGCTCATCATCAGCATTTAAAAGTACCTCATCAGGAAGGGAACAAGGTGTAGTGCATGAGGGATTGGAAAACCAATCTCCACACGGTCTGGTAACACTGGTAAATTAAAAGTACGTATAAACGAAGGTTTTCTCTCCACTGCCCCGTTTGTACCATGAGATTTAGGTGGAACAGTGTTGCCGGCCCCTGTGACCGAGTGGTTCTAGGCACTTCAGTCCGGAACCACGTGGCTGCTACGGTCGTAGGTTCGAATCCTGCCTCGGGCATGGATGTGTGTGATGTCCTTAGGTTGTTTAGGTTTAAGTAGTTCTAAGTCTCGGGGACTGATGACCTCAGATGTTAAGTCCCATAGTGCTCAGAGCCATTTGAACCATTTGGCACAGTGTACTAGCTGGGAATTGAGTAGACACAACACTCGCTTTATCAGTTATTTAATTAATCATCGAAACTTAAAATGATGAAGGAGTAAACCACTTACAGTAAAACAAAATATACCATTGTGTTGCCAAAAAGAATTTTAAGTACAGCCAAAATAATAAATAGCGCATTTATCCTTATAACAACAAGAAAACAAACCAATCCAGAACTGAGTCAGTCTAGCCCTATCACGGAATACTGTGCAAAAACATAACAATTTACTATTTTTGACACTTGGCCACAACTCAAGTAATAGCTGTACAACTCATGGTGCTAAGTAATGTTTAACATTATCAAGGATCAGTAAATATAACATCTAACTACACCTTTCCCTACTATAACTACTATCACCAAACAACTAAAACACCAAGCTACCCCGCTTATATCTGAATAACTTCTTATACAATAAAGTACATAACAGCACTTTCATATAGAAACAATAACAACAAACCCTTGATGAAACAAGTGTGAGCCACAAACCCAGTGAGAGGAAATTAGTAACACAATAAACTCTTAAAACCACTGGAGTAACCAACTGCTTTAGGTCACAGTGATAAAGAATAAAAATCCGCATAGTGCTCTACATCACGACACAAATACGCCTGATATGCCACACAGCACACACTGTTGCATGCCCCATCTATTATGAATAAACACAACTGGTGAGAGGCACCCACATGCCTTGCTCATACTGTGGCATCAAGCAGTCAGGCCTGCAAGATGAGTGGTCTGCCAAGCGAGTGGATTCATTCTTATTTATCGAGTAACATGAACTCTCGTACTCACAATTAAGTTACAAGTTGTCCTCCTATATGAATAATACGCAACGGAAACACACATCTGACTATCAGTAATTTACAGAACTCTGACTGTTCACTACGCACTGGCAATACCACATTTTCTTTTTTTTATTTAACGGCTTTTATCAACACGTGGCCATCGCACTGAATATGAGTGGCGCACACATTATAATTTCTGGATATCATGACAACATACAATTCGAAGGAAAAGGCCACCAATCTTTTTCTTTTCACTATCTTATTTATTCCGATAAATTCTCTAACCTAAACACACACATTCTGTAACCTACAACAATAACACATGAGAAATTACGCCCAGTGGGCATGGCTTTAAATTGGTGATTCTCTATCTTATGGTCTCGTAATTATTTAACGCTACCGTGCACTTTCTGGATAGGATGGTGGATCTTTTGCTACATCTCACACTTCGACTCTCTCAACCATCATCACGAAACTTTCCTCCAGACCGAGCGGTACAAAAAGAACACGCATAACCCACTACCTCTGAAACTACCTTGCTACTCCCCCATGCACACCACATATACTTAAATTACATGACATACACCACACTACAACATGAAATACAACACAGGGAATAGTCACGACATTATCACTTTCAGCTTTCCCACTTCAATTAATATTTATCCCAGTTTCACACGACACTGCCCCACTTCGTAACTCTACTTTCCTACTATGAACTCTGGACATATATGCACGTCTTCCTGTGCAATGCAAGCCAAGTGGCGTTGCTGGATAGACGGCTGACTCACCTTGCTTCTCTCTCAGAGTATTATAGTTTTGAATCAAGCGTCACATGGAAACATATCACGCAAAGTAATGTTAAGAACATATTCATCACACACACGAGTCCTCAACTGATACCATGGACGAGTACTTCTCTTTATCCTTTGTCTCATACACAGATTGAGACTCACACAGTACTCACCACGTGGAAGTACTCGCCTCTAATTTGCAAGTCTTGCACACGCCATTTCTTAAATATTTCAACTTATAGTACACACGCTAGTAATTCAGCTTAACTTAAGCACACGGAAGTACTTCAACTTATTGCTACACATGGTTTCATTGTGACCATTGGTCACTTCCGAAGATTACTACGATCCCATTAATATTACCTGCCTGACATTTAATTCTCCCCACAAATGTTCCTGAAATAGGAAATTATTATTTCAAACTACTCTTAAATATTCCACATGCATACCATGTCTCCACTCTTTTGTCTTTACGGAGCACACCTAAGACAGGTCTTAACAGCACAAGATCCAGCGGCAGAGTGCTGAAACATGGCCGTTCTTCAGGTTCTCTCGCACCTCTGCCGAAGTGGGGGAGCACCTTGCTACCGTATTGGTCAGCCAAATTTCAGGCGCTCAAAGCTCAGGTAAATTTCATCTCTTTGGTCCCACCAAAGGTGGCCAAAGGATCGTCTCAAAGATGATCATATATTCACATTCACTATCTGCGGTTAGCAGACGACCATACATTCATTCATTTCACAGATCTCACCAAACTGGATGAAGGGATTTATTTTGTGGGAGTGCACATGTGATCAATTAAATAAATTGTCATTCTTTCCCACACTGGTATCCAGCTTCACTGTATTAATTGAAATTGAGTTATTTTACAAAAAAATTGTGGTTCTGACAAAAATAATGAAGTATGTTGTACCTATTTTCAATGTCGGGCGGTACTGTACCCTTTCACTGGTTATGCTGCACCCAGAGAGTTTCGTACAGTAAGTTGTTTACAAGTATCTACAGTCGATACACGGTACGTACATAACACAGTTTACTGTCTCAGTCGCAATGCCGCCACTAGATACGAAAGCAGTTAGCTAGTGTTCCTTACCCTATGCTGAAGGCATTCTTTCCATGTGGGGTAGACAGTAACTGTTCCTCCAGGTTGTTGTCCACACAACAACCTCGCCCATGGTGGCCATTGTCTCATCCGGTAACTGTCCCGCACACCAGGTTCTTGAGGTCCTCAAACTTGATTCCGACCAAGACTTCTTCGTGTCACTCTAGCAACTGAACAGCTCCAGCAGCTTCAATGCCAGCCCGCCAGCACTGATACTTCGATCGCTGTGCCAAACTAGCCCCAAGTGATGCGCTACAGGCCTGTCTGCCACTCCTGCCGTAGCAACTGTGCTCGCCTCAGAAGATATTACAACAAGATAATTTCTCAAGCTTTATTTTTCCCCAGTAGCAGTGCACCAACAGACGACATTCTTCCATATACATATAACGAATTTACGTTCATCAGGAAAAATTCCTTTCCTTTTTAATTTGTAATTACACGTGGAGTGTAGTCTGTGGAACTGAGAAAATATAACTACAGTCAGTTGAACTAAGCAGAGATCCAAACCGAAAGCTTGAAATTTTCCATTTTGACAATAAGAAAATAATTTGAGCATCGGAAAGAAACATCTAGTTCAGCGTTCCACGTGACAGATATCTCGAATTCTGAACTCCCAAGCAAAAACTTGCATCCGCAAGAAAGTAGTGATCATTGTGCACATAGAAAGAGCGTTGCGTTCACGAAGCTTGAGTACATAAGCTGCCTGTGGCCGCTTCTTCACCCTTTCTTAACAATATACGCATCCTCCTCCGCGCTCTGTGTTCCCCGGCACATTAACTCTGGAGCGCGTGGAGGCGCTCGCAGCACTCGGCGTCGCGACGCATGTGTCGCTGGCTGGCGTAAATTCTGGCGCCAGTAGCAGCAGGTGGCGCTCGCAGACGCCGACTGCGCGCGATGAATTACTCGCGGGGCCGGGCGCTGCGCTGCGTCCTTGTTTACGCCTCACTTACAGCGAGGCTTGCAGTCTTCCTCTTCTCCTCCCACTCCTCCTCCTCAGCTCCTCCAACCCCTTACTCTACTCCAACCCACCCTCCTTGAGAGCCATCTGCTCGTGATGGCACCCGCTGGCCTAGCGAGCATTGCAGGCTCTTCCTCCCGCGCGACTTGTCGGCGAAATTATTACGATTATTATTCAAAACGAAAACGCCTTAAACACGACTTAATAAAACTTGGACGGTGCGGTGCGCACGCCCGACCGCTCGAGCGAAAGTTTGCGCCGCGAAGAGGCGGATGAGCAATTTGCATAAGTGCCGGCTGGAGTGCGACACGGGCAGCCGACGCTAGCGGCGCCGAGAAATGCGTATCAGAGTGCGCCGTCGGTTCCCCTCCCTATCGGTGGATGTGATTCTCCCCTTTCCCGGCACAGCTACCACACTGTGTCTCAACACAGCATCCAGTTCACCATCTTTGTTGTACTGCTGTCGCCATCCTATTACACCAGTGATACCTAATAGCTAATACAGTTGGGAGGTGCCTACCATAGAACTGCTAAAATCTCTAAACAAATCTTTATATCTAATGAGGATTTTGTTACCTATAGGTGATATAAAGAAACGTCCTGTACATACTTCAACCAGTAAAGCGTACAGCAATCAGTTGAAAATAATATTTATTGCACATCCGCATTTCCGCTGTCATGTGGTCCTCTTCACTGCTGAAGGACATACACTACTGGCTATTAAAATTGCTACACCAAGAAGAAATGCAGATGATAAACGGGTATTCATTGGACAAATATATTATACTAGAACTGACATGTGATTACATTTTCACGCAATTTGGGTGCATAGATCCTGAGAAATCAGTACCCAGAACAACCACCTCTGGCTGTAATAACGGCCTTGATCTCCTGGGCATTGAGTCAGACAGAGCTTGGATGGTGTGCACAGGTACAGCTGCCCATGCAGCTTCAACACGATACCATAGTTCATCAAGAGTAGTGACGGGCTTATTGTGACGAGCCAGTTGCTGAGCCACCATTGACCAGACGTATTCAGTTGGTGAGAGATTTGGAGAATGTGCTGGCCAGGGCAGCAGTCGAACATTTTCCGTATCCAGAAAGACCTGTACAGGGCCTGCAACATGCGGTCGTGCATTATCCTGCTGAAATGTAGGGTTTCGCAGGGGTCGAATGAAGGGGTAGAGCCACGCGTCGTAACACATCTGAAATGAAACGTCTAATGTTCAAAGTGCCGTCAATTCGAATAAGAGGTGACCGAGACGTGTAACCAATCTCACCCCATACTATCACGCAGGGTGATACGCCAGTATGGCGATGACGAATACACGCTTCCAATGTGTGTTCACCGCCATGTCGCCAAACATGGATGCGACCATCATGATGCTGTAAACAGAACCTGGATTCATCCGAAAAAATGACGTTTTGCTATTTGTGCACCAACGTTTGTCGTTGAGTACACCATCGCAGGGGCTCCTGTCTGCGATACAGCGTCAAGGGTAACTGCAGCCATGGTCTCCGAGCTCATAGTCCATGCTGCTGCAAACGTCGTCGAACTGTTCGTGCATATGGTTGTTGTCTTGCAAAACGTCCCCATCTGTTGACTCAGGTATCGAGACGTGGCTGCACGATCCGTTACAGCCATGCGGATAAGATGCCTGTCATCTAGACTGCTAGTGATACGAGGCCGTTGGGATCCAGCAGGGCCTTCCGTATTACCCTCCTGAACCCACCGATTCCATATTCTGCTAACACTCATTGGATCTCGACGTCGGAAACATGATGGTACGCATTTCTCCTCCTTATACGAGGCATCACAACAACGTTTCACCAGGCAACGCCGGTCAACTGATGTTTGTGTATGAGAAATTGGTTGGAAACTTTCCTCGTGTCAGCACGTTTTAGGTGTCGCCACCAGCGCCAACCTTGTGTGAATGCTCTGAAAAGCTAATCATTTGCATATCACAGCATCTTCTTCCTGTTGGTTAAATTTCGCGTCTGCAGCATGTAATCTTCGTGGTGTGGCAATTTTAATGATCAGTAGTGTATAAAGAACCACTTAAAATACGGTTTTAAACGAGAGTCAGTCATACAATTCTTACTCGGAAATACAAGTCAAAATTAAAATTCCTTACCATACACATGCCCCAGCTGGATTTTGATGTCAAAGGTTGATTACACACTGTGGCCGCTGTTTCTAGTTACAACACAGCTTGCTTCAGTGTACGTCATACCAATCTACACTTCCCTCAATACACGGATGTTGCATTGACAACTTGTATCGAATTTATTGTTCAGTTGGTATATTTTATCATTTTATTTATTATTTTATACTTTTTGTTTAAAAACTTATGTTCATAGGACAAATAAGGTAGTTGTAATTAAAAACAGTGACTAATGGTGGTAATTGTGTGTACTAACCAATACCAACAGATACTGCTGCACACTTCACAATCTGATATAGCCTAAAAATACAAAACATCTTATGCAAAAGACCTAAGATCACAAAATTCTTATCAAACAGTGTTACATACTGAGCACATTTGAGGGAACTGGAACAGGTAATAGTGGTGTTATAAGTTATCGTTCCAATAGCAGTATGGCAAAAGCTCACAAATATTTTTACTTTCTAATGTTCTCTCTCACAAATTTCACATAAAAATACGTATTGATATACATAGTTTGATGATAAAACTAACAAACGTCCAACTACATCGTGTAATAACGTGGGAAATAAATTATATTTGACTCCAGAAACTTCGAACTAGAAGGAGTCTAATCATGACAAGGTCGTTAGCCTTGACCGCCGACTAAACATTCAACAGAAAGCCCACAACAGTCTAAAGTTACTAAAATTACTAACTGGCCAAATATGAGAATTGTGCCCTTCCACAATCCCCCACATCTATAATGTCGTAATCTGACCATTACTGTGCTATGCCAATGTGGCATGCCGCACCTCCCTACCTTTATCATGTCCTGCAGATCCTCTGACAGCATGCACTCCACATAACGTTTCAGATCCGCTTACTCTCCCCCACCTGCATCCTCTACCAACTTATCAAAAACCCTAGCCTAGTCTTCATCTTGAACACCTCCGAATATCCTATGTTACCTGACACTATCTGATGAAGATGATGAGATCCCATACTACGAGGAACGTAGGGGACGATGCGGGAAACCCGCACCGCCGTACTAGGTAAGGTCCTAGCGGAGGCGGTTTGCTATTGCCTTCCTCCGACCGTAATGACATGACGCTATCTACCCCCTAGTTTCCCCACTGCTCACTGATCCTGGTACTCTGCTGTGCCTCTACCACCACAATTCCCCAACAGTACGCCTCAAAACCCTCCACATTCTCTCCCAACGAAACTTTAATCGCCTTCCCTTATCTCACCAGATCTAGGAGATTCCTAACGCCCCACCCCCTTCGTCAGGGCTTCCTTCTCCTCAAATCCTCACTTTCAAGTCTTGATTCAGAACCACATCCCTATCCACTCTTCCCCCATCCCTTCACCAAACATCCACCTACAAACACCCTTGTACACACTACCTTTATATGCTATATTCCCCTGATAACCTTCTCCCTGGCAGTCTATTTCCACTCATCTCTTCCCTCATCCATGTATCTATTTTAATAATACACAGATCGGCTTTTTCATTTTCCTCCATGCAACTGTCTATCTATGTTTATATTTTCATGCGCGACACTATTCTCTATTCATCTGTGTTTATATTTTAATTAGTCACCGAATTATCCTTTTGTATTTTAACTTATGCAACTGACGATCTGTCTTTTTACTGTATAAACTTTTATTTTTGTCAAACGCCGTGTCCAGATTTTATTTTACTTTTTTTTCAATTTTCCTCTCATGTAGCTAAAGAGCTGCAAATTATATTCGCTGACAGCCCACCCGCGCCCATATCGGGTGAGGAGGATGAAATAACAAAAAGAAAAAAAAATCAGATCACTGTGTCTGTTGAGATCAGCGCAAATCACCCTAACCCCAATGATTTTTAAACAGTTCCCAAAATTGTGGGTTTCTTATGTTTACAAGTTATTAGGATTCAGGTATTTGGGTCACATAAACCAGCAGTTTGGGGGTCATGTTTTAGCAGTGTCCTTGAGTAATGAAACCACCGAAGATTAAGGGAGGCTGCAGGCTTTTGATGAACAAACCGCTTAAGCATCTCGTTGTTCAATTGCCATGAGAATTTTATTAATTAATATTATGATGATAGCTAGAAAGTATGACTGTTGCTGTCATCATTAAAACATACCAGGAGATATGTCTGATTCAACAAAAGGAAACACTATAGTGCTGAAGACATTAAAAACAGAAACACGAAAATGTGGCAAAAGCAGAAAATTAATAAAGGGCGATTCAAAAAACGTGGATAATTCGTAGCATTCCGTCACCAGCACAAAGTTCCACATTTCAGAAAAAAATATTAATAATAGTCCGTCATAGAAAGTCAAACAACGGAAAATCTGGTATGAAATAACGACAATATCACGAAAAGGATAGAGTGCTACTGAACATATAGAGGAGATGCTGAATCACATACGCGCACAACAAGAAAACTGTTACACATTTGAGTAAACATTTGAGTTTTCGGCCAAAATGCCTTCTTATAAAGCAGAAAATACACACACATTCATACAGCACAGCTCACACACGCATCACCACTGTCTCTCGCCACAGAATAGACTGTAAGCAACTGTACCTGGTGGGAGAAGTAAACTGTGGGTGATTAGTGAAGGAGGGGGAGGTTTAGCACATAGTTGTTAGGGAGACTGTAGTGCTGTTTGTGCGAGAATGCAGGGATGTGGTAAGGACAGGGTAGGACTGCTATGTCCAGTTGGGAGGATTGAGGGGGGAATGGGAATATAAACGCAATAGAGGAAGGGAAGAGAGAATACTGAGTGCATTGGAGGAATAGAAGGCTGTGTAGTGCTGAAGTGGGAACCAGATAGAGGATAGTTGGGTGACAGACACGGACTAGTGAAGGCTGAGGCCAGGGAGTTGTGGGAACGTATGATATATAGCAGAGAGAGTTCTCAGCTGTGAAACTGAAAAAAGCTGATGTTGTTAGGAAGGATCCAGATGGCACAGGCTGTAAAGCAGTCATTGAACTGCGGCAAGCACCTTGTGATAGGCAGCATCTTCAGCAACTGTGTGGTCCAGCTGTCACTTGGCCACAGTTTGTCAGCGACCTTCATGTGGATGAACAGCTTGTAGGTTCTCATAAATCACATAGAAAGCAGCACAGTGTGTGCAGCATAGTTCGTAGATAATATCCCTGCTTTCACAGGTAGCCCTGATTTTGATAACATATGGGATGCCTATGACCAGACTGGAGTAGGTGGTGATGGGAGGATATGGGACGGGTCTAGGATCTAGGTTTATTCCAGGGATATGAACCAAAAGGTAGTGGGCTGGCAGCAGCAGTGGAGTGCAGACAGACAAGGATATTGTTTAGAATCGGTGGGTGGCGGTGTGCCACTGTGGGAGGGGGGTAATGGATAACAGGCGCAGCTGCTAGCAGTCCAGCCTCCTTGGCCAGAGACAGTGTGTTTCCGAGTTGTTCTTGCGTGAATGTGTAAGGATTTTCTACCTTCGAGGACGGTCTTTTGGCCGAAAGCTCAAATGTGTAGCAGTCTATTTGTTGTGCCATATATGACTCAACATCTTTGCATCATGAACAGCAGTTCATCCTTTCTGTAACATAGTCACTATAGAAACAGCTATATATACACATATCAATTTCAACAGTAGAAACACCAATATGCTGCAACAGCAAACAATGAGAAAAGGGAAATCCAAACAATGTGAGTATTGCATTTGCGTCCATTAGGGAAAAAAAAACAACCATGTTTTGATCGTTATTTGTATCATAAATTTCAATGTCCGGCCAAAACAATATGTGTAGAAATAACGCAAACAATTCGTATTTTTCAGCAAATAGCTCATCATTCGCTCTACAAAATCCTGTCTCTCCAATTGGCTGCCACTATCCATACAAGTACAGGCGCTGCTAACATTAGCACTGTACTGCGAACAAGAGCAGCGCTAGGACTGCCCATAGTAAGGTTCAGGAGATTCCTTTCTCCTTAAATATTTCACCTGTAGTTACACTTTGTTCCATATGTTTCACACACGTTGTGTTCATTATGGTGGCGTACCTACGCCATGTGATCAAAAGTATCCGGCCCCCCAAAATACATACGTTTCTCATAGTACTTGCATAGTGCTTCCACCTACTGGCAGGTACTTCATATCAGCGACCTCAATAGTAAATAGACGCCGTGAGAGAGCAGAATGAGTGTCACTTGTGCCACCTCTGCACGCGAGATTTCCATACTCCTAAACATCCCTAGGTCCACTGTTTCCGATGTGATAGTGAAGTGGAAACGTGGAGGGACACGTACAGCACAAAAGCGTACATACCGACCTCGGATGCTGACTGACGGAGACGGCCGACAGTTGCAGAGGGTCGTAATGTGTAACAGGCAGACCATCACACAGGAATTCCAAAGTGCATCAGGATCCGCTGTTAGGCGGGAGGTGAGAAAACTAGGATTTCATGTTCGAGCGGCTTCTCATAAGCCACACATCACGCCGCTAAATGCCTAACAACGCCTCGCTTGGTGTCAAGAGCGTAAACATTGGCCGATTGAACAGTGGAAAAACGTTGTGTGGCGAGACGTATCACAGTACACAATGTGGCAAACCGATGGCAGGGTGTGGGTATGGCGAATGCCCGGTGAACGTCATCTGCCAGTGTGTGTAGTGCCAACAGTAAAATTCGGAGGCGGTGGTGTTATCGTGTGGTCGTATTTTTCATGGAGTAGGCTTGTTCCCCTTGTTGTTTTGCGTGGCACTATCACAGCACGGGCCTACACTGATGTTTTAAGCACCTTCTTACTTCCCACTGTTGAAGAGCAATTCGAGGATGGCGATTTCATCTTTCAACACTATCGTTGCTTCCCACTGTTGAAGAGCAATTCGAGGATGGCGATTGCATCTTTCAACACTATCGAGCACCTGTTCATACTGTACGGCCTGTTGCGGAGTGGTTACATGACAATAACATCCCTGTAATGGACTGGTCTGCTCAGAGCCCTGACCTGAATCCTGTAGAACATCTTTAGGAAGCTTTGGAATGCCGACTTCGTGCTAGGCCTCACCGCCCGACATCGATACCTCTCTTCGGTGCAGTACTCCGTGAAGAATGGGTTGCCATACCCCAAGAAAACTTCTAGCACCCGATTGAACTTATGCCTGCGAGAGTGGAAGCTGTCATCAAGGCTAAGGGTGTTGGGCCAAGACCATCTTGAATTCCAGCATTACCGATGGACAGCGCCATGAACTTGTAAGTTATTTTCAGCCAGGTGTCCGGATACTTTTGAACACATAGTGTATACTTTCAACGCCGTTACATATTTTCTCACGACACGATTCTCAAGCTCAGAGCCACTCTTTGCAGTTGGCATCTAGCTACACTTCGTAGTGTTCATTCTACCTTCAGAAAGAGCAGCAAATTTCCTGAACTATCATTATCATCAGTATATACATGTTTCAGAAACTGTTGTGAGCAAGGCGCTTCGACTACTTTCTTAGGATTTTACAGTACGTAAGGTAAGGTCACAGTTCGATCTGCTGCAGGTGCTGGCAGTACGTCACTTTATATATAACGTAATTTCTTGTGTCTTTGAAGCTTCGTATTTCTTGACTGAAAGGCTAGTTACGATTTCTTGACAGAAAGGTGAGGCCAGCACTGTGGGTCAAATATGCCCGCCACACATGACTTGATTTCAAAAAATGGTTCAAACGGCTCTGAGCACTATGGGACTTAACTGCTGAGGTCATCAGTCCCCTAGAACTACTTAAACCTAACTAACCTAAGAACATCACAGACAACCATGCTTTAGGGCAGGATTCGAACCTGCGACCAACTTGGTTTCAAGATGAGAAAATTACACATTACTGATGGTAGGCCATTTGCTTTTCAGAACTGTGTGTTTATGGAATTTAGTTGAGTTAGTTGACTCCAACAGTTATCTTTATTATTATAATTGATATTATTATCACATTCTAAAGAGTAAGCTGCCCCATTAGTCCTTGGGTAGCAAACCATCAAAAGTGTCCCTCAAACTGTAACACTCCATCTATCACTTATCTGGTTTTGGTGTGTGTTCACCCCAGGTAATTGACTAACAGATCAACAGAGAGGGCAAAACTGCCGCAATGTCGGATAACGCAAAGAAAGTAATAAGGCCCTGTGACTCCGGATTGAACTGCGGTGGCAGCATTGACATTAATTGATTCAGAATTGATCCCGTTTAGTTAAAAAGGAGTGCACATTGATGTTATATTCAGCTATTGAACACCAGATGCAAATGTTGAACATAAAATTAATTAAGAAAGTGACTAGGGATTTCAACTACTTGATTGAAAACAGACGCAGTAGATTAGCACAAATTTATTTTAACTCACGACCTTCAATCATCACATTACATGACTCTCCTAACAGACAGTGGTAATAAATTGGGTTTGCGTGGGGTAAAGCGCGATAAATCAAATGGAATTCCTATCGACTGACCCAGGCGTAATGCGAAGTGCGAGAAGAATTCTACAATACATGGCCCATGAAACCCTCGTGGAAACTTTGCCAGCGTGATCCAACAAATTAATCAGTGACCGGAGCGGGTGCAATATCACCGAATTCAGCGTGGTGGAGCGGTGTCGTTGTGCGGACGTCGGCCAACCTCGTGGTGCTGCGAGGCTGTGCTCGTCTATTCACTCCTAGCTATCTTGCTCAGTACATAGCTGAACCAAAACTTCCTATCTCCAAGCTCAATCGTTCCATTTGATAAGTCCTAAACGGCAGAGATGCTCACTCTTTCTCAGGCAAGCTGAGTAAAGAACGCCACATCCGCGCTCTAGGCAAGCTGGGAACGGAAGACCCCTACACGGACTTCTCCCAGTCTGCTCTTCGCCTCGGTTTCACCTCCAGCAAAATAACTTACGCCAATTGCAGTGCAAGTCGCGTTAATTATGCGTTGCTTCCCAGCGCCGACCAATGTCTGCTCTGGGAAGTGAACAAATTCCCACAAAATTTCCCTTCCTCTCAACTTCTGCTATTTAGCTCCTCCCAGGCCACCCATCAAGGTTAGTGTCTCCACAAAACACCAATTTTTCCGGAATTCTGACTCCCAGGAAAGTACTTCAAACTCTTTGGTCCTATATTCCCATCGGAGGCGGCGTATTTCATTCTGTCGCTCTTCACCTGATTTACTTCAGACTCTGTGGACCGTGAATTCAGCGTGAAGTTGTGATAGTCACGAACACGCATATTTTGGCCTCTGTTGACCGCCCCACCGTAGCTTGGCGCGGCTTACTCGCATGTTCCACTGAAAACGGGACGACGGAAATTTATCAACAGGCATACAAGTTTTCCGTCTGCTTCCCGGTACACCAGCATGGGGTCAACCACCCACTCACTGTCACTCATCTTAAGGCAGCTGGAGGCCGCATCCCGTTATCGCTTTCTCAGAGCTTGAGCCGCCCTAAGCTGCCTATTGTCGCTTCCCTCCGTCGCTCCCCAACCGGCTACGGTCAACTCAAATACTTCCCTGGGATAAACTAACCTCCAGTAAATCGACACGTTTTCACAAAGTATTCATGTCGTGTGAATTACTTTAAAACCATCAACCGACATTAATTATTCCAATACGGCCATACTATACCCTCTACAAGATGCATTGTGCCTTGTCAGTCATTTTTGTTCAGCCCTAATGTTCGCTCTACGTGCGTTAGGTGATCTTTAATGACTCATGTAAGGGGCATAGTTCTTGCCCTCTTACAATACAAAATACTGTGTATCATGATAACTTTTAGAGAAAAGTATTTCTTAATCATTCAAATGTCTCATATTGTGACGTATCAGCAGATTTATGTACGCTTTCGGCTTCTAATCGGTCTGTCTCTATGTTCAGTCGACAGTCATACTAACGTAGCGTTATAGGACTACCACAAAAGTACAGACACGTAGAACATAACAAAACCAGTTAACAAATCATTTAGTGCCACAATTACGTCAAAACAATAGACAGAAGCACAAAAAGCAGGCACTAACAAGTGCATAATTCAGCAAGTTTTTCACCTTTATATCTACAGGGCACAGAATCAAGGTAGCGACAAAACTTATGGCTTTGGAGAGGACTTTGGATTTCATTACTGACTGTCGATCTGCCTGCTAGTGGTTCTTTCACAAAAGAGGTAAAAATCTAGTCTCCAATTTGCTTAAAACCGAAGACTAATGCAGTCTTCCAACTAACAGGCGAACACTTTACCATTAAGCGAGCATACAAATTGTGCCAGACCAATTTCCTTTGTTCCAGTAATGGATAATACAAAGAGTTCCCAACATAAATTGCGAAATAAGCTCACGTTTCTGCTGTAACAAGATCCTTGGACTCAAAGCCATAAATTTTCTACCTCTAAGAATGTCAGTCGTAGGTGAGAATAACTCAGAAAATGTAATCTAAATGACAAGGAAATATCGAATGAATTTACCAGGATAGTTCTGAACCATACGAGGAAGTAAATCGACGATAACATATCTGTCAAATGTATTCTACATATTTGCCAATTCTCCACTGGATTAGCGACGGGCAGAACACAGCTGCTCAACTGATGTGAATCCTAAGCTGGCTGTCATCGGGGAAGATCGCCCTTCGAAGAAGCAGTATCGTTGGCTTTCATTGCTCTGACTGTGGGTAGAAACACACAGTATAGGCCAGTGACTTTCATTCGCATTTCCGTAATTACGATAAGGGTCTAAAATGTAGTTATGATTAATATCCAGATGCATCGACTGCAGCTCGAACGACATAAATAAAGAGCAGCGAGAATTATTTAGGCGGTTCTCCTCTTCTGTAGCTGTCGTAGGTATTTGTGTTTTTCTGCCTTAAGCAAACTACAGACTAAAAAACTCATTCACTGGAAGCGATTCGCTTTTTCAGCATCACCAGGCGCTATTAACACTAGGAGTAAATAAGATTCATTTTGATATTGTGCACTTGAAATCAGTCCTTACGAATGCTTGCACTAGCACCCCCTCCACAACATAACATCTACATAAATACTCCGTTTGACATCAAGCGGTGTGTGGCGGAGGTCACAATTCGCACCAAAGTCATATTCCCCCCCCCCTCTCTGTTCCACTCGAAGATCGCACGAGGGAAAAACGACAGTCTGAACGCCTCAGTACGAGCTCTAATTACCCTTATCTTTGAATGGTGATCATTGCGGGATTTGAAAGATGGTGGTAATAAAATACACTCTATATCCTCGGCGAAGGTCGGATTTCGGAATTTAGTGAGCAGCCCCTTCTGTTTAGCGCGTCGTCTATCTGCAAGAATATCCCACTTCAAACTTTCTTCGAGATTTGTAACACTCTCGCGATGGCTAAATATACTAGTCACGAATCTTGCCGCTCTTCTTTGGACCTTCTCAGTCTCTTGAATGAGACCCAACTGGTAAGAGTCGCATACAGACGAACAATAGTCTAAGATTGGACGAACTAACGCATTGTAAGCAATTTCCTTTGTTGAAGGACTGCATCGCTTCAGCATTCTACCAATAAACCTAAATCTAGAGTTCGCCTTGCCCGTTACTTGTGTAATCTGATCATTCCATTTGAGATCATTTCGAGCAGTCACACCCAGATACTTGACGGATGTTACCGCTTCCAAAGACTGCGCATTTATTTTGTACTCGTACATTAATGGGGATTTCCGCCTTGTTATACGCAGCAGGTTACACTTACTAATATTGAGAGGCAGCTGACAGTCATACCACGCAGTTATTTTTTGCAAATACTCATTGATTTGTTCACAACTTCCGTGTGATACTACTTTCCTGTAGACTACAGCATCATCGGCAAACAGTCTAATGCCGCTGTCAATACCATCAACCAGATCGTTTATGTAAATCGTAAAAAGCAGTGGACCTATTACGCTGCCCTGGGGCACACCTCAAGTTACGCTTGTTTCTGTTGAAGTCACCCCATTCAGGACGACACACTGCTCTCTGTCTTTTAGAAAACTTTCTATCCAACCGCACATGTCACAGGATAGAGCGTAAGCGCGCACTTTTTGGGGGCAAGTGACAGTGCGGAACTGAGTTGAACGCCTTTCGAAAGCCGAGAAATATGGCATCAACCTCGTAGCCGGTATCTAGAACCTGTTGTATATCATGCACAAAGAGGGCCAGCTGTGTCTCACATGACCGCTGTTTCCTAAAACCATGCTGGTTCCTGCAGATGAGCTTCTCAGAGTCTAGAAAGGTCATTATGTCTGAACACAAAGTATGTTCCACGATTCTACAACAAATCGATGTCAGTGAAATTGGCCGGTAATTATGTGCATCCAATTTTCTACCTTTTTATAGATTTCTATGACCTGGGCCTTCTTCCAAACCCGTAGAACTTTCAGCTGTTCCAATGATCTCTGATAGATTATGAATAAGAATGGCGCTATATTTGTAGCATAGTCAACATATAATCTTATGGGGATACCGTCTAGGCCAGATGCCTTCCTGGCATCTAAGGATCTTAACTGTTTTACAATCCCAGATACACTAAACACTATGTCAGCCATTCTTACGTGTGTTCGATAATTGAAAGGGGGAATGGTGATGCAGTCCTCAGCCGTAAAGGAGTTTTTGAAAACTAGGTTTAGAACTTCGGCCTTCTGTTTATCATCGTCCGTTACATTACCCGTACTGTCAGTAAGAGAAGGTACTGAATTATTTGCAGCGTTCATAGATTTTACGTGCGATCAAAATTTTTGGGGTTATTTTTAGAATCTGCAGATAAAGTAATGCTTTCAAGTTCGGTAAAAGAATCTCTCATTGACCTTTTTACAGCTTCTTTCATTTTGCATAATTTCTGTTTGTCAGTGGGGCAGTGACTACGTTTAAACCGAGTGTGCAAAATTCTCTGCTTTCTCACCAACTTCCTACTATGTTCGTTGTACCAAGGTGGATCCTTTCCCTCCCCTGTATCTTTTCTAGGCACATACTTCTCTATCACGTGGTGGACAATACCTTTAAATTCCAACCAAAGATGCTCAATATCTTTGTGTCCCACGGTGAATACTTTGAGCTGACTATGAAGATATTCATTAATGACACTTTTATTTGCTTTCCCAAACAAGAAAACTCTGCGCTGTTTCTTTGTCTTTTTTGCAACCTTCACTGACATAGAAGCCACAACGACATTATGGTCGCTAATACCTTTTTCTAGATTTACTTCCTCAAAGAGATTAGGTCTATTTGTCGCCAAGATATCTAATATGTTCCCATCTCAAGTTGGCTTTCTAACCAATTGCTGAAGGTTGTATGTTGAGAGCGCTCCTAGAATAACTTCACACGAGTCTTTTCTTCTGCCCCTTGTGATAAACGTGTAATTTTCCCAGTCAATGGATGCTAGATTAAAGTCTCCACCTATAACTAATGGATAATCTGGATTTCCTATGTACTGCAGACTTTCCCTGAAACGTTCTGCGACGTTTGTTGTGGATGCTAGTGGTCTATAAAAACATCCTTATACAATGGCCAGTTCTTGTCTGATTGACACCTTTATCCAGACTATTTCACAGTCCGACAGAGTATCGATCTCAGCTGCGTTTAAACAGCTTTTAACTGCAATGAACACATATCCCTCCATAGCATCAGTTCTATCCTTCCTAAACATTGTGCAATCCGAGTTCAAAATTTCACTGCTACGTATGTCTGGCTTCAACCTGCTTTCGCTACCTAATACAATATTGGCATTGCTACTGTTTATTTCGGAGAGTAACTCGGGGATCTTGCTACAGACACTTTCACAATTTACGAACATGAGATTTAGCATATTTAAATCCTTTGTAATGACCTGTATAGGCGAACTAACAATTTTTTGCAATTGGCACACTCACATCAATGTCATGAACTGGTAATTTTTCAGACCAAAGGTTTGTTTCCCGTGGGGAGGAACCTAATCTAAAAAAAACTATGTGCACGCCACGAGTACTGTGCTACCCATGTAGCTGCTTTCTGTGTGTAGTGCACCCCTGATCTATCGAGGGGCGTCCTACAACCTTTCACCCCATAGCGTAGGTTGAGTAATCTACAACCATTTTCGTCACAGAGTCGACGTAGCCTCTGGTTTAGATTCTCCACTCGACTCCAAACCAGAGGACCCTGGTCCACCCTGGGTACGATGCTGCAGACCGTCAACTTGGCTTCCACTCCTCGAGAGATAGAAGCCACCTTCGCCAATTTAGCGAGCCGTCGAAAGGAGCCAAGGAATTCCTCGGAACCCCGACGACAGGCATCGTTGGTGCCGACATGTGCAACAATCTGCAGCTAGCTGCACTCAGCATGCTCGATAGCGCCAGAAGAACCTCTCCCACATCCCGGACAAGGCCCCCAGGCAAGCACATCGAGTGAACGTTGGACTTTTTCCCCGCCCTAGCTGCTATGTTCCTGAGGGGCTCCATGACCCGCCTAACATTGGAACTCCCAATAACTAACAAACCCCTACCCCCACATACCTGCCCGGACCTTGCTGAAGGAGTGGCCAATATCCTGGCAGAAGGTGCATTCTTATCCGTCTCAACCTCCCACCTCCCCAAGCATAAGATAGCAGACTGAATCTATATGGTGCATATTTTCCTGCTATGGGCTATCTAGTGAATACTAAAGAATAAGACAGTGACCCACAGTAAACTGCTAGGAGCTATCTCGTGAATATTATTAACGAATGAAACAGTAACCTACGGTACGCTACACCTACTGATTATCTATCCCTCGTATTTATAATGTAAACAAGTGTTTATGTACACGCAAAAAATGACCTAATAAAATGTATAAAAACTGCTACCTTCAATGTATCGAGTCTAAATGACGCTAATAAACGTAAACATTGGGTATTGTGCACTGACTTAATTGATAATACCGAGTATTTAACGTCAGTTAAGAATGTAAACAAACGTTTGCGTACATGCGAAACTGTCATAAACAGAAACTTCGCTTATCTTATTCAGATGCAAATAAAAAGTGAAACCTTCAATTTATCACGTCTATCTGAAGAAACTGAAGAAACTGCAAAAAGGTGGGAATTTAAGGAGATGGGACCTGGATAAACTGAAAGAACCAGAGGTTGTACAGAGTTTCAGAGAGAGCATGAGGGAACAATTGACAGCAATGGGGGAAAGAAATACAGTAGAAGAAGAATGGGTGGCTTTGAAGGATGAAATAGTGAAGGCAGCAGAGGATCAAATAGGTAAAAAGACGAGGGCTAGTAGAAACCCTTGGGTAACAGAAGAAATATTGAATTTAATTGATGAAAGGAGAAAATACAAAAATTCAGTAAATGAAGCACGCAAAAAGGAACACAAACGTCTCAAAAATGAGTGGGGCTTATCTCACGAGGGGTAAGATAGATACTGCCTACAGGAAAATTAAATAGACCTTTGGAGAAAGGAGAACCACTTGCATGAATATCAAGAGCTTTGATAGAAAACCCAGTTCTAAGCAAAGAAGGGAAAGCAGAAAGGTGGAAGGAGTATATAGAGGGTCTATACAAGGGCGATGTACTTGAGGACAATATTATGGAAATGGAAGAGGATGAAGATGAAATTGGAGATATGATACTCCGTGAAGAGTTTGACAGAGCACTGAAAGACCTGACTCGAAACATGGCCCCTGGAGTAGACAACATTCCATTAGAACTACTGAGAGCCTTGGGAGAGCCTGCCCTGACAAAATTCTACCATCTGGTTAGCAAGATGTATAAGACAGGCGAAATACTCTCAGACTTCAAGAAGAATATAATAATTACAATCCCAAAGAAAGCAGGAGTTGACAGATGTGAAAATTACCGAACTATCAGTTTAGTAAGTCACAGCTGCAAAATAATAACGCGAATTCTTTACAGACGAATGGAAAAACTGATAGCCGACCTCGGGGAAGATCAGTTTGGATTCCGTAGAAATGTTGGATCACGTGAGGCAATACTGAACCCACGACTTATCTTAGAAGCTAGATTACGGAAGGGCAAACCTACGTTTCTAGCATTTGTAGACTTAGAGAAAGATTTTGACAATGTTGATTGGAATACTCTCTTTCAAATTCTGAAGGTGGAAGGGGTAAAATACAGGGAGCGAAAGACTATTTACAATTTGTACAGAAACCAGATGGCAGTTATAAGAGTCGAGGGGTATGAAAGGGAAGCAGTGGTTGGGAAGGGAGTGAGACAGGGTTGTAGCCTATCCCCGATGTTATTCAATCTGTATATTGAGCAAGCAATAAAGGAAACAAAAGAAAAGTTCGGAGAAGGTATTAAAATCCATGGAAAAGAAATAAAAACTTTGAGATTCGCCGATGACATTGTAATTCTGTCAGAGACAGCAAAGGACTTGGAAGAGCAGTTGAACGGAATGGACAGTGACTTGAAAGGAGGGAATAAGATGAACATCAACAAAAGCAAAACGAGGATAATGGAATGTAGTCGAATTAAGTCGGGTGATGCTGAGGGAATTAGATTAGGTAATGAGACACTTAAAGTAGTAAAGGAGTTTAGGAAAGCGTTTCTGAAGAAGAAAAATTTGTTAACATTGAGTATAGATTTAAAGGTCAGGAAATCGTTTCTGAAAGTATTTGTATGGAGTGTAGCCATGTATGGAAGTGAAAGGTGGACGATAAATAGTTTAGACAAGAAGAGAATAGAAGCTTTCGAAATGTGGTGCTACAGAAGAATGCTGAAGATTAGATGGGTAGATCACATAACTAATGAGGAGGTACTGAACAGAATTGAAGAGAAGAGAAATTTGTGGCACAACTTGACTAGAAGGAGGGATCGGTTGGTAAGGCATATTCTGAGGCATCAAGGGATCACCAATTTAGTATTGGAGGGCAGCGTGGAGGGTAAAAATCGTAGAGGGAGACCAAGAGATGAATACACTAAACAGATTCAGAAGGACGTAGGTTGCAGTAGGTACTGGGAGATATAGAAGCTTGCACAGGATAGAGTTGCATGGAGAGGTGCATCAAACCAGTCTCAGGACTGAAGACCACAACAACAACATCTGACAAAATGGTTCAAATGGCTCTGAGCACTATGCGACTTAACTTCTGAGGTCATCAGTCGCCTAGAACTTAGAACTAATTAAACCTAACTAACCTAAGGACATCACACACATCCATGCCTGAGGCAGGATTCGAACCTGCGACCGTAGCGGTCGCTCGGTTCCATACTGTAGCGCCTAGAACCGCACGACCACTTCGGCCGGCCAACATCTGACACTAATGCGCGTAAATACTACAGAATATACAGCGAAAAGTGTTAATTACTAGCTAAATTACTTATCTCGTAACAAAGCAAGCGAAAAGTGCTCGTGGCCGGTGTCAGGGCTGCCAACACAATTGAAAAGACATCATAGCACTGCCAGTGGAACTTCACGTCTTGTAATCAAATTTCATATGCTGCAGAAAACATATACTCGAACGAGTAGTTTCGAAACACAAAAGCTAACGATGCAGGATAATTTTTCGCACTGATCTAAAAATAGAACTCAAAAGCCGTGAAGATGATTAACCAACCAAGTAAATCATTGCAGTGCAATGATTTGCACGGAAGGAGAAGCAGTTGCGATGAGAATGTGAAACAATGGGCGAGAAGTGCGAACAGTAGCGTGTCATTCTATCAAGACTGTCACTCATTCCATAAAAACCGGAGAAAGGAAAAAATATCGTCTAATCGTGATGATTGCAATACAACTGCTGGTGATGCTTTGTCAATAACAGTGAAAAGTGACTGATGAAATAGCTTTTCCATTTTCAGACAGCTGAAGAGATAGAGGAACCAAAGTAACAGGAAGAATTTACCCATAGTTAGCGTGGAATGGAATTTCTATGCAATACTCGTAGTTGGCGCATTTTGGTCGTTATTTATTTCTCAGTTGTTTCACACTAACGACCCCTCTAGGCTATCACAACATTCACATTTGAATTACTGAGGTGTTATCGTCAAAGTAAGCAGCTGTATTAAATATCACTGCACTGACTAAGTGGAAGACGCTAATTTTAATTTCATTTCTTCTAGGGGACTATTGGAAAGACTTAATAACACTTTGATGATACCAGTTGTGCACATCAGCTTATCTCCTGAGACAAATATTCACCAGCTTTTGCTTAACTAAAAGGTGAGGTTCACATAAGTAGGATAAAACCAGAAGGACAGATGGGCACGGAGACTAGACACCTCACATTTTACATCACCGTGGAATAACTTAAAACAATTAAGTATTTGCAAGGCAATGAATTAGGATAATATGAGGTTGATGAAATAAACGTTTCAGGATGAAACCTAAATCATTTCTTCCATAAGTGTTCCCGTTTGGAAATCGCCTCTACACAGCTACCAAACGCCAACTACATGTCACTGAAAATCTCTTCGAGTCGTTTTAAACACTTTGGTAACTCGAGGCCTCAGTAGGGAGTGTCTACCACCTAATACTGTCGTCATCCCTGTTCCGGTGCGAGTAGTCTCCAACTATCCTAATAGAATTTCATCAAAACAGCAAAATTATAGTTTCAGAAAGAGACCCATAAAAGCACTCCGTCTTCAGGCCACAATTGGCCAATCGGTACCATCCGACCGACGTGTCATCGTCAGCTGAGGATGCGGTTAGGAGGGACGTATGGTCAGCACACCGCTCTCCCGGTCGTTATGATAGGACACCCATACAGAGAGAATAAAAAAGTCCTGAATTTCAGAAAAAAAACTTGTCACAGAATCTTACTTTAAGAAGTCTAATTATTAATTACATCATAGTTGCCGTGAGGAATGCAGGACAAGGCGTTTATTTCGATAGTACGTTAGTTTCTGAAGGCCGACATTTGAGTCCCATAGGGAGTGGCCAAGCTATGTTTTTGGTACAGAAATACTTCAAGAACTCTGTTTTTCACATGTGGCTGAGGAACTACGACAGCAGTTTCCAGAAACTTACTAGAAGCAGTCTCAGTGGGCCGCTCTCTGACACAGGCGAAGTTTCGCTTGCTGAAAGAAGGTCGAAAATAAATGGAAACTTATTTTGTCTTAGGTGCCAACACTCAACATTTTCCGAGAAAGTGACAGGCAAAGTTTTGACACGTTACTGCATCAGTTTTCTCGCTCATTGCGTTATACCAAGCGAGTCGGCAGTGTAGTGGCTAACAGCACAGGTTCGAATTTGTGCGCTCCGTGTTCAACTGAACTTGCCCAAAGAGCGTGCGCTGTGTCATCCGCTCCTGCTTTATTTGATGTGACAGTTGTTAGTAAACAGACTTAAAAGAAACGACTTACCTCAATGCTGATAGAAAAATTATGAGATGAATTGTATGAGGTCAAGCAGGCCATTGATGACATAGACCCTTTGATTGTTGGCACAGCCACGGAAAAGTCGAGACGGGGAGGCAACGTTCTCATTGTCGGAGAAGATGTTTTTCGATCTCGCTGACTGACTATGTAGCTGATAGTAGTGACCAGGAAGAAATTGTCACCAATATATTCTTTATGAAACCTGCAAAAGGCAACTAAAATTCATTCATTTACACCTCCAAGACTTGTAAGCTCTCTGAACCAACCAAAAAAAAAAAAAAAAATACTTACCTGCAGGAAAGCACTATGAAATGCTCGTTTGTACGTAGCGATTACAAAAGATAGTCATGCATTACCCTTTAATAGAAGAAGACATATTACTCGATTCAACTCATGTCAACGAAGAGATTGACATCGTCAGAAGAAGACGAAGCATTGGACTACGACGCTCCCTCCCCAGGATTATCTTCGCCGAAATGCAGAAAAACATCAGAAATAATTTATAAATTAATATAAACACGAAACAATAATTGCTAAAAGACCGTTTGAAAAAATTTCTCTCTTTTCAATTTCATATTGTAGTTCAACTATTTTTCCATTCATAAGACCTTTCATTTGATACTGTTTTTGTACTTTTAAACTCGTTTATTATCTTCTTAGACAGGCATGGTATAATACACACACCAAAAAAAGTTTTGCGTAACCTCGGTTCCGAGAGTTTCGGAGCCTGTACAGAAAATTGGAATAAAGATCAACATCAACATCATTTCCGCCCTTTTTACTGCTCATGAAAATCACACATTGCATGTTGTACCACCATACAGCGAGACCTTCAGAGGACGTGGTCCAGATTGCTGTACACATCGGTACCTCTAATACCCAGTAGCATGTCCTGTTGGAATGATGCATGCCTGTATTAGTCGTGGCATACTGTCCACAAGTTCATCAAGGCACTATTGGTCCAGATTGTCCCAATCCCCAACGGTGATTCGGCGTAGAACCCTTAGAGTGATTAGTGGACCATGTCCTCCATAAATAGCCATTTTCAATCTATCCTGGGCATATTCGGGGTTCATGTCTGGGGAACATGCTGACCACTCTAGTCGAGCGCTGTCGTTATCCTGAAGGAAGTCATTCACAAGATGTGAACGATAGGGGCGCGAATTGTCGTCCATGAAGACGTATGCCTCGCCATTATGCTGCCGATATGGTTGCACTATCGGTCGGGGGGTGGCATTTACGTATCGTACAGACGTTACGGCACCTTCCTTCACCACTAGCGGCGTACGTCGGCCCAACATAATGCCACCCCAAAACAGCAGGGAACTCCACCTTGCTGCGCTCGGTAGACAGTGTGTCTAAAGCGTTCAGCCTGGTGAATCGGTTGCCTCCAAACACGTCTCCGACGATTGTCTGATTGAAGGCAAATGCGACACTCATCGATAAAAAAGTGATGCCAATCCTGTTGTTGGGCCCATCTGTACAGCGCTGCACGGTGTCGTGGTTGGAAAGATGGGCCTCGCCATGGAAATCGTAGTGAAGTTGCGCATCATGCAGCCTATTGCGCACAGTTTGAGTCGTAACACGACATCCTGTGGCTGCTCGAAAAGCATTATTCAACATTGTGGCGTTGCTGTCAGGGTTCCTCCGAGCCATAATCCGTAGGTAGCAGTCATCCTCTGTAGTAGTAGCCCTTTGGCGGCCTAAGCGAGACATGTCATCGTATCCTTCATCTCCTCCATGTCCGAACAACATGGCTTTTGTTCACTCCGATACGCATGGACACTTTCCTTGTTGGGAGCTCTTCCTGGCACCAAGTAACAATGCGGACGCGATCGAACCGCCGTATTGACCGTCTAGGCATGGTTGAACTACAGTCAACACGAGCCGTGTACCTCCTTCCTGGTGGAATGACTGGAACTGATCGGCTCTCAGAATCCCTCCATCTAAAAGGCGTTGCTCGTGCATGGTTGTTTACATCTTTGGGGGGTTTAGTGACACCTCTGATCAGTCAAAGGGATTGTGTCTGTGGTACAATATTCACAGTCAACGTCTGCCTTCGGGGTTTCTGGGAACTGGGGTGACGTAAAACTTTTTTTGATGTATGTATTAATACATAGAGCTAACTACCTAGGTAGAAAGTACTAACTACACTGCCCTTAAATCTGAACATTTGGTCGAAAGTGGACGATTGGGGGTTCAAAGTAACTTTACTTCACAAGAAGTATTAGCGAGAATTTGTCGCTACAAATTCTTTAATGTTTTTATTAATATCTTTGAAAAGGAGTGGTGAATTTAAAAATGTAGAAGCTCTTTCTACGTAGTATTTGACGCTCTACAAATTTCATACTTGTCATTTTTCATTTAGAGTAGTTCTATTTTAATTACAGGCGTTGGAACATGAGCATAATTCACTTTTTCCTACAATGTGGTAAAAATCGCCGATCTTTGACGATCGATCTTGGCTAAAAGGCTGAATCGATTTTAGCATTTAATTAGGGCATTCTAAGCAAACATTTACGTTCTTTCAATTTTGTATTTCGAGTTATAAGTGAAAACTGAAAAAGTCCAAAAATTTCGTAGATTTTCGGCCCTCAAAAGTTTAGCATAAATCAGAAACCATCGCAGACGCATTTAACGCTTATGTTGGATGCCTAATGTCGATTCAATTATTTACAGCTCGTGCATATTTATTGGCCAGCTAAAGTGTAATTTCCCTTTGTTATTGCGTCAAATAGCCCTTCTCTCTTAACATCGCCTAGCCAACTAACCTGTCTTACCACAACGGTAATGAATTGTTGACGCAAACTCTTTCCGCTTAGTTTCACAGCCTTCGCCTTCCGAACGGGGTTCCGAACCGTCGTGGCTAATACTCTTGATCTGCAATCTCGCTCTCTCCAGTTCAGTAATACTCTGTGGGGGAGACAAATATGTCAGGGTAGAACGATCCATTGGTTGTAAGCGGTCTATTATATTCTGGTTAATGTCTTTCCTCTGAACCTTTATTTGTAGGGCCTTCACACCAAGCCGGCCGGTGTGGCCGAGCGGTTCTAGACGTTTCAGTCTGGAGCCATTTGAACCATTTGAATCTCTGCAAAATGCGGCTGAAAATTGTCTTGAAGAAAGACAGGCATGACGTTTATGTTAAGCGGGCTGCATGGCTTCAGACGAAATCTCTCACCAGATTTACATATTTGGCGGGAGGCACTGTTGTTTTAGGCATTTCTACGTGATCACTTTGCGCTCTGAACTGAAATGAGCTACTTGAAGCGATCGACAGGCACACTAAAGACACTGCCCAACACATCTGTGCAAAGTTCCATCGGATTATCACAGTGGTTTCCATTTCGCACCTAATCGGACCTTACTTTCCGAAGACGCCTCGTATATATGTATATTCAACTAGCGTTGGTGCGAGCAGCGCACTAAATAAATAAAAACTATCCAATGTGATAACTTTAATAAAACACTATGTTGTCGGCAACATTCCACTCAATATTCAAAGACGCTGTAAATAAGCAATCTTTTTCTTAAAATATTACATTCGTTCAACATTGCCTAAAAGGCACACAGTAGCAACACAAGTACCCAATACAATAACAACAAAAACAACACTATGCTTTATACTAATTCAAAAGCAGAGGTAGATGAGGAATACTCTACAATTTTAGGAAAGCCAGAAATACTTCAGCTTATACTAAACAGAAATACAGAAAATTGTACAACTCGGGGTACGCTGTTTTATTCTAGGAGGTAATCTCATAGCAGACAAATAAACGAGGCCACAACTAAAAGAACAATGGCATGATGAAACCAAATGCCTGAAGAGCAAAGCTGCTCAAACGCTGATCAGGCATAATATAACGTTGGAGCCGCACTCCTATGCTACTATAGCAGTAATAAACATACTGCGTACTGAACAGCCTTTAAAAGCAACAGAAATACTGTTGAGCATCATCAACTAGGGAACAGACACCAGTCCACTGCTTCTTGCAGGTTAATTAGACTGACAATCACAGCTGACAATCATGCTAGCGCGTACGAGTAAGCGTCACTTCCACACAATATACCCATATAGGAAGGTGACGTGCATAGCTTGCACAACTGCACTCTCTTCCGTACATAGCAGTAAAAGAGCGAGAGAGCGGGGGGGGGGGGGGGGGAGAGGAGAGAGGGAGAGAGAGAGAGATACTACTAGATGCCCGTCACTTGCTAACTGCCCCCTCTACTTGTGCTGTTTGCCGGTCGTGTTCAGCAGTTAAACCTCCGTCTTTCTCGTCCACCGGTTGACAGTATGCCAACAGGAAGCACCGGCTGATGCTATGTCCAGTTCCTCGTTCTCCAAAGAGAATCGTTAGCCACGACGGCTCTTGCAACGACACTACTCTGGAATCGATAACCACAGTCGTCCTATAAACTGCTCAGATACTTCCTCTCTTTGACAATCCCATCATGGAGATCCGCTAGAGGTAATAATCTTGAATCTTTGCCAAAGGAGAGATCAGCATGACAAAAAATGGCTCTGAGAACTATGCGACTTAACTTCTCAGGTCATCAGTCGCCTAGAACTTAGAACTAATTAAACCTAATTAACCTATGGACATCACACACATCGATGCCCGAGGCAGGATTCGAACCTGCGACCGTAGCGGTCGCTCGGCTCCAGACTGAAGCGCCTAGAATCGCACGGCCACTCCGGCCGACCCGATCATCATGAATGACACTTTCCAATTAGAGGTTACATATTCTGTGGATACACATTGTGTGTCCTTAATGCATGTATTTACCACTGTATTCTGCATCTTCACACCGTTGATCTTTGCTGATTCTTCTGCCTTTTTAGGGTAGTTTCCCACTCCCAGGGTAAGAACATCCTCTCCTAAGCTCCCTTTGGCAAGACCGTTGGCAGAGTGGTGTTGACTCTAGATGCCGGAAGTCTTCGGCCTCCACTGCTGATGACATTCCTTTTTTTTTTTTTCAAATTTAGGCAGTGATTGGAATCGAACCCAGTACGGACTAGGTATTTGATTCCTACCCAAGGGCCAGCCGCGGTGGCCGTGCGGTTCTAGGCGCTCCAGTCCGGAGCCGCGCTGCTGCTACGGTCGCAGGTTCGAATCCTGCCTCGGGCATGGGTGTGTGTGATGTCCTTAGATTAGTTAGGTTTAAGTAGTTCTAAGTTCTAGGGGACTGATGACCACAGCAGTTGAGTCCCATAGTGCTCAGAGCCATTTGAACCATCCTACCCAAGGACACTATTTCGAGACCACGGTCTTTTGTACATATACGAGCAGTAATCGTGTACATAAGCCGCGTTGTCATGTTCACAATTGGAGACCCAGCGCACTCTACTGAATTACGTAGGTGTCTCTAAGTAGCAATTTATCCTGTAGACAAAAGACCGCCGAGGAAGAGGGTTCTAGTCGAAAACCTATAACGAGACTGTTTGATAAGTATTTTCCCTGTACAGTGATCGGATCTGGGGTTGCTCTGATTGCTGTCTGGAATTTGTCAGTGGCTTGAGAAACAACAGTTAATCACCTCTTCTTTTGATTCAAATAGGGCCTAGCTGTCATTATTGAAATAATTTCGCAAGAAGGGCGTTCAGAAAGTTGTTCCAGAATGTGTACTGTTGGCTATTATTGGGTTGGTGCATACGTTCATAGCGTTTTTCCAGATATTTAATGAACAAAACATGACTTTAGTCATCAAATATATCCTCTTTCACTATTTACAACAGGCTGCCAACATTGGGTAAATTTCCGACTCCGGGAAAGTAGAAATCACGCGCTTTTGAGGCGAAGAACTCTTGGAACCATGTTCGGACCGCATTTTCGTCCGAAAAAGAAGACCCTTTAAGGTTGTTCGACAGAGACCATAAAAGGTGGAAACCTGAGGGCGTTCGATTAGCTGGAAAAGGCCGCGTCCTACGTAAGTGACAGAAGCCGCCGACAGGCTCAGGTAAAGTTAAGGAAGTGTCCTAGGTGAGCGACGTCCATGGTGCCGTCTATTCTCTTCTCAGCAGTTCAGGAACTCAGAAATTCAGCACCTCACTTACAGAGTCCAGGAGTATGTATTAGAACTATGTGCATACGTAGTTGATAAACTGCTCATTGAGGCAAATAAAATAGTGTGATTGAAACATGTGAATTCTTGTACTTAACTGTGTTGTAAATCGATCATCACTACCATAATACATTCTTTATTTCAGAAATTACAAATCTGCTGTAAGTATTTATATCTATGTTGTACTTCAAGGTTGTAAAGCTCCAGATGACCTCCGACGGTTTTATAACAACAAGAATTAACTCGTTCATTCAATGATACATCTTTCTGCCAATGGTGGAGGTAGTTGTTGGCCATTCAAAACATTATTTCTTCCAAGTTCATTAGTGATTCTCTTCCACTTCCACAATCCACCATATTTCACTTGCGAATTTAAGCAGAGAAAGGCCATTCTAGGCTGTTTCAAAGTGTTCTCAGGCATTATTTATATTAAGCTAATTATAGTCCCCTGTCACCTCAGGCTAAACTGCTCTGCAGCGGTGTACAAAACAATGAACTTGGTTTTAGCTGTCCATCAAACTCCTGGCAGCACACAGCGTATGTTGATCTGATATCTGTTCCTTCTAAAAGGAGTTGTAGAGTGCGAGGAATGTGGCCAATATTCACGGGTGACCTTGGCTCCAGAAGTTCATAGGACTGCACAGAGGATCCCACTGCTGGAGAACGAATTTATGGCTCCCTGCAGGCTGACAGCCTGTGGTAGGTTGCTACTTTTATTACTGACGAGATAATTGGCATCTATATCTCAAAAAAGCCGTGGGAACCTTCATCCTGTACTTCCAAAATACGTTAGTTTATTGTTTGTTGAAGTAAGGTAGAACTTCAGACATTGCGCCAAGTGTTTTCTATGTTCTCAAGTAATATATCTGGTGGTACTTGAAATGGAAACGGATCACCATATCTATAACATCCTTTCAAACGCATTCTGAAAGTCAACAATCCTCCCTATTCTCACAAGTATCACTAGGGCACCTACTAATTACCTGTTGTCAATAAGATATCAGAAAAAGATAAATTAAAAGAACCCGTTTTTAAAGCTGAAACTGATCATGCCTCATTTAATTTCTTTGCATTATGTTAGGCCAGAACACGCAGTTGCGTACATGTCTGTTCTTGGCGCTTATGAACTTAGCACGATCAACCTGGTCAAAGATACGTATGGAAGGCTGTAGGGAATAACAAGTCGTTTTGTTGATGCTGTATAGTAAATCTTGTATGTTTGGAGAAACAACAGTGAAAACCCTTAATTTTGTACACCAAGCGTGAAACTTTGCTCCATTCGTTTATGAAATAAGTATTAAAGAGCAATCTTTCACGAATTTCAACATTATTACAACGTTATTTTTTTTTTCTTCAGTGGCGTGAAAGTTTCTAACACGTGCGTCCAACTGAAACACGAAAATGTTTGTGAATTTTCTTAATTTACGTCATTTAGACTTGTCACTTAACTACAACAAATCGATAATCAGGAATTTTTGCTTCCTAGTGCATAATTAAATTCTCAGACTATGTTAAGGGCTAAAAAGAAGAAGCGCTAGTACTTCATTCTAGATCGGTCTGGAGGTCGTTGTGATAAAAGTCCGAATTTCCAGCTTTCATCACTGAATGAATGACTCAATTAATTCGTATTGTTATAGAGCCGTCAGATGTCGTCTGTAGCTTTACTTTTCAAGGAGAATTTTGTTGGCAGTTCAATAGCTGACAGTTTGTTCTGGAAATAAATGTTTGTTTCTCTTTCATGAATTTCGTTATTGCTACTCGTTTCATGTTCATAACTCTATTTTCAAAAACTAAAAATAAATAATTGCCTAAAACTAATACAGTGCAGAAGTGGAACGTTTATTGCCAAAACAAATAACTACAGGTTGTTGCTTTTGTTTTGTATTCTAGTATGATACCCTCGCACTTTCGCACCTATAATTGGATACTGAAATTCTATCAGAAGCAGAAAAGAGAACACATGATAGTCTTAAATTATTGTATAAAATAACAGCGTGTGGGTAATCTCTCTTGAAATACTCCCGTGTTACAGAACCGAATAGCATTTACGAACAAGGACTTTTTTCGGGTAGGAGGGTCGAGGAGGGAGAGAGGAGTCTTAAAAGAAGCCTGCCGATACAGTCGAACCACTGTAGCCGGAAAAAGAAACGAACGTTGAGTGAAGAACGTTGTAGTGGATCCCAGGGCGGGAGGCAGAGGAGACGACGGTAGCGCTGCCGGTGGCCGGTTGCCGAACTTTGGTGCCCGCCTGTACCCGCTGCAAGTGCTGACAATGTTGCGTTAATTAAAACAAGCGTTAATTAAGTAAACAAACTGAGGCTCTTCTCTTTCCTCTCCTCCTACGCTCTCCGGACCGGCGGCTCGGGTAATGAATAGAGCGGCGCGGCAGCCGAGTTTCCGAGAAGGAAGATAAACAAACAGCGACGGAGACAGAAGTAAAGGAACTTATCCCGGTTAATTGATTTGTTGTTCGGGTCTGCCGCCGAGGGCTGCGCCGGCACATTAGCACGTGAAGCGCGGGCGGCACGGCGCGTCTTAATCCACTCTGCCATCCCATTTGCCCGCTCTCTGTTCAGAACTGGAACAATCCCGCACCGGGAGATAGCATTTCACGCAGACGCCTTTGCGCAGTAATGAGGGGGAACGTTTCTGGCAAATGCAGCCTATTTCTGCTGATAAAATCCGGCCAAAATTATCAGGCGGTGCAAATTGTGCGAATACGCTCAGTGTCTGGTCAACGAACTACTTTTTTAAAAAAAAGGATAGTGTCTCATCAAAATGTTACGAAAAATTTTTTATGAGCTTATACTTCTCTGAAAAAAAAAAACTGATACGTGCTTGATGTGCGTTTGTTGTAATAGGGCCGAACAGAGGGACGTGGTCACCCATGGACGTTCTGCATCAGGATATCAGTTCTCAGTGTCATCTGTTTGCTCAAACTATGTCTTACAGACATTAGCGTAAACATAAACAACTCATGCTGAATCAAATGAAAGCAACGAGCAGTGATGTTGTAGTAAAGACGATTGAATACGTCCGTGTCAGGGCGTAATAAGTGACTAGTCATTTAATCTTCTAAGAAATGGACAATACGCAGATGAGCGTCACTCTAGAGGTTTATTTTAATTTATTTATTTAACCTGATCTGACAAGCGCTATCAGGCCCTCTCTGACATCTGGCCAGAGTTTCACACGTACGGTACCTTTTTTACATGTTAGATACTCAAGTAAAAATAATTTTAATATGGCAAGTAGTATTGAAATGTTTTGAGTATCTATAGAGACGATGTGAGTAAATAATACTGACCATGAACTGAACTAATGAAGTTAATAGAGGCAGTACTTCTATTACTGCTACTGCTGTCACTAATAATGACAATAGCCGGCCGCTGTGACCGAGCGGTTCTAGACGCTTCAGTCCGGAACCGCGCTGCTGTTACGGTCGCAGGTTCGAATCCTGCCTCGGGCATGGATGTGTGTGATGTCCTTAGGTTAGTTAGGTTTAAGTATTTCTAAGTCTAAGGGACTGATGGCCTCAGATGTTAAGTCCCCTAGTGTTTAGAACCATCTGAGTAATGACAATAACAATAATAGTAATAATAACAATAATGACCGTGGCAGATATAAAAAGAATATATAGGTTCGCAAAATAGATGTTTGTTGGTACAGAGAGATTTGTGGAAAGAAAATTTAAGGCGACTGCACCAGTGAAGACTACTGGGAAACGAGGGAGATCTGGATGGAAAGAAGGATGTACAAGGGTAACGTGTGCGTACAGGGAAAGGGTAGCCGTTATTGTTGGCTCGGTAGACATGCCATTAACTGTCTTCTGAGATAGAGATGTTATTGAGTTCTCTAACATAAGGCGGGAGGTTATTCCAGAGTCAAGTTCCTGCTACTGAAAAGGACTTCGAGAAAATGGCTGAACGATGGGGTGGGACAGAAAGGATTTTGCTCTTGTAGGATCGGTTGTTTCTGCAATCTTCTTCAGACAAGAGCATTAACGCCGAGGAGAACTATGAGGGACTTGTACGTTGATGAGACCGTAGAGAAGACGAAGGGTATGGAAATCTCTGCGCTTGTCTGCACACAGCCAGATTTAGCTGTACATTTGATGGTGAAATATGATCAAAGAATCTAATGTCACAGATACATCAAACATAGGCATTCATAATAAGTTACAAACGCCTTGAGCTTTCTTGAGAATGACCTTGCAGGATAAATCGCTGTAATCGATATTTGGAAGTTTAAGTGCTTGTACAAGTTTCTTTTTCAGGTCACCAACAAAAAGCATTTTATATTTTTGTAGGGCATGGAGAGATGCTGATGCCTTCTTGCGCATTGCAGTTACAAGCTCAGTCCAGTTCAGATTGTTAATTTATTGTTATTCCTAGACTCTTTGCTGAATGAGAGACATTGATTTTTGTCCCATTTAGGGTTAAAAATGGCAGGGATCCCCGATATTTCGGGCTAATGAGCCTGGAACGACCAACCAGTACCGCTTGGGTTTTGAATGGTTTGAGCTTAAATTCCATGTTCTGTGCCTATTTTGATATTGCACACAGGTCGGTATTGAGGTTAGCGATAACTGCCTTCACGTTTACTGCTTACAATTACGCACTTTGATACTACTGGAGGTCAACAGTGTATATGTGGTATTTGCAGTAGGGCAAAACTGATTACTCAGTATCATACGATGGAAATAATAGAGGACCTAATACCGAACCCTGGGCGACGTCTGATACTACCCTACATGATCAAAAATATCCGGACACTCCCCTCCTCCCAAAAAAACATTCGTTTCTCGTATTAGGTGCATTGTGCTGCCACCTACTGGCAGGTACTCCATATCAGCGACTCAGTAGTTATTAGTCATCGTGAGACAGCAGAATGGGGTGCTCCTCGGAACTCACGGACTTCGAACGTGGTCAGGTGATTAGGTGTCACTTGTGTTATACGTCTCTAAATGAGATTTCCACACTCCTAAACATCCGTAGGTCCACTGTTTCCGATTTGATAGTGAAGTGGAAACGTGAAGGGACAATTACTGCACAAAATCGCCGACCTCGTCTGTTGACTGACAGAGACCGCCAACAGTTGAAGAGTGCCGTAATGTGTAATAGGCAGCCTCCTATCCAGACCATCACGCAGGACTCCCAGACTGCATCAGGATCCAATGCAAGTACTATGACAGTTAGGCGCGAGGTGAGAAAACTTGGATTTCATGGTCGAGTGGCTGCTCATAAGCCACACATCACGCCGCTAAATGCCAAACGACACCTCGCTTTGTGTAAGGAGCGTAAACATTGGCCGACTCAACAGTGGAAAAACGTTGTGTGGAGTGACGTATCACGGTACACTATGTGGCGATCCGATGGCAGGGTGTGGGTATGGCCAATGCCCGGTGAACGTCATCTGTCAGCGTGTGTAGCGCCAATAGTAAAATTCGGAGGCGATGGCGTTATGGTGTGGTCGTATGTTTCATGGAGGGAGCTTGCATCCACAGTTGTTTTGCATGGCACTATCACAACACAGGCCTACATTGCTGTCTCAAGCACCTTCTTGCTTCCCACTGTTGAAGAGCAGTTCGGGGATGGCGATTGCATCTTCCAAAACGATCGAGCAACTGTTCACAATTCACGGCCTCTGGCGGAGTGGTTACACGACAATAACATGCCTGTAGTGGACTGGCCTGCACAGAGACCTGACCTGAATCTTATAGAACATGTTTTGGAACGCCGACTTCGTGCCAGGCCTCACTGACCGTCATCGATACCTCTCCTTAGAGCAGCACACCGTGAAGAATGGCCTGCCATTCCCCAAGAGACCATCCAGCACCTGACTGAACTTACATCTGAGAGAGTGGAAACTGTCATCAAGGTTAAGGGTGGGCCAACACCATATCGAATTCCCGTATTACCGATGGAAGGCGCCACGAACTTGTAAGTCATTTTCAGCCAGGTGTCTGGATACTTTTGATGACATAGTGTACCTGCCTCTATTGGGACTTTATGTTACTGGCGAGACGTCAGGTATGAGCGAAAGAATTCTACTGCACTTGGCGAGAAATTTAGGCCGCTAAGTTTGGAAATTAAAATGTCGAAGTCGACTGTGTCAGAGTCTTTGCTGAAATCTTAGAAGCACGTGATAGTCACCTCGTGTACACCCATGGCAAGCTTCGTATCATCTGTTGTCCTTATTAAGGCAGATGTGTTGCGATATATGCGGAAACCTGATTGTTATTCGTCTGTTAGGCTGTTTGTAGTTGGTAGTTAGTTAGTTGCTCGCGGACTCTATATTCTTAGGCCTTGGACAATGCTGGAAGAATGCAAAAGGTCTGTAATCAGAGGGTACTGTGGCAACGTCCTTTTTAGATGGTGGCTGAACTGGTCCCGAATAGTTCAAGGTTTTTGTTTATACTTCTGATTAAAACAGAAGTATCTACTAATAATAATGCGCGGACAGAGAAACCCAGATCGACAAACGAAACCTCGAGGAATGAGAAAATACTTCATACTTCACTAACACAAATTTCACCTTTGGAACCAACCGACGCTGTAGTCAGTACGAGATGACTGAGAAAATGTGGTTATCAACAGACAACGTCTCGTTTATATCTTCCCGGATTTCTTGAAGAGGCGTGTTAACAACTGTCTGTTTACGTTATCCATGAAAGTCTATTTCGAAGCATGGTAACGGGGGTTTAGACCATACTTGATTCGTCGGAAAGTCTTACTTTACTTTCTAAGACTGCTTCATAATATTCAATGATGTTCTACGGGGACGGAGAGGGGAGGGGGAGAGGAGGGGACTTGAAATCTGCGATAGGTTCAGATACAGAACGTTCTGAATAGCTGCAATGAATTTATGAGCGAGTACGTGTGGTATTGCTTCACGGTAAAAACATACACTGGTGAGTCGCAACGCTGTGGCTAGAACTCATCTTGAGACAGACTGCCGCCTGGTCGCGTTCCAGGAAAGTGACCCGGTAAGGAACGTGCATGACCGGTGCCGAGACGAATCAGTAATCATTCTAGCGACGATGTGGGCCTCAGGTGGGGAAATCCACTGACATAAGCGACTTCCACAATGGGCAGATTAATGAAAATACGCTCCAGATGCTTTTCTTACAACTTTATTAACTTAACACGGCCGATTTCGGTCTTTATATTAGACCATTATCAAGCTATCTGAAAGTGTCAAATGTTGAAAATTATATAGATGTTTTCGTTTTTTGTAACAGGAGATAAGTGAAAATGCTTATATAGTTACTGCGCAAGGGCATAAATAATATACAACTTGCATTATGCTGTAGAGAAGCATAATAAAATGATAAAAACGGTAGAAGTCAAATGGATTTAAAAAAAATTCGTGCCAAATGACGTGCCATAATTATAAGAACTGTGCAGTTCGATACTTTAAAACTGTTAACAGGAGATAAGTGAAAATGCTTATATAGTTACTGCGCAAGGGCATAAATAATATACAACTTGCATTATGCTGTAGAGAAGCATAATAAAATGATAAAAACGGTAGAAGTCAAATGGATTTAAAAAAAATTCGTGCCAAATGACGTGCCATAATTATAAGAACTGTGCAGTTCGATACTTTAAAACTGTTAACACGCTTTAACTTAACGGTAGAATATAAAGCAATGAAAGTCAAGTAGATTTTAAAAGTTTTGTATGCAATGATGTCATGAGAAGAATTACCGCATTTTAATTATAAAAACATAGAATCCGAAAAACTGTGTTAACATACGAGGCGTATTCCGAAAGTAAGATCTGATCGGTCTCGAAATAGAAACCACATTGAAAATACGATAAAGCTTTGCATAGGTGTGTTGGACAGTGTCTATCGTATGCCCTTTGTTCGCGTGACGTCTATCTTTTCAGTTCTGAGCGCACAGTGAGCACGTAAGTTGCCTAGGAAGCAGTGTCTCCTACCAAGTTTGAGTGCCCGTGAGAGACTTCGCTTGATTTGATGCAGGCCACAAAACATAACTGTCATGCATTTCCTTCTTCATGACAGTTCTCGGCCGCACTCTGCAAGGCCAATGAGGTCGCCCCTGCAGTATTTTCGATGGAAGTGTTTGATCGCCCTCCATACAACTCGGACTTTGCTCCCTCTGATTTTCGTTTTTGCTGACATGAACCGCTGGCTATGAAGTCAATGTTTTTGCACACGCAACGAACTGCAGATCAACGTAGAGAATCGGTGAAATGTACAGGCGGCTGCCTTCTATGATGAGGGTATTGGAAAGTTGGTATAACGCTACGAAAAATGTCTCAGATGGAGCGGCGACTATGTAGAGAGGTTGATGGAAGGTGTGGCTAACTATTGCAAATAAACTTTGATTTTCACTGTGGTTTCCATTTCGCGACCGATCGGACCTTACTTTCGGAATGTGGATCGCACTTTAGCATGAAAGAATTATATTTGCCGTGTTTCAGAAATACAACTACTTGTTTTCGAATGAAAAGCTGAAAGTAATTATTTCGAATTAGTAGAAGTGTAAAATAGTTGTAATGAGCGAGATTTCCAAGTCGATGATTATGATTATGATTATGACACACCCATTGTTCTCATGACGTCATTGGGTGCAAAACTTTTTCAAAATGGCTCTGAGCACTGTGGGACTTAACATCTGAAGTCATCAGTCCCATAGAACTTAGAACTACTTAAACCTAACTAACCTAAGGGCATCACACACATCCATGCCCGAGGCAGTATTCGAACCTGCGACCGTACGGTCCTGCGGTTCCAGACTGAAGCGCCTAGAACCGCTCGGCTACTGTGGTTGGCTCAAAACTTTTTAAAAGCCGCTTGACTTCTACTGTTTTTATCATTTGACTTTGCTTCACTAGAGCATAATATAAGCTGCGTGTTATTTCTGCCTTTTACTTTACATATATAAGTAGTGACCCTCATCTCCTATTATAAAAAACAAAAGTATTTATGGGTCCACCATATTATGTATTAACACATGACAGTTTCAGGTACAATTGATAATGCCCTAATATAAAGGCCGAAAAAGGTCATGTGAACTTAATAAAGTTCTAAAAAAGCAACTGGAAGGGCTTGTCATTGACTGAACAACGGTTGCGGAATCAGCATCAAATCATAAGGGACAGACTGTTGCGGTCGGGGTTCTGGGAACGACCGTCTCGGAAACGGCGGACTGGTTGGCTGTTGGCGTGCTACTGTCGTGAGCGTCTATGCAAAGTATATAAAGGCTCACAAACAGGCGACAGTTTGTTCGACGTTGATGCCTCATCACAGTAGATGGGGACAGCAGACTCGCCCATTCTGTAAAGCACAATAGGTGGCGACTGGCAGCTGGTCTGACAACAGGGTACAGTGCTGGCGCAGGCAGACGAGTTTTGGAGCACTTCGTTCAGGGCACACTGTTGAACATGCGGTTGCACAGCTGACATACCCATACGTTCTCAATGACGTCGTCGATTACGACTGCAGGGGACACGGGATAATCAGAATTGGACCGTGGACTGGGGATACATGTAGCCTGCTCGAATAAATCACGTTTATTGCTACGTTAGGTCAATGGCCGTGTCCCGATACACCGTCGTCCAGGAGAAAGGCTGCTAGAAACATGGATCGCCATACTTACGAACGCTGTTGTGGGCAGTTGTATGGCGTCTGTTAAAAGGAAATATCTATATCGATGATGAGCATCTGACTAAACCCAAGCATGGTTCAACAGATACCAGTACATGTATTGCGCAACGGTAATGTTTTGGTACAAGAAGAATAAATAACCTCTGTAGGCTATTAATGAGCAATTAATATCCTTATATATTACTACTAGATTAGTGCCCACTGCTTCGCTAGCGTAAACTGTATGGTCTGCGCAGATTTCCTTTTTCTTTAATCGAATTTTTACGTTGTTCGCAAACTGTGACTTGCTTTTCATACTGAACAAGGTCGTATAAGCATGGTCATTGGCGAATGTACTTCTGGCGAAAACGCGATTCTGGTAGCTAGTGTTCTGGCGTAATCACAAGCTCCTGAACGAAGAGGACGAACGCCAGATCAGAGAAGGCGGTGAGGAAACGTCAGCCAACAGCCCGCTGACAAGGACGAGCCGCGTCAGGAGCGACCTCTGCAAGAAGTGAATGTAAGCGCCACTCCTGCCAGCCTAGGCCGCTCAGATCGACTCAGTATACGGACATTAGCGGACAGTATAGGCATGGTTGTACACCGGCACTCGCAGATCAGTTATTAATGACGTGTGTGACAAAAATGCATGAACTCTGACTTGGTTGCATGTCGTCCATCGTTTTATAAATACAAGTAATTATTGTCAATCTGCTTTATAGAAATAAAACTACTAATGTTATTTGCTTGAATTGTTGTATAGCATTCCGAGAAAGCAGCACTCCTTAGGCACCCTACACGAGACGAGTGGGCGAGACCCAACAGGCTAGAGCCCGAGGTTTTTATTAATCATGCCTTTGCGTTCTTGTGCTTGAGCCGTGCTGGCCCCGCCTTAAGCGTTGGTTTAAACCTCGGCTGTTACTCTGCGTTTGGTTTCCCGCGGCTATTGCGGTTATGCCGTGGTTCTTCCTCTTTCTACGTGTGGCAGCAGCGGTGTGTATCGATATTCGCACCTTTTACTATCTTTGGTCTGGTGCTTATAATTTCCGGCTGGCCGGTGTGCGGCAGGTTCGCGGCTCACCGACCCAGGACATCAAAGTTGAGTGGTGATTTAATTACCGAAGCCAGTCTGTTCACGACGCGCCGTTGGTTTTCATGGTTGCCGCGCGGGATTAGCCGAGCGGTCTTAGGCGCTGCAGTCCTGGACTGTGCGGCTAGTCCCGGCGGAGTTTCGAGTCCTCCCTCGGGCATGGGTGTGTGTGTTTGTCCTTAGGATAATTTAGGTTAAAGTAGTGTGTAAGCTTAGGGAGTGATGACCTTAGCAGTTAAGTCCCATAAGATTTCACACACATTTGAACATTTTTTTTTTCATGGTTCGCTGTTGGGGGTATTCCCGTGAGCAACAGAGAGTGTTCGAGTTGGCGAAAGTGGAGGTTAACTGTATTTTGGTTATTTGAAGTCCAAGTGCACCAGCGAAATTTTCTGCCTTGTGTCCATTAGCGTTCCGGTTACCTGCCCTGGCCGCTGACGTAATATTCAGGCAGTGTCCTTTCCTCACCGTGTTGTCACTGTCCAACACGTGTGTGTTGTTTTGGCGGCATATGCATACTTGGTTGTGGGCGGCTACGCCTTTTACTTTTTGGCTTGGGAGTTCCTTGTGTACTGGTCGGGTAGAAAGCAATGTCGTCTTGTCGGAGGATCTGTTTACTGTCTCCTGGTTGGGTTGCCGTCAGATCGGATATACTTGGGCCGACTACCTACCTCTCCCCTAAGCGAACGTTAATATTTCAAGTGCAGACCGAGCCCCGGAAACTTCTGAGCGCCGCTGGCTGTACTGCCTTTTCTTATTGGTGTTTGATTGTATATTTTAATGGCTCATAGCCGATGGTTTGAATTTGGATGCTTTTAGTTGGTTTTTTAATAATGGGCCTTCAGCTGCTTTAAAATTGAAAGTTCCTTACTTGTCACGTCTTGCATTGTTTGGGCCTTCAGCCTCATTTAAAATATTTCTTTTTTAGATAAAGCTTTGGGCCTTCTACCTTTTGAAAATTTATTGTGGTTGCGTTTTTCAATCGTGGGGCTTCAGCCGTCTTAAAATTTGAATTCCTTACTTGTTAAATATTTTTTATTTGTAACAAAGAATCCAAACAAAAATTTTCATAGATTTATCTTCAAAAATGCTTGCATAATGAAATATTTCCATACAATCCTTCGTCCCCTATTTCACCGCCAGAGAGATTCAGTTTCCATAAATAGTGAAACATGTTCTTTTTTTATTCCTCACCGAGAAGCCAAATTAATATTTTCATAGATTTATCTTTAAAAATGCTTTCACACAGCCAGTCAGTCAGGACATAGCCTTTTATATATAAAAATGGAGAAGTAAACCATAGATACAGTTACTTATACATAGACTGACAACGCCACACCACCTGAAAGGAATGAGATTAGAATTCGACAGGCTTAGCTACGTCGTCCAGTGGCGTGGCTTACTTTACTTTTGTAAAACTGACCGTAACGTACAACTGTGACTCCTAGAAACATCGTACTGAGGCAGCGAAAAGTTAATTATCCACTCTAACATTAATCACGAAATATGTGTCGTTTATTTCTTCAGAAAAAGAACAAAATGAAAGCATTAGTCTGCCCAAGGTAAATAAATTGGAAGATTCAAATAAACTTCTAGTTTATTACAATAATTTCAACAACACCTCGCATAAATTAATACAACATTATAACTCTTACTACACTTAATACTGTTACATTTGGTTCGGTTTCTGAATCGGCAGTATTAAGAAAATAAAGAAATATTTCCCCTCTCCCTGATGAATGAAAACAATGATTTACTAGCTCTCGATCTCTGTTTAAATATTGGACCCGAACGTAACTAGTGCTGAATATTGAGCTGAACCTAATCGTCACTCTGCTGCGTGGTCCATCGGAAAACCTTATCAGTCACGGAGCCATTAGATACTTGTACATGCCAAGCCGTAAGAAAACGAAAGCAGTAACATCTTACCTCGGAGCGCTGAGCAGATTGCATAAAGAGGATCAATATGTGCTTGTCAAGATCAATTAAAAACACAGCTTGCTCTTTCAAAACCAATAATGCAGCCATTCTTAATATCAGTATCGACATCATACACTCCTCTTTTCAAATGAATGGCGAGAGAATTATCGGATCAGAGCTTGTCTGCTAAACAACTTCCGACTTCTCTCTTCCGGCTCAGCGCTTGCACCAACTCACCAACGACATGCACTTCACGAGCAAAACTGCTGAGCAGCGTCTAACTTATAATACGACACTGTAATGCCTGTGTTGTTAACAAGTATGATGCAATGTTCCTGTACTTGTTAACAGTACAGCTGAGCCGTGCTGACTCCGGCTTATGTGTTGCCTTAAAACTTCGCTGTTACTCTGCGTTTGTTTTCCCCTTTCTACGTGTGCCAGCAGCGGTGTGTGTCGATATTTGCACCGTATACCATCTTTGGTCTGGTGCTTATAGTTTCGCTTGGCGGTGTGCAGCCAGTTGGTCGGATGGAGTGGATCAACAAGCAAGTCTCCGCGCGGCGCTGTCGGCCCGGCCCCTAGCGTTCTCTACGCAGTGTCGGAGCGTGTGGGGACTGTTCCGAGTGCTGCGAGATTCGTGGCTCACCGACCCAGGACATGAATGTTGAGTGGTGATTTAATTACCGAAGCCACGTCGGTTCACGTTGTCCCGTTGTTTGGTGGTTCGCTGGTGGTGGTATTCCTGGGAGCAACAGCGAGTGTTCGAGTTGGTGGAGATTTAGCCGCCATGTGGTGGAATTAACTATATTTGTCAATTTGAAATTCCAGTGCACCAGCGGAATTTTCTGCCTTCTGGCGATTAGTGTTCCAGTTACCTGCCCTGGTCGCTGACGTAAATTCAGGCAGTTTTCTTTCCTCGCTTGTTGTCGCTGTCCAACATGGTGTGTAGTTTTTGACAGCATAATGTATTTTTGGTTGGGGGCAGCTGTGTCTGTAGCGTTTTGGCTTTGTAATTCTCGTACACTGGTCGGTGGTTAACAAGTCGTCTTGTCAGTGGGTCCCTGACCCTGACTGTCTCTTGGTTGCGATGCAGTCGGATTGAGTATAGTTGGGCCGACTTCTTGTCTCATCCAAGCGAATTTTAAGATTTCAAGGGCAGCACCTTGCAAACTTCTGAGCGAAGTTACCTATACTGCCTTCTTATTAGCGTTTAATTGTGTATTTTTAATGGCTTATTGCCGATGATTGGAATTTGTATGCTTGTAATTGTGTTTTTAAGAACAAAGGCCTTCAGCCGTTTTAAAAGTAAGTTTTTCTAAATTGGGCAAGTCTTAAACTGTCTGAAGATAAAGCTTGGGCCTTCTGCCTATTGAAAATTTATTATATTGTTTTTAAAAGCATCAGCCTTCAGCCGCTTTAAGTTTTAAGGATCCTACTTATCAAGTATTACACATTTGAGCATAAAGCTGTGGGCTTTCTAGCTGTTGAAAATTTATTGTCGTTGTTTTGTTTGTAAAAGGCATGGCCCGCTTTAAGTTTTAAGGTTCTTATTTATCAAGCATTACATTATTTCAGGATAAAGCTGTTGCCTTCTGCCTGTTGAAAATTTACTGTACTTGTGTTGTTCTTAAAATGATGGGCCTTCACCTGCTTTAAAATTTTGGATTCTTATTTATCAGATCTTGCATCACTTGGGCTTAAACACTATTTAAGGTTAAAAGCTTTGGGCCTTCTACCTTGGAAAATTGGTTGCAGTTTTTTTAAACAATTGCTTTCAGCCGTTTGGGGTAAGGATTCTTATTGGTAATGAAGCTTGGCCCTTCTGCCTATTGAAAGGTTATTGTAGTTGTTTTGCATTTATGGGCCTTCAGCCGCTCTATGTGAGTAGTCAAGTCTTACATAGCTTGGCCTTAAATGCTATGAAAGGTTTAAGCCTAGAGCCCTCTGCCTCAATAATAGTACTAATAATCATAATAATAATAATCAACCCCGTGGAGGCCCGGGAAAAGTATAGGCCTCCGGTATGTTCTGCCACTCGTAAAAGGCGACGAAAAGAACAAACCACTAATAGGGCTAACCCCCCTTTTAGTGTGATTAGTTGGTTCAGGACAGAACTAAAGAAGCCTCGGACAAGCGCCGTAATGGTCGGGGACAACGCTTGAACCCTATGCCCGTCCACAATGGTAACGACACTGCTAGCCCGACGGAAAATGATTTAAATCCAAATAGAGGAGTTGTGCAGGATATGCTTCCTGCAACCACTCTAGAAGGAAAACAAAGACAGAGGATGAGATGGTCAGATGAAGTTAACCGACACCTCATGTTCTGTTATTACCAAGCAACAAACCTAGGAACCAACACAACTGGATACATATCACAAGTATACACAACATTTATTACCAGATACCCAGAATTAAAAATTTTAACAGAACAACGACTAGCTGATCAGATCCGTGTAATAATCAAAAATAACAGGATACCCCAGTCAGAATTAGAAAACATCAAACAACAAGTACAACAAATACTGGAACAAATTAATGTGCAATCAGAAGAAGAAAAAATACAGTAATGGACTCAAACATCCCAGAGCAAACAAACAAAGAACAACACGCATCAATTAAACAATCAGAGGAAAACGAAATCTTAAGACAGCCACCAGAACAAGCACAAATAGAACACGAAGTGACACACATGTTTGATATACAAGAAAAATTTCAGCTGACATAGATAGAATACAAAGACACAAATACAGACATTAGACCATTCTTGCATAGACCGCCAAATAACCCACAAGTCGAAACAACAAAAAAAACTATCAACACAATCATACACAACAAAATAAATGAAAACACAACTATGGAAGAGTTAAAACTACTGGTTTATATAGGAGCACTCACTACACTAAATATACACACTAGGCAGAGATCAGAACCAACCAACACACAGAAGAAACCCACAAAACGAGCATGGCAACACGGGCTACAGATCAGAATAGAAAAACTGAGAAAAGACATCGGTCAGCTAACACAATTTATAAGAAATGAAATATCAGACAAAAACCGAAAAATGTTAGGTAAAATCTCACAACAAGAAGCGATAGAGCAATTAGATGAAAAGAAGCAGAAATTACAAGCATTGGCCAAACGACTTAGAAGCTACAAAAAAAGTGAAAATAGAAGGAAACAAAACCAAACATTCAACACAAACCAAAAGAAATTATACCAGACAATAGATAACACACACATTAAAATAGACAATCCACCAAACATAACAGACATGGAACACTTCTGGAGCAACATATGGTCAAACCCGGTACAACATAACAGGCATGCACGGTGGATACAAGCAGAAACAGACACATACAAGATGATACCACAAATGCCCGAAGTGATAATTTTGCAACATGAAGTCACCCAAGCAATTAATTCTACTCACAATTGGAAAGCCCCTGAATAAGATAAAATAGCAAATTTCTGGCTAAAGAAGTTCACCTCCAAACATTCACATCTAACTAAATTATTTAACAGTTACATTGCAGACCCATACACATGCCCTGATACACTTACACACGGAATAACTTATCTGAAACCTAAAGATCAAGCAGACACAGCAAACCCAGCTAAATATCGCCCCATAACATGCCTACCAACAATATACAAAATATTAACTTCAGTCATTACACAGAAATTAATGGCACATACAACACAGAACAAAATTATAAATGAAGAACAAAAAGGCTGTTGCAAAGGAGCACGAGGATGTAAAGAGCAACTGATAATAGATGCAGAGGTGACATATCAAGCTAAAACTAAACAAAGGTCGCTACACTACGCATACATTGATTACCGAAAAGCTTTTGATAGTGTATCCCACTCATGGTTACTACAAATATTGGAAATATACAATATAGATCCTAAATTGATACAGTTCCTAAACATAGTAATGAAAAATTGGAAAACCACACTTAATATCCAAACAAATTCAAATATCATCACATCACAGCCAATACAGATTAAGCGTGGAATATACCAAGGAGACTCATTAAGTCCTTTCTGGTTCTGCCTTGCTCTGAACCCACTATCCAACATGCTAAATAATACAAATTATGGATACAATATTACTGGAACATACCAACACAAAATCACACATTTGCTATACATGGATGATCTAAAACTACTGGCAGCAACAAATCAACAACTCAACCAATTACTAAAGATAACAGAAGTATTCAGCAATGATATAAATATGGCTTTTGGAACAGACAAATGTAAGAAAAATAGCATAGTCAAGGGAAAACACACTAAACAGGAAGATTACATATTGGATAACCACAGCTACTGCATAGAAGCGATGGAGAAAAGAGATGCCTATAAATATCTAGGATACAGACAAAAAATAGGAATAGGTAATACAAATATTAAAGAAGAACTAAAAGAAAAATATATACAAAGACTAACAAAAATACTGAAAACAGAATTGACAGGAAGAAACAAGACAAAAGCTATAAATACTTATGCTATACCAATATTGACCTACTCATTTGGAGTAGTGAAATGGAGTAACACAGACCTAGAAGCACTCAATACACTTACACGATCACAATGCCACAAATATAGAATACATCACATACATGAAGCAACAGAAAGATGCACATTAAGTAGAAAGGAGGGAGGAAGGGGATTTATCGACATAAAAAACCTACATTATGAACAGGTAGACAATTTAAGAAAATTCTTTATAGAACGAGCAGAAACTAGCAAAATACACAAAGGAATCACTCATATAAATACATCTGCTACACCACTGAAATTTCATAACCACTTCTACAACCCTTTAGATCACATAACATCAACAGATACGAAGAAAGTAAATTGAAAAAAAAAAAAAAAAAACACTACATGGCAAGCACCCATATCATCTAACACAGCCACACATCGATCAAGACGCATCCATCACATGGCTAAGAAAAGGCAATATATACAGTGAGACGGAAGGATTCATGATTGCAATACAGGATCAAACAATAAACACCAGATATTACAGCAAGCATATTATTAAAGATCCCAATACCACAACAGATAAATGCAGACTTTGCAAACAACAAATAGAAACAGTAGATCACATCACAAGCGGATTTACAATACTAGCAAATACAGAATACCCCAGAAGACATGACAATGTAGCAAAAATAATACATCAACAGCTTGCCTTACAACATAAACTTATAAAACAACACGTTCCCACATACAAGTATGCACCACAGAATGTACTTGAGAATGATGAATACAAATTATACTGGAACAGAACCATTATAACAGATAAAACAACACCACATAACAAACCTGACGTCATACTCACCAATAAAAAGAAGAAATTAACACAACTAATCGAAATATCCATACCCAATACAACAAATATACAAAAAAAACAGGAGAAAAAATTGAAAAATACATCCAACTGGCTGAGGAAGTCAAGGACATGTGACATCAGGATAAAGTTGGCATTATACCAATTATACTATCAACTAAAGGAGTCATACCACACAATATCCACAAGTACATCAATGCAATACAGCTACATCCAAACTTATATATACAACTACAGAAATCCGTAATTATTGATACATGTTCAATTACCCGAAAGTTCCTAAATGCAATATAACATATGCCGTACAGTTAAAAGGAAGTCACGCTTGATCAAGGTCCGGTTCACTTTCCATTTTTGACCAGACATAACGCCTGGGAAAAAATACATAATAATAATAGCAGTTTATTGAATTCATGGGCCTTCAACCGTTTTAGAATTAAAGACTCTTTCTGTCGATAGTCAAGCTTAGAAGCTGCGCTGTAATGTTTGGACAACTAAATAAAGTGTTATGTTTGGAGTGTAACTGACAGCCGCTCATTCTGGCCCCCTTCCACAATAACTACTACTTGTCCTGTCCTGCGCGTTTAGCAGGGCGTCTCAACAGGCACTGCTACATCATATTTATCCGCCGATACCAGGCATCGACTTCCAATTAAAATTTCTCCCTGTACGGGAATTCTATAATGTGGAATTACGTAATGTGTACGAGTGCAGGTTATGATGCTTGAACAACTACATATGGATGTTTGTGCCTGACATTGAGTCTTGGACGATTAGCCAAAGCAGTTAAAGTGACTGCTAGCGTAAACCGGAAAATCCGGCTTCGAGTCCCGGTCCGGCACAAATTTTGATTGTCGTCATTCCATTACACAGCTGATGGTTGTCTGAATTCACAACTGCAAATACATTTCATGCGACTCATAAAAACATGCACTGCACTACCTGGAAAGTCCACTTAGCACTGTACACATCTGACAACAGAATGACTGCCTCAGTACAGTTGCTTCCATATAATACTTTTTACAACTGCCACATGGCAAATGCTTCCGTGCAACTGCTTCCATACAACTGACATTTTAGACCTGCCAAATTGCAACTGCCACCGTTTTCTTCCTTCAAATACAATGTGGCACCACCATACCTTAGACGTGATACTCGCTCCGTTGGTCGCCAGGAAAATCTAAATACTTCCTGTGTATCAGACGGATATTGAAATCGACCAGCGAGCGGTCGGAAAATATACCAAAGAGTTCTCCCGTAACGGAGATGTAAAAATGCGTAGTCGAAATGAAGGGAGGATGTCTCAACAGACAACTTTCACAGTATTATGTTATGAGCGTCACTGACCTGGGCCCCATAGAACCTATCGTAGTAATTGAAGGCACCATGGCACCTGTTGACTAGATCAACATTACTGCATTTCTTCATGATTGATGTCATCTCTGACTGCAATGGAATCTTCCAGCAGGATAACTATCCATACTGCGGGGTCAGAATCATGCTACAGTAGTTTGAGGAGCACAATACTGAACTCACGTTGATGGCTTAACTACCAGACTTGACTGATCTGAACCCAGTGGAACACATCTGGGTAGCTGACGAGTGCCAGACCCATCAGCCCGTGATTTATGGTAACCGAGTTATCGCCGGCCGCGGTGGTCTCGCGGTTCTAGGCGCGCAGTCCGGAACCGTGGGACTGCTACGGTCGCAGGTTCGAATCCTGCCTCGGGCATGGATGTGTGTGATGTCCTTAGGTTAGTTAGGTTTAAGTAGTTCTAAGTTCTAGGGGACTGATAACCACAGCAGTTGAGTCCCATAGTGCTCAGAGCCATTTGAACCATTTTTGAACTGAGTTATCTGTGTGTAGACGTCTGGTGCCACATATCTCCGGTAACGCACAAAGTACTTGTCGAATCCATGTCACCCAGAGTCGCTGTAGCATTGCGTTCCAAATGTGGACCAATATCCTGTTAAGTAAGTCGTCATAATGTTTTAGCAGATCTGCGTGTTATCTTCCTGCTGTAGCAATAGTGGCGTTGGACAAGTTTCGCGCTTCAGTACTTAGCTTGATTCTGTTAAATAAAATTATATTTAAGAAAGTGATATTTGAATGGACGCTGAGGACTATACCCGTTACTAGAGCTCAGCCTTTTGGCACTTTTGGCTGAGGACAAAATAATTTTAGTGCAATAAGGAACACTTATGTTGTGACATGGTACGACAAGTTTTCCTGTTGCCTACTTCTTCTTCTTTACTCATGTGTTCAAATTTTGGCTATTACACTGCATTGTTTTACGCGTTTTTTGCATTTGATTAAATACTTTCCAAATCCCTCCACTTTTTTCTTGTTTGCCTGCTGGTCGATAGTTCATTACCGTTGTCGGTATTCTATTTTATTTGATTTTTTGCACTACTTTCCTTTTATGTCAATGTTCTTTAACCTGTTTATTGACTCTTATAATTTCCAATTCTTTTCTGATTTTTGTGTTCCTTTTTCTGTCTGATAGCCTGTAGCCAGCTGCTTTTATAGAAGCCATCTCCATAGTTTATCTTCTGAGCTAATTTCCAGCTGTTATTGTAATTTCTCGCTGCCATTTAGTATGGATGCTACTGCCACTGTATTTTTGTAATTATTCGGTTTGTTCAATTTGATATATATTGTCCAAATTCTGTTTCATTTTTGATGGAAGTAACATATCCCAAGGAATTGAACCCATTTACATTGTATACTTTCTGATCGTTAACTAGGATCGGAATTGGACTTTTAAAAGCCGTAGTTTTTGGCTCTGGCTCTGAGCACTATGGGATTTAACATCTATGGTCATCAGTCCCCTAGAACTTAGAACTACTTAAACCTAACTAACCTAAGGACATCACACAACACCCAGTCATCACGAGGCAGAGAAAATCCCTGACCCCGCCGGGAATCGAACCCGGGAACCCGGGCGCGGGAAGCGAGAACGCTACCGCACGACCACGAGCTGCGGACCCGTAATTTTTTTTATTTTTTAAGAAGATATATTTATGTTATTACTCTTGACGCTGTCAGGTCTTGGACAAAAATGTTCATTATTCCTCGCTAATGCGTAAACAGTGCTTACAAATTTTGCTACATTTCCGGACAGGGGCATTGAAATCGCAGAGGAGGCCAATAATACCATACTTCAGGAAGGCGTACAGATTGTAAAATCTGCGATCAGGACAAACCCTGGCTCCTCAGTGTGTCTCGAGCGTTCATTCGTGGTTGAATGGTAAAAAATCTTCCTTAGGCTTTGCTATATCCATGATCTGGAGAGAACCTCAAACATTGTGAATGATTATTTGTTTTGTATGACGACTCCGTTAACACATATTTCCAAGAAGAAAATGTCTTCCTTGACACCTGATTGTGGCAGCCGCGAGGGCTCTAGTGAAACTAGTACTGCACCGTCACCCTAAAAAGTGAAACTAGTGCTCACCATCACCTTCAACACGTAGTTCTTAGAAAGATCCTGATTTTGTGTATAGCAATGAGTGTTTAGAGATTTACAAAATAGCACAGTTAGAAAAATAGAACTGCCGAAAGATGGTCATAATGTTTTAGCACATCTGCATGCTGTCTTCTTGCTTTAGGCTACGACAGTCGAATTGACTTGATCAGACAGGTAAAGGGAACTGCTTTCCGCAACAGCCATTTGCCATTCCTTCCATTTTTCGAAAGTGAAAAGTACTTGGTATTTTGTAGTACTGTAGAGGTGCTAATGGCAGCTATGGGCATTGACTATAAAAATAGTTCGTGGAGGTTTTTCATCGACTTCTCTGTTGTAAGTCTCAAGTGTGTGCTACTGCATAATGTCAATGCGTTACCATCGATTTCGATTGGGTATGCATCTTACATGAAATAAACATATGATAACATGAAACAATTGTTATTGTGATTGAACTATGACAAGTTTAAATGGCGAATTTCCGGGGATCTGAAAGTCATAGGCATATTACTTAAGCTACAACACGGCTGAACCTAATTTTGTCGCTTCCTGTTCCTTTGGGATAGCCGCGCCAAAGTACTTCGTTATACTTCATAAAGAAAGAGTGGCCTAAGCGTCCATCACTTGAATCAGGATCTCACAATGTTATGCACGAAGCACTTGTTGAATCCAAGGACAAAACTCTTCCCGCTTTTCATATAAAATTGGGCCTAATGGAAAACTTCGTTAAGGCCATAGATAAAAGTGGACAAATTTCCACTTCCTAGTAAGGCGAAAATAAAAGAGGACAATTCCGTGGATTCCCAGATACAAAGATGAGCATTTCAACACTTTTCTTTGGATGGCTTTGTTCAAGTGCCAACAAACTTTCTAGGAAATAAGAGGGCAGAAAAGTACAAATATCCTGTGACAAATCTTCGGCACTCCTACGACAGCTTGGGGTGCAACATGTTCTTGAAATTACCTTTCCTAGATTCGCACTTTTACTTGTTTCCTGACAACTGTCGTGCTGCAACAGACGAGCACGGAGAACGCTTACATCAGCAAATTTCGGATATAGAGATGGAGTACCAGGGAAAGTGGAATGCATTAGTGTTAGCAGACTACTCCCGGACACTAATCAGTTTATCACCAGCAGAAAACTACATGTTCCTGAACCGTGATTTATTTTCAAATAATATTCTTAAGAATTTATTTTATTTACTAGCAATTCATCAAGAACATTTAACACATTTAATCACACTATGTAAGCATGGAAGTAGTTGCCACGGAGTAACTGATGAAATCATAACCAAATTCCTTTTAACAGATGGGAATTTTATTCACTTTAATAGTGCCTAAAAGCATTTTTTAAAAGAAACAGATTTAAAATTATAATCAGAAAGCACCCACTAAATATCAAAGTTACAATTTATTCAGAGGCAGAAAGAAACAAGTTTTGACTGTATGAGCTTTCGGGCAGAGAACCTTGCCGCTCCCTTTTGATACGGATGTAGTTAGACCGCTCACAACAGCCTCTGAATGACTACACTGGTGCAAATCTGCAACACACCAGATAACTTTAGACTAAGAGTTTTAACAATTTACACATGCACACAAACTATGCACCCCGCCGTAGGAGGGATGGAAATGGTACAAAACACTAACAATTAAAATATTAACCTTGCCACCGCGGGAGAAACTTGATTTTAACTTATAAGAAAAGTCTTACGGGGAAAGGATAGCAACTTTATATACTAAAATGATCATTTAAATAAAAGCCCATGAAATGCAATCTTATATAAAATTCTACAAGGTTGAGCAAACAATAGTTAAGATGCTTTACAGTACACAGATACCGTCTCTCAATATCATAGGCAATAATATCAAAGTTTATAAATTCGTTAACACACCAAATCCGACAAACATGACAGAGGCAGCTACCAACGTACGGTAGATTGATAGGGAGATTACCGAACAACCCGAACCGCAGGTTGCTCTCACCCATCCCTACTCCACAAGGAAAAACGGACCACCCAATTTATAAACAACCACCTTCCCACGGGTGGGCAAACGGAGGAGAATGGTGGGTCGACCCCAAAGCAAAACGGCTGGTGACCTCACCAAGAAAACAAGTAGAATTTAACAACAGTAAATCAAACAACATATCACCAATCACTTAACTTCTAATAAACTGCGATTTCTCGAGAAGACCTGGCGCAGCACCCCCAAATTGCTCTCCCGAACCGTCCGCTGCTAGCCGCTTCAACGGACGCAAGGAAGGCGGGCCGATCTCCCGTCTCACGGCGTCGCAGCTCGCACCGGCCAGACCGATGTCGTGGGTTGACTCCTGTTGCTATACGGCGCGGCCCACTGGACTCACGTGGCGACCTCAGATCCGTCGACGCTAAAGGCGGACAAGTCATCTTGTGTCTCAGAGCGCGACCGACCAACCGATCGATCCAACCGCCAATGACCATTGCCTGAGCAAACTTGAGCAGACTGGCGGCCTAACGCGCAGACCCAGATGCAGGAACTAAGCCCCGACCGGGCGACCGATCGCTGAGTCCTCTTAAGGGGGAGTGGAAAACCTCATTTCTCCGGCTATCCGAACGACAGACATACTAGCACTCCGAACGACAGACAGACACTAACTGCCTAACAAATGCGGGCGAGAGACAGACCCAAACTGACCGACTGGCGAGCTCATAGCACCCCTTAAATGCACATGAACAGGCAACCTTTCCCCTTTCCCACCAGAGGGAAAATCTGCGATTGCCACAGCGGCGCCACTGCCAGAAACGGAGGGTGACTGCTTCACACTACGCGCTGCGGCGCGCTCTTCAAAACAGCAGTTTTTACCACGGGCTCAACGCCAGGCATAGTGGTCGCACTTTCAGTGACCAAGGTAACTATATGCACAAGATTATATAGGTAATAACGTAAAGTCATCATAACTTCAAAACAAGAGCTAACCTTACTTTTTCATTAACGTTTTCGTTATTAACACACACGAAAACATGAAGATTAGCTGTTTTCATGCCAGTTACAAAATAAGTAATATAGTGGTATTTGCGGTGTTCTGTTTTTCCGCCAAAAGAAATTCAATGACAGCTCTATGCTTGGAACGCATCTCCGTTACAGACAAGATTTTTAATGCTGCATATAGCATCACCGCCTTTCGGAACTTCATGAAGCTATAGGGGCTGAAGAAGGAATATTCCACCGCGTTCAACAAATTTCGCACTTTTTTCAACCGAAATGGGACGAGATAAAAGTGTTTTGCAATACTTATTGAACGCTTGCCGTATTTGACAACTAACGACACCTGTGCACTGTTCGCAATACGTTGCAAGTGTCGGTCCTGTTCAGAAAAGTGATCTGTGTAATTATGAGTGCATTACGTCGGAGCTAGGCGCCATGCACTACGCCTCGCCTTCCGAATACGCCTCCCGTCCACCACGCGGATCCTCTACGACCTGATTCCTTTGCCCCATCTGCTCCTGTTCCTCTAACATATCCGCATACTCTACACCTCCCGCCGTCTTGATCCCCCTCATCCCCTGGTTGCTCTTCTCCTCACCAACCCCCGCCCTCTGCTGCGCCTTCACTATTGTGTCCCCCCTACCCTCCATCTCTACACCCTTCATCTCCTTTCCCACGGTGGCTTCTGTCAACTTCCCCTCCCGGATGATGCCCTCTCTCCCTCCATTTATCCCTCCTATCAACTCTGTTCCTCAACTCCCCCTCCTTTCCTCTGTCCTTTCCCCGGGCTTCCTCCCCCTTTCCCTCCTGCTGTTTTTTCCCCGCCTTCCCTCTCTCTGCCTCCCTTCTCCCCCCCGAGTCCTTTTGCATTCCCCTCCTCTGCCTTTCCCCACACCCTCAGGTGTCTGCCCACCCCCCCGCCCCCCGCTTATGAGTCCTCGTCCTCCGTCGGCTCCCTCCCTCCCCCCCACTTCCCTTTACCTCATCTTCCCCCTTTTCCTTTTCTTTCCTATCATCTCTCCAGGTTCCCCCTATCTACCCTCGGATGTGGTGTGTCATATTTGTGCCAACTTTTTAGTGCAGTGTTCAAGTGAGTGTTCAGTGTTGTGTGTCTTTCAAAAGTGTTGCAAATAGGAATCATGCTATCGCTGGGTGTGATTTTTATATCTCTTGCGAACAGAAACCAGACTGTCACCGTGATTTTTAATTGTCTGTTTATTATTTGACCGGTCTGCTTCCTCTGTATTTTATACGCATCGCCGCCCCTTTGTTTTATGTTTTAAGTTCCACAATTTTCCGCCATTTTAACATTTAAGTCATCGATTTTATAGGCTGCTTTTATTATTTATTATCTTAATTTTTTTAAAATAAATTCTCTAGACTGAAGAGTGGTGTACTAAGCTGCTGCCAGCCTGTCCGCTTCGGGGGGAATCGAATCTCAATAAAAGAAAAAAAAAAGTCGGAGCTAAGTGAATCCCCCTCACCCCCTGGTGTCTCCCTTCATCTTCATCCCCAGCCCATTGCCGCGCCTTTACCGTTGTATCCCACCCTCTCTCCATCTTCACACCCTCTGCCTCCTTTCCCAATGCAACTTTCGCCTTCTACCCCTCCCAGATGATGAGCTTTGCCCTGACATCTACCCTTCCCTACCCTCTAACCCCATCTTCCTCCTGCCTCCTCCTTAGGGCTCCCTCTCCTCCCCCTCCCTTCTCCTTAGCGGCTTTCCCTGCCTACTCCAAATTGTTCAAATGGCTCTGAGTGCTATGGGACAACATCTGAGGACATCAGTCCCCTAGAACTTGGAACTACTTAAACCTAACTAACGTAAGGACAGCACACACATCCATGCCCGAGGCAGGATTCAAACCTGCGACCGTAGTGGTCGTTTGGTGCCAGACTGAAGCTCCTAGAACCGCTCGGCCACACCGGCCGGCCGTCCTACTCCCCCTCCCTCTCTTGTGCTCCCCTTCAGTGTCTCTGCACTCCCTGCTGTCTTGTCTTCCCTCTCCCTCTCCTGCCCCACCTGTCTCCTGCCTCTTGGTGCTCCTGCTGACGCCCCCTACTCTTTTCATCTTACCCCTTCCCCTGCTGTACCTTGCTCTCCCCTCCTTTGCTATCCTCTCAGGCCTCTCCCTCGGCAGGTCACACCTGGCAGTTTTATTCTTCATTGTGTGTGCTGCAAATATGTTTAAACTGTGTTGTTCTGGAGTGTTTTTAATACTGTGGCCAACTTTTAACCTGTGCATGTGACTTCTGTGTCTTTTTTGTGTTCTACGAATCGCCAACTGTGTTTTTTAACTTTATGTCGACTTTTTCAATTGGCCCCCATTAACGTCTCCATGTCAGTGTATTTTTACCTCCATTATCACCCCTTACTTTGTTTTATGCCCCCCTTTTTTATCACATTATATGTAACATCTTATTCTTGCATTAGTTGTTATATCACTTGGTTGAAGAGCAGCGGATTGTGCCTCTGACAGCCCTCCCCTGGCCCATATGGGCAGGGGAATGAAATCACGATAAAGAAAAAAAAAAAAGCTAAGTGAATTCGAAAGTTGACAGATTGTTGATCCTGCCAGCCCCACCCGCCTCATGTGGGTCTTCTCTGACCACGCCCCCTCCATCGACCTTCTCCTAAAAGAGGGTACCCCCCTGTTCCACCACCGGTATAAGGTTGACCCCTCTGTTCCCCTCCCCAATCCATCTGCTGCCACAAGTGCTTATGTTATAATGCACATCAGAGTGCCACAAGGCCCCTGTCTGCCTGCATTGAAAGAAAGCGCACTTCCTCCAGCAGTGTGCCAACCTCCAGCCCCCCCCTTCCTGTAACACTTGCAACCTACCCCACCCCACCTACTCCCAGAAGTGCAAGGCCCAACCCCCCCCCCCCTCCCACCACTGCTGAACTCGCCGTCCCCATCCGACCTCTGGATGCCCCCACCCTTCCTGGGAACTCCCTCCGTCTCCCCATCAAATGTCTCTGATAGATTGCGATCTGTTGAATATGGCTCGAACTCAGGTTTCCCGCCACGAAAACAGCGGCTCTGTTGTGGACTGATAGGAGCCACGGTGTCGTCGTTAATGTGCGCTATCACAAGTTCCGATACCCAGCGTCTCCACCAGAATAATATCAGTTACAACAAGGTGTAATTAGATGAATGACGAACACTAACTTCACTTAAAGAAGGTTTATCCATCACTTGCACATACAGGTGCGCGGAGCGAACTGCCTCCGACCAGAACACACACGGTATATATACAGTTACAGAACTTTCCAGTAAAATGTTTCTTGACATTTTTGGATACTTCTAGAATGTACTCTAACCGAATATAGAAATTAAAAGTTTACAGCTCACGTGAGTTTTGAACTCACAACCCTCCACGCAACAGTCTAGTGTCATAACCACTACATCACGGTGACTGTGCTACTCAGCTTCTTCTGCGACAATATTGTCATTGAATAAGTTCGTTGGTTAAGGCTGTGAATATAAGACTATTGCCATTGGCCATTTTTTTTTCAATGTATAATCACAAGGATGTTAAGAAGTATGGGATACAAACAGCATCCCTGCAGTAAATGTAGACTTGTTCTTAGTTCAATATTATAGTTTCCAGTACTGAAAATTTTGGAGTCTTGGAATATTTGTCGTATTATTTGGATTAAGTGATGTAATAGGTCTCTCACATCCAATTTTTCTCACAGCACTCTCCTGTCAATTTTCTCAAAGGCTTTCGCGTGGTCAGCCGACGGGATTAGCCGAACGGTCTAGGGCGCTGCAGTCATGGACTGTGCGGCTGGTCCCGACGTAGGTTCGAGTTCTCCCTCGGGCATGGGTGTGTGTGTTGGTTCTTAGGATAATTTAGGTTAAGTAGTGTGTGAGCTTAGGGACTAATGACCTTAGCAGTTAAGTCCCATAAGATTTCACACACATTTGAACATTTTTCGCGTGGTCAGTAGGCAATACCTATGTTCGCTGTTGATTCCTATATACTTCTCAGTTATTTGTCTGATAACAAATGTGTTGTGAAATGGGACTAACTTGCCACGTCCATTTTCGAACAACTACTTCATCACTCGAAATAAGAATCGAATCTTTTGATTCCACACTCGTAAAAAGGACGGATGGTGTCACGTAATTGTTTTATGCGAAAAAAAAACATGAGAAAAATGTCATTATAAAAGGAGGAAGGGCACTTGACAAAATGTTGAAGTCTATCTTAGCAAATCGCCATGAGCATTAGGTCGACTGCAAAGGTCGAATTGGATTCTCATTCATGCGAATTGGGACTTAAATTCCCGTCCGGCCATCCACATTTAAGTTTCTCGTTGTTACCCTAAATCATTTCAGGATCATGCCGTGATGGATCCTTTGAAAAGATCGCGGTCATTTTCCTCCGCCATCCTTATCCACTCATAGCTTATGCTCCGTCCCTAATAACCCCATCTTAGGCGGGACATTGAACTTAAATTTTCTTTCCCTTCTCCACTCCTTTCTCTGCAACGGTCGATTGAAACCAAGGAAAGATGCCAGAGGTAGCGGACAGTTTTAAGGCTGCCGCCTTAGTTTGACAACGCCCGCCGTTAGTATAAGGGGTGATCAAGAAGTTTCCGTTTGAAGGCGTTGCTATAGCGTATGTGCAAAGTAGCGAGACTCCGATGCGGCTATGTAAGCACCAACATATAGGACAGAGATCAGTGTGGTGCTCGGGTCTTTCCGATGTGCATGTTATAAATACGGAAACGTGAACTATGGCGACATTATTATCAAATGCATCCAAATAGGATCAACATGCTGTTATTCTTTTCTTGGCTGCAGAAGAAGAAACACCGATAGACATATATCGGAGACTGCAGAATGCTTATTAGGCAGCGTGTCTGTCGAAGACGACCGTTGTGGAATGGAGCTAACAAGGGTACTGCTGCTTCATATATCGCAAACGGCGTAGCGCATAAGTTTCGCCAACTCAAGTGGCAGACACTCGAGCTGTGTAGTCATGATCTGTCCTCATACGGTCATCACGCCTTCGGCCCCTTAAAAGCCTTGAAGGGTCGACGATTGCTGTCGGGGGTGGGTGTGCGTCAGGCAGTTACCGAGTTCTTCACGCAGCATGTTTTACCAAATGCGTATGTTCAACCTCACCTACACAGTTCCGAAGATTGCAAGATCCGAAAAGTGCGAGACTTATCGCACAATCAGCTTAATACCTCATGTATCCAAATTGCTGATAAGAATGATGTACAGAAGAATGGAAAAGAAAATTACTGTCAGATGATGATAAATTTGGCTTCAGGAAAGGTGAAGGCAGCAGAGAAGCAGTTCTGGCGTTGTTTTGATAATGGAGGCAAGACTGAAGAAAAATCAAGACACGTTTATAGGATCTGTAGACCTAAAAAAAGCTTGAGACAATGTAAAATGATGAAAAATGTTCGAAATTCTGAGAAAAATAGGGGTAAGCTGTAGGGAAAGATAGGTGATGTACAGTATGTGCAAGATCCAAGAGGGAACAATAAGACTGGAAGACCAAGTACGAAGTGCAGGGATTAAAATGGGTGTAGGACAGGGATGTAGTCTTTCGCCCCTGCTGTCCAATCTATACATCGAAGAACACAATGACGGAAGTAAAAGAAAGGTTCAGGAGTGGAATTACAATTCAAGGAGAAACGATATGAATGATAAGATTTAATGATGACATTGCTATCATCAGTGAAAGTGAAGAAGAATTACAGAATCTGTTGAATGGAATCAACTGTCTAATGAGTACAGAATATGGTTCGAGGAAAGACGAATGTAATGAGAAGCAGCAGAAATGAAAAAAGTGAGAAATTTAACATCAAAATTTGTGATTGCCTAGGCGGCAAACTAGCCCATGATGGACGCAGCAAGAAGGTTATAAAAAGCAGAGTAGCACAGAAAAAAGTGCATTCCTGACCTAAAGAAGACTGCTAGTATCAAACATAGGCCTTAATTTGAGAAAGAATCTTCTGAGATGGTAGTGGAACAAGGACTGAGAGAAAACCGGAAAAGAAGAGAATCGAAGCATTTGAGATGTGCTGCTACAGAAGAATGTTGAAAATTGGGTGGACCGTTAATGTATGCAACGTGGAGATTCTATGGAGACTCGAAGTGGAAAGCAGTATATGGGAAACACTGACAAGAAGAAGAGACAGGGTGATAGGACATCTGTTAAGACATCACGGAATAACTTCCATGGTCCAGAGGGACGGTAAAAGCTGTAGAGGAAGACAGAGATTGGAATAGATGTAGCAAACAATTGAGAACTGTAGCAAACAATTGAGAACATAGCTTGGAAGTGCTACTCTGAAATGAAAAGGATGGTACAGGAGAAGAATTCATGGCCGCATCAGACCATTCAGAAAACCGATGAAAAAAAAATATCTTCGACCCGCTGCGTCGGTGACATGATTGACTCAGTGCACAGGCGATTTGCCTTACTGGCACACCGATTCTGCAGTGTTTCGCCTTCAAACGGAAACTTCTTTATCGCCTCTTATATTTCTGATTCTGATACACTTTCAGTACGATTGCTAAAGACTCGCTGTAATTCTCATAACCTTGAGCAATATTTGTGCGCGAATGTAGCTTAATTAGTACACCAATAAACATGAACAAACACAGCCGTTACAACACTGCGGACAAAAGAAGATAACCTGAATGAATGGAACGGAAGACGGGAAGCGTTCTATTTTTCACCCACCACCACGCGCAGCGGCAGTGCGCGAACTGTACATGATCGACGAATTGCAATGTCCATTTTGCAAGTGACTAGACCTACAAGTCAAACGAGTTTCTCCTCCAACGAATGTACTCCATTACAATTTTCTTATAACAACATCCTTAGTTTTTAAAAGACTTCATATTCACCAAGAAATTTTTTATTTTCACTATTGCGATTTCGTCCATTATCAAGTGGTCTACAGCGAAAGACTGTGCTTTAGCTCTTGCCAGACTTTCAAAACCTTCTGACATGTACACATGTGATCGTCAGATTTGATCCGTTTAACAATATTAACATCTTTAACATAAATCCCAACAAATCTTTGTTCTTGTAAACTGTTCGCATGTCAACTGGGGCTGTCGGAGCGCAAATGTTCGCAGGTCATATTTTCGCACTAGCTGCATCACTTCTCGTGAACAATGATTTGTTGGGATTTATGTTACAGATGGTAAAATCGTTAATCGGCTCAGATACGACATTCACATGTGCATATGTCAGAAGATTTTTAAAATTTGCCGTGTGCTAAAGCATAGTCTTTTACTGTATACCACTTGATAGTGGCCCTAAAGAAGATATTGCAGTAATCAAATAATTTCTACAGACAGAGGCCAATATGGTGTCTTTTAATGCGTGTTACATGACTGTGAACCTCCTTAGTGTTAAATTTATGAAATGATTCGGGAACTGGTCAACAGAATCTCATATTGTACAGATCGTCTCCCAGCTTACACAGGTAATAAGTAAAACTGATTACATAGCAGAAGAAGCATATTGTTCTTCCAGGACTGAAGATTTTTCTGTCATAGGAGGAAATGAAATTGTATGGGCTCAATGATGAGAGTCCTGTTGTTAAGCTCATTGCCTAAAGAAATGGCGTAGTTTCACTTTATTGTACAGCAATATCGCTTTGACCACGTGTTACCGATTGATTAGTCTTGTTATATCCGATGATTGGTCAGCAAAAGTAAATTAAAAAATCATAGCGTAAGAAATATCGCTGCCCCAAATGTCAGTTTCGTAGCATATCACTTAGAGATCTCTTGAGATTCAATGAGTTAAATGACGTTGAAATTCTTAAGTAAAACATAGACTAAGGAAGCACTCCAGATACTATGACTACAATTCCTCATCTGTTACATGTTTAGTACAAGCCACCATTTCATCTTGCGTGACTGATTTGCCTGTCATTTCGTATGAAATTGCTTTCCTACTTGTTATCTTAACTACGTCTGTACATCCATCGAAGCAAGAAGATCAAATTACTTTAAAAACAATACACCGATTGCTTCATAACTATGTCCTTTCGGTATATTTTTGTCGTACCCCGAATTTTTCTGTTTATTTAGAGGATGCTGTTCAATACGTATGTTAGTCGAATGCTCAGGAGGTATTAAAATCTTACCAGGAATAATATTGTGTTTTAGAGGCAATGCAATCGACATCTGACGAAAATTCATATGAAAAAAATTTTATTACAAATAAGAAACACGAACATGGTGTTAGAATAAAGGACTAGTAACTTCAAGTTACTTATTAATTGTCTAGTTTTACGTCACAGTTGCATATAATATTTCCTGGGGTGAGATTAGTCACCATTTGCATGCAATTGTGATGGAAAAATAAATAAATAATAAAAACAAGAGTTTGTTCCTTCAAAACAATCGAGTTGGTTCCATACATGAAGACAGTCCAGTGAGTCTATCATCGCCCCTGGTCTGCCATTGAACGCTAAATGAGAACGTCTGCTTCAGCGAGCTTTATTGACTATAATAGGGCATTCTATTGCGTGCATCGGTCACTGTTGGGCCATCATTCGCCGTGACAGCAGTTTTGGAACTACGAGGGTGAGCTGAAAATTAATGCCTCTTGAAGTTTTTTTAATAAAACGAACGTTATTAACATTCTACATTTTTAAACTTCACGTCTACAGATTTGCAGTCCTCTGCCGCTAGAAGACTCCGAATTGTAGCGTGTAACATGGCGGTGTGTGACGTAACGATGTCGGCGCGGAAGAAACAGCGTGCAGTAATCGAGTATCGAATTCTAAGAGTTCGTCCACACATTGAGCACCCTCTCCTTCAGCATGACAATGCCGGACGGTACACGAGAGCTACGACATCTGCAACGATCTGACGCCTTATGTTCACTGGCATCGATTATCCTCGTTCGAATCCCGACTTGACCAAAGCGATTATTATCTGTTTCCAAAACTTGAAGAACACCTTCGTGGACTTCACTTTGATACTGATGAAGTGGTACAAGCAGAGATGAGGGTGTGGATTTGTCAATAAAGTCAAACATTCTACAGTGACGGTATCAACAAACTAGTCCCTCGTTGGGAGAAATGTGTTCGTCGTCAGGGTGACTGTGTTGAGAAATAAATATGTAGGCTTGAAGAATAAAGATGTAGAATGTTGATAAATTATGTTTTATTTAAAAAGCCTTAATAAAGGTTTTCCCACAAAAAATTCGAAGACACTACTTTCCAGAATGCACTTTTACGGTACGTCTCACACAAAGGTTTGCATGTTGTGGGAGCCATAGAATGTACTGTAGAACAGTCACATAGTGAAGTTACATGAAAATCGTTGGTTCTTTTGACACATTAAGAGGCATTTAGTCGTGCACATGTAATCACACCGATCTGGAAGACACACATGCTCAAAGGGTAACTCAACACAGTTCAAAATATTATGTGAGATCTGTTGTGTCGATTCCCTAAGGTCTCGACACAATGAGTGGCTAGGTGCACGCGAAACTAACGCAGACGGGCGTAAATTCTGAAACAGGAGACTGGATGAAAAACTATAAAGAAAAGAAGAGAGATTGTCATCTACTTAACTTTTAATGATGTTCTTCTTGTTGAAATACATCTCTTGCATAGTAGTAAGCAATTAGCAATGATACACATGGCGCCTTGCTAGGTAGTAGCGATGGACTAGCTGAAGGCTATTTAATCTGTCTCTCGGCAAATGAGAGGAAGACGTGATACGTCTTGTCGCAAGCTATGTCGTCCGTACAACTGGGGCGAGGTCAAGTCCGTGTCTTGTGACCTGCCCTGTGGTGGCGCTACGTTTGCGAATACACAGTGGCGACACGCGGGTCCGACATGTACTACAGGACCGCGGCCGATTTAAGTTACCACCTAGCAAGTGTGGTGTCTAGCGGTGACACCACAAGATCTATGGGCAACATTCAGAGAGTACCAGAGTATAACCGAAGAGAATCTGGAAGAATTATAAGCTGCGGCACTCAGATACTGAAAGTGCTGAAGGATACCGAATAAACTACCGATTGTTATCAAATGTCTCCTTGTCAACGTTTAAAATCAGTGTTGGCCAAAAGTCATTGAACTTATAATTATGTCTTGTCAGGGATCGTGGAGAGACAGACTCCCAGCTCGTGCTGTTCAGTGATGAATCCCGTTTCTGTCTAGGTGGCCACATTTTACAACCTAAACTTTTACTCCTCTGTAAAGCGTCTTATGGACGCCTTACTCTCTGTTTTCTTAGTGACCATTTGATTCATCTGTAGACTTTTCAAATTTTCGTATTTCCTTACATGCGATTAATATTTTCCTTGAGCTCTCATTGACACTACCATCACGTTTCCGACTTTGAAAAAGGTCGGATTGTAGCCTATCGCAACTGCGGTTTATCGTATCGCGACATTGCAGCTCGCGTTGCTCGAGATCCAATGACTGTTAGCATAACATGGAGTCGTTGGGTTCAGAAGGGTAATACGGAACGCCATGCTGGATCCCAATGGCCTCGTATCAGTAGCAGTCGAGATGACAGGCATCTTATCCGCGTGGCTTTAACGGATCGTGCAGCCACGTCTTGATCTCTAAGTCAAAATATGAGGAGACCACAACCATCTGCACGAACAGTTCGACTACGTTTGCAGCAGCATGGATTATCAGCTCGGAGACCATGGCTGCGGTTACCCTTGACGCTGCATCACAGGCAGGTGCGCCTGCGATGGTGTCTCAAAGACGAACCCGGGAGCACGAATGGCAAAACGTCATTTTTTTGGATGAATCCAGGTTCTGTTTACAGCATCATGATGGTCGCATCCGTGTTTGGCGACAGCGCGGAGAACGCACGTTGGAAGCGTGTATTCGTCACTGCCATACTGGCGTATCATCCGGCGTGATGGTATGGGGTGCTATTGGTTACACCTCTCGGTCACCTCTTGTTCGCATTGACGGCACTTCGAACAGTGGACGTTACATTTCAGATGTGTTACGACGCGTGGCTCTACTCTTCATTCGATCCCTGCGAAACCCTACATTTCAGCAGGATAATGCACGACCGCATGTTGCACGTCCTGTACGGGCCTTTCTGGATACAGAAAATGTTCGACTGCTGCCCTGGCCAGCACATTCTCCAAATCTCTCACCAACTGAATACGTCTGGTCAATGGTGGCTCAGCAACTGGCTCGTCACAATAAGCCCGTCACTACTCTTGATGAACTATGGTATCGTGTTGAAACTGCATGGGCAGCTGTACCTGTGCACACCATCCAAGCTCTGTCTGACTCAATGCCCAGGAGTATCAAGGCCGTTATTACAGCCAGAGGTGATTGTTCTGGGTACTGATTTCTCAGGATCTATGCACCCAAATTGCGTGAAAATGTAATCACATGTCGGTCTAGTATAATATATTTGTCCAATGAATACCCGTTTATCATCTGCATTTCTTCTTGGCGTAGCAATTTTAATGGACAGTAGTGTACATTTGCCAGAACGCTCGTAATCAACACTTACTGTGGCGATGACTGTGGGGGTTGGTGATTGAGTCCTGCTTCTCTTCCTACGACATACTTATTCGGTCAGCTTGCTTAGTGTTTTATGCATATGCGTTCAGCTTGCTTAGGCGTGTCACAATTTTGTCGTACCAACTAGACCAATGACCTAACTGCAATGAATAGTCCATGGTCACTCGCGACATTCCTGGCTTACGACATAAATTGTACTTGTCTTTCTCAAGTATACACCAATTTCTGATCCAGCCAAAGAACAGATAGCCATTCGCGTGAGGAGCTATACGTAGCGTCTACATCATCTATATTTAATTAATTTTTTACAGAAAGGTTTTTTTCACGACTTTATAACAAGTATACGTGGTCGCTGTTTTTCACTACAGTTCAAACTTTTGAGAAATTTATCGCTTAGTGACAACGTATTCTGATAACTGACAAAAGCTATTATCCATTGTTACGAGTAGTATGGAGATTCCAGCTTCACTGTTGACAATTATTTTCCGCCTTTTTATTTGAGATTTGATCTGCAGGATACTTCTCCATCTCAACTCAGTAGTGCGACCTTCCCCTTGATGAGCCCGTTGGCGGACGTCTTTAGGAGCTCTCGGTGACACAGGCCCAAGGGGTGAGGGGGGGGGGGGGGGAGGTCGGGAAGGCGGCGCAGAAAACCTCCAGGGGCCCTTTTCCCGCACTCTAGACTGGCCGAGGGGTGGAGAGCGCGGGAAAAGACGAGGAGAAGAGAAGGGCGAAAAGTTTATTGGGCTCCGCGCCATTACAGAACAACAGCGTGGAAGCTCCTTAAAAGCTCTTTTGACTTCCACCCGCTGTGTCTCACTCGAGTCAGAGATGGATCGTCTATTGACGAGGAATAAATACACAATCACTTTCATTTACTGTGCAGCCGACTTCCTTCCTCCCTTCTGCTAACTCGCGTTTATTTCTTTTGGCTTTGCGAAGAAGGGGAAACTAATCCGTTGGAAAAGCCGCCAAGGCAGAGCTGCTTCGATGGTATTTGCGTCGATGGAACCTTACTGATTGTGAGTTCACAGTTTTCTTCATCTGATACGGCGGCAAAGTCGCTAGTGGCTAACATAAAAGTTTATTTTGTATCTTCACGTCTCTTTCTTAGCAAAACTTTACTCGCTGACGAGAGGAGTACACGTGTGCCCTTCTTTTATGGGCAACTGGTCTGTTTCTGTCCGGTAATTGCGTAATTCCTTATTTGTAAACGCCTAACCTGCAATTATTCATTCCTTACCTTCATAGTCGTTTCCATCTTTTTGCTTGCGCAAAATACACATACATTTTAGTGGAAGTTTCGATTCAGCAAGCTATGCTGCTGTTCTTTCGCTCCTACTACGCTGCTGCACTTGCACATAATAGTAGACCATCAGGAATCAGAGGGTGTCGAATGGGTTGCTGGTCTGCAAGCGCCTAAGAATTGGTCACCGCTTCTGTATGTACAGGTATATTTTTAAAACTCTCAATGAAGGTGGGTGGATGCCATCGAGGGTATTGCCGAACTAGAGCGTCTTAGAGGGACTCTACGCCGTTTTATTCAAGCACGTGTCATTTCCGCATGCCCCATGATCGCACCATAGGATGACATAAAACAGGAGCGCTAAAAAAGCATAAATAGTCTTAGTTGCTTTGGATCATATTCAAACTTCGTCCGACGATTTTGGACGGTCGCTAGAGATCTCAATCTGTACACGAGAGCAAAATTACAGCCGCGTTTCGCTCCAAATGGGTGCGACGACGTTCGATGAAGGTTGCAGCCCCACAGTGTCATTGGAGATGTGATGAAACGCCCGAGGGTGTCAGCAGTGTGAAAGGATGTGGAAAAAGTCTTCCTGCGGACTGTCGTTTTCGACTATGAAAGGTGTGGAAATTAACGTCCAAGGGAAAGGGCTGGCTTCATTGACGCATTTTATGCCACCCTCCGAGGCCACTTCATACCGATTCTGAGTGGCAGTGTGTCTGGGACGTTTTCTTTGGCCACTCATAAGAAAATCACGTGATTTCAACGCGGGGGGTCGCGGTTCTAACCTTCACCGCAGAGGCGATAAATGAAGGGGTGAAATGTGGGTAACACGGAGTGTGCCAACCTCCTGATCGTGTGATACGTCCATTGTGGCACTGGGCATAACTGTGGTGAACTTTGGTGCCATTGACACACCTTACATGTCACATGAACTTCTGAGTAATGACCTTTTCTTCCTCCTGTGTCAATACCTTGTTGTCTGAAGCGTCGTCGACCCCGAGGGTGATGCCACAGCGCACCACGCTTTTGCACTGTTATGGTGGAAGGTTTCACTTACTTTTGAGGCAAATTTCAAATTTAAGCGTCTCAGTGGGTGGGGTTTACAGGGATTCTAAAAGTGATCCTTCAGATCTGACGCACAATATACGTTAGAAACAATGAGACATCAATCAATGAAATCACTGCAAGCTGTTAAATATCATTCCCAGCATCATCATGAGTCATTCTCTCGGCATTAGAGACGCGAGATCTACACTGAAGAGTAAAATAAGCTAGGATACCAGCCTAGTTTCGTGTAGGGCCCCGCGAGCACGCAGAAGTGCCGCATCGCGATGTGTCATGGACACGACTAATGTCTGAAGTAGTGCTGGAAGGAACTGACACAATGAATCATGCAGGGCTCTCCATAAATCCGTAAGAGTACGAAGGGGTTGAGATCTCTTCTGACCAGCACGTTGCAAGGCATCCCAGATATCCTCAATAACGTTCATGTCTAGGGAGTTTGGTGGCCAGTGGAAGTGTTTAAACTCAAAAGATTGTTTCTGGAGACACCTCGTAGCAATTCTGGACATGTGGGATATCACATTGTCCTACAGGAATTGCCCAAGTCCGTCGGAATGCAAATGGACATGAGTGAATGCAGGCGATCAGACAGGATGCTTACGTATGTGTCACCTCTCAGAGTCGTATCTGGACGTATCAGGGGCGCCATATCACTCGAGCTGCACTCGCCCCATACCATTACAGAGCCTCCACCAGCTTGAATAGTCCCCTGCTGACGTTTGAAACGAGATTCGTCCGACCAGGCAACATGTTTCCAGTCGTTAACAGTCCAAAGTCGGTGTTGACGTGCCTGGGCGAGGCGTAAGGCTTTGTGTCGTGCAGTCACCAGGGGTACAAGAGTTGGCGTTCGGCTCCAAAAGCCCATATCGGTGATGTTTCGTTGAATGGATCGCACGCTGACACTTATTAATGGTGCAGCAATTTGCGGAAGGGTTGCACTTTTGTAACGTTGAACGATTCTCTTCAATCGAGGTTGGTCCCGTTCTTTCAGGATCTTTTTCGAGCTGCACCGATGTCGGAGTTTCGATGTTTTACTTGATTTCTGATATTCACGGTACACTCTTGAAATAGTCGTACTGGAAAATCCCCATTTCATCCCTACCTTGGAGATGTTGTGTCCCATCGCTGGTGCGCCAACTATAGCACAACGTTTTAACTCACTTGAACCTTGATAACCTGCCGTTGTAGCTGCAGTAACTGATCTAACAACTGCGCCAGAGACTTGTCTGATATAGGCGTTGCTGACCGGAACGCCTTATTCTCCCTGTTTACTTATCTCTGTATTTAAATACGCATGCCTATACCAGTTTTTTGGCGCTTCAGTGTAGTTCGTGGTGAAATGGACTTTGTCAGCTGAAGATAATGCAACAGAAAACTTTAACAGAATACCTCTGTCTATCATCAGAAGAAAATTCAGGTGGACGTCGAAAGAAAAATGTGAAAGAGAAAGGGCTGAAACTACAAAACAGGCTATCACACAACATTATTTCCCTACTGCTCCATGTCGTCTTTTCATCAAAGTACCACCGTCATATAATTCTACAACACTGTTAATCAGGCGTGGAAAATTAATATCTTACTACCATCGGTCCAGGCTAGTCTCAAGTGCTGTTTATACATACGCAAAGGGTGACCAAACAGTAGACTAGCTTCATGTGTGTTCCGTGCACGTAATAACGAGAGCAATTTACTAAGTAATGTGGATGTAATTAAATTGCAGCTAATTACAGAGGTCCAGGACGGGCTGTAATTATAGCATGACACTGAAACTTAGCAGCTATGCCAATTTCTTAATGCGGGAAAGATTTACGCTGGAAAAAGTTAATTCCAAGCGAATGAAAAAAAGACATACGGAAATATTTCCATATGTAATGAATTAGGAATTGAATGTGGGCAGAAAAGGTCAAACAAGTGAGAGAGGCACTGGAAAAAGTTAATTCCAAGCGAATGAAAAAAAGACATACGGAAATATTTCCATATGTAATGAATTAGGAATTGAATGTGGGCAGAAAAGGTCAAACAAGTGAGAGAGGCATAGTGTTGATTTTATAATTAACTGCCACTTACGAAATTTGTTCAAAGTGAGCACTGGAGACGTCGACGAGATTCTGTGTCGGTAAAGACGTAATCAATAGCTGCTCGCAGCAGCCCCGGAGGAATCTAACCAACTTTTTACCGTTTATTGGCCTCCAGCTCGGATATAGACCGAACGTGAACCTGGTAAACGCTTTCTTTTAGATATCCCCATAGCCAAAAGTCACATGGATTCAGATCAAATGATCTTCCAGGCCATGCTCCTGGAAAATCTCTGGAGATAACACGTTCGTGACTGGCTGCATTATGCATGTCTTCCACAGGGCAAGCGGCAACTTAGAAGTAGATATCCTCGGAGTAGTGAAGCAACTTAAATCACTTGATAAAAGCAAGTCTTCCGGTCCCGACTGTATACCAATAATATTTCTTTCAGAGTATGCTGATGCAATAGCTCTATACTTAACAATCACATACAACCACTCACTCTACGAATCATCCGTACCGAAAGACTGGAAAGTTGTACCGGTCACACCAATATTCAAGGAAGGTAGTAAGAGTAATCCACTAAATTACAGGCCCATATCATTAATGTCGATATGCAGCAGGATTTTGGAACAGGCATCAAAAAAAGTTTTGCATCACCTCAGTTCCGGGAGATCCGTAACCTGTACAGAAAATTGGAATAGAGATCAACATAAACATCGTTATTACAATGATATGAATACCCCTAGCTGCATACAGAAGTTGATATAAGTCAACGGAGACCGTTGAAAATGTGTTCACCGACCAGGACTCGCACCTGGGATCTCCTGCTCACATGGTAGACGCTCTATCCACAGGACACAGAAGATAGTGCGACTGCAGGGACTTATCTCTGGCACGCCTCACGTGAGATCCACATTCGCAACTTATTGTCCCGCAACTTATTTCCCCTGCTCATTACACTCATTACTCGCGACTTAACTGCCGATTCCCGTAAGAGTTCGGCTGGTGAGCATATATATATATATATATATATATATATATATATATATATATATATATATATATATTAAAATATCATTTCCGCCCTTTTTATTGCTCATGAAAATCACACATTTCATGTTGTACCACCATACAGCGAAACCTTCAGAGGTGGTGATTGCTGTACACATCGGTACTTCTAATAGCCAGTAGCACAATCTGTTGCATTGATGCATGCCTGCATTCGTCGTGACATGCTATCCACAAGGTCATCAAGGAACTGTTGGTCCAGATTGTCCCACTCCTCAACGGCGATTCGGCGTAGATCCCTCAGAGTGGTTGGTGCGTCACGTCGTCCATAAACAGCCCTTGTCAGTCCATCCCAGGCACGTTCGAAAGGGTTCATGTCTGGAGAACATGCTGGCCACTCTAGTCGAGCGATGTCGTTATCCTGAAGGAAGTCGTTCACAAGATGTGCACGATGGGGACGAGCACGTGATGCCAATCCCGAACGGTCCACTCGGCATGTTGTGGGACCCATCTGTACCGCGCTGCATGCTGTCGTGGTTGCAAAGATGGACCTTGCCATGGACGTCGGGAGTGAAGTTGGGCATCATGCAGCCTATTGCTCACAGTTTCAGTCGTAACACGACGGCCTGTGGCTGCACGAAAAGCATTATTCAACATGTTGGCGTTTCTGTCAGGGTTCCTTCGAGCCATAATCCACAGGTAGCGGACATCCAATGAAGTAATAGCCCTTGGGTAGCCTGAGCGAGGCATTTCATCGACAGTTTCAGTCTCTCTGTATCACCTCCACGTCAGAACAACATCGCTTTCGTTCATTCCGAGACGCCTGGACACTTCCCTTGTTGATAGCTGTTCGTGGCGCCAATTAACAATGCGGACGCGATCGAACCGCGGTATTGACCGTCTAGGCATGGTTGAACTACAGACAACAAGAGCCGTGCACCTCCTTCCTAGTGGAATGACTGGAACTGATCGGGTGTCGGACCCACTCCGTCTAATAGGCGCTGATAATGCATGGTTGTTTACATCTTTGGGCGGGTTTAGCGACCTCTCTGAACAGTCAAAGGGACTGCCTCTGTGATACACTATCCACAGTCAACGTCTGTCTTCAGGAGTTCTGGGAACCGGGATGATGCAAAACTCTTTTTGATATGTATAAATAGTGTTCGAACGTTATGAATTACCTCGAAGAGAACGGTCTATTGTCACACAGTCAACTCCGATTTAGAGAACCTCGTTCTTGTGAAACACAACTAGTTCTTTACTCACACGAAGGATTGAGTGCTATCGACAAGGGATTTCAAAATGATTCCGTATTTAAAGGTTTCCGGAAGGCTTTTGACACTGTACCACAAAAGCGGCTTTTAGTGAAATTTCGTGCTTATGGAATATCGTCTCAGTTATACGACTGGATTCGTGATTTCCTGTCAGAAAGTCGTCAAGTAAAACAGAAGTGATTTCTGGCGTTCCACAAGGTAGCGTTATCGGTATGGTATTCCTTATCTACATAAACGATTTAGGAGATAATTTGAACAGCTGTTTCAGGTTGTTTGCAGATAATGCTGTAGTTTATCGTCTAGTAAAGTCATCGGAAGATCAAAACAAATTACAAAAGATTTATATAAGACATCTGAATGGTGCTAAAATTGGCAATTGACCCTAAATAACGAGAAGTGTCAGGCAATCACCATGAGTGCTAAAAGGAATCCGCTAAACTTCGGTTATACGATAAATCATTCAGATCTAAAAGTCGTAAATTCAACTTAATACCTAGGAATTACAATTACGAACAACTTAAATTGGAAGGAACACATAGAAAATAGTGTTGGGAAGGCTAACCAAAGAATCCGTTTTATTGGCAGGACGTTTAGAAAATGTCACAAATCTACTAAGGAGACTGCCTACACTACGCTCGTCCGTCCTCTTTTAAAATACTGTTGCGCTGTGTGGGATCTTCACCAGACAGGACTGACGGAGTACATCGAAAAAGTTCAAAGAAGGGCAGCACGTTTTGTATTATCGCGAAATAGGGGAGAGAGTGTCACACAAATGATACAAGATTTGGGGTGGACATCATCAAACAAAGGCGTGTTTCGTTGCGGCGGAATCTTCCCACGAAATTTCAATCACCAACTTTCTACTTCGAATGTGAAAATATTTTGTTGGCACCGACCTACATAGGGAGAAACGATCACAATGATAAAGTAAGGGAAATCGGAGCTCCTACGGAAAGATATAGGTGTTCGTTCTTCCCGCGCCCTGTACAAGATTGGAATAATAGAGAATTGTGAATGTGGCTCGATGAACCCTCTGCTAGGCACTTAAATGTGATTTGCGGAGTATCCATGTAGATGTAGATGCAGTCATGAGATCTTGTACCAACTTGCATGTAAACAGTGGTTTCCACACAGTTGTGCTCTTCCAAAGCAGGAATCACAAGCTTACAAGGACGTCTCGATACGGCGCAGACGTCGCGGTACACCTGATAAGAAATTTGAAAATTTGTGGTAAGGACTATGGGACCAAACTGCTGAGGTCATAGGTCCCTAAGCTTACACACTAATTAAACTAACTTAAACTAACTTACGCTAAGGACAAAACACACACACACACACACACACACACACACACACACACACACACACACACATGCCCGAGGGAGGACTCGAACCTCCGACGTGGTGAGCCGCGCGAACCGTGACAAAACGTCCTTGACCGCACGGCTACACCGCGCGGCTCGTACCTGATAGGTCCTATGGGTGTATCGTCTTCAAAGAAGTTCGGACCAGAATAAAGGTGCTTGTGAATTTACAGCACACAGTCACGTACGAGTGCGGCCAGCGCTGTAACTCCTCTTGCACAACACGCGGTGTAACAGCACACTATAATCAGCAGTTCCGTGTATTCACTGCATCCTGTAGTGCGAAATGTGCATCGTTTCTCCACAGAATACTGACCGGACACATGTCATCAACTTCGAAAAGTAATCCCGTGTTTTCGATTAAAGGAGAAGTCTGTCATAGAGTTGGATCATACCATTGCGAAACGAATCTAATAAATATTTGAGAACGTATTTCTCTGACGACGAACGAACGGAACTTCCAGGGTCTTCTTTATCGTTCTAGAATGTTACTTATGAATGACTCGGAACGTCCCGAATATTTTACGATGCTGTCGAGTATTTTGGAATGTTCTCGGTGTTCTATAAAGAAGTAATAAATAAGTGACAGACTACTTTATTTTAAATCAGATTATTGTTGAGTAGTTAAGTGGACTTAAGAGCACTCATTTCAGAGTCTTTTTGATAGTGAAACACTAACTATTTATGCTCTTTTGAATGTTTGCTTTTGCGATTTTTCGGCTAATCTGGAATTTTTACAGAAGATAAAAACGAAGTGAACATGATTTTTGTAGGACATCATCTTTACGCCAATGACTGTTATAAGTTTTTATCACACTATTGCAATTTCGGCCTTAGGCCATTGTCAAGTGCTGATATTATGGCTTAACGCCATGTCAGCGTATTGTAAGCTGACACATTTGTATTACGTTGACATTCTTAAAGCCATAATATCAGCACTTGATAATGGCCTAAGGCCGAAATCGCAATAGTGTAATAAAAACTTATAACAGTCACTGGCGTGAAGATGATCTCCTTCAAAAAAATTTTATGGCTGTGAATCCCAGCTAGAACAAGTTTAAAGTGTACATGGTCTTTTCCAGTTAATACTCCCAGAAACACATACTGACAACAATGGAATTACTCGCCAGTTTTTGGCATTTCGTATGGGTACGGGAAACCGCAAGCAGTAGGCAAACAGAGCACCACCCCACTCTGCATTGTTGCCAAATTTATTCAAGATGGCGGATCTAAGTACGCGGTCATTGATGTGGTAACGTCGCAGTGACGTCGTGGAGGGAAATTTTAATTTTCGAGGAAAAATAGGTCACATGGGCTATTTCGATTAACCCAAGTCCACCCACACCACTCCTCCACCCTCCGATCCCCTCCCCTTCTCTCCCTAACCTGTAAATTGGAGAAAAAGACTCAGTCTGGGTCTGGCTGCTGGACTGGGAGGACAGATGTAATTGTTAACTGTGTGTACTATGTGTTCATCGGATCAATTGTCTGTGCTGGAGAGGGACGAGTTTAACGGGTGTAATAGCTATAATTATGCAACTAAGGACTGTGTCCATAGCTACCTGCACGAGGTTTGGAAAGTAATGATATTTGGCGAATGTATGCAGAAGACGAACATGATTCATCAAATAATGAAGATGCAGCAGGATGGGGCTATGTTATACGTCACAACTCATGCTGATATATGCGTGTGCTGTAACTGTAAATCATTCGATTGAAGTAAAGTTAGTCTTCCGAAGCGCAAGAGGCAAGACGTTCACCCCAGAGTCTCTGCGCCCCACTGGCAGAGAGGCCACGCACCGGGCTCACAGTAGCTGCAGGGCGGCTGCGCGCACTAAGCAGGAAATATCTGCAGCCTTACTCCTTTCCATCCCCAGCGCACTGACATCCTTCATCGCTGAAAAGGAACCACTTCAGGAGTTATTACATCTGGTGTCCAAGCAATGTGTGAAATATTGTCGCGTATATAACATGAAGATGTCGCACGAACTGAATGTGCCACGGCACAAAGAGAGTGAGGGAGCATTTCAGATGACGTAAGAATATTTAAACAGCTCTCATTGTAATTACACGTTTTATTCCGAGGAATACTACCATCGCAGTTGCACACTGACTCTAAAAGAGGTCACGACACGCTTGTGAAACCATCGCTGAGACCCTTCGCGCGCGTTTGTGGGGAACAGACCACGAAACCAATGAAACCGATATCAGCTGCAATATCTCATTTTACACGACAAAAAGAGATATTTTGCAATCAAACTAAGTATCTCTGCAAGTCTAAACAGAACGCTTACCACTTTCCTAGTTTTAGCTGTTTGTTTGAAAGCACTGCCAGAGAGAGAGAGAGAGAGAGAATAAATTTCTGAGTACAACAGCTGCTCTGGTGTTCATCGCTTTTCTGAACCGGTGAGTGGGCTTAGTTTATATTTTCTGCTGGAGTCAGGCACGTTATTTTCCTCACTTCTCGAAGTACAAACTGGTGTCGAAGCACAGACGGTAAAATAAAAACAATCACACAAACAGAAAGTCGAGCACTGTCCTACAGACAAGAAAAATGGTTGAAATTTCGGTGAATTTTCGATGTCCTACAGCTTCTGGTCTGGAGATGCTCTAAAGCAAAAATGGTGGGTGAGGGACAACATCTCGCCTGTCCGATCTAGAAGCGGATGGTCTGCTGCGACTTGTCTCTGAACACTCTAACAAAGAAGAAATCACGTGATTCTCAGACGTCACAGAACTTTCTGGAGATATCTTGCTGCCGTCTTTTTCGAACCAGTCTGCAGAGACTCCTATTCCCCCCATAAAGGATGTCTTGTGACTCTCTGAGATCATGGTACTTCTTGTGAATTCAGCATTCTGATTGGTTCTTACTGAAGTTACCCGCCAAAGTGCTGCTGCTCCCGGTGTGGGAGCACTGTCCGCCATTTTCTGCTGACATACAAATTACGAGACCTTCAGCGGAAAAATTATATTGTACAGATCGAAAAAGAAAAAAAAGTAGCCATATTATACTGACAGTTAAACCCGGCAAAATTGATCTACACTTCATGTAATACGGCAACTACCGCCAAAGACGCTTTATCAATTACATTACTCTGCTACTATGGAGGAAAGACACTCGTACATATACCCCGAAGGCAGACAGATCACAAAAAACGATAAGCACATACACCGTAATAATCCTCGGAGCACTAGATATTTCGTGCAATGTCGGTGGGCCATCCACCGCGGTCAACGGTCACAAGTCAACTGCCCCCGCACTCGCTTGCCTTATACGAGATCAGAGCACCCTCAGCGGACCGCGGTCACTCTCCAAACTGGTGTACAAAAGGATTACAAGAACATACGAATTTTCACATGCTTTGTCAGAATATCATACCACTTACACGATAGTTCTTGATACCAATTACATAGCAGAATGCTACCGATCGCTTGCACGGTATAATTCCGAAGATAGAGAGTGGAAATTATTTCTTTAGAGACCCGAAACTTAATCGAGGTGAAGCGAGGTGGAAGGTGCAGTAAACCGCTGAGTAACTGGAAACTTATCGCGTCTATGAAAATCTTTACGCGGAAATTCAAAAAAGTAGAGGAAACTGGTAGTTCCACTCATATTTTTTAACGAATATCGATGCTAATGATATAACAGATTCCTAATCACCCTTCTACTTTACAACGTCAACTAAGTTGTTTCTCATGTCTGAAGAACCAGCAAACATCTCTTACACCTGCTTTTCGCCAACTAGGTGCACACAACACATATCACAGTCGATGTTCTCTCAACCACATATAGACGGGAAATGTGTAGAAACAGTCAACCGGTCAATCTACAAAGTAGGGAATAATTGTCCAGCACAAACGTACGTCGATGTTGTATCTTCTTAAATTTCCCAGGAGAACACACGTGACCACGAAGGTTGCGCAACATATACTGATTATTAGTACTCTGTTCACCCACCTAGAGGGTGACAAGGTTAGGTCAGCTGTATTCTTGTACTCCAGCCCGCCTAGTTCGGACAGCTCTCGCCGTTATGCTGGAAATGTCAATCGCTCTGGCCGCAGGCTACTGCCGCCACGCACTTCCCGGACGCCACGCAGAATCGTCCTAGGAAACCAGTCACATATTTATCACTGTACTTACAAATGAATATTACAATTACAGTTGTTGTTGTTATGGTCTTCAGTACTGAAACTGGTTTGATGCAGCTCTCCATGCTACTCTATCCTGCGCAAGCTTCTTCATCTCCCAGTACCTACTGCAGCCTACATCCTTTTGAATCTGCTTAGTGTATTCATCTCTTGGCCTCCCTCTTCGATTTTTACCCTCCACACTGCCCTCCAATACTAAATTGGTGATCCCTCGATGTCCTACCAACTGATCTCTTCTTCTACTCAAGTTGTGCCACAGGCTCCTCTTCTCCCAGTTCTATTCAATACCTCCTCATTAGTTATGTGATCTACCCATCTAATCTTCAACATTCTTCTGTAGCACCACATTTCGAAAGCTTCTGTTCTCTTCTTGTCTGAACTATTTATCGTCCACGTTTCACTTCCATACATGGCTACACTCTGCATGCCCTCGGGAAAAATTACGGCTGTAGTTTCCCCTTGCTTTCAGCCTTTCCCAGTACCAGAATAGCAAGGCCATTTTGGTTAGTGTTACAAGGCCAGATCAGTCAACCATCCAGACTGTGGCCCCGCAACTACTGAAAAGGCTGCTGCCCTCTTCAGGAACCACACGTTTGTCTGGGCTCTCAACAGATACCCCTCCGTTGTGGTTGCACCTACGGTACGGCTATCTCTATCGTTGAGTAATAAAACAAATTTTAACAAATTATATTCGTATTGAACGGCATCATGAGCAGCCTCTAGTGGGGGCAACACCTGCCCTTCTTAGCTGCAGGAGTAAGCTCTTAGAGCAAAATTCGAACTTCCCGTCCGTTTTCCAAAAGGATGGGTGGTAGTGCATCTAATTGTTTAAATAAAGACTGAAAATAAAGGCTTACGTCCAGCACAGGCCGAGCCCTTCGCCCCCCCCCCCCCCAGTTCCTAGGAAGAGGTGGCATTCGGGTGACTTAGGTTAGTGGAAGTAGCCCAAATGACCTTCCTTCCCTCCAAAATTCAAACTTCCTGTGCTGAAGTCACGGCAGCCATCTTGAATGACGTCAATCGCGTCATCAGCTGACGTCACGTACTTGCGTCATCAGCTGAAGTCACGGCCAACATCTTGGGTAACGATACTTTGGGGTGATGCCCCTCTACTGCCACCAGCCATGTAACTCTTCCTGTTGAATTTCATTCAGGTTTATCTAAAGCATTTATAAAGTGTCATATTTGGACCAGAATTTGCACTACCAGTTAGTCGAAATAGTTCCAAAAAGTGAAATTATAATGTCTGAATGGGGCATGCAACAAATGTTAAATTGACGCAACGCGTATTACCAGCTTGGATATAAAAATGATTAGTACTTAAGTGCAAGCGGTCAAAGTAAGTATGAGTAATGCCATCTACAACCCGTTTGTAATGAAAGCTTGTATATCGTTTTTCTAATTCAGAAATCGACTTTTGAACATTGGTTGGACAGCGTCGTGATTCGAGTGCTTCAGTACCGTTGCTTATCGAGCCTACAGTTTGTAGTCCAGCGATATAGTCGTTCGAATTGGTCACGATCCCATGACTGGCATGTGCATGTGGAGCCGATGGTCTCGGGAGGGAGCTCAACGACTAGCACTGAAAATGAGAGACACACTGTGGATAGTACAGTTACACCACTTACCTGGAGTCTGCAAGGCAAGTAACCACACGGACAGTGCGACGTCTGGAGCACTGTTGATTGTCAGCTAGGTGTCTATTGTTGCGGCTTCCCTTGATTCTTCAGCAAAGCTTGGCACTCAGTCACATCACTGGACGCAGGAGAGGCATGACATCGTCTTTTCACAGGAGTACCCATTCTGCGTACAGCGTGACAATTGATATAACCATGTGTGAAATCTTCAGGGACAACGAACATGGGCACAGCATTTGGATAGATGGTATGGCGTGCCGGGAATTTCAGTAGCAAGTTTTGTACTACTGACGTATTTAAACTACTGTCTGCGCTCTTAGAAGTTTCCGTGATTATATTTCATCAAGACAATGCAAGACTGAATGTTGACTGTGCTCTCCTGACGTATCTCCAAACAGTGGGGTCCGACTATTGCCCTGGCGAGCACATTCTTCACATGTCTCACCTGTTGAAAGCATCTGGTCACGAGTTGCTGAAAGACTGGGTCCCCAGCCTCGCCAAACGCTGTGACTGATGACCTCTAGAATAGAGTTTAAACAGCTTGGCCTGATGCACCCATATCAGTGCTTAAAGCTCATTTTGACCCCATTCACAGCCAGTTTAGAGCCATTGTTAGCGTTTCAGGTGGTAATTTCTGCACATCGAATTTCGCACCTTGCAGCTCCCTAATCACCTAAAGACGTTATCTTGTGTTCTTTCTGTACACGCTAAGTAAGTAAAATACAGTGTCCAGTAACGGTAATGCGACCATCTGTCAACAGACTGAATAATCATCTTTTGCAGTGTGGACCATTGTGTCACGAGCAACAAGAGTCAGTGAGGTTGTGGAAGGTGCCGAAAGGGCCATAGAATCATGTCGACTCCAGTACCGTTAGCTACGCTAACTTTCTCCGTTGGGGACTCATGGCACAAATAGCCCGACTGAGGTGATCCCATAGATTCTCGACTGGGTTTAAGTCCAGGGAGTATGGTGGTTAGGGGAGTACAGTAAACTAATTCAGGTGCTCTTTGAATCACGTAGGGACCCTGCAAATTGTGTTAAACTTTGCATTGTCCTGTTGGTAGATGTCATCGTGCCAAGAAAAACCAAATGGCACACATGGGTGGACATGGTCCGCAAAGATACATACATATTTTCGTTGATCCACTATGCCTTCCGGAATGACGAGATCACCCAGCGAATGCAATGAAAACATTTCCCAGATCAAAATGCTCCCTCCATCGGCCTGGAGTTTTTGCTTTCAGACATTTCAAGCCATACGCGCAACGGGCCTGTGTCCTTTGGAGCGCAAAACGTGATTCATCTGAAAAGGCTAGCTGTCGCCATTCAGAGGACGTCCCGCTGCGGTAAAACCGTGCAGATTGCAGCCTTCATCACCAGTGGACAGTAATCAGAATAGCTGCATTAACCAGTCTTGTGCTGTGGGGGCCAATACGCAGCAACTTTCACTGAACGGTCATTGAAAAGACGTTGTTGATAATCCCTTAGTCATCATGGCATTCAATTGCTCGTCTATTTGCCCGTGCACATCTCTGCATCCATCATTCTCCCCTATCCTCTAAAGCCCACTGTGCACGGCAGTTGCCTCGGCGGAAGCCAGTTTTGCATAGTGCCATATTGCTATGCACCGTATACTTTAACCACAATGGCACGTGAACAGTTCACAAACTCACCCATTTTCGAAATGCTTCCAACCTTGCCTGAAAATCAGTAATCACGCCTTTTTTGACACGAGATAAATCGCTATGTTTCTGCATTATGAGGACTGCACAGTTTTCCGCGTCCACCCCGACACGCTTTATATACCTTCCAATAGTAGTGCTGCCATCTGTGAGTGGTTACTGCGCGTAGATGTCGAACCTAGGTGCATTAATGTGGCTGGACCGTGTGTGTTTAAATGCTTTCATCCTTGATTTTTCGGTTTCAGTTACCAGCAGTGTCGTTGGCTGCTTGGCTGCACATTTGAAACTCCAAGGAAACGGGTGCTTTGTTTTCCAGAATGAAGCAAAACATCTCTTGCAACTTTGATGTCACACTTACTACGTGGGAGAAATTGCACACTTAAATACCTCGGACTAATCTTTGACAGGTAACTAATGTGGAAAACTCACCTACTAACCATCCAACAAAAGCCCTCTGTAGACTAAAACTACTAACTGGCCAAACATGGGGAATACACTTCTCCACTGTCCTTCAAATGTACAAATCCCTGATCTGCCCTATTCTTTGCTATACAAATAGTACATGGATATCTGTGCCTCCCAATTTCTATAAGCCCCACCAGATCCGCATCCATTTAACACGCCGCACAAGGATCCTTCATCAATTCATCAAAGTCTCACCTCTCTTCACCCACTTTGAACATATCCAAACGATTTACATCATCTGGAAACTCGACTCCAATAAACCTAATGTTGCCTCTCTACTTTCCAATTCTCACAAGCTGCCGCACCTTTACCAACACATTCCACCACCCCTACAGATACTTACCCTCCACAGATTCTCCCGACGAAACTTCAACCACCTCCCCTCCCAGATCATAAACTACGTCCTGACATTTACCCATTCTACCATCTATTACTCCACCCCACCCAATCCACCTCATCAGGGCTTCCTCTCCCTCGCCCCCCCCCCCCCTCACTGTTCTTTACCTCGCCTTTCCCTCATCTGCTTTTCTTTCCCCAACCTCCCTTTTTCCAGTGTCAGATAAATCGCGTCATTCCCGCACTATGACGAATGCATTGTTTTCTGTGTCCACACTGACACGCTCTGTATACCTTCCACTGCTAATGCCGCCATCTGCTCTCTGTTAGTGGTTCTTGCACGTTAATGTCGAACATAGGTGATGGTCATATTAATTACTCCCTCTACTCCAGCCCTTCTTCTGTCCCAACAGCCACTCCTACCCTATTGTTGCTATGCAATAGACCTCCATCCTCATACCACCATATTTCTACCTGCCTCATCAGCCAGCCTTTTGCCCTTCAACGACAGCTTCCATTTCACAGGGCAGACGCTTCCAGTTCTTAGTGACAGAAAAGTGCTTCTTTTAAATATCAGCGTTTCGGCGTCAGGTTATAAATATTTTTAACTATGCGCTTATTGTGTTTCGTTTTACGTTTCACTGTTACTGTTCCTACCAGTGTAAGAGGTCACAACTCTCGTGTAGGCTATCTAAAAGCTTCCATTTTATTTTTTCCATGAAAAACGTTTTAAATTCAGTGTAAATAACTCCCGAGCGGGTTGCCTGTACCGCTGACAGCCTACCCCCCCAACCCACCACTCACGCATATGGGACGTGGAGGGGTGAAATAACAATAAAAAAAAGAAATAGTCGGTCCGATTCCTTCTTGTGGATCTGCGGATCTACCATTCGCTTTCTCGTTGATATTCTTCAAATTCAGGCAAATTCTTCCCCATGGCTGTAGAACAGGTAGATTTCAGCAACAGCAGTTCGTCATGCTCGGACAATTTTGAATAATACGGTAATTTTTGTCTTTTATTGTCGCATCATAAGGTTCCTCTAAGCACTTATCAATAAGGCGGTTCTTTTTTTCCATTACCAGAAATTCGCACTTGCGTACGGAGCGTACGAAATTACAGAAAATCGACGTTTCTTGAAGTTATGTTGTATTTGCATTCCCGATGCACTATCGTCATCAACGTTCCAATATAATAACAACGGGATTCATATGTGCTGTAGGGGTCAGCATTTCGAAACATACTACTTACTGCTGGAAGTGTTCCAGCACTTCAATGATGCACAGCGCTGTCCTACCATGCGTTTCCGTCACACCTGTCGTGATTGTCGCATAACGGTCTCTTTCGGTATTTTATCCCCCTTTCAGACTGGTGAGAAATGGGTTTTCCAGTTGAACGATTATATCGAATTCCCCTCACAACAGACGAGGTAACGTTAGTTTCTGGGAACTACAACAATAGATGTTGAGAGGTGGCATGAGCCCCCTCTCATATTTCTATCTTACGATTTTCCTCTCTAATTGCATGCGGTGGAAAGTTGCTATTCCTTCACACGCGGACTTCCCACGCAGCGTCTCTCGTCACCCAGGTGGTCCGGTGACAGGCGGGCTCCACTGATATCGAGAGGGTTGAGCCGACGTGTGTGAGGCAGTCGAGTGAATGCTTTCCAGACGCCGACATTGTCAAGAGACACGCCCGCCGAGGCCTGAAGTAGCGGCTGGGCTAGAGGTTCCGTTACTTCGCAGAAACTTAGCGAAAACACTTTCTGGCGGGCTACCAGCGAGGCGTGGGAATGACTTGTGTACCCAGGCAGTTGTGGCGGGAAAATTCCCGCGCTTTCTGCAAAATAGTAACTGTGACTGGCTTGCTCAGGGCATAGCTCCGTGACGTAGCAAAATCAGCGCAGAAATTGGCGCCAAGGATCTCCATTGGTGGAATGGTAGTGCTCCGGCAATGGAGTGGAATTTTCCGCCGGTTTTCGAGTTGCTGATTGCAACGTTTAACCACGGCCACTGTCGTGGGGGCGGAAATGTTCTGTGTTCGGCCTGTACGGGTGCTCAGGGGTAGTCGGCTCTCGCCTTTCGGTCGAGGACGTCGAAGCAACCAGCCGTCGCCTCCGGTAGGCCAGATCGTGTTCTGGCAGTTAAGAAGACAGTTTGGTAATGTACGTCCGCAGCACCGGCAGATAGGGATTTTCCTAGGTGATAATCAGAGCTCAGCAGAGCGCGCCTGTTCGTCTTTTTCTAACTTTGTTCTGTCTTGAGTAGCAGCAATTACTGTTGGGTTAGCTGTGTGTCTCTCTTGAGATTTGAGTGACAAGGAATTGGTTCCACATACCACTTCGTCTTAAACCTCACAATCTAGTTTAGGGACAACTTCACCTTCACAGCGTTTGTTTGTGTATCCAATTTGAGCCAATTTGATGTTTTATAAATTAGAACTCATGTGTTTTTGTTTATTATTTTGTGTTTAGTCTTAATAAATCATATTGTTATTTTGGACAGAACTTTCATTCTGTTAATCGGTAGAGCAACCCATCATTTCTCACTACGTTTATGAAACCTTCCTTTATTTAACTTATTTATCAAATTAAATTATTGCAGGTGCCAAACTCTTTTCTACTCCACTTGCAGGGTTGATTACAGTCAGTTCGCGTATATTTTTTAAACCTTGTGCAACAGCAAAAGTCGGAGTTAGAATAGGGGAGGCTTAGAGCAGCATTTACATATGTATATTCTAGAATTTAGTGTTAAATACACTGCTAGCCCCGGCACCTCGCAATGTACAATGTTTTTTTTTAAAAAAAATAAAAAAATAAAGGAAAGAGCAGGGCTGTAGTAATTTCTGTCCGTAGCACTGGTGGTGGTGGCCACGGTCACGGAGAACGCTGCTGGACGTGTACGCCGGCGGCAGCGTTATCGCCTGCTGGTGAGACGTGGGGAGTGTGACGGGAGGAGAGGGGGGCGCCGCCGGCCGCTCTTTTGTCCGGCTTATCGGCGCGTGCGTCTTTTGTTCTGCGCCGTATAAAAGCGCGCGTTCGCAAACTGTGAATGGAGTAATCCGGCGAGTCGGCCGAGCGATTGATCAAGTGCGCACCGACCCCGGTGGCGAGAGACGATCAATCTGGCTATCGGCAGGCCCGTTCCTCGCAAGACAAGTAGCCGCGGAGTCGTGATGGCGCTTTAACACCACCGTTCTGTGCTCGCGAGCGGCCGGCGCGGCAGTGTGGGACGCCGCTTGCATTCTGTAAATTTGGTCTGGGTCAAATGTTGGCGAAACAGTTCACATCGATTCAAATCAGGAAAAAGAAATCAAATGCTCTAGGGAAGAACTTTAAGGGATGAATTGGAAGCCGGTTAAAGTACTGCAGGGAGGGAATGAATATCAGAATTTTACAGATTCACTGATCATAGTTATCAATGGTTAAGGAGACCGTTCACGACAAAGGAAATTCTGATTCGAGTCCCAGTCCGGCAGAAATTTTCAGTGTCGTCATTCCATTCTACATTTGGAAGTTGATCGTATTCACAATGCATGCATATCAGAAAGAACTCTGTAGCGTACTTCTTACAAACCCTGGCCGTGCAATATCTCACTTATCCGCCAATACCATTCTAGTGGCTTTCGATTAAAATGTCTCCCCTGTATGGGAATTACAGAAAGTGTACAAGTGCAGGTTAATGACATATGGACGACGTGTGACCAAAACGGATAAGGCGACTGCTCGCGACAAGTGGGAAATCCAGATTCGAGACCCGGTCCGGCACAAATTTTCGATGTCGTCATTCTATTCGGCAGTTGGAGGTTGTCTGTATTCGCAAATGCGAATCCATTTCCTATACACCAATATTAGAAGACGTCGGTGGTGGATGCCTAGCTACAGTTAGATTTTCTAGAACTGCGGTGTCACAGATAGTTATGTGATAAATCTCATAATTAAATAAGTTTTGCAGACTCGTAAAAATTTAATCACCATAAATTTCGACAACTTCACAGGTTTGCACGTACGATTATGTCGATATTTGGACCTACGTACTTGTGTGAGCAACTTTTTCCGCAGTGAAGTAAACAAAATGTACCCATAGAAGCTCACTGGTAGAGTCAACTTAAAAACTTATCTTTGAATTCGCGGTGCTTAGAAAGTGGTACGAGACATTAATGCTGTAGTGAAAAGCAAAATGAGTAGTGCCGGTACTCATTGACATGTAGTGCTTTTATGTTTAACGTATGAATAAAATAATCACGAAATACGAGTACTTTTTTCCTTTTGTTGTGGCCTTGAAATATTAGCTGATGTCGATTTATACTTCGTCTCAAAACGATATTGATCATAAGGTTGATTCAGTCGTAAGAAGTATTATGTTCCGTAATCAACTGTCCAACGTTTTTCGCCTCATCAATAAACAGAAATTAATATCTCCGTTTCAGCTGCCATTTCTCATGAAATACGAGGTGTGGCTAGAAAAAAACCGGACTAGTACTGGTGAAACAATAAAACGAAGTTAAGTCGCATAGTGCTCAGAGCCATTTGAACCATTTTTTAACATTACAAACGTTTCACTTGCAGATTTTCCTAGTTTGAAACAAAATTTGATGTTAACACGCTGTTCTTTCTGTACACTCAACATTTTCCGACGCACAGACAAAACGTCAACTACTTAAAACAGACGCCACGGGCAGACTGAGTGCAGGAGGCAGATGAAACTCGAGCAGTAGGCGGAGCGAGAGTCACGTGACAGGCCACGCGACTTTCAGCCTTATTGCATTCGTTTTATTGTTTCACCAGTACTAGTCCGGATTTTTCTAGCCACACCTCGTAAATTTCCCACGAATAGTATTAATTAACGACTGAAGAAACTAACGTTACGGGTTTAGAATGTACTCGATGATAATAGTTTATCGTGCCGAGCTGCGTTGCTCTCCGATTTCTCCTCCCCTCCCCCCCATTCCCCCACCATTATTGCCCTTGAGCCGGCCGGTTGCTCACTGCTAAGAAGCGGGCGTGAGCCAGTCACCATGAGCAGATCGGTTAACAGCCTGCCCTACGCCACACACTATTAGGAGGGTCGCACAGTAAAGGTACAGTTAAAGAGTATTGTGCAATACGCTTTGGACAAACAAGTGCCAAGCAAAGTTGTGGGGGACGGGAGAAATCCTTCATGCTTCAATAGCCATGTCAGAAAGTTGTTCCGAAAGCAAAACGAGCGTCATCACAAATTTGAATACATCCGATAGCTTGTAGATAAACGAGAACTGAACGAAGCGAAAATGAGAGTACGAAGATACATATCTGAATTGTTCGCTGATTTCTGAAGAAAAATTCTACCAACGGATCTGGCAGATAATCCTATGAAACATTTTCCTTCTGATTCGCTTCCATTGCTACGTGGTCAACACGGCAAGACGCCATACGAGAAACCCGGGTTCGATTATCTGCCGGCTCGGAGATTCCCTCCGCTCAGGGAGTCGGTATTGTGATTAATTCAGCATCATTTCAAACTCGTCGGCACGCAAGTCGCCGAAGTGGCGTCAACTAAAAAGACTTGCACCAAGCGACAGGTCTACCCGATGAAAGCCCTAGCCACGCGTACATTTCGTTTCATCGTAACGTTAAGTCAGCGAACGGAGCAAAAACATTTGTCTAGTCACTCAGTAATTATAAACGCATCGGAAAGTAAGATGGCACAGAGATGGTCGAAATATTTAACTATGATTTGAGAAATTGTTTTACTGACGAGCCTTGTATTGTTGTTACTCCATTCAGTTGTTACACGAACGTGAAAACAATAGACATTCAAGTAAGAGACTGCGGGGTGGAAAATCGACTGAAATTGCTCAACAGAGGAAAGGTGACTTGACCTGATGGGATACCTACGTAATTTTACATAGGTTATGCGGAAGAACGTGTTCCTGTTACGGAAACAATCGTGAGTTGCTGAAGGAACGAAACATTCCAAGTTTCGCTGACGTCAGTATGGTGCAGCGAAATCAGTTAGAATGAGATAAGTGGAGCACGTGGCACGGATGAGTGATTCAGAAGTAGCTAAAAGGATATTAGATAGAAATCCAGCGGGTCAAAGAGAACGAAGTCGACCGACAATCACGTGGACAGACGGAGTGATGGAGAACCGGCAGAAAATGGGCTGAAGGGGATGGAAAGCTCGATCGTTCATTCGTGATAACTGGCGGAGAATTGCTGAGAGACCAAGGTTCACAATGAACTTTAGAGCCACCAAAAAAGAAGAAAAGGGAGGAAAAGGAGGAGGAGAAGAAGAAGAAGAAGAAACAATCTGATGCCGTATTTTATGATCGCGTATTATACACTCCTGGAAATGGAAAAAAGAACACATTGACACCGGTGTGTCAGACCCACCATACTTGCTCCGGACACTGCGAGAGGGCTGTACAAGCAATGATCACACGCACGGCACAGCGGACACACCAGGAACCGCGGTGTTGGCCGTCGAATGGCGCTAGCTGCGCAGCATTTGTGCACCGCCGCCGTCAGTGTCAGCCAGTTTGCCGTGGCATACGGAGCTCCATCGCAGTCTTTAACACTGGTAGCATGCCGCGACAGCGTGGACGTGAACCGTATGTGCAGTTGACGGACTTTGAGCGAGGGCGTATAGTGGGCATGCGGGAGGCCGGGTGGACATAGCGCCGAATTGCTCAACACGTGGGGCGTGAGGTCTCCACAGTACATCGATGTTGTCGCCAGTGGTCGGCGGAAGGTGCACGTGCCCGTCGACCTGGGACCGGACCGCAGCGACGCACGGATGCACGCCAAGACCGTAGGATCCTACGCAGTGCCGTAGGGGACCGCACCGCCACTTTCCAGCAAATTAGGGACACTGTTGCTCCTGGGGTATCGGCGAGGACCATTCGCAACCGTCTCCATGAAGCTGGGCTACGGTCCCGCACACCGTTAGGCCGTCTTCCGCTCACGCCCCAACATCGTGCAGCCCGCCTCCAGTGGTGTCGCGACAGGCGTGAATGGAGGGACGAATGGAGACGTGTCGTCTTCAGCGATGAGAGTCGCTTCTGCCTTGGTGCCAATGATGGTCGTATGCGTGTTTGGCGCCGTGCAGGTGAGCGCCACAATCAGGACTGCATACGACCGAGGCACACAGGGCCAACACCCGGCATCATGGTGTGGGGAGCGATCTCCTACACTGGCCGTACACCACTGGTGATCGTCGAGCTATAGACAGTTACACACTGTCGCCTAACGATCAAACTACAAGCGTAGCATTGTCATACCACCTATGTGATTGAACTGAAAAGTTTGTAGCAAATACGATCGTATTTGACGTAAAAATAGATTCGGGCGTACGCCAAGGGAATGATATAGGACCATTACTTATTACATTTTATGTAAGTGACGTAGTGGATAACGTCGGAGGCTCCATGAGACTATTCGCATATGAATCTATTGTATATATAGAGAACTCTCAACGTTATAAAATTGTAGTAAAATGCAGGAAGACGTGCAGAATATCGACGCCTCGTACAAAGACTAACAGTTGACCTCAATCAACAAATAGGCGGAGAGACCCGCTGTGACACGATTGCCGAACCGTCAACGGAAACAGTCATATTCATTAAATACCTGGTTATGGAGTGGAATGATCGCGCAAAAGTAATGGAAGGAGAGGCAAATATCAGAATTCGTCGGAAGAATCCTTAAGAGGTATTGTTTACCCCTGAAGAATATAGCTTACAAAACTCTCGTTCGACCGATTGAGGAAATACGGGCATCCAGGGAAAAAAAAGGTCGTTTCGTTAAGTAACTGCGAAAAGTCCCGGAGGTGCTCATCTAACTTCTAAGGAAGATCCTCGTAGAGAGTTGTCACGTATGGTTCACTGTCGAAATCCTGAGAACGTACTTTTCTAGAGGAGTTCACTACGGGAAGAAATTTCTAGTTCACTTGAAGACTTAACAACAGTTAATCCTCCCACATAGTTCACGAATGGGGCAGGAAAAGGTAGAACCGAGAGGCCTAGGTGAAACGCTGTCGTAAGGTACCTTCTATACAAGCCCCCTTACGATGAGTGTACCGTATATACAGGGGTGAAGCGAAATTCGCGCACTCGGGTTTCGAAGTGCGACTCCTACATATCAGCGATAAAAAAAGTGTCTGGCACAAAATTTCGCCGGCGAGCACATCCGGCAGAAAAAGGACGTTAAAGACTGGCAATCTAGCAACACTGTAACCACATTTATCGTAACTACCTCTGGCAGTAGGTGTTAGTCGCTACTGTACAACTGGTGCAGTGGACAGTTTTGGGTTAGTATGCAGCAGGTCGAAGGTTTGATCCTGGGTTGAGGCGCATCTTTTTTATTTGCTAGTTTCATTCTGACATTTCCTACTGCAATATACACCGTTTCTTAGGTCACATGTCGCCTAAATTTACAATACTTTGTAACGCTGAACATAACAAATATGTGGTTAGACAAATAAGAAATAGACAGTTTGAAACAAATGACCAGTCACAGGACAGAATAACTACATAAACAATATCAATCAATAATGATGAAAGCATAGTATAATAACACAATATCTATTTGTCATTTATACTACATGTAATATGAGCGCTCAGATAACGCACATTAGCAGCCAGTGAGAATAATCATGTCCATATTAATGACCACATGACTTTACAACAGAATACACTACCCTCAGAACAACAGATGCTCAAAGTGACCTCCCTGCACTTCCAAACATTGCGCAACCCCCCGGATCATACAGCTATGGACCCTTCGCAGCAAAGCTGTGTCCACAGTAACAAGAGCAGCATGAACAGGCGCTACCAATTTTGCCACATTCGTCGGCAGAGTAGAGTGCATGTACTCCTTCTGGTGCCCCCCCTCCCCAGGAAGAAATCCAGGGGATATAGATCAGGTGAATACGGAGGCCGTACAACTGGACCTCAACGTCTGAGCCATTTCGCTGGAAATGTTGTGTCCAAATACTGTCGCACATTAATTCCAGTGTGTGTAGGTGCACAATCGTTTGGAACCATATCCTCTATTGAACATGTAGTGGAACTTCTTCCAGCGCATCAGGCAGATGGTTTGAAAGGAATGCATGATACCTTCGTGCAGTCAGCCAGTCAGGCAACATGTAGGGGCCCAAACATCTGTCGCCCAATATTCCTACCCAGTCGTTGATACCAAAACGAACTTGATATCCACGGTCGAGAGTGACGTGCGGGTTAACCTTACACCAATGATGGGCATTGTGCATGTTGAAGACATCCTCATGAGTGAATGGCGCTTCATCTGAGCATATTCGGTGTTCATGAAGTCATCGTTGGCTTCCTGTTGTTGTGGGACTATTCACAGAATTACATCTGCTGATGGCGATATGCAGGTGTTGCGTGAAAGTGTAATGATGCTCTTGCAGCACCTTAACGACAGTGAGTTGCGAGACACTCAACTGTCTTGCTACGCTATGTGCACTTCGCTGAGGTTCTTGGTGTATGACCTCCAGAATAACTTCCTCAGTAGCTGGAGTACGGAGAATCCGTGGACGACCTCTGTCATGCGATGGTGGAAGGGGAGAACCTGGCTCCTGAAAGCGCAGCTCCAGATGATGAAACACATTTTTATCTGGATGGTGTCGATGAGGATATCTAGCAGCATATTCACTTGGCATACCAGCCCGGTTATCATATGCACCAAGGACCAGAAGCATAGCCACATATTCATCGTTTGTGTAAGCCATACGTCTGCCACACTGGTTTAGAGGTTTAAATGAGAAAACTCGATACGCGTACGCATGTACACTGGAGCCTGTCATGGGCGCATTACTCCACTCACAACAAGTCCCTGTCTGGTGGACGGGGCATACAGTATAAAGACGCCATCAGTCCTGGGCGCTGCTCCACCTAACGCGCATTAACCCTCTGACAGATATTGTTCTGCATGATTCACCCCGACACTGCTAATTGTGAAATGTTCAGTTTCGAATTACACTGTTTCACTAACGGCAATAGACGTGATGTTTCCACAATCCTGTCGATAGAATAATAATAATAATAATAATAATAATAATAATAATAATAATAAACCCCGTGGAGGCCCGGGAAAAGAATAGGCCTTCGGTATGTTCTGCCAGTCATAAAAGGCGACGAAAAGAACAAACCACTAATAGGACTAACCCCCCTTTTAGTGTGATTAGTTGGTTCAGGACAAAACTAATGAAGCCTCGGACAAGCGCTGTCATGGTCGGGGACGACGCTTGAACCCTATGCCCGTCCACAATGGTAACGACACTGCTAGCCCGACGGAAAATGATTTAAATCCAAATAGAGGAGTTTTGCAGGATATGCTTCCTGCAACCGCCCTAGAAGGAAAACAAAGACAGAGGATGGGATGGTCAGATGAAGTTAACCGACACCTCATGCTCTGTTATTACCAAGCAACAAACTTAGGAACCAACACAACTGGATACAGATCACAAGTATACACAACATTTATTACCAGATACCCAGAATTAAAATTTTTAACAGAACAATGACTAGCTGATCAGATCCGTGTAATAATCAAAAATGACTGGATACCCCAGTCAGAATTAGATAACATCAAACAACAAGTACAACAAATACTGGAACAAAATAACGTGCACTCAGAAGAAGAAGAAAATACAGTAATGGACTCAAACATCCCAGGGCAAACAAACAAAGAACACCACACATCAATTAAACAATCAGAGGAAAATGAAATCTTAAGACAGCCGCCAGAACAAGCACAAATAGAACTCGAAGTAACACACATGTTAGATATAGAAGAAAAATTTCAGCTAACATATATAGAATACAAAGACACAAATACAGACATTAGACCATTCTTGCATAGACCACCAAATAACCCACAAGTCGAAACAACAATAACAACTATCAACACAACCATACACAACAAAAAAATCAAAATGCAACTATGGAAGAGTTACAACTACTGGCTTATATAGGAGCACTCACTACACTAAATATACACACTAGGCAGAGATCAGCACAAACCAACACACAGAAGAAACCTACAAAACCAGCATGGCAACACAGGCTACACATCAGAATAGAAAAACTGAGAAAAGACATTGGACAGATAACACAATTTATAAGAAACTAAATATCAGACAAAAAACGAAAAAGGTTAGGTAAAATATCACAACAAGAGGCGATAGAGCAATTCGATGAAAAGAAGCAGAAATTACAAGCATTGGCCAAACGACTTCGAAGATACAAAAAAAAAAGTGAAAACAGAAGGAAACAAAACCAAACATTCAACACAAACAAAAAGAAACTTTATCAGACAATAGATACCACACACATTAAAATAGACAACCCACCAAACATAACAGACATGGAACACTTCTGGAGCAACATATGGTCAAACCCGGTACAACATAACAGGCATGCATGGTGGATACAAGCAGAAACAGACACATACAAGATGATACCACAAATGCCTGAAGTGATAATTTTGCAACATGAAGTCACCCCAGCAATTAATTCTACTCACAATTGGAAAGCCCCTGGAAAAGATAAAATAGCAAATTTCTGGCTAAAGAAGTTCACCTCCAAACATTCACATCTAACTAAATTATTTAACAGTTACATTGCAGACCCATACACATGCCCTGATACACTTACACATGGAATAACTTATCTGAAACCTAAAGATCAAGCAGACACAGCAAACCCAGCTAAATATCGCCCCATAACATGCCTACCAACAATATACAAAATATTAACTTTAGTCATTACACAGAAATGAATAACACATACAACACAGAACAAAATTATAAATGAAGAACAAGGAGCCTGTTGCAAAGGAGCACGAGGATGTAAAGAGCCACTGATAATAGATGCAGAGGTGACATATCAAGCTAAAACTAAACAAAGGTCGCTACACTACGCATACATTGATTACCGAAAAGCTTTTGATAGTGTATCCCACTCATGGTTACTACAAATATTGGAAATATACAATGTAGATCCTAAATTGATACAGTTCCTAAACATAGTAATGGAAAATTGGAAAACCACACATAATATCCAAACAAATTCAAATAATATCACATCACAGCCAATACAGATTAGGTGTGGAATATACCAAGGAGACTCATTAAGTCCTTTCTGGTTCTACCTTGCTCTGAACCCAGTATCCTACATGCTAAATAATAGAAATTATGGATACAATATTACTGGAACATACCAACACAAAATCACACATTTGCTATACATGGATGATCTAAAACTACTGCCAGCAACAAATCAACAACTCAACCAATTACTAAACTTAACAGAAGTATTCAGCAATGATATAAATATGGCTTTTGGAACAAACAAATGTAAGAAAAATAGCATACTCAAGGGAAAACACACTAAATAAGAAGATTACATATTGGATAATCACAGAAACTGCATAGAATCGATGGAAAAAACAGATGCCTATTAATATCTAGGATATAGACAAAAAATAGGAATAAATAATACAAATATTAAAGAAGAACTAAAAAAATATAGACAAAGACTAATAAAAATACTGAAAACAGAATTGAGAGCAAGAAACAAGACAAAAGCTGTAAATACTTATGCTATACCAATATTGACCTACTCATTTGGAGTAGTGAAATGGAGTAACACAGACCTAGAAGCACTCAATACACTTACACGATCACAATGCTACAAATATAGAATACATCACATACATTCAGCAACAGAAAGATTCACATTAAGCAGAAAGGAAGCAGGAAGGGGATTTATCGACATAAAAAAACCTACATTATGGACAGGTAGACAATTTAAGAAAATTCTTTCTAGAACAAGCAGAAACTAGTAAAATACACAAAGCAATCACTCATATAAATACATCGGCTACACCATTGCAATTTCATAACCACTTCTACAACCCTTTAGGTCACATAACATCAACAGATACGAAGAAAGTAAATTGGAAAAAGAAAACACTACATGGCAAGCACCCATATCATCTAACACAGCCACACATTGATCAAGACGCATCCAACTCATGGCTAAGAAAAGGCAATATTACAGTGAGACGGAAGGATTCTTGATTGCAATACAGGATCAAACAATAAACACCAGATATTACAGCAAGCATATTATTAAAGATCCCAATACCACAACAGATAAATGCAGACTTTGCAAACAACAAATAGAAAGAGTAGATCACATCACAAACGGATGTACAATACTAGCAAATACATAATACCGCAGAAGACATGACAATGTAGCAAAAATAATACATCAACAACTTGCCATACAACATAAAGTATTAAAACAACACGTTCCCACATACAAGTATGCACCACAGAATGTACTGGAGAATGATGAATACAAATTATACTGGAACAGAACCATTATAACAGATAAAACAACACCACGTAACAAACCTGACATCATACTTACCAATAAAAAGAAGAAATTAACACAATAATCGAAATATCCATACCCAAAACAACAAATATACAGAAGAAAACAGGAGAAAAAATTGAAAAATACATTCAACTGGCTGAGGAAGTCAAAGACATGTGGCATCAGGATAAAGTTGACTTCAAACCAATTATACTATCAACTACAGGAGTCATACCACACAATATCCACAAGTACATGAAAGCAATACAGCTACATCCAAACGTATATATACAACTACGGAAATCTGTAATTATTGATACATGTTCAGTTACCCGAAAGTTTCTAAATGCAATGTAACATATACCATACAGTTAAAAGGAAGTCACGCTTGATCAAGGTCCGGGTCACTTTGCATTTTTAACCAGACATAACGTCTGAGACAGGAAAGAGAAATAATAATAATAATAATAATAATGCATTCAGATACATACTAACCAGCATGCGGTTTATCGTACAAATAGCAACCAAGTTTCGACATCATTCGCAAAGCACGTTGCTAGTCCTGCTGGTAACGTAAGGCCCTAACGAAATGTAATGGACCTGAACGAGGCAAGAATAATAGTTGGAACTAATCTGAGGGACCAGTGGAGGAGGGTACAAAGAAAACAGGTTTCGCATCTAGTAGATGAAGTGACGCGAATAAATTCACGCCCACGACGTGGATAGGGCTTCTTTCAAAGTTGACCAATCTTCCTTTTCTACGATTTTAGTATGTAAGTGCAAATGTTTTCTAGACGACCCGCTGCAATCGTTGTTGACGAATAAGATGGCAGGTACTGTACCACTTTGAATACATTTGCCAAATAAAAAACATACGCCTCTACCAAGGATCGAACTATCGACCGCCTGACTATGAACCCAAAACTCTATCCACTACACCAATTGTACAGCATGAGAAGGATGTTATGACAGAGATAGTTAATATACATGTGGTTACAGTGTTGCCAGATTGCCACTCTTTAACGTAATTTTTCTGCCGGATGTACTCGCCAGATGAAATTTCGTGCGAGACATTTTTTATCGCTGGCATGTGAGGAGTCGCGCTGCAAAGCCCGAGTGAGCGAAGTTCGCGTCACCCTGTATGTAACAAGGCCCCTGAAGATGAGTGCGGATGCAGATGTATATACATATCCAGCAGCAAGCCCCTTACAGTGAGTATATGCGTGGGTGGCGGTAGCAACTTTGAAATCTTCAGTGGGAATCCCAGGTTTTTTATTGCACATTATGATTTACTGCAAAATCTACGTACGTTTTGTCTGATCCATATTCTTCATTTCGCCACAGATGGCGGTGTAATTGGAGGAATGCAAATGGATAAGCAATCGTAATTTACGACATGCTGCTCAGTGGCCTTTGAGTATCCAGTGACACATGGGGCCCCACCTCCATGCTGCGGAGTTTGGACAGGTCAATATTTCATAACTTCTAATTGGAAATTAGGGGACTGCCAAGGGGGAGGTTACCATGAGAAACAGATTGAATAATCAACTAAAAGATAACGTTCTACGAGTCGGGGCGTGGAATGTCAGAAGCTTGAACGTGGTAGGGAAACTAGAAAATCTAAAAAGGGAAATGCAAAGGCTCAGTCTAGATATAGTAGGGGTCAGTGAAGTGAAGTGGAAGGAAGACAAGGATTTCTGGTCAGATGAGTATCGGGTAATATCAACAGCAGCAGAAAATTGTATAACAGGTGTAGGATTCGTTATGAATAGGAAGGTAGGGCAGAGGGTGTGTTACTGTGAACAGTTCAGTGACCGGGTTGTTCTAATCAGAATCGACAGCAGACCAACACCGACAACGATAGTTCAGGTATACATGCCGACGTCGCAAGCTGAAATTGAACAGATAGAGAAAGTCTATGAGGATATTGAAAGGGTAATGCAGTATGTAAAGGGGGACGAAAATCTAATAGTCATGGGCGACTGGAATGCAGTTGTAGGGGAAGGAGTAGAAGAAAAGGTTACAGGAGAATATGGGCTTGGGACGAGGAATGAAAGAGGAGAAAGACTAATTGAGTTCTGTAACAAGTTTCAGCTAGTAATAGCGAATAGCCTATTCAAGAATCACAAGAGGAGGAGGTATACTTGGAAAAGGCCGGGAGATACGGGAAGATTTCTATTAGATTACATCATGGTCAGACAGAGATTCCGAAATCAGATACTGGATTGTAAGGCGTAACCAGGAGCAGATATAGACTCAGATCACAACATAGTAGTGATGAAGAGTAGGCTGAAGTTCAAGACATTAGTCAGGAAGAATCAATACGCAAAGAAGTGAGATACGGAAGTACTACGGAATGACGAGATACGTTTGAAGTTCTCTAACGCTATAGATACAGCAATAAGGAATAGCGCAGTAGGCAGTACAGTTGAAGAGGAATGGACATCTCTAAAAAGGGCCATCACAGAAATTGGGAAGGAAAACATAGGTACAAAGAAGGTAGCTGCGAAGAAACCATGGGTAACAGAAGAAATACTTCAGCTGATTAATGAAAGGAGGAAGTACAAACATGTTCCGGGAAAATCAGGAATACAGAAATACGAGTCACTGAGGAATGAAATAAATAGGAAGTGCAGGGAAGCTAAGACGAAATGGCTGCAGGAAAAATGTTCATATGGTTCAAATGGCTCTGAGCACTATGGGACTCAACATCTTAGGTCATAAGTCCCCTAGAACTTAGAACTACTTAAACCTAACTAACCTAAGGACATCACACACACCCATGCCCGAGGCAGGATTCGAACCTGCGACCGTAGCAGTCCCGCGGTTCCGTACTGCAGCGCCAGAACCGCTAGACCACCGCGGCCGGCAGGAAAAATGTGAAGACATCGAAAAAGATATGATTGTCGGAAGGACAGACTCAGCTTACAGGAAAGTCAAAACAACCTTTGGTGACATTAAAAGCAACGGTGGTAACATTAAGAGTGCAACGGGAATTCCACTGTTAAATGCAGAGGAGAGAGCAGATAGGTGGAAAGAATACATTGAAAGCCTCTACGAGGGTGAAGATTTGTCTGATGTGATAGAAGAAGAAACAGGAGTCGATTTAGAAGAGACAGGGGATCCAGTATTAGAATCGGCATTTAAAAGACCTTTGGAGGACTTACAGTCAGATAAGGCAGAAGGGATAGATAACATTCCATCACAATTTCAAAAATCATTGGAGTAAGTGGCAACAAAACGACTATTCATGTTGGTGTGTAGAATATATGAGTCAAGCGACATACCATCTGACTTTCGGAAAAGCATCATCCACACAATTCCGAAGATGGCAAGAGCTGATAAGTGCGAGAATTATCGCACAATCAGCTTAACAGCTCATGCATCGAAGCTGCTCACAAGAATAATATACAGAAGAATGGAAAAGAAAATTGAGAATGCGCTAGGTGACGATCAGTTTGGCTTTAGGAAAAGTAAAGGGACGAGAGAGGCAATTCTGACGTTACGGCTAATAATGGAAGCAAGGCTAAAGAAAAATCAAGACACTTTCATAGGATTTGTCGACCTGGAAAAAGCGTTCGACAATATAAAATGGTGCAAGCTGTTCGAGATTCTGAAAAAAGTAGGGGTAAGCTATAGGGAGAGACGGGTCATATACAATATGTACAACAACCAAGAGGGAATAATAAGAGTGGACGATCAAGAACGAAGTGCTCGTATTAAGAAGGGTGTAAGACAAGGCCCTTTCGCCCCTACTCTTCAATCTGTACATCGAGGAAGCAATGATGGATATAAAAGAAAGGTTCAGGAGTGGAATTAAAATACAAGGTGAAAGGATATCAATGATACGATTCGCTGATGACATTGCTATCCTGAATGAAAGTGAAGAAGAATTAAATGATCTACTGAACGGAATGAACAGTCTAATGAGTACACAGTATGGTTTGAGAGTAAATCGGAGAAAGACGAAGGTAATGAGAAGTAGTAGAAATGAGAACAGCGAGAAACTTAACATCAGGATTGATGGTCACGAAGTCAATGAAGTTAAGGAATTCTGCTACCTAGGCAGTAAAATAACCAATGACGGACGGAGCAAGGAGGACATCAAAAGCAGACTCGCTATGGCAAAAAAGGCATTTATGGCCAAGAGAAGTCTACTAATATCAAATACCGGCCTTAATTTGAGGAAGAAATTTCTGAGGATGTACGTCTGGAGTACAGCACTGTATGGTAGTGAAACATGGACTGTGGGAAAACCGGAACAGAAGAGAATCGAAGCATTTGAGATGTGGTGCTATAGACGAATGTTGAAAATTAGGTGGACTGATAAGGTAAGGAATGAGGAGGTTCTACGCAGAATCGGAGAGGAAAGGAATATGTGGAAAACACTGATAAGGAGAAGGGACAGGGTGATAGGACATCTGCTAAGACATGAGGGAATGACTTCCATGGTACTAGAGGGAGCTGTAGAGGGCAAAAACTGTAGAGGAAGACAGATATTGGAATACGTCAAGCAAATACAGGGTGTTTCAAAAATGACCGGTATATTTGAAACGGCAATAAAAACTAAACGAGCAGCGATAGAAATACACCGTTTGTTGCAATATGCTTGGGACAACAGTACATTTTCAGGCAGACAGACTTTCGAAATGACAGTAGTAACAATTTTCAACAACAGATGGCGCTGCGGTCTGGGAAACTCTGTAGTACGATATTTTCCACATATCCACCATGCGTAGCAATAATATGGCGTAGTCTCTGAATTAAATTACCCGAAACCTTTGACAACGTGTCTGGCGGAATGGCTTCACATGGAGATGAGATGTACTGCTTCAGCTGTTCAATTGTTTCTGGATTCTGGCGGTACACCTGGTCCTTCAAGTGTCCCCACAGAAAGAAGTCACAGGGGTTCATGTCTGGCGAATAGGGAGGCCAATCCACGCCGCCTCCTGTATGTTTCGGATAGCCCAAAGCAATCACACGATCATCGAAATATTCATTCAGGAAATTAAAGACGTCGGCCGTGCGATGTGGCCGGGCACCATCTTGCATAAACCACGAGGTGTTCGCAGTGTCGTCTAAGGCAGTTTGTACCGCCACAAATTCACGAAGAATGTCCAGATAGCGTGATGCAGTAATCGTCTCGGATCTGAAAAATGGGCCAATGATTCCTTTGGAAGAAATGGCGGCCCAGACCAGTACTTTTTGAGGATGCAGGGACGATGGGACTGCAACATGGGGCTTTTCGGTTCCCCATATGCGCCAGTTCTGTTTATTGACGAAGCCGTCCAGGTAAAAATAAGCTTCGTCAGTAAACCAAATGCTGCCCACATGCATATCGCCGTCATCAATCCTGTGCACTATATCGTTAGCGAATGTCTCTCGTGCAGCAATGGTAGCGGCGCTGAGGGGTTGCCGCGTTTGAATTTTGTATGGATAGAGGTGTAAACTCTGGCGCATGAGACGATACGTGGACGTTGGCGTCATTTGGACCGCAGCTGCAACACGGCGAACGGAAACCCGAGGCCGCTATTGGATCACCTGCTGCACTAGCTGCGCGTTGCCCTCTGTGGTTGCCGTACGCGGTCGCCCTACCTTTCCAGCACGTTCATCCGTCACGTTCCCAGTCCGTTGAAATTTTTCAAACAGATCCTTTATTGTATCGCTTTTCGGTCCTTTGGTTACATTAAACCTCCGTTGAAAACTTCGTCTTGTTGCAACAACACTGTGTTCTAGGCGGTGGAATTCCAACACCAGAAAAATCCTCTGTTCTAAGGAATACACCATGTTGTCTACAGCACACTTGCACGTTGTGAACAGCACACGCTTACAGCAGAAAGACGACGTACAGAATGGCGCACCCACAGACTGCGTTGTCTTCTATATCTTTCACATCACTTGCAGCGCCATCTGTTGTTGAAAATTGTAACTACTGTAATTTCGAATGTTTGTCCTCCTGAAAATGTACTGTTGTCCCAAGCATATTGCAACAAACAGTGTATTTATATCGCTACTCGTTTAGTTTTTATTGCCATTTCAAATATACCGGTCATTTTTGAAACACCCTGTAATTGAGGACGTAGGTTGCAAGTGCTACTCTGAGATGAAGAGGTTAGCACAGGAAAGGAATTCGTGGCGGGCCGCATCAAACCAGTCAGTAGACTGATGACAAAAAAAAAAAAAGAAAAAAAATTGAAATCACATATGCAACATTATATTCCATATTCCTCCAACATATCGAGCAGGGGACTGCTCGATGCGCCACCGTGGCTGTGCAGGAAACTACAACGTATCATAACGGACAGTACCCTGCGATCGGACCTCACATATCTTGCAGATGTAGAACAAATAGTGTCTCTAAACATTACGATACCTGCCCGCACACCTACCAGTCATATGAAGGACAGACATGCAAGTGGACGATGACTGTTGCAACCACAAAAGAAAAAAGTGAAATGATTCTGATATACAGAGCACGGAGAAGAAATTCTGTTGTCTTGTACACTGAGCGTTTCCCAGAGAAAATTTTCTCGTGATTCAAATATGTCCGTAGGCAGTATTGTCGCAATACTGGATCGTCATAAGCATCATCAATGCCGTGTGTCACTGCAGCAAGAAGTTAATGGTTCCGATTTCCATAAGTGGGTAGTTATTTGTGAATGGGCACTTCCACAAATGGAAACCACCGTCACTTTTCTTGCTGAGATATTATGTTCCGATGACTCTACATTCACTAGCTATGGTGCCATTAACCGGCATAAAGTGCATTACTGGAGTGCATACAATCCCCACTGGTTACGGCAAATTGACTCCTCATGCGAAAAAACTCATTGGCTCATATTTTATCCACGGCACATTGAATAGACGCAAATACCAAAGGTTTTTGGAACAGGAACTACTGGTACTATTGCAGGATTTGCCTGTGCATTCGCCAATGTATGTGATTTCAGAATGGTGGTGTCCAGGGCATTATGCAATTGAGGCACAGGAGGTATTAGACTGTGTTTACAATGGTCGTAGGACCGGCAGAGTGACCCTATTAATTGGCCCCCTCGATCGCCGGATTTGACGTCGCCGGATTTCTTTCTGTGGGGCTATTTAAAAGATAAGAGTAGTAGGGCAAACTTCATGTGAGTGCATTTAGTTAGTGCAGGTTGCCTACATCAGTGGCAGGTATGCACTCAGGGGCAAACCTATTGTTCTCCTTTGTAAATGTCGTGTGACTAGTGCCTCCCATAGGGGAGACCTATCGCCGGGTGCAAGTTTTTCGATTTGACGCCTCTTTGGCGACTTGCGCATCGATGGGGATGAAATGATGAAGATCAGGACAACACAACACCCAGTCCCTGAGTGGAGAAAAATCTCCCACCCAGCTGGGAATCGAACCTGGGCCCATAGGATTAACATTCTGTCATTCTGACCACTCAGCTACTGGGGGCAGACTTGTTCTCCTTTGATTGACAGGTACTTAACCTATTGTTCTCCCTTGGTTGACAGGTCCTTAAGCTATTGTTCTGTTAAGTGGTTTTCCATGTCTCGCACATTTCCTTTTGATTGACAGGCGCTTAACGTACTTTGTGAAGAGGGACCAAAAAAATGCAGTGTGCAATTTTTTGTTTGTGCCCAGTGTCACTTTTAAGGGGTAAAACACACCAAGAAAAGTAATTTGGCATATTAGGTATGGAGGTAATATCTTCGAAACGATGATGATGGTGTTTGGTTTGTGGGGTGCTTAACTGGGCTGTCATCAGCACTCATACAAAATCCCATCTTTACGCAGTCAAATCTAGCCACTTTCACGAATGCTGATGAAATGATGAGGACAGCACACACAACCAGTGCCCAGGCAGAGAAAATTCCCAACCCGACAGGTAATCGAACCTGGGACCCCATGATCCCAAGACAGCAATGCTAGCCACTAGATCACGGGCTCTGAACACTTTAAAACGATGATATATAACATATTTCCCTCATATAAATGCTAGTACATAATTACCATTCTTGAAAACTGTATCATATAATTTTGTAATCATTTGAATTTTGCTAAATACCTCATCATGATTAATTAATTTTGAAAAATGAAAATTTTGTTTTAACATACATTGAGAAGCTTTCAGGCTACATACACCCATGTGTAATAAAGTTGGTATCCCAAATAGCGTTTTTGGAAAGTAAGGTGTACACAATGCTCTGTCAGATTATTTTGAACATACCTTACTACAATATCCAAACATTCTAGTTATTTATTTTACTTAAATTTGTTTTATATTTTAAAGTGTTACTTTATGTTTTAGATTCATTTTTGTTTTTCAGTTTACTTTTTCACATATGTGTATTTTGTTTATTGAAAGTAATAAATATCTCATTATTAGGATACAAAATCATTACACTAATAATAATTTGCTAAAATATTTAAAATATAATATTTTCTTATATTGTGCTCATAATATATATTATAGAGAACACAATATAAAACAAAATTCAGTGGGATTTCATAATGTCACTTATGATTCTCTAAATATTCTGAATTGTGTCAGATATTTCTGTGCACTGTTAAGCCTTGGCGAAAAGAATTGGTTATGTACTAGTGACTGCCACTTAATTACATTTTTTCTCAAGTGAGATTGATATCAAAACCATTCAACAGAACTATATCTGAAAAATCTTCTCAGAAAGCTGTTCCAATATAAAAAACTGTATACATCTCATCGTATCTGTGCCATCGAGCCCTTTGGGGTCACCAGATGAACAAATTCTTTTTCCTCAGATACGATGCTCTTTATAGTTGCTGCACATTGACAGCCCTAAGAATCTAACAGTAACACAAACCTATCTCCCTCACTGGGAAAGAAAACATGTTTCAAATACCTTTTGTCTATGTCAGACTTTTGTTTACCAGATTTCTATGCTGTCACAAGGATATCTACGGTTTTAAGAAGAGATTCTCGAATTCTCGGTCGATAAAAATCAATAGTTTCTTTTTACACTGTGAGAAGGTAGGTGGCCAGTATGAGAAAACCGTTATGACCATCATGCCAGAGGACGAGAAATTTGTTCATTGGTGAACCCAAAGGACTCGATGGCACAAGTGCAGATGTGGCAGGTATGTGGCTTTCGATGTTTGAAGAAACTTGTGAGATTTTCAGATCTAATTCTGGTGATTGATTTTAATGTCAGTCTCCACTTAAGAAACAGTATAATTAAGCTACAGTCACTAGTACATAATCAATTCCTTTTGAAAAGGCTTACCAATCTAATGAAGTATGCCTGATGCAAATTCCAATATTTAGAGAATGACACGCAACAGCTTAAAACACTGCTGAATTTTGTTTCATATCGTGTCCTACGTCATATGTATTATGTGATGAACTGTCGTTCATTTTGTGTTCATGGTGTAAGAGAACACTATTTTTGAACATTTTCTCTTGGGGATTAGCATTATTTTAATGATTTTGTATCATAATACTGAGTTACTTATTATTTTTGAAATAACGAAATACAACTATGTGAGACGGTAAACTAAAAAGCAAATAAAACAAAACCAAATGTAAAATGAAAAAAAGAGATTAAAAACATGAAAGCATCTACATCTACATCTACATTTATACTCCGCAAGCCACCCAACGGTGTGTGGCTTAGGGCACTTTACGTGCCACTGTCATTACCTCCCCTTCCTGTTCCAGTCGCGTACGGTTCGCGGGAAGAACGACTGTCTGAAGGCCTCCGTGTGCGCTCTAATCTCTCTAATTTTACATTCGTGATCTCCTCGGGAGGTATAAGTAGGGGGAAGCAATATATTCGATACATCATCCAGAAACGCACCCTCTCGAAACCTGGACAGCAAGCTACACCGCGATGCAGAGCAATAAAAGTTAAAGAAATAACTAGTCTAATAATGAATGTTTAGATATCTTAATTAGATATGTTGAAAATTCTTTCTGCAGCTCGTGGTCGTGTGGTAGCGTTCTCGCTTCCCGCGCCCGGGTTCCCGGGTTCGATTCCCGGCGGGGTCAGGGATTTTCTCTGCCTCATTATGACTGGGTGTTGTGTGTTGTCCTTAGGTTAGTTAGGTTTAAGTAGTTCTAAGTTCTAGGGGACAGATGACCATAGCTGTTAAGTCCCATAGTGCTCAGAGCCATTTAAAAATTCTGTACAGTCAGTATTCCAAAAATGCAGTTTCAGAAACCAGCTTCATTACGTATGGATGTATGTAGCTAGAACGCTTCTTTAATCTGTTTTGTAACGAACGTTTTCATTTTCCAAAATTAATTAATCGTGGTGTGTTACTTCGAAAATTTCAAATTATTACAGAATTCTATTATACTGCTTTCAAGAGTGTTTGTTACATCTCTACTGTTGTATGAGAAACATATTTTAAACATAATCGTTTCTGAAGATATTTCCTCCAAACCTAACACGCCAAATTACCTTTTCGGGTGTTTCTCATCCACTAAAAGTGAAACAGGGCACACACCAAAAAATAGGTGGTGCATTACTTTGCGCCTCTACACGTCCGCCAAATTTCATTACGATCGTTTATTGAAACTATGGAACGCTATTTTGTAAATCTGGGGAGGAAATTAGTGCACAGAGCTGTTTCCTGCAGCGGTCTCAAACTAGTGGCCTCTGCTGACAGATCATATGGCATCATCGTACAGCGCAGCTGTGCCGTCTTGGTTTGGCTCTAAGTTGTTGTTGTTGTGGTCTTCAGTCCTGAGACTGGTTTGATGCAGCTCTCCATGCTACTCTATCCTGTGCAAGCTTCTTCATCTCCCGGTACCTACTGCAACCTACATCCTTCTGAATCTGCTTAGTGTATGCAACTCTTGGTCTCCCTCTACGATTTTTACCCTCCACGCTGCCCTCCAATACTAAATTGGTGATCCCTTGATGCCTCAGAACATGTCCTACCAACCGATCCCTTCTTCTGGTCAAGTTGTGCCACAAACTGCTCTTCTCCCCAATCCTATTCAGTACCTCCTCATTAGTTATGTGATCTACCCATCTAATCTTCAGCATTCTTCTGTAGCACCACATTTCGAAATCTTGTATTCTCTTCTTGTCCAAACTATTTATCGTCCATGTTTCACTTCCATACATGGCTACACTCCATACAAATACATTCACAAAAGACTTCCTGACACTTAAATCTATACTCGATGTTAACAAATTTCTCTTCTTCAGAAACGCTTTCCTTGCCATTGCCAGTCTACACTTTATATCTTCTCTACTTCGACCATCATCAGTTATTTTGCTCCCCAAATAGCAAAACTCCTTTACTACTTTAAGTGTCTCATTCCCTAATCTAATACCCTCAACATCTCCCGACTTAATTCGACTACATTCCATTATCCTCGTTTTGCTTTTGTTGATGTTCATCTTATATCCTCCCTTCAAGACACCATCCATTCCGTTCAACTGCTCTTCCCAGTCCTTTGCTGTCTCTGACAGAATTACAATGTCATCGGCGAACCTCAAAGTTTTTATTTCTTCTCCATGGATTTTAATACCTACTCCGAATTTTTCTTTTGTTTCCTTTACTGCTTACTCAATATACAGATTGAATAACATCGGGGAGAGGCTACAACCCTGTCTCACTCCATTCCCAACCACTGCTTCCCTTTCATGCCCCTCGACTCTTATAACTGCCATCTGGTTTCTGTACAAATTGTAAATAGCCTTTCGCTCCCTGTATTTTACCCCTGCCACCTTTAGATTTTGAAAGAGAGTATTCCAGTCAACATTGTCAAAAGCTTTCTCTAAGTCTACAAATGCTAGAAACGTAGGTTTGCCTTTCCTTAATCTTTCTTCTAAGATAAGTCGTAAGGTCAGTATTGCCTCACGTGTTCCAGTATTTCTACGGAATCCAAACTGATCTTCCCTGAGGTCGGCTTCTACTAGTTTTTCCATTCGTCTGTAAAGAATTCGTGTTAGTATTTTGCAGCTGTGGCTTATTAAACTGATTGTTCGGTAATTCTCACATCTGTCAACACCTGCTTTCTTTGGGATTGGAATTATTATATTCTTCTTGAAGTCTGAGGGTATTACGCCTGTTTCATACATCTTGCTCACCAGATGGTAGTTTTGTCAGGACTGGCTCTCCCAAGGCCGTCAGTAGTTCCAATGGAATGTTGTCTACTCCGGGGGTCTTGTTTCGACTCAGGTCTTTCAGTGCTCTGTCAAACTCTTCACGCAGTATCGTATCTCCCATTTCATCTTCATCTACGTCCTCTTCCATTTCCATAATATTGTCCTCAAGTACATCGCCCATGTATAGACCCTCTATATACTCCTTCCACCTTTCTCCTTTCCCTTCTTTGCTTAGAACTGGGTTTCCATCTGAGCTCTTGATGTTCATACAAGTGGTTCTCTTATCTCCAAAGGTCTCTTTAATTTTCCTGTAGGCAGTATCTATCTTACCCCTAGTGAGATAAGCCTCTACATCCTTACATTTGTCCTCTAGCCATCCCTGCTTAGCCATTTTGCACTTCCTGTCGATCTCATTTTTGAGACGTTTGTATTCCTTTTTGCCTGCTTCATTTACTGCATTTTTATATTTTCTCCTTTCATCAATTAAATTCAATATATCTTCTGTTACCCAAGGATTTCTACTAGCCCTCGTCTTTTTACCTACTTGATCCTCTGCTGCCTTCACTACTTCATCCCTCAAAGCTACCCATTCTTCTTCTACTGTATTTTCCCCCCATTCCTGTCAATTGTTCCCTTATGCTCTCCCTGAAACTCTGTACAACCTCTGGTTCTTTCAGTTTATCCAGGTCCCATCTCCTTAAATTCCCACCTTTTTGCAGTTTCTTCAGTTTTAATCTACAGGTCATAACCAATAAATTGTGGTCAGAGTCCACATCTGCCCCTGTATATGTCTTACAATTTAAAACCTGGTTCCTAAATCTCTGTCTTACCATTATATAATCTATCTGATACCTTTTAGTATCTCCAGGGTTCTTCCATGTATACAACCTTCTATCATGATTCTTAAACCACGTGTTAGCTATGATTAAGTCGTGCTCTGTGCAAAATTCTACCAGGCGGCTTCCTCTTTCATTTCTTAGCCCCAATCCATATTCACCTACTACGTTTCCTTCTCTCCCTTTTCCTACACTCGAATCCCAGTCACCCATGACTATTAAATTTTCGTCTCCCTTCACTATCTGAATAGTTTCTTTTATTTCATCATACATTTCTTCAATTTCTTCGTCATCTGTAGAGCTAGTTGGCATATAAACTTGTACTACTGTAGTAGGTGTGGGCTTCGTATCTATCTTGGCCACAATAATGCGTTCACTAAGCTGTTTGTAGTAGCTTACCCGCGTTCCTATTTTCCTATTCATTATTAAACCTTCTCCTGCATTACCCCTATTTGACTTTGTGTTTATAACCCTGTAGTCACCTGACCAGAAGTCTTGTTTCTCCTGCCACCGAACTTCACTAGTTCCCACTATATCTAACTTTAACCTATCCATTTCCCTTTTCAAATTTTCTAACCTACCTGCCCGATTAAGGGACCTGACATTCCACGCTCCGATCCGTAGAACGCCAGTTTTCTTTCTCCTGATAACGACGTCCTCTTGAGTAGTCCCCGCCCGGAGATCCGAATGGGGGACTATTTTACCTCCGGAATATTTTACCCAAGAGGACGCCATCATCATTTAATCATACAGTAAAGCTGCATGCCCTCGGGAAAAATTACGGCCGTAGTTTCCCCTTGCTTTCAGCCGTTCGCAGTACCAGCACAGCAAGGCCGTTTTGGTTATTGTTACAAGGCCAGATCAGTCAATCATCCAGACTGTTGCCCTTGCAACTACTGAAAAGGCTGCTGCCCCTCTTCAGGAACCACACGTTTGTCTGGCCTCTCAACAGATACCCCTCCGTTGTGGTTGTACCTACGGTACGGCTATCTGTATCGCTGAGGCACGCAAGCCTCCCCACCAACGGCATGGTCCATGGTTCATGGGGGGGGGGGGGGGGGGGGGGCTTTGAGACACAGAAGAATTCTGTTACAAAAATTGACAGTCCTTACAGTCGCCATCGGTGTGCTTCTTGTGTACAGGGTGGTCCATTGATAGCGACCGGACCAAATATCTCATGAAATAAACATCAAACGAAAAAACTGCAAAGAACGATACTCGTCTAGCTTGAAGGGGGAAACCAGATGTCGTTATGGTTGGCCCGCTAGATGGCGTTGCCATAGGTCAAACGGATAACAACTGCGTTTTTTTTTTAATAGGAACTCCCATTTTTTATTACATATTCGTGTAGTGCGCAAAGAAATATGAATGTTTTAGGTGGACCATATAAAGGCACATTTGCATGCCGTGCGTGAGTTTCCTCAGAAACGCGAACTCTTAATTAAATAATTAATCTCTGACAAATAAATAAAGCCTATGGCACAGAACTGCAGCGCTATGCCGCTGATAAAACAAAATACAATTATGACTCTCTTATGTTTGATTAAGAAGAAGGAGATCGAGGAGAATAGCTGAGGCTGGAAGCACGTATATTTTATTAACTGGCACACCGCCATATTTGATGTTATATAAGAACACTGCGAGTTGCAATCTTACTAGGCACTCGATTCTGCAAAGAATTTATATTTATGAAAGTAAGTAGAATTATTTAACTGTAGGCTTATTCGTTGAATATATCTGATTTAACTAACTGTGTAAACTTTTTATGTTTAGTAGACAGTCACCTCTGCACGACGTATTGACATGGCTGGCAAATTATTCTAATACTGAGATTTAGATTTGAGTCCGCACCTACCGCAGCAGTCTTTGGAAACGATTTAAATACGAAGTCCGATTATTTGAATCAAATTTCAGGGTCAACTACGAATAACATTGCATTTACGAAAAAGCCATTGTCAAGCGTCTGATACCAAATAATTAAACGTCCACGTTCCAGATAAGCAAATATTAATTACATCCAATCACTGTCATACATATACAATAATTAATATTTTATTTTATTTATTTATTTATTTTATATTGGCGAGTGCGTGTCGGACTTGTTATTTTGTCATTTGTTACATTGTTCTCTTTGTTTCATGTGAAAAATCAACTTTCTGGACCTGGGCTTGAAAATATGAGAAATAACAAAAATCTGAAGATATTTGCCAATTATAAAATTTTGCGGGAAGACGCAACGATGCTTCCAGCAAAATAAGGTAAGACGCAGCATCTTTGCATTGGCAGGCTTGACCAGATGCATAATTCAGTGTATTAGTAGATTCTGTAGGATTTCTCTCGCGTGTAGCAGTTTTCAGTGATAATTTCATTCTCAGTACTTTTCCTTAAACAATAACTTCTGCAACAATACCAATACACGAGTGTACAATATGGCCGACTTCTGTACGATACGTTGTAACATGGCCGTCAGCCATTAAGAATAATCCGTTATTCAGTTTACATTCTTAAATTAACAAACAGCCATTGTTGCTACTAGCGATTCATGTTCAACTGCATTTTATTTTAAAACCAGTGTCAAACTTTATTTTCTTGAAGCATATCTTACATGTGGCATGGTCATAACTAGAAAACAATACTCAAAGATGGAACAGCAAAGACATACTATTCAGACGCAATCCGACTCGGACGAGAGACAAATGTTTGAAAATGACTTTACGACAGCAACCGGTAGTGACTTTTCATCAAATATTGACGCAAGTGTTCACGGAAATTTTGACAATAGGCCGTCCAACACAAAAATTTCAAAGTCTCAGTCAGAGCCCATGTTAATACATGACGTCACGTCCAATGACGCGGCGGGGGCAGTGACCTTGCAAACAGTAAACATTGCCAACATGTTACAAATGCTAATGAAACAAAACGCAGAAAATATGGCAACCTTAAAGACACAAAATGACGAAATTAAATCTGACCTTATAGCAATCAAGACATGTAATGACACTTTTTGTAAACGTGTGGAACTTACAGACGCCACACTGACCAAACAGATGACTGAACTCAGTACGAAATTTTCCAAGCTTAATACGATACAAGAAAAGACTACAAGTTACGTGGCACTTTTACAGACACAAATAAAAAACCTTAATGTCACGTGTGAAGCTCTTACTGAAAAAATTAAACATATCCTTCAGTACATGACAACCTTGAAAAACGAATGACTGACGTGCAGAATAAATTTGACGATGTTAAACAAACCTGACTGACAGATTACAATCTGATGCCACAGCTCATTTTCAAAATATTAATAAAGAATTTCATGATTGGGTAGAGAACAAAGACAAACATTTTGATAGATGCATACGTGAAAATTTACCAACAATTGTGCACGACTCCGTAGCGGAATACATTACTAATAACAAGCAGCTGATTACTGACGCAGTACAGTCTGTCACTGCACCAATGACACAATTCACCGATCAACCACAGTCTGAATGTAACGAAAATATCAGTCAAAATGTACAGTTCAGAAACCAATATACATACGAGTATGACGCACACATACCGCACACAACAAACACACAAGGACAAAACACACCACGACAATAACACATACCACGACGTGCAAACACAAACACAATCTATTATTATGGTAAACCACAGCAACATTATCGTAATTACTCGCCATCTGAACATTACAGTAATTACAGTGGAACAAATCCATATCATAATGCAAAGGAAGAATAAAGCTTAATAAAACACAGGCAATTTCAGACTTTTATCTCAGAAAAACGAACCATTCATCCGGTGATTTTTCTTACATCTTTTAGTAACGCATTTCCACGCACTTGGAGTGACCGGAAAAAGATTTCATACATTGTCGGTTACACCCAAGGCGATGCAGCTGTCTGGGCATACAGTCAAGCTGACGTATGTACCACGTATAGCGAGTTTGAGCGTGCCTTTCTGAACAAATTCTGGTCGCAATCCGTCCAGGAGCGACTCACAAGACAAATTTTAGAACCTGAAACTTTTAACAGTAAAAATGGTAACTTACTCAGATATTTTGAAAAATACTTGAACATGGGACATTTTTTGGACGAACCACTCGCAACACATGATATACTCCGTGCGTTGAAGGCCAAATTGCCTTTCAACATTAAAGAAAAACTCTTACATATTCCGGATGACGATCCAGATTATTTTTTAACAGCTTTAGATTCGGTTGACATGTTACTAGAAGATCAGCGTGGCAAAACAGCAGCCACATTGTTTATACTAGTGGTATGCAAGACATGCAGGCTTGCCAACTCAATTCTGGCGCGCCGACAGTTGGATACGCCGTACAGCAAAAACAGCCAACTCACATGCCGTCTCAATACGGAAATCAAAATCAACACTCGTATTTCAATACAAACAACAGCTACAACAGTAATAACACTTCATGCGGCAATCCATACAAAAGGCACCACGATAATAACAACAACAACGGTAACAACGGATACAAATATAGCAACAAAAACACAAACAGAAACAATAATAACTACGAGCCAAGACAGCATCAAGGCTGGACTCGTAGCGATCAATACTTTCATTCAAACACTGCTATACCACAGCATCCACCAGGACAAAATTGGAGCATACCTTACGACCGACAGGTAAGTCATAATGCGCAACTGCAACAACAACCGCAAAAGTTTGGAGATCACAACAGGCAATATTCGAATGTGAATATAATAGAAGTGACACCTGATACACAACCTCAATCTGTGTCAGTACCTAATGCAAATGCTAATCCAACAAACTAGAAACAGTCACTTCTATGCCCCGGGTCGTGGCTGAAGAATTCTTGGGGGGCGACTTCAAAGTTAAATCAGTTATTTGACACCACCATTGAACAACAAAATATTGATATGCCTAATAATTGTAAACAAAAACTACCTGTTTTATTTATAAGATATAATCACAATGAGAATATATCAGATGAACTTTTGCAAGACAGTACACAATGTCGTTCAAACACAAAGCGAATTGTTTTAGCATCTACTACTGGTGTAGTAGGTGAGATTCCAACTACTATTATCTTAGATACAGGCGCAGCTGTGAGCATTTTGTCTTTTAATTTCTATAAAAAGATGTGTGAATTGGAGCCTGTGCCTCAGTTTCCCGCGCAAAACTGTAAAATAACTACTGCTCTAGGTAATAAGACATGTAGGGTTAAGAAGCAAGTTTTTGTAAACATTAAAATAGGTAATGGAACCGTACAATGGCCATTCCTGGTTGTACAAAACATTGTGACAAATTGCATATTAGGATTAGATATTATGAGCGAGAAGGACTGCATTATAGACTTCTCCAAAGGTAAATGTATTTTAAATGATAAAGGCAGTGTAATTATTATTGATTTGGACAGGAGAACTCTAAAGCATGACAAACACTGTGCAGGGTACAAGGTTCAGTTAGTACTTGACAATGACATTCAAGACATGCAAACACACTCATCTGACACAGAGCTAATGGACTTGAAAACATTGCTTGATCATAAGATAAATGAAGCTACAGCTCTCAGTGTACATGAACGTATGAAACTACAGGAAGTGTTATCCAAATATTTACAAGTTTTTACCAAACGATTAGGTGTTATCAACACGTATGTGTACAAGATTGAAGTTAAGCCTCACAAGATCTTCTACCACAAGACATATAACGTACCGTTACCTCAACGACCTGCTGTGTGGCAAGAACTAAAACAAATGTTAGACTGGAAGGTCATTGAACCATCCACCTCACCTTACTGTAGTCCTCTACTTGTTGTCAAAAAACCAAATGGTAGCATTAGGCTAGTGTTAGACGCACGAGCAATTAATGAAATAATTTGTCCGGTTCACACAAAACCCGAAAATTTAGAAGAGCAATTACAGAAATTTCTAGATGCAAAATATTTTTCCACAATAGATCTCGCTAATTGATTTTGGCAAGTAGGTATCACTCCTGATTCTCGGAAATATACTGCATTTATATTCGGGGGGCGAACCTATCAGTTTTGTGTTCTACCTTTCGGATTGAATGTCAGTTCTGGAGTATTCATTACAGCCCTGGATACCGTGCTTGGCGATGATTTAGTTGAGACAGTCACACACTATGTAGATGATATACTGATAGCTACACAGTCTTGGAATGAACACATTGACACACTTCAAAGAATTTTAGAAAAACTTGCACAAGCTGGAGTCACAGCCAATCTTAGAAAATCAAAATTTGGTCGCAGTGAGATAAAGTATTTAGGACATATCATTAATTCACAGGGCATACGTCCTGATCCCAGTAAATTAGATGCTATCAGAAACTTTCCTAGCCCTCGAACAAAAAACCAGTTAAAATCATTCCTTGGGCTATGTTCATTTTTCAGACGTTTTTTACCACAAACACCTACTCAGAAGGAATCAAGTTTGGATCTGGTTGGAACAGTGCCAGAATGACTTTAATACAATTAAACATGCTTTAGTGAATGCAAACATATTGAGCCATCCAGATTTCAATTTAGATTTTTGTATGACTTGTGACGCCTCATGTTCTGGCTTGGGCTGTTGCTTATTTCAAGTTGTAATGAATAAAGAAAAGGAACAGATAAGAATTATTGGTTTTGCAAGTCGTACTCTAAGTGAATGTGAGCGTACATACTCCACTTCTGAGTTAGAAACACTTTCCATAGTCTGGGCATTCAAGAAATTCAATTTATTTATTTGGAAAACATACAGTAATTTATACCGATCACCAGGCCCTGACATTTTTGTTAACTTGTAAACTTGTACATCCTAGACTATCACGATGGGCAGTTACTCTTCAGAACTACTCTTTTGAAATTAAGTACATAAAAGGTAAGGACAACACCATTGCCGACACTTTGTCTAGACTTCCCCAAGGTATGAATGAAACCAACAGTGACTTAGAAAATATAAATGACTATAGGATTCTCTTAATGCAAGACAAGCAGTATCACCAATATTATATTGATATGTGCAGAAACATGGCTACATTACAAAAATCTGATCCTCACTGGTATAAGATAATAACATTACTGGTAGAAAAACACAATCATCCTTTGACTAAGTATTACAAGTTACACAATGATGTATTATTTTATCGACGACATCCAAATGCTACTAACTGGTGTGTATGCATTCCCAAAGAATCTGAACGTAAATTGATTTGGCACACACAGTTTGGGGTCATTATGGGACGAAAAAGTGTTTGGCAAAGCTCAGCACATACTGTTATTTTAGCAATATGGGAAGAAAAATTTACAGGGAACTGAAAACATGTGTCATATGTCAAAAATCAAAACCTCAGAATTTATCCACAAAAACAGATTTACATTCTATTTTACCGAGTAATTAAATTCTGTGTACTGACATCAGTGCACCGCATCCAGCAAGCTCTGGAGGCGTCAAATATATCTTAGCTTTTTACGATATATTTTCTGAACATGTAAAACTTTATGCTTTAAAATCCGCCACTGCAAATGCTATAATACGAAGATTCTCAAGTGATTACCTGACGCACGTGGGAAAACCTAAAGAATTTCTGTCAGATAATGCAGCATACTACTCTGGGTAAAAATGGAGAAATTTCTTGAAGGACAATAACATTAAAAGTATATTTATTTCAAGGTTTAGTCCACAATGTAACGCGACTGAGAGACTTTTCGTAGAACTAAACCGATTCATGAGGACCTATATTTCATCAAAACATACTAATTGGGTGTCCTACCAAAGTCTTTTCGAAGACGTACACAATAACTTAAATATTTACAATACAAATTACACACCTAACGAGATCATGTTCAATTGCAAACAGAACGATCAATGGATAGAACCATTACCTAAGTTGTCAGACAAGGAAATCACACCTGAACAGAAAATAAAAGTATTGACTACACTGACACATCACGCACAGATACGAAACAAACATCACACAAACATAATAAAAAGAAAACAAAAATTCAAGACAGGAATGCTTGTACTACTTCGTACTCATCATAAATCTGTAGCACTCAAACGACGCACTGCTAAGTGGCGTCTGCTATATGAAGGACCTTATATTATTGTTAACATACCGCATCCTGGTGCGTATCTGTTACAACATCCTAGAACTAACAAAATTATTGGGCTATACGCACACCGAGATCTTAGAGCATATCATGCTAAATAATGTCAAAGTCATATCCATGAAAACATTGCTAAGCAACTCGCAAAACTCTATTTGCTACAACATAGATAATAAGTAGTATAGCAATTTTCATTTCAGCTGTACCAGTGACGCAGTTGAAGACAGAAGAACTTTTCTTTCAACGCCGCGGCACTACCAAGAAGACTGAATATTAAGGTAAATTTTATGATTAAGTAGCAGTGAATGATATATTAATTTTTCACGGAACATTTGTGACTGTAGGTACCACTGACTTGGTATGACACCTGACGAACCGACAGACGTCATCTGTGAAGGGACCTTTTACTTCGAGAAATAGATTAGACGCACATCTCTCAGCAAGAAAAGCATCTACCAGTAGCCAAGGCCACACAGACACTATACACACACGCACAAAACGCGAGGAATCTTTCCGTCTCTTATTATTTTCAATATTTATTGAGTAGTGAAAACGCCTGGTCTTGCCTACTGATGTAATGAATGTTGTGTCTAACCTATCTTAATTTCAGATGGCATCACAAAAAAGATAGATAAAATCCCAGCAAAACCGTTAAAGAGAAAGTAAATATCTGCAATTCATGTAATCAAATGTGACATAATGTAATAATTTATAGCTATGTAATGATGATGTAAACATGTTTATGTGTAACTGTATTATGTTTATGCTAAGAAAATATGTGACGTGTATATGTATGATTACTTATGTTTTTTTAAAAAATGATGTATAATGTAACTGTTACTGTGTGAAAATTTGAACGATAACGAGTGCCAAAATGTGAAAAACGTAAAAAAAAAAAAAAATTGCGTAGTGAACCACTGTTCACGGACATTAACGTACATTACTAAGTCTGCAACTACGCAGAAACCTATGTGAAAGAAACTGTTAATGACATCCATCATGCATCGTACCTTTGTAAACGCGATGAACGATTTCTTTGATAAGTAACTACGAACATTTAGGTGAGCTATATTTAGCAAAAAACTGAAAATGTGAAGTGCGTAATTGGTGCATCGTCTAGTGACATTACTACAGTATCTAACTTCAAGATGTTAACTGGATTAAATGGTCACAACGTGCCTGTCCAGAAAACAACACGACGAGTGGAAGAATTTGGTTGGAACTTCAGGGAATGGAATGTTCTCGAAATGTGACGGACACACTTACCTGGACTGTCCAAGGATCGACGCCAGCTATGTGCCGTCCGAGGTTCTGCAACCAAGCTTCCACGGAATATCGAAAACGAACTGCATATGGACCAATTACTCGACGGGTCACGTCTGATCTGTAATAATCAATGCTTTTTGTCACAACGAACTGCATCACAACGACTATAATGGAAATAGGAAATGGACATGCTTGTGTATCAATTACTTTGTTATACAGCGATGTTACTGTGATCAAAAAACTTTATCACGACGACACTAATCTGTGAAACATTACTGTGCAGCAGATGAATATAAACTGTAATAACGACACGATGTGTATAGGTCAACGCACCTGAAACAAAAAGACATTTTTCTTTGAAGCATTTCTATGCAATACTATGTAACTAAGAATATTCAACAACCTAAAGTTGTATTGATTATAACACATATCGTAATTTTAAAATTAAGTTACCTGTCATAGAATGTACTCTTCATATGTAATCTTGGTGGAATATTTTCTTTGTGCAACGACTAAGAAACGCGCGCGCATACGAACAACATGAACTGTAATACTGTGCCGCGTGGTGTAAATTTACGATATAACGGCAGTGCCGGAGTCACATAGAGACGCTTCTGCGCATGCGCGCAGTCTATTTTGCCAACATAAGAACTTTTACGGCGCACACGCGACATTCAAATTTTGTATATAATATACTGTATAATGTATGTCATGTAAATAGTTGTAGATAACTTAGATTTTCTTGTGCCTTTAGGTGAATTGCTCGCCTGCAGGTGTGTCCTTTCGCCTCGCAATTCAGGGGGCAATATAAAGGCACATTTGCATGCCGTGCGTGAGTTTCCTTGGAAACGCGAAATCTTAATTAAATAATTAATCTCTGACAAATAAATAAAGTCTATGGCACAGAACTGCAGCGCTATGCCGCTGATAAAACAAAATACAATTATGACTCTCTTATGTTTGATTAAGAAGAAGGAGGTCGAGGAGAATAGCTGAGGCTGGAAGCACGTATATTTTATTAACTGGCACACCGCCATACTTGATGTTATATAAGAACACTGCGAGTTGCAATCTTACTAGGCACTCGATTCTGTCAAGAGTTTAATTTATGAAAGTAAGTAGAATTATTTAACTGTAGGCTTATTCGTTGAATATATCTGATTTAACTAACTGTGTAAACTTTTTATGTTTAGTAGACAGTCACCTCTGCACGACGTATTGACATGGCTGGCAAATTATTCTAATATTGAGACTTAGATTTGAGTGCGCACCTACCGCAGCAGTTTTTGGAAACGATTTAAATACGAAGTCCGATTATTTGAATCACATTTCAGGGTCAACTACGAATAACATTGCGTTTACGAAAAAGCCATTGTCAAGCGTCTGATACCAAATAATTAAACGTCCACGTTCCAGATAAGCAAATATTAATTACATCCAATCACTATCATAGATATACAATTATTAATATTTTATTTTATTTATTTATTTATTTTATAACCACTTTTTCGCTTTCTGATAGATGGCGCTATAATAGTCACAAACGTATAAGTACGTGGTATCCCACAACATTCCGCCAGTGCGGACGGTATTTGCTTCGTGATACATTACCCGTATTAAAATGGACCGTTTACCAATTGCGGAAAAGGGCGATACCGCGTTGATGTATGGCTATTGTGATCAAAATGCCCAACGGGCGTGTGCTATGTATGCTGCTTGGCATCCTGGACGACATCATCCAAGTGTCTCGACGGTTCACCGGATAGTTCCGTTATTTAAGGAAACAGGAAGTGTTCAGCCATATGTGAAACATCAACCACGACCTGCAATAAATGATGATGCCCAAGTAGGTGTTTTAGCTGCTGTCGCGGCTAATCCGCACATCAATAGGAGACAATTTTGGGCGAGAATCGGGACTCACAAAAACGTCGGTGTTGAGAATGCTAAATCAACATCGATTGCACGCGTACCATATTTCTATGCACCAGGAATTGCATGGCGACGACTTTGAACGTCGTGTACAGTTCTGCCACTGGGCACAAGAGTAATTACGGGACGATGACAGATTTTTTGCACGCGTTCTATTTAGCGACGAAGCGTCATTCACCAACAGCGGTAACGCAAACCGGCATAATATGCACTACTGGGCAACGGAAAATCCACGATGGCTGCGACAAGTGGAACATCAGCGACCTTGGCGGGTATATGTATGGTGCGGCATTATGGGAGGAAGGATAATTGGCCCCCATTTTATCGATGGCAATCTAAATGGTGCAATGTATGCTGGTTTCCTACGTAATGTTTTACCGATGTTACTACAAGATGTTTCACTGCATGACAGAGTGGCGGTGTACTTCCAACATGATGGATGTCCCGCACATAGCTCGCGTGCTGTTGAAGCGGTATTGAATGTCATATTTCATGAGAGGTGGATTGGTCGTCGAAGCACCATACCATGGCCCGCACGTTCACCGGATCTGACGTCCCCGGATTTCTTTCTGTCGGGAAAGTTGAAGGATATTTGCTATCGTGATCCACCGACAACGCCTGACAACAAGTGTCAGTGCAATGTCAATGCATGTGCGAATATTACGAAGGGGAACTACTCACAGTTGAGAGGAATGTCGTTACACGTATTTCCAAATGTATTGAGGTTGGCGGACATCATTTTGAGTATTTATTGCATTAATGTGGTATTTACAGATAATCACGCTGTAACAGCATGAGTTCTCAGAAATGATAGGTTCACAGAGGTATCTGTGTCACATTGGAACAACCGAAATAAAATGTTCAAACGTACCTACGTTCTGTATTTTAATTTAAAAAACCTACCTGTTACCAACTGTTCGTCTAAAATTGTGAGCCAGATGTTTGCGACTATTACAGCGCCATCTATCACAAAGCGAAAACAGTGGTCAAACGAAAACATTCATATTTCTTTACGTACTACAGGAATATGTAATAAAAATGGGGTTCCTATTTTTAAAAAACGCAGTAAATATCCGTTTGACCTATGGCAGCGCCATCTAGCGGGCCAACCACAGCGCCATCTGGTTTCCCCCTTTAAGCTAGACAAGTTTCGTTGTTTGTAGTTTTTTCGTTTGACGCTTATTTCGTGAGATATTTGGCCCGGACACGATCAATGGACCATCCTGTATGCGTGCCACTACCAGTCACCTATTTTAAAACACTCCTGCCTCTTGCAATAGCCGGTGTAGTGTTGCTGAGTTCTCTGCTTCAGCCAGCTGACCTGCCTCGCAACAGTGCACTAGCCTTGTTGAATTATTACAGTGACAACATCCCGCACTCACCTGCCGTCAGCGCTACTGCAATATACTGCTCACGCTCACACTAACATGCCCATATATGATATAATACGAGAACTTCAGCCAGTTCTCGAAAGCAACCTGATGTTGAATGAAATGAGTATCATTGGGTTGAATTTCCGCTGATGTATGATGGAAATGGAGAAGGAAACGATGAAAAATTTAGAACTGTACGTAGGTGCAGTCAAGATTATAGAATTAGCTGTTATACTTCATTTATGGACTGATGGTAGATATGTAATTTGTGAAGGTGAGTATTAAGGATGCTAGTGACTAAAACCAGCGAAGAGACTGTCTTTAGCGTCATTGGGTAACATTTCTCTACATGGTCCCTATCCTCAACTTTCTTCTCAACACTCGTTTAAAAATCCTCAAAGTTTGTTGGTATCCTTCTACAGATTACTCAAGCAATCGTAGCTATCTCTGACCATGTGGATTTTTTGTAATGGTTGCCAAGAAAAGGTACATCACATTTCAACAGCGCTAATTACGAGACTAGCTTTTTTTAGGTGGAAATATTGTTCTACATTTTTGGCTATCATGCAGGTAAGAGAAAGACAATTGGCTATGAAATGTACTTATAGACCTGATGAGTAACATACAATGTGTACAAGAACTAAAAGGGAACACTAATAATGGAAGACCAAGAACGAATTGTTTGGACTAAGGGGTCCAGTTTTTACCCATAATGTTCAAGCTATAAATCGAAGAAACAGTTGTGGAATAAAAGCATGGTTCAAGAGCGGGATTAAAATGGTGGGGGGGGGGGGGGAGTGAAAGGATAAGATTCTCTGATAACATTGCTATCTGCAGTGAAACTGAAGATGAAGTATAGGACCTCTTGAACGAAGTGAACAGTAAATGAGCACAGAATATCGTTTCAGAGGAAACCGAAGAGACACGAATGTAATGAGTAACAGAAATGAGATTAGCGAGAAACTTAACATCAAAACTGTGTACGAGGATGTAGACGAAGTTAACGAAGCAAAATAACACATGACCGACGAATCAAAGGCATAAAAAGTAGACTAGTGCAGCCAAAGAGGGCACACCTGACCAACAGAAGTCTACTAGTATAAAACATATGCCTTAATTTGAGGAAGAAGATTCTGAGAATGTTCATTTGGAACTCAGAGTTACATGTTAGTGAATCATGTACTGCTTAAAAACTTGAAAAGCAGAGAATCGAAGCATTTGAGTTGTGGTGACGTAGAAGGATGTTGAAACCAACGTGGACTGATAATGACTGAAGAGGTTCTTTGCAGAATCGGCGAAGAAAGGAAAGTATGGAAAACATTGACAAGCATAAGGGAAAGGATGACTGGACACATGATAAGTCATCACGGATTAACCTCCATAGTAGAAAGAGCCTTAGAGGATGGAAACTGTAGGGGAACACAGAGTTTTGAATATATACAAACAAGTAATTCAGAAATAAGGGTGCTAATGCTGCAGGATTCGTGGCAGGGAGCATCAAAAACAAAAGAAAAGACAGACACAAGGATGAACAGTCAGTTGATGGTCTAGTCTTTTCAGTGGCAATCCATGAGAAACCTAGTGAAGCATTCGATATTAACTAGGCTGATCACGGTTAACATCATCGTCATCACCTCATCACCAAATGTTCAAATGTGTGTGAAATCTTGTGGGACTTAACTGCTAACGTCATCAGTCCCTAAGCTTACACACTACTTAACCTAAATTATCCTAAGGACAAACACACACACCCATGCCCGAGGGAGGACTCGAACCTCCGCTGGGACCAGCCGCACAGTCCAGGACTGCAGCGCCCTAGACCGCTCGGCTAATCCCTCGCGGCATCTCATCATCATCTTGAACAGTTTCCAGCCCCAGGTTGGACCTGTTTGGAACATAAGCCTCGCCGTCTAGTCCTATTTTGCAGCCATGTTTCTGTGTTCACCTTAGTCCATTCCTCTCCTCTTTTCTCAACACACCCCTCCACATCTTTTAATCATCCATCCATCGGTCTTCCTCTTGGTGCTTTCCTTAGCATTTCTATTTCATGTATCTTCTTGGGACTCCTCTTATTTTCCATTCTCATTTAAGTTCCCATGCGATGTTAATGTTGATGTTCCTATCCTGCTCTTCAAGGATTCCTGTTTCACTGTTTCTCTTATTTTTTCATTCCTCATCCTATCCCTCCTTGTTACTTCTGTCCTACTTCTGAGGAACTTCATTGCACACGTCTGTAATCTGCTTACACCTCTTTTCTTCATTACCAATGTTTCAGATGCAAAGGTCAGTACTGGGATGTTGTAGCCTCTATGTATTACGTATTTGATTTTCTGTGGGACGTCTTTGTCCTAAACCGGGCTCCCAACACTTCGCAGGAATGCTTCTACCTGTCTGCCATGTCCACTGATCTCTCTCTTTCATTTCTTCTATTTTCCTCTATCACACTTACCAAGTACTTCATACTATCCACCTTCTACAACTGCGCACCGACAATCCTTATTCTGCTAGTTGGTCTTTCTAGCTGTAACCAGGATCTCACAGTTGTTTACATTAAATTTCATTTTATACAATCTCACAGTTTCTCCCCAAGCCTCCATTTGTTCTGATTCTCCTCCTCCCTGTTTCCAGAGAATTAGTGACATTTCTCTTGCAAAACGTAGAGTTTTCTTCAGTTCGCTGAAGGCAGAGTGTAAAATATACTGGTCCATGACTTCCAACTCACACATTGCAGAGTTTCAACAGAATTAGTTGAAAACTGCAAATTAATATTCATTACACTGCAGAGGTTCACTACACGTTTGAGATATGTACACCTTGGGGACAAAATACCATAAAGTATTGTTTAGCTGCGTATTAGCCCCACAAAGTTCATAGAAAGTTGTGAGACCATTTGTCAAACTGAAGGGCCAGGCGCTCCCTATGATGTTGGGGTATACGAAGAATTGACCTTTCTTCCCTCTTAAGTGTCATCCACACAAGGACACAGCTACAAGCCTGTGGCAAGAAGGAATCATAGTCCCATGTACTCCTAGACACACTCATACATTTCCATTGACGTATCCTAATTTGTACCGCTACTCATTAATCTAAAAGGTCCTGACCAGCCTTCGAATACCCAATACCACTTTTCTTGGACCTACTCTAATCTCACGGTACAGTGAAATTAGTATAAGAAAACACGGCTGCTCACGTGCTGTAGTCTTCTACATTGTCTCTGCGGTTTATTTGAACTGTGCCCAGTGTGTCTACAAACTCAGTCCTAACTAGTTGTCAGCAACGTCTGTCATTCTGGATTGATAATCGTGTGAGTTGAATCTTCTGGCGGTATCAGGTCGTGTCCATTCTGAGAGGCCCCTTGTCAGGTGCCCAGCTAAAAGGACTGTCAGTGTATTGTAATGCAACATATAACTCTCTGTACTACCTAACGACTTACAACATTAAGGCATACTTAAATTCGCTATAATTCATTATAATATGAATCTATGGAAAAGAAATCACAAAATTACAAGTTCGAAAATATATTAAAATGAAGAAGTGTTCAACGTTTCCATTCGTTGCAGCGTCAGACAGACACAAAATAACATACACTATACCACATATTTCTTTCTATTAACAATGAAACCAGAAAGGAAAGATTGTAATTAATGAATTGTTAATCAAATGAAACTATATGGTTCCAAAGACCTTTTCAAGTCTGAAACATCTATGATGTGTACAGTATGTTCCACAAATCATGTTACACATTTCCAGAGGTTGCACAGGGGACTTAGTGGATCAAATTTTCCACAGGAATCCATGTCCGGAGACGCCGTCCAACGACGCTACTGAACGATAAAAATTTAGGTGCCGGCGCCTGTAAATGTATGTATGTACATCGTGATACCGTTATGACGTCACAGACTTTCTAGGATTATAGAGAAGGATAAATGCATAAATTTGTAGCAAGTATCCCTGTACTGGAATCGAAGGAGTCGAGAGTGGTAAACGGAAACCGTTCTGATACCTCTGACAGAGGAATACATATACTGACACTGTTGTTGGTAAGATTGTAGGGTAGGAAACTTTCAGAGGTGGTAGTATGTACCAAAACAAGGAAAAAAGACAAGCAAACATGGGCTCTAAAATGCATTTGTACAACAGAAGAGATGTGTTTCACACTAGCGAAGTTATGCATAATAGGGTCCACGTTTGTTACACATTATTTATTGTTTTGGTCCATACCACCACCTCTGAACGTTTGCTACTCTACAATCTTAGTAACAATAATTTCATACACGTATTCCATTGTCAGATGTATAGGAATAGTTTTCGCTTATAACATTCGACTTGTTAGTTTCCCGTACAGGGACCTCTACCTCAAATTGATACATTTATCCTTCAATGTCTTCTTAGAAAGTTTGTAAAGTCATCACGGAATCACCCTGTATGTACATACATTTGGAGGCGCTGACGCCTGTAACTTTGACCCTCTGTAACGTCGTTGGCTGACCTTCATTGACATGGGTTCCTACGTAAAACGTGACCTACTAAGTCCCCTATACAGGCTCTAGAAGTATGTAACATGAACTGTGAAACACCCTGTATATGCAGACTAAAGTAACGAGCGAAAATTTGTATCAAAGCCAGGTCTACTGCTCGCTAGGCATTTGCACTAACCATTACGCCACCTGGCACAATGGCTTTGCAGAGCTGCTCGGACTACCTTAATTCAACTCAAATTCTCATTCACGGTTCAGCCCATATGGTATTCCCCATAAACTCGAAAAGCACTGCAAAGACTTTCCAACTGTATTGGAGTGGCATGGAACGAAACTGCAGTTCCTGCCTGAAACCCAGGCATTGGTGCTTTTTTCAAATAAAACTATGTGGTTCCAAATACCTTTTCCAGTCTCACACATCTGTAATGTATATATGCAGACAAAAGTGACGAATGAAAATGTGTGCCAAGACCGAGATTCGAACTTTGGTCTCGTGCTCACTTGGCAGATGCATAAACTACTACGACACCCTGACACAGTGGCTTTGCACAACTGCACGGACAACCCTAGCACACATCTCTCCTCAGTTCAAAAATTAAAGCACCTACGGTTGGATTTCAGGTGTTAACCGCCATTTCGTTCGCTGCTGAGGTGCTATTCCAGTACAGCTGGAGAGCCTCTGCAATGCTGTTCCAGTTTTGGGAGCATACCAAATGGGCTGAGCTGTGAATGGGAATTTGGATGGAGGAGGGTGGAGGGCTAGGGTAGTCCGTGCAGTTGTGCAAAGCTGTTGTGACACAGTGGCATAGCGGTTAGTGCATCTGTCTGGTGAGTGGGAGACCCATGTTCAAATGCTGGTCATGGTAGAAGTTTTCATTTGTTGCTCCAGTCTGCATATGTAGATAATAATGAATAGTTGTTTCAGCTAATAGAAATAATAAAACGTTATTTAGCTCTAATAAGCTCACCAATCCTTTTTAAGTGATTTATTTCTTATCACTAACAGCATTAATATGAGCTTGCGGTGAAAAATTTGACTCTGAAGAGTAACTGCTGCAGTCCCAATACCTGGGAGAGTCAAGGACCTTTGACCTCCTTAACTCACATCTCGTGCCCGTCATATGACGATGAACCTTGCGCCACATCAACTGAGCATGATGATACTGAACTCATGATTCATCAATCAATTAATCATGAATTTGAAATTAAAAACTTTATTACTGTATTAAAAATTCAAATTGCATAAATAATCCAATTATGTTAGTGGAGAATTAACAATGTAGTACTCCTTATCTCTAGCCACTCATAATGTAAAAAAATCGGAGATAGCGGAATAGTTAGTGGAAAATTAAAAGCTTCCCTTCCATATCTCCAACCAATCAAAAAAGTCCAGTATGGTGGAAACAGACCACTGTGAGTTTTATACCCGCTCCCTCTCCTCCGTTTCCGTCTAATCAGAGTGTAGTATTAGTAAATGGCATCTGATATGTAGTACAAATTACGTAGCCTCAACTTGAGAGTCTCATTATTTCCTTGAAAGTCTAAAATATTCATAATTTTTGGCATTAAAAGTATCCTCAGTTTACATTATTTAAGTGCAGACTACTCGTGTGCTTTATACCGCTCCGCCTTCTCTTTTTCCAACCAGTTTAAAATGATGTGCCGGGTATGTGGTAAGAAAAATTACATAAGCCTGTGTTTAAAGTTGAAGATACATCCATAATTTCCAAGAAAGTCTCATACCTTTCAATTAATATTAAAGCAAAGCCAAGATCATACTTAATCATACTTATGCACATACATACCTGTTGTGTAACATCAAAATGATGTCAAGGTCAAAGATACGCAATATATACGTATAATGACGGCTCTTTAATTTATGTACTGACCAACTGTGTGATTTATACCCCTTCCTCCCTCTTTCCAACTGATAAGAGTGTTGTATTTTTATGATATGTCCGATATGTAGTACAAAAATCAGGTAAAGCTGGATGCGAAAGTCAAAGAAATTAGCCGGTCGCGGTGGCCGTGCGGTTCTAGGCACTTCAGTACGGAACCGCGTGACTGCTACGGTCGCAGGTTCGAATCCTGCCTCGGGCATGGATGTGTGTGATGTCCTTAGGTTAGTTAGGTTTAAGTAGTTCTAAGTTCTACGGGACTGATGACCTCAGATGTTGAGTCCCATAGTGCTCAGAACCATTTGAACCATTTGAACCAAAGAAATTAGTTATTTCCCTGGACGTAAAAGACATTAGTTATTCCTCGCATGAAAATTGTCATGTTACGCATTTACAACAGAGTAAATGAGTGCTTTATAATCCCCCTCCTCGTTTTTCCAACGTATTACATTGCAGTACTAAAAATCCAAGATCATGAAATAGACCACATACCCACCTGCAGTAATCAGTAAACGGTAAACACTAAGCTCAGAATAGTAAACATCTAACGGCAAAGGCTAAACAGTAATGTTGAATACCTTATTGTAATACTAATCACTTAACACTAAATGGCAAATGCTCAACACCAAACAATAAATGCTCAATACTGAATGCTAAATGATTAACAGTAAATGCTAAATGATAAATGTTAAATGCCTAATGCATAACACTTATTGAGCACTGAGCACCATTGATCATTGAAAATCACTTATAACTGACCATCTCAAATCACTGACCGTCACTGATTCTTCTCCATCATTAAGAATCACTGAACATTGCTGATCACTGACCATTACTCATCAATGACCAAATTTTATCATTGACCATATTGATCACTGATCATCTTTGGCAACTGTTCATCTCTGATCATTAACAGTCTAGATTACTGGCCATTTTCAATCACTGATCATCATTGCGTCTTCCCTATCATTAATCATTTAGCATCACTAATCACTGATCACTGACCGACTTTGAACACTGACCATCATTAGTCACTGACTGTCACTGATCACTGAGTTTATGTGACACTACTGTCATTTTGCAGAACACGCAAAAGTTGGCTAGTGTAGAAGTGCACGTTCCAATCATAACTGAAGAAATGTTGTAAACTATTTCCTCTCTGCCTACAGTTTTAATTATATATACAGCTATAAATCCAGATGAAATAAGGTACATATGGATATATATGTTACACGCAAGAGCTGTAATTTAGCTGAGTGTATATGTGCACTATATTCAAGCAGGATTACGATTCCTGCATCGAATGGCTAATGCCTAATGCATAATGCATGATGACTTCAGGCAACACTATATAATATACAGTTTTACCCCTTCAATACACGACGTCCAACTGCTTCAAATGGCTCTGAGCACTATGGGACTTAACATCTGTGGTCATCAGTCCCCTAGAACTTAGAACTACTTAAACCTAACTAACCTAAGGACATCACACACATCCATGCCCGAGGCAGGATTCGAACCTGCGACCGTAGCAGTCGTGCGGTTCCGGAATGAGCGCCGAGAACCACTAGACCACCGCGGCCGGCGTCCAACTGGTGCCAGAAAACTATTACAGGTACAGTGACACCTGATGTGGACCATCTAACACATAATCCATAACATGTAATGCCTAACACCTAACAAATAACATAAGAAACTGCTCGTGAATACATATCTCTGGTGTAATATTGAAAAATGACTCCCAAGGACAATTATATAAATTATTGTATTCCGTCAGAAAGGTATTACTACTTTTAATATTCCTTATATTAAAGCCACCAACAAATTCAATCCTTGCAAGAGAGACCACTGACTGCTGCGTTATTCGCTGCTGATGACGTAAATGGATCTCATCCCACTTTGCACTATTCACAGAGAATGTGTGGGAGTGTTTGTCCTGTCCTAACCCGTGGAGTTGATGCGCTACAATCTTCTACCGTAGTGATACTCAAACAACTGTACAGTCTCTCTTTTAAAACAAAGTTATGTTCATTCTGCTTTCAAGTAATTCCAGGGAAATCCAACTTTCAGAATACTTTTTAAGGAAATTAGTATTATTTTTTATAGAATCTTCGAGGACAGAATTTTTTGCAAGGTACTGTGTATGAGAAATTTGATCTGTGTGCTAGAGCACCTGCACTAGATGCATATATCACCAGTATATTGGAGAGCATGTGTACTTTAAGCCCTCTCCTTCAGAGAGAGAGAGAGAATGTTATTACTAACTGCATGTTAGATTCTCTGAAGCTGAGAATGAACCTAAGACCCTCTCCCTCCAGTAGCGTCTAGTTCTTTTTGTGTGACGTCCGATCGAACGTGCAACGAGAGTTATCATCGTCACTGTGACGCAGTGAAAAAAACTGCAATCTTTTTCACATATTACCGGTTTTTATTCATAATAAAATGTTTTTGCCTAGATAAAGTATGCATTGCAGAAAGAGACTGAGAGATTAAGAGAGAGAGAGAGGGGGGAGGGGGGGGTAAGGTTATTATTATTATTATTTCTGCTTGTTTTTATGTATGCAGTGAAGTCGACCACCTTCGTTGCTGAATGATTAAGTCATTGCCGTGATGTGGAAGGACCTGGGTTCAATTCCCGCTCACTCTTCAGATTTCTCGAGACAGGAAGTCTGGAAGGTATAGTCCAAAAAAAAACAAAAGTCTTGGAATTACCCAGAATCGTCATTCTGACTGCAATTGGTTTGTCAAAGACAATATTTAGTCTGCTAAATTCAGTGACCACATGATTATTGTTAAAAATAATGCTACTTCCAGTCTGCTAAATTCAGTGACCACATGATTATTGTTAAAAATAATGCTACTTCCAGTCTGCTAAATTCAGTGACCACATGATTATTGTTAAAAATAATGCTACTTCTAATGGTCTGCGTAAGGCGGGTGTATATCGCATTCCTTGTAGCTGCGGCATGGCACATATTGGTCAAACTCTCAGGACCGTGGAGGACCGATGTACTGAGCATAAACGGCACACATGATTGCAGCAGCCAAGTAGATCTGCTATTGCCGAACATTGCTTGGATACTGGTCACCCCATGCTATATAAGAACACCGAGATATTGACATGCACGTCCAGCTATTGGGACAGTATTATTAAGGAGGCTGTTGATATTAAATTAGCGAGCAAGCTCGTTAACGGGGATGGAGGTTTTTGTTTAAACTCTGTTTGGAATGCGGCTCTCTCCCTTGTCATAAAACAGAGGGACAGAGTCAATGCTGCCTCACCTGCGAGTTCGTAATCACACTATCGATAGCTTTGACTTTGGTCATCTTTGGTGGCACTAGTGTTCAGTGAGTGTGTTATCTTTCCTGCATCAGTCCGAGAACCGAGGTTTTAAATTTACATGTCGTCGCCTGTCCGTTGCAGTTTGCCTTGAAGATGGCGGGGTGTTCTCCCGCCGAAATATCGGCGGCAGCTGAAAGTGTTACCTGGCTGAATTCCCGGAAGTTATTTGAAAGATGAACGGTGATATCTCTGATAATGTCTTGAGTTCAAGGTCAATGTTGATGTCCTTCGTGGACATGTGACAGTCACGTAACAGTCAGTGTCAGAGTCAAAGCTGTAAGGTAGCAAAACTGTACCGATTGTAATTCAAGGTCCAATTCGTCCCTTAATCATCCAAGTAATGCTATTATCGGTTGACTAAAATATGGTGCACGTGGGAGCAAATTCACACATACATGTAGCTCTCCTACTGTACAATTATTGTTTTTTTCTGTGGGTTCATAGCCTCGTAAAATTCTTCAAAAGACTTCAAGTTCGCAGCTGACTATACGTTTTTTACACATTCACAATAAATAATGTGCAGTGAACAGTTAATGTAAAGTCCTTCAAAGACTTCTAAGAGCATAATTGCGGTCGACTGCTGTAATTATTAGAAAAGGGAACTGAGATAACAGTAAGTGTTCTTTAATAGTGTACGTATTCTGTTTTAAGGTCTGATGGCCGGAGCACTGTTTTATTCTACTAATCATTTTATCCCAGACCACATTATCGTGTGTGGACAGAGAAATGGTAGGAGTGCGTCTGGGGTACAGTAGGGGGAGGGTGGGATGCGGGAGGGAAGGAGGCGACTCCTACACAAGTGATGGTTAGTGCCAGAGCTGTAGGTGGACAGGGAGAGGACCGTATTACTGTCCTCATAAGAGGAACAACTCTTTTTCTCTCAGCTCCCCTCCTACTCTTTCTACGTTAAAGGACGAAAAAATAAGGGGTGCGGTTGGTTGGGCGTGGAAGGGTACAACACCAAGGGTGAGAAATTCGAGAGGACCCGAGCGCTGCAAATCAAACTTTACCCCGTTATTTAAAAAGTTGTAGCCGAAATACGGGGCAAGTTGCCTGCAGAAGCGCCAGTAAAATATTATGGAGTATTTTATTGACTGCCTTTTTATGGATCTGACCTACGAAAAAGTATTTATACTGTGGAACTTTGCTAATCGACTTCCCAGTATTCTCGCGTCCAGAATGTCGCTGATAAAACTTGGTCTTTTTATTTTCTCGGGGCAATAAAAAAAGGACATTTGATGTAACCCTCTAAATTGCTCTCGTGCGCCGAGGATAGCGGAGTGGAGGCTGATCTCCAGTCGTGTTATACAGCACAGATACGGTATGCACTTGAGTCTACGTACGATAGTAAATCCGAACAGTGAAATAAAATATACCTTTCTCGCAGAAGTAAATCGAAAAGCGTTGAAAGGTTCAGCCACAGTTTTCACTACACCATGACTACTGATATCACATTTTCTTTGCAGTACAAAAAGTTGGTTCCATACATACTGCGTTTTTCATATTCAACTCATAATAATCTTTCCTAAGATTAAGAAAGACGCAGTCAGGTTAGTTTCGTGCTGTGTTTACTTGAGGAAGGCTCTCTGCTAGATTACTCATTGTCGCTTACTAAACAGAATACGTGATTAAAGAATGTATGTCAAAAGCAGCACTGTAAAAATGAAAATAAAAACTTTGTGTAACGTCTGACCACCAGCATAATGCTGAAAGTCTTGCTAAACCTATACGAGATTTGTAGAAATAAGGTTGTCAATTTATGGAGCCAAATTTTGGGATAACCATAAACAAACTATCAGATGAATTCAATTCCCTGAAACGAAATGAATAGATTTATGGGGATCGAATCCATAAAGATTCAGTGTTATGAAAAATTATGACGATCTGAATTGTTGACTCTGCATTTTGATGAATATGTAGCGATTAACGAAAATTTGGGCCACATTGGTCCGCAATCCCGCATTTTCTGGTTTTCGCGAGCAGTTGCCTTAACTGCGTCTCGATTATTTCTCTGTTGCCCGACCATTCATTGACAACAAAAAGCCTTCATCGGCAATAACTCTTTTTTAAACAGAAAAAGCTCTTCTCAGGAAGCTATTCCATACTAAAGAACTGAATCTCTCTGGAAAAATATGAGGGCGTGATGAAACGTAATGCCTCCGAATGTTTTATGTGAAAACATAGTCGCCCTGGCGAGAAACACAGGATGTTTGACTTTGTTGAAGGAACCACAAGCTCATATCTACTGGCATACCTATCACTACCAAAGTGAAGTCTTCCGAGGTGTTCTTTAAGTTTTGTAAACAGACGAAAATCGGATGGGGCCAAGTTGGTACTGTAAGGAGGATGATGAGTGACAATGAACCCAAGGCGTCGGATTTGTTGCAGATGTCGCAGCGCTCGTGTGTGGTCCGACATTGTCATGCTGAAGGAAAGGACGCTCCATGTGTGGCCGAACTCCTCGAATTCTAAACTCGATTACAGCACCCTGTCTCTCACACACTGACATGCTTACATTACACACCATCATGTTACACGCAACAATTCGGACCCTCTAGCAGCAAAGCACTATAAATGAAGAATAAAAGTATAGAATGTCAATAATGTTTGTTTTATTTAAGAATTTCAAGAGTTTTCACATAAATAATTCGGACGTGTTACTTTCCAGCACGTCCTCTTAAATCTTCTTGGTATAATTAACTTCTTGTCTCCTTATAAGCAGATCCTGATCGGGTTGCAGTTTTTGTATAGAAATTGTCTGTGAAATGGAAGAGAAGAATAGGCGGCAGTACATCATGAATCGTCCTAACGCGTTATATTTGTACGGAACGTGACTCATGGCAATATTATTAAATTTTAATGCTACTCAAAGTAAATCAAAGATTTAAAACTTAATGGTATTTTCCAGTGCCATTCTGAACTATAACTATGTCTGTTGTCCATCAAGATAAGAAAGCATTGCGACGTTTGATTACCTGAGAAGATATTTCAGTCCGAATGTACATTTCATTGGCACTAAGTGCTGGAAAGCCAGGAATTTGATACTGACTTATATTTTCCCTGTTCGCTTTTAATTTGTGAAATGACAATGTTTGGTGACGCAGCTGAACACCAATGTTTCGGCTACCTTTCAGAACCTATGATGTCTAGATATACGATTTTCAGGTGCAAAAATGTGACGAAAAACTTGTAAACAAGAGGCAAAAGTTGCTAAAATAGGTGGCATTTCGAAATGCAAAATTTGTTACGGGATGCATATATAAACCATTAATCACAAACCTCCCAGAAGAATTCACTCAAATATCCAGTGAAATACATAATTGAAGACACTGACACATTCCAGTCACTCGCCTAGACACGATATATTCCTCGCTAAAAATAATTTCGAAGAATGTACATTTGGAGAGCAGAATTGTACAAAAGTTAACCATGGACTGTCGAAAAAACAGAAGAAAAAGAAAATAGTGGTATTTTACTTGTTGTTCTACAAAAGGGTTAAACAAATTTGACCGGTCTGATAAGGAATGAAGAAATTATCTAAAAAATCGACAGAAAAGGAATACGTGGAAAACACGGACTAGTTGAAAGGGACAGCTTGGCAAGACGTGTTCAAAGACATAGGCTACTCACGTGCATTGTACTAGAGCAGTGCTTCCCAATCTTTCTGAGACCATTACCCCTGAATTCAGTCAGATATTACCTAGTACACCCCCCCCTCCCCCTCCGCGACTAAAGTCATCGACATCAGTGCCTGACTAGACTGTAAAAAGAAAAAAAAATCTGTTTAAACACTTTTATTTTTAGAATAACTTAGACTTACACACTGCGTAATCTAACTTAAACTAACTTACGCTAAGGACAACACACACACCCATGCCCGAGGGAGAACTCGAAACTCCGACGGGGGGAACCGCGCGAACTATGGTAAGGCGCCAAAAACCGCGCGGGTATCCCGCGCGGCTATTTGTTGCCAAATGAATAATGAAGTAACCTGTGGTCCATTCCAAGAATTACCTACAACTCAGAGAAGGCATTTTGATGGGATTCAAAACGTATGTGATGTGCAAGTCTCAATTTTACTGTAGTAGATGGCTGGCACAAAGTACAAAGTTTTTGTGTAAAAGTTGACGATTTGAGGAGAATATCTTACGAATATTGATTTTATAAGCTTTAACCTCAACCAAACTGTGTCACGGGTTAATGCTCGTGTTTGAAAAAAAAAAAAAGATACGGTTGGTTGGTTGGTTGGTTGGTTGGTTGGTTTTGGGGAAGGAGACCAGACAGCGTGGTCATCGGTCTCATCGGATTAGGGAAGGATGGGGAAGGAAGTCGGCCGTGCCCTTTCAGAGGAACCATCCCGGCATTTGCCTGGAGTGATTTAGGGAAATCACGGAAAACCTAAATCAGGATGGCCGGACGCGGGATTGAACCGTCGTCCTCCCGAATGCGAAAAAGATAAGGTCTGGCAGTTTAATAATCAGTGTTACAGTCTCACAAAATAGTGATAATAATAATGACCTTTAAAAAATAATTTAATTTCGTAACCGTAAGAAAACAGAATTCTCTTCTTTGTATCCCTTAGAATATTTCATTTTATTCCTCAGGGGATAATTACCCCCAGGTTGGGAACCGCTGTACTAAAGGTAATTAATTATAAAGGGCAAACACTGTAGCTGTAGGGGAAGACAGGAATTCGAATGTATTCAACAAATAATTGAGGACATTGGGTGTAAGTGCCGTTCTGAGGTAAAGAGGCTGATACAGAAGAGCGAGTCGTGATGAGTCAGATGACATGAATCAGTTCACTGACGTCCCAAAAAAATATAAGACGACTATCCAAGTGAATTCTTAGATCTATGGTGGACTAAGTCTTGGAACGTTATTGTTGAATAACGGAAGAGGTCTTTGTAAATCCGGTCTCTTTCAAGTATAAAAAGTTCATTGAATTTTTTCCACAGTTATTCTATCATTTAGTATAATACTTCTCAAACTATATTAGACCTCTTAGAAGTTCATAATGTCAAAGTGACATAGTGTTGAAATCATTAGCGATTGAAGCTATGTTAAGTGGATTAAAGTCTGGTATGTCAGATGAATATGTTGATGAGACTAGATTGGAAGATGTACTTTTTGTTCGAATTGACCTGTAGTGAGGAGACCCTCTGGGATGTTGAACATGTCAAGAAAACAAGAATACATAACAAATATCTACAAAATAAGAGCAAACATGCTAATATACCTTCTACAGATCCCAAATGAAATTGCCCTTGTGGATGTGGAATCAATAAAAAATCTTTATCATATTTACATTTAAAAGGACACAAAAATTGTCACCAAATATTAGGTACTCAGTACACTTAGGTACATATAATAATTCTTTGGCTGTTGTACCCACGTCTCACAAAATAAAAAAAAGTAAAGTACGTTTTAGAGCACATTTGCAATAATCACATTGCTGCACAAAATTTGTAAAGAAGTCAGATTGTATGAAACATTCATATTATGTGATATTATTAACAATGTGCACACATCAATCGGTTCTGTTAAGAAATTCGTCAGTGCAGTAGGAGTTGGCTCCGAATAAATCCTTTAGACTCTTCTCGAACTGAACTTTATTGTTAGTTAAACTTTTATGGCTGCTGACTTTAAACATTTGTGAAAGTTACTCTTATTTCTAGAACTGATTCCATGAACTGAGCTGACACTTTGAAAAAAATATACATATTTTAATGACAAATTCCATTAGGGAGTAAATTTACTGGGAAGCAGTAGTTAGTATCACCAGTTCCTTAAACAGCCCTCTGGAGGACATACTTGAGTTCACACCACAAATAATTCGTATTACACGTTTTGGGCTCAGAAAACTTTAGATTGGCCTGATGAGATACCCCAGAAAATAACCTCGTGTGATATTATGGAACGAAAGTAAGTGTAGTAAACCAACTTTTTTATTGTTATATCAGCGATGTCTGACAACATTTGCATAGCAAATAGAGATTTGTTTAGGCGCTTCATCGGTTCTTTGGTATGCTCCTCCCAGTTACATTTATTATCAAGTTCTAATCCCAAGAATTTTACACTCTCAACTACTTCTAGCTACTTTTCGTCATATTTTAGGCATATACTGGCGGGAAACCTTTTCCAAGTTCTGAACTGCAAATATTATGTCTCTTTAAGGTTTAGTGACCAGATAATAGGCTAGGAACCATTTATTAATGTCGATGAAAATTTCATTAGCCGATTTTTCCAAGGGTGTCCTTGATTTACTATTTATTGCGATGTTTGTATCGTCTGCAAACAAAACATACTTGACATCTGGGAATGTTCCTGATAGAAGGTCATTGATATACACGAGGAAAAGTAAGGGCTGTGAGATGGAGCACTGGGGTACACCACATGTTACTGGTTTCCAGTTGGATGATGCCTGATAGAGTAATATGCATCTCTTTCCTGTTGACACCCTTTATTTCTCTGAGATACGGGCTTTGAACCATTTTGCAGCATTTCCTGTTACACCATAATATTGTAATTTATTTAAAAGGATATTATGATTTATAAACTCAAATACCTTTGCCAGATCAAAAAAAATAAACTAGCAGTCTGTAATTTATTGTCTAATGAATTAAGTGCATTTGTAGATAGCCTGCTCAATATCAGAACCCTTTAGAAAGCTGAATTGTGACTTGGGTGATATTTTGATATTTTATTTGTGGTCAGATGGTTAAGAAGATGACTGTATGTCTTCTTTTTTAAGACTTTAGAGAATACAGTCAAAAGAGAAATTGGACAGACGTTTCACAGCATTTCTTATTCTTCTTTGTTATGCATATTTCAACCTTTCAAGAAATATTCCACTGATAAAAAAACTTGTTACATAAATGACTTAAAAGTCGCTAAACTCAGGTACATACTGTTTAATAAATTTCTAGATATATTTATCATAGCCACAAGATTTTTTTGATTTTAAGGATTTTATGGTGGGCATTACTTCTATTCATGTTGCGAGTGTCATACTCATATTATTATTGTTATTTGCAATGGTTGGTCTGAGATGTTCCCTGCAGCAGCTACTGAACTTGACAACCCCATTTTTTTCAAGAACAGTTATGAACAGTTCATTGAAACACAATTTGCTCCTCTTCATCTCTCGTTACACCAGTCTCTTCCTTTACTATATCCCCTATTGTCTTTATTTTGTTATCTGATGTGACTATCCTTTCCTGATAATACATTTGCTTTAATTTCCATATTGCTATCTTCAGTATTTTTGCAGTATGTTTTGCAATGATCTATAGCATTTCTATCAGAACTGTTTCTGACTGATATATACTTAGTTTCCTTTCTGTCTTACAAAATACCTTTATTTCTTGAGAAATCCATTACTTCTTTATAGACTTTGGTCTAGTCTGGGTTAGTTTTCAAATAAGTTAAGGCCATCCTTAATAAAAGTGTTGTATTTCTCATTCATGTTATGAACATTATACACATTACTCCAATTCACGTGCTTGAGGAGGTTCCTAAAACAAAAAAATTGGGATTACTGACTGCTGTCTTACTCTCAGATTCAGTAGGTTTTACATCCCAATCAGTATTAACATTTAATAAAATGAATTTCATGTCATGGTCTGAGAGGCTACTTATTATTGGTTTTATAATATAATTTTGTTTATTAGACATTTCTATAAAGATAATATCAGTGGTCATCTTTGAGACCTTAACTATTCTAGTTATTCTATTAACAGTATGAATTAAATTTAATGACGATGCTACTGACTGCCATAAGTTCATACTGGGAGAATTTTAAAGCAAAATCTACATTAAAATCGCCAGCAACCGCTTATTGTTTCTTTCTGTTGTTAAATAGACTAACAGAACTTCAAAGTGATTTATGAACAGATTAATATTATCTGTTGGGATTCGGTTCAACTTACTATTATGAATGATTTATTATGAAATCCTTCCTCTGTTGAACATGCTTCCATACGCTGCTTTAGGCAAGGTAGGTGAATGTCTATGTTATTAAATTTATGGCAATTCCTGATAAAAGGCGAAACTTCTCCATCCTCCATTTCTGCCCTGAAAAAGAGAGAAGCTAATCTATATCCTGCAATACTTAACACATCTATACCAGTGGTCACATGATGTTCAGAGAGGTAGATTATCTGCACTGGTTTTTATGACCCTGATTCATCAGTGCAGATAAGTACTTCATCAGTTTTACTTCTTAGCCCTCGAGTATTTTGATGCACTACAGATAGTTGGCGTCTCACATTGACTGAAATAAAACTGTGTGGAAACAAAATTTCTGCAGACTGGTGAAAATTTTTATCCAACAGCTGAGTTTACTGATCCACTGTGCCAAAATTCTGCTGTTTAGTTTCTTTCTCAAACTGAAGGTTCGTTTAATTACTGCATTCTCTTAGAGCTTGACTTCTTTCTGTCCTACGTATCCTAAAAAGGGTGCTGCTCCAACACCTGTAACCAGTGGTAACTCATGGCAGTCCAACCCCCCCCCCCCCCACCACTTACATTTCCTACTGTTTGTCCATTCATTTATCCTTCCCTTTCCTGCTGAGGTGAAGGCCATGCCTAGTATAATCCCAACTACTGATAGAGTTCGTCCCGAAAAGGATCCCTGTGGTATTCCAACGTCAAAATGTAAATATCAAGCAGTATCACCCCTGTGTACACTAAAAGTACGTTCTTTAAGCTATGAACGAAATGAGCTTTTATTGTAGAAACGAGATTTTAATTTTATTGACTTACGTAATAAGCAAATATATCATATTCTCTCAGGGGCTTGAGCAATGTCCAGATACACAAATACTGTGTATTCATCGTAATTATAGCCGCCAGTGATCGCGTCCGTTATTCTTAACAACGCCTAAGGATCAAAGCGTTTTGGAACAGCTGGTTTGTTGTTTCCCATTTTATGGACTACAAAGAAGGATCCTTTCAGTTCCTATCGATGTTAATAACTACAGACATATTGGTCTGTAATTTTTTGGATGTATAGTCTTAGTGCGTGACTCTGTTGCTTAGCGATGAAATGTCAGACAACATATGCAGATATCAGGGTTTGAATGTCCGGTCAGTCCTAGGATTTCAATCTGTTACTTCCTACTTCTTTAAACTCCGGAAATATTTGCAACGTTGAAAACGCCGAGCCGTACAGTGGTTCAGAGTCCATGTTCAACTGTTGTTCCCCCTATAACTGGCTGTCAGTTCAAAGGTCGGAGGAAGATAAGGGAGTACAACGTCTAATAGTATAGGGCTTATAAAGCACAGCAGTGCTCGAACCAGCCTTCATGTTGATGACACCCATACCTTTTACTGTCGTCTTTCTTTTGTTTGGTGTATTAATTACGGTGGTCATTCCGAAAATAATGCCTATCATTTATTTTCAAGGAAACTAAAAGCTACAGAAAACAGTGTAACCCAAGGGCGAGATTTCAGCTGTATACTGTCATTTTCACACATATTTACCACAATCCGTAGTACACTTCTGCAAGGGGTAAACATAGAGCCTGCATCCCGTGCTTTTAAAAACCTGATGCGGCTGAGGCAAACAACGTTCTTACAGCTTTGACGACAGCATCTGAATCTGAATAATGTGGATTGTGTAGTCCATCGTCAATAGAGCAAAGGAGATGGAAATCTGAAGGTATTAAAGCGGCGCTGTGCTGTGGATGAGGCGGTACAGAGTCCAGCGAAATTTGGCAATGAGTTCCAGGACCACAAACCCATTGTGGGACGTGGCGTCATCCCATTTCTAACGGACATTTGTTGTCTTTTCTGTTTTGATTCTGGATATTCGGGCTTTCAGGCTAGTCAGTGTCGTCTTGTAGCGTCCTGAATTGGCAGTTACTTTAGGCTCCAATATATCATAGGCTCCAATACATTAATGAGAACAACAACCAGCCTATCCGAGAAGACTGCGCACATCAGTTAGCCTGTATGTGGCTGTCTCTTGAACCTATTTTTTTTTTTTTTTTTGTGAATTCGGGCTGTTTTTGTGCTTCTCACTCGTAGTGGCGACACCTAGTCTGACCTCTGGTAACGATAATGTTTAAAAAATTATCACCTTCAGCCTCATATTAGCGGTAACAAGTTTATACTCATTGTCTCTTTTTTGTGTTGTGTAAGTATCCGTGGAGTCCATTGCAACATTACGAGCAGTGCCCTCTATATACCCAGGCTACTCAAAGAACAGGAGATTATCTGAGCGATAACTTGACAGCAAGTTTCGACGTAGTGGGTGAGGCAGACCGGTTAGCTGGAATTGTCCAGCGATCCGGGTCACTGTAGTGATCTTAACTAGGGGATGGGGTTGGTATCCAGCTAGCTGATCAGCGGAAGCAACCTGGAACCCTCCACACAGCAAGCTAAACCGTGTCACCGAGAAACACAGAGTACTAAACAGTATGGTGATATTGTAATTGTGTTAAAATTTAAGCTTCAAATATTCACGACAAACACAAAAATCAGTTCCAGAGAAGCTATAGAAAATCGTAAGACAGCGTTGAAATCGCAATAAAGAGACGAGTTCAATAAAATTATTGTCAAATTTATACAACAAATATTATGAAAATTACCAACATATACGTGTAAAATTGTTTACAACAACAATAACAAAATCTGCAGCGAGGTACATATGCATACAACACACAGATGGAAAGATCGTGATGCCAGCCATAAAATTACTATGTTTAAGCAATTGTTCAACAGATACATAATTTTCTGGAAATAAATTTTTGATAGTAATAGACACTATGACAAAACAGAGTTCTCCACAGATATTAGAAAGATTAGTGTCAGATAAGTCCTGACGCCAACCGTCTGTGTGTGTGTGTGTGTGTGTGTGTGTGTGTGTGTGTGTGTGTGTGTGTGTGTGTGTGTGCACATAGTGCAATGTGGCGTAGTAATACTCTATTTGTTTAGTGTATTCGCTGAGGTCAGTTTGTGCACAAACTCCTGACTGGCAACACGTCCGCAGTTATGGAGAGCTATAGATGTACCATGGCTCAATATTTCTGCAGGGGAGTTCCAACGACTTGTTGAGTCCACGAAACATCGAGTTGCTACACTACGCCGGCAAAAGAAGGTCCGACATGATACTAGAAGGTATCCTATGAGTTTTGTCACCTCATCGTGACGCCTCTACGATACGATATCATTAGCTGGAGCTTACTGGTTCAGAAAATGACAAACAGAACATCGCATTTATTTCTTTTGTTGGCAGGTCCCGTTTTAATTTCTGCATTTCTTTCTCTAAAGACATGCTAAACCGTAAATGGTCTTGCAATAGCTCTGCAAAACATAGCTTTTCTACTTGCTTGGATCGATAGCTTTTCCAAACATCTTGTTTGTCGTTGTAATTCACTCGTTTTCCTAGGATTTCCTTCTCCCATGTAGCACACGCCTCTCGTCATTCGTATATGCTGCTAACGTATCTCATATTTTCATTTCGTTTAAGCTTTCTTTAGATTACTTGAAGTTCGATTACTGTTACACTGTTAGACAGTTCCAAAATAAATAATAAAGAAAAAGACTACCAAAGCGCTGCACTGAAACGCCTTTCGTAGGCAGTCTCTGGACACTCCTAGTTTAAACTAAGAAATGTTTGTCTGAGACATTTCATTACATGCCAGTACGCCACATTTTAATGGTTACTAAGGAACAAATGTTACGAGAATATCGATCAGCTCTAAATATAGGGTGTCCCAGGAGTAATGGTCAGTATCTAGGGATATGACAGGAACCACCATTCGAAATAAAAATTTCTAGTAAACAGAGTTCTAAAATGCATACATTAACAGCTACGAAAACTTCTTCATCTTCGATACTTTAAAAGAAAACTTTTCTACTACAAGCTCTTTGGTTTCCATATTATTGGAATAGGTGGTATGGAGGAAAACAAGAAAATATTGTCTAGTAAACATGGGCTTCAAATTCGCACCTATAGAACTATGAGCACTTGTTCTGTAGAAGAGATGTGTTTCATGGTAGCGGAGATGAATAAGAGCTCATAGCTGTTAAGGTATGCTCTTTAGAGCCCATGGTTACTGGAATTTTTTCTTGTTTTCGTTCATAGTAGCACATTTAAAAATGTGGAAGACCTTCTCACTATCGAAGATGAATAAGTGCTCAGAGCTCTTAGGGCATTTATAATAAGAGCCAAAGTTCAATAGACAATTTTGCTTCGAGTGATCGTTCCTGTCATATCCCTAATTTTGACCATTAATACTGGGGCATTCTGTATATGACCTGTATTTTCTTGAAAACGCATCAAAAAACCAAATTCGTTCCAAACACCATCGCACGAAGCTAGGGAGGAATTTCTGTGACGAATCAAGTAAATATGCAGTTTTTTGTTTTAAAATTAACGAACATACCAGTCAGCACTAGCTTGTAACTGAATCCAGCAAGCGTACTCATCCACGTAATACCGCACTAATTAGCTGTATCAGACAATGATGGGTGATTTGTGCTCGGATAAAGGGATTAATTATGATACAGCGAAGAAACTTGGATTACAGGAATTGGTATTTTGTTTGAAGTTTTCTAGTAGTAATTGGCTAATTAGCATTTTCATTTTCGACATGAATATCTGTGTGCAGAGCTGCATGCCTATGGCCGCTACGTGCGAATAAAGCTATAGAAATGCAAGCTTTGCCCTCGTGTTTAGCAACAATTTTATGTGGCTTACAGACCCATGTATGCAGACTTTGCTGCAACATTTCACTACACACACACGCTGACTGTATTTACTTCCGCGTATCATCAGGAGAGAACGTAATACAGGATCATGAAGTGCACACCTGCATATTGTAAAATACTCCTGCGTTAGCTGTTTTCCTTACCTTGGAGTCTACTGTCACCGCTTCCTGTCACTGTAGAAATTTTCTCGTACGGCAAGTTTTCAAGTTCAACAAAGGCTAAGAGATACAGTTCGTTTCTGACAACGATGTCGTGTCACAGTTCGTCACATCACGTGCAGTTATACGTCACATAAGGACTGAATGAAACAAGACAACGCGAGTGAATTATTCTATTTTACAACAAAATATTAATCTATTTCATAAGGAGTAAGTTCACAGTTTGAAATGGAAATACCGTGTGGCTAGGGCCTCCCGTCGGGTAGACTGTTCGGTTGTTGCAAGTCTTTCGAGTTGACGCCACTTCGTCGACTTGCGTGTCGATAGGGATAAAATGATGATGGTAAGGACAACACGACACTCACTCCTTGAGCTGAGAAAAATCTCCGACACAGCCGGGAATCGAACCCGGGGCGTTAGGTATGACATGCCGTCGCGCTGGCCACTGAGCTACCAGTGGAGGACAGTTCACAGTTCTATACGAAATAAAGAACTTTCCTTTTAGAGTGCTTGTGAAAACTCTGCTTACTATCCAAATGATGTTTATACTGCTCTGTTCTACATTGCACTCTCCTCATTACACATGCGCTCGGAAGGATACTTGGTTTGCCGGCCGAAGTGGCCGAGCGGTTCTAGGCGCTACAGTCTGGAACCGCGCGACCGCTACGGTCGCAGTTCGAATCCTGCGTCGGGCATGGATGTGTTTGATGTCCTTAGGTTAATTTAGGTTTAAGTAGTTCTAAGTTCTAGGGGACTGATGACCTCAGAAGTTAAATCTCATAGTGCTCAGAGCAATTTGAACCATTTGATACTTGGGCTATGGCACTCCCGCTCCTACTTCAAAGCCACAGAGGGCGAATATTCATTTATCTACCTCTAGTTGACTCCTCTATTAATTTCAGTATGGTTATCGATGCAAAGCCAACAATTACAAAACCCAGTATTTCTGTAAGAGATAGTAATACAGATTCACCGTGAGTTCTCACGCCGTTAAACTCGTTGTTGCAGTGAAGGAAACCGACATGACTTTTGCACTGATAGCCTCCCGCCTGAATTTTTTTCGGAGGGTGCCGCAAAATATCAGTCACCGTTTTATTCTCTGTCGGTTCCGAATTTTAATCATGTATAACACTTCGCTGTGAGTCATGCAACTTTGTTGACATCCGCGTTACCTCCCTTCGTACACTGTCCAATGAAAAGTACCCGAACACCTATTAGCGCACTTTAATATAGGGCATATCCACCGTTAGCCTTTCTGATAGCCTTTAATAGCTTTTAATTAGGTATATGAATGTCTGCAAGGGCCGAAGCCAGAGAAAATAGTGAAGTTTGATGTTGGGGTCTGGAGAGAAGACGGCGATCTAACTCACCTCAAAGATGTGCCATTGGGTTCAGGTCGGGACTCAGGGCAGGCACGAGATGAAAGGTAAAGTTCGCCACGGATTCGCGAAACCCAACCCTTCCATCGGACTGCCACAGGGTACAGCGCGATTCATCGCTCCAAATAACTCATTTCCGGTCATCTTCCATCCACGGCGTCGCTCTTTGCTCCATCTTATGTGTCACGTAGCATTGACTACAGATATTATGCATTCTATCTTGCTCTTCTTGGACCCGCGAGTAGATGTACAAGACATCACATTTCCTTTTTATGACAGGAATGCATGTGACGGGTCTCTAACCATTCAGAGCTACAACCCAGTGTTCGTAATACAGTCTGATAGAAGACGCTTGCACAAAGGTTGCCACACACTTTGTAGGTAGGTAAGATTCTGTGTAAGCTGGAAGTATTCTGGCTTTCATGGCGAAATAGTATTCCTAATTCTACAATGTAGCAATCAGTCTACCTTGCATACTACCATTAAATGTTTCCTCCCTGTTATATCTCCTATACAACCGTGAAAAGGAGTAACGGTTGACATTCAACTCTTAACACACCCGACTGTACATCAATATTGTGAGCCAAAAGTATATAATAAGCAACCAGTACCACTATCCCAATATTTGTTCCCAAGCAGGTTGGGTCAAACACACAGACTATTTCATGATGGCACCAATGATGCCATGGGTTGGCATGCCAGGGAGAAGCCCACACAGTGACTCACGACATAACTTCTTTTTCTTCATATACCTCGTTGATCCCTTATGAACAATAATATACATATCGGCCAGGTAAGCCATTTTCCGTAGAAAATATGTGTACAAGTAATGCCTCTTGAATTCGGATAGCATCAGCTGTAAATAACAAAATCACTATGCTTAGAACCCATTTCATAACAAAGAGCCTTAAAAATCCAAGCTTTCAGTGAACAACTGTTGAGGAGGATATCAGTTTCTCCAGACGTAAAAAAAGCCGCTCCAGTAACACACATGATAACACATTTATCTAAGAGCTTTCATTTCTGGTGAGGAAAGTGTTACATGATAGCTTTTCCACAAAGGCATCAAGGAACATATCTCAGGACGTTATATGCTCATCCACTATGGTCAATGTAGTCGCAGTCTTACGCTGCATCATAACTGCCTACAGTATTCAGTACTTCTAGTGACTGTCCAGTTAATTGTTCCTTCTTTCCCTTTCTCTATATACTAACTGACAGTCGCTAGCAACAGACTCATAGGCTAAGATCATTGAGGATACTTGTTGTCCACTGTATACTTTGCTGTGCGGTTTGGCACCATGTTATATGAATAATTATGGTTAATAGCAAGGTGTGCGGTTGGAAAATGGGTGTGTCAGCCAGAACCCAGTAACAAATACAGCTGAATTCTACATCAATGCAACTGATCCGGCCCAAAAAAAAAAAAAACAATTATACAATTTTCTCAGTACTGAACAGCAGCGGACCTACCATCCCGTGACAGCACGCCTCGAATTAGCAAATAAGTTGTTACACTTGTTGGCCAAGCGAAACCAACGTCTCGGAAAGAAGCACGGAACACCACTAATATTACTGACATGACACACAACAGGAATATCACTGAAAACAATTGAAAATTGCTTTCATTCTTTTATTGTTTTACAATTGCATGTAGTAATCCTCTGCGGACATGGATAGATACATGCAAGAGATTAAAAAAATGTATAAAAAATCGAGTTTTGAACACGGTATGCGAAAGTGCGAAGCTAGCCATGGTGCATCACTTTGTCTAAACTTACTACACAACGAAAGGCACATAAAATACATAGAGAACTTTGACTGAAACATGTGTTCGCTTATTTTGACCCCTGCTTCAGTGAGCGAAATTTCTGGGAAATCGGTGTATGGCACTTGTCGTGTTTTCCTCCTGCGTACAGAGGACGAGCCCGACTCAGAATCTCCAGCCACTACCGCTGTTGGCTTTCACATTCACACCGCACGAATGTGGTAAGAATGGGTCAGCGTTCCAATCACCAATTCAGTAGGGACGCGATGTTAGTTAACTCCCATCAAGATCCAGTAGTGCACTTTTAACGTTTTGCAGCTCGCTTGTTGCTTCCCTCATGCACTTTGTCCGTCTTACTGGTGTTCGTACTCGTTTTCTCCGTTTTCTTTCTGTTACCACTAACAATTCTTCCTGTCATTTGTCGTTTCCGCGAATTATTCTCATAATTATGCTTGTGGGATACTCTCCCACCTGTGCTAACATTAGATTTCAAAATTTTAGTCCCTTGTCTATTTATGAAATGTTCATCCACTTATATCAGTAGGTAGTTCATATACTGATACTATTCGATTGCAACCGTTAATACTTGTTTCTCTTGTAGATTAGAGTATTCGTCTTCTTATTAATACACTGAAGAGCCAAAGAAACTGTTATACCTGTATAATATCATGTAGGGCCTGCGCGAGCACGCAGAAGCGCTGGAGGGAATTGACACTGTGAATCCTGCAGGGCTGTCCATAAATCCGTAAAGGTACGAGGAGGTGGAGACCTCTTCTGAACAGTATCCCATATATGCTCAATAATGTTCATGTATGGGGAGTTTAGTGGACAGCGGAAGTGCTTAAGCTCAGAAGAGTGTTCCTGGAGCCACTCTGTAGCAATTCGGACGTAAAGCTTTATGTCGTGCATTCACCAAAATTACGTGAGTGGGCCTTTGGCTCCGAAAGCCTACATCGATGATGTTTCGTCGAATGGTTCGCACGTTGACACTTGTTGATGTCCCAGCATTGAAATCTAGAGCAATTTGCGGAAGGGTTGCACTTTGTCACGTTGAACGATTCTCTTCAGTCGTCGCTGGTCCCGTTCTTGCTGAATATTTCTCTGGCCGCGGCGATGTCGGAGATTTGATGTTTTACCAGACTCCTGATATTCATGGTACACTCGTGAAATGGTCGTACGGGAAAACCCCCACTACATCTCTCTCGGAGATGCTGTGTCCCATCGCCCGTGCGCCGACTATAACACCACGTTCAAACTCACTTAAATCTTGACGACCTGCCATAGTAGCAGCAGTAACCGATGTAACAACTACATCAGACACTTTTTGTCTTATATAAGTGTTGCCGACCGCAGCGCCGTATTCTGCCTTTATACACGTCTCTGTATTTGACTACGCATGCCTATATCCGTTTCTTTGGCACTTCAGTGTATATCTATGTGTGGTGCCGTATCCATGCTTGATCGAGCCACTCCTATTAATTATCAGTTCAATAAGACGTTTCCGTTTTTTTTTTTTGTTCTTAAAATTCCCTGAATCATATGGGGGGCATCCCTTCTCCGTAAATCACCAGAGGTAGGGCTACAGAATATTGGAGGTATGCTAAACAGCACAACCGACACCTAACAAAAGGATTCATGAGCCAAAAATTATTTCAGCATTTGTTTCTAACACCTTGCAGAGCAGAATATCTTCGCACTCATAGATTTAATCAGGAAAATGAACACATGTTGTTCGATGATCATCGATGTAAATGCCTGTCCCATCGTCCTGAAAAACAAAGTAGCTGGAACATTAAAAAGAAATACAAACAAATTTAGCTGAAAGTTAAGAGAAATTATCTTTCTTCTCTATGTTTTATTCTAGTGCAAAATTTCTGCCCTGAGCGTTACAGCCCTTTTTAGATACTTGCTTTAACATAATGAAAAAGAATTGTAAATTTGGATTATATCAGTGTTTCCCACATTTTTCCCACTAGGTGTAGACACACTAACCATTTGACCATTGAAGAAATATTGCTAGAAGATCTAAATGGGTTTCATAAAGGCAGAACTAGTGCCTGTAATGGTTTTACCATAAAACACATCATTAAAAAATGACTGGAATATCTGCTCCTGGATTTCGATGTAATGACTTTTTCAACGTTTTTACTACTGTACCGAGGAGTATACATTGGAAAATTAAAGAACACCACATACCTTTTAACGTCTACAGGTAGTACTGAGAACTCTGTGCATCAACATTTAGATGGCGAAATTTATCAAAAAATACCCATTGGCAGTATGTTAACCCGGACGTTATAAAATGCTATTCAATGTAGCTAATTTCGTTAGCCTCTCTGCGATCGTCGTTGAGTCTAGGAAATGTCATTATGGTTCCTGACTCGAGGACGGGAAAATCATGACGTTACCTCCCCGTGATGAATATGGGGCAACGTTTCTATAAATGATGTACAAACGGCCAACGACGCAGCGACTAAGTATGTTCCTGAATAAGAAGATCCATTCCGTCTAAGTGACAACAGTTTATTCGAAGTGTTGATGAGAGAGGGTAAGTTGGGGTGGAAATATTTAAGCTATCGATACCTTCCATCCGATTTGAACCATGTCGCCAACAAAATAGAGGAGATAATCTACTGTCTAAAGTACTCGCCATATTATTCTCGTTACATCACATTCGTAGGCCGCGTAAGATCACAACCAGACTGTTATCATTCAACGCAACGGATGTTAACCAGGAGTAGCGTCTTCAACTAGCAATCAAAACATTCTGGATCTCATGTTCGATCCCTCCCACTGTTCAAACTGTGAATAGAAATCATGAGCAATGGTGGCGGAGGACTTTTGGTCTGAGAAATCACTTCCATTCTTCCATCGACCTGTTCTTGTGCTTCAGGTAGGAAACTATCTCTAAAAGGCGGAATAATCTGCAACGAACAACGGTATGAGGATACAGAAGGCAATGGAAACCAGTGGATGAAAGATACACAATGTGTATCCACAAGCGACGTGGCTTTTAAAGGAAAAAGTGTCATCACGATCTCTCCATTGGCAAAATATTCCGATTTAGTCCCCATTCCACCCTATGGGTGGAGTCTGCCAAGGCGAAGGTGATGACGAGAAAAAGACTGTGCAACCAAAGTGAAACATTCTACTAAAAGGAGCGTGCAACGGCAGAACTCTTAGCGTGGAAGGGAACCTAGATAATGAGTTTGCATTCTACGGAAGCATGATACAGGTAGCTGCCCAGTCGTCCTGATATGCGTTTCACAGGGTTCTAGCCATCAGCTAGTGAGATGGCACACATCACCACCTGGATGTACAAATGTAATTTTTCTGCTGTTTCCCAAAAATCATTTCAGGCGAATGTTTAGTCGGATCAGTCAAGATGGCTGCATCCAATTTCCTGTCCCATATTTGCCCAAACCGAACTTGTGCATTATTTTTGCGCATATCATTCCGTCCTCATTAAATTGCTACTTGAAGTTTTAGAGTTTCTCGCCCGAGTCACAGCAGAGCCCTTCTCAATGCTAGTGGGTCTTCTATAACCGTCTTTCTAAAAATCTATCTTAAGTATCAGTAGAGGGACAAACCAAAGATAAATTGCGAGGAGAAATAGTAAGTAGTCTACTTTAAAAGTCTCTACAGTTAAATACGTCAAGTGAATTATACCAATAATATGGATCTATAGCACATATCTTATAACATACCAACAAATTATGTTTGACCGAGATACAATAGTTCCAACGCTGTTGACCACAGTGTCACGTTTCTCGGGCTACATTTTGCACTTCGTGTATGAAAACATATTCCTACTATATTACCGAGTGAGGTGCCGCAGAGATAAATGTACTAGGCTTGTATTCAGTATGAGCTGTGTGCAGTTCCTCACACAGCCAGATAGATTGTAACATTCTTTTAAAAGAAGTGTAACGTTTTTTAATAATGAATCTTTTGTGTTTATTAATGGATATACGATGCGTAATGTTTGTCTTACGGAAATTTACTGTGTAATGTGTCGTTTAGCAAATGGTGTGCTTAATCAGTTTACTGTAATCCAAAGAAAAATTAAACAACTTTATCTGGAAAACCAGTATGAAATGCCTATAATGAAATCAATCCCTCTGAAATTTACTCAGTCTCGTGAGCACAGAGTTCTATGGCCCTGTGCAACAAACTGATAAAATTCCCTATGCAAATAAACAATGAAATACATTCTCCTTAGCTCTTGAGTCACGACGGATATAATCTTGTTATTCTGTTGTCTCCACAGTAGGCATACAAAATAGTCAATCTTGCCTCAGCGAAGTGCAATGCCGGCCGTAAAACAGCTTCATACAAATGTCAGTAGATTAGTTGATAAATGAATAACCTCGCAAACGTTCAGTGATAATTTTGGATATTGGCTCAGCGTTGTGCAATGCTGCCCGCAATGAAACTGTTACAGACATTAATACTTTTCTGATTATGGATGAAAAATCGTTTCTTTTAAAAAATACTCATTGGATTTAAACAAATAAGACATGGAAGAGGATAGGGTTCTGATAACGGGATATGCTAAGACCAACTTCTTGAGTTCGAAAATTGTATGCAAAATAACGTTTCTCCTTCACAAAATCTAATATGATACATTTTACATTAACTTCAAAATCAGTCCACTTTTCAATTATTCTACAATTCTCACTTACTGACCTAATTAAAGACACTTGGATTGTTACATGACAAAAGCCTAACATCATTTAACAAAATAGATTCTAAAATTTAATTTGTCTGAATCAAGATTACAAAAAACACAAAATATTACAAGTCGGGCATGCCTAATCAACCCATACATTAAATCTGATGGCAAATATTTGGTTCCTACATTCAAGGGTCAGTACTGTAAAACAAGCAAAAGCCACATTGCGTTGCTGCATACTTAAAACTGAATATACATAGTTTCGTAACTTAACAAAACTTTAATATGCTGCTACCATAGGCCAACAGCTAAATTCTCACAGCTAGCCACTAGCTTTAAGTCTTACATCCTAGCTTTAACAGACTGCAAGGACAACTGCTACTGCGCTCCTACTTACAATCGATTCTGCCACTCAGGCAACATCTTTGGTTCAGTGGTGTCAAAGATACAATCTCTTCTACATGTAATAACCATTTCACGTCATTTTTCATGAAACATATTACAAAATCGGGCTCCTAGTACAAGTGGAACCCTCACAAGATTTAGGTTTTCTATGGTTTGTGTATATCAGTAAAGACGAAGGTCAGGTCAGTCCTGTTGAGAGCGACGCAAATGACTTTTTTCCTGTCTTTCTCTAATCCGCGATTATGCTGCAATGGCCTTGCCATTGATAGGAAGTTAACCCACAGTCTTTCTTGCTTTTATCGTATTTAACATTTATAAGTGTAGAAGCAGTTTCCTATTCGATGATAAAGCTTGTTAATATCATGCAAGGTTACGTATAGGCTGTTGGCAAGACAAATTTAGAAGGGCTGGACGGTCCTATACCTGCCTTGTTAAATGTAATGAATACGTTTTTTAAGTACTGGGTCGGTATTTTTGATATTTTTGGTAAAGGGATTTGAATACATAGGTAATTATTCTTCACATAATTTTTTTATAGCTGCAGAAATTTTTAAAAAATTGTTCCAGCAACTTCTGTTGATACTGATCTTTTAGTTTTTGACGCATAATGTATATGCTGCGTTGAAATTTGTGAATTGGCCTAGGTTATGGTCGTCCGCTTCAGAGTTGGAGGTGGAATTCGGGCCTTGTATCTGACAAGCAGAGACAATATTATTCCAATAAAACGGTGGTGCATCTGATAAGAGTCTGGGGGTAATACTTTAATAATATCGCAAATGAAACTATTGCCATCACGAAGTTGTACCGTGATTAGACTGATGTTAGCAAAAAAGACAGATGTTAGCAGACGCGAAAGCATTGAACCTGCGGTCAGACTTGAAATCAAGCTAGTCATTGAATCTGAATGCAAGTCTTCAAAGTAAAGCTCAAAGTAATGAAATTCCATGAAATAGCTGTGATGTCCCTATGCATCATCTTGCGGTTGCGGCTCTATCTCAGCATAGTAAACTGTAGGTGGAGACTGAAGTGGCTGCAGGCAGTCATTGGCAGCGTGCCAGTGACCCTCACTAAGGACTAAGCGTAAATCACCTTGAAATCTCTGTATGTCCAACAATACATGTACCCTTGCGGTGGATCCTGGCAGTGAAGGCTTTTGGAATTACTCTCTATGAAGACGAAGTACGAAGAGATCTTGAAGTCTCTCTCTGAAGTAGTAAATTTGTACTGAGTGTTCACTAAAACTAAAACCCCTATTTTCACGTTTTCGCTCTTTACTCTTGTAAGGTTACCACCTTCCATGGTCACAGATACGGTGACCGCCAACTTTACTACCTTCCATGGCCATCTCCTCGATGATAGATTCGAATGATGTCACACGCCTTACTTTGGGCTCAACAGACGTAATTTGCATATCAAATGATATGAAAGTGTACTTGACTCATGGGAACATGATACTACGTAATCCCTTTTCCGACTTGCATGTACGTACAGTTTTGTAGCAACGTAGACCTGAAACGGAGAGGAGGTGTGGATTCACGACGCAACGTTTTCTTTAAAAACCGCTCTGCAGACCAGTGTCGAAGAATAGGGATGGGTCATAAATACTACGGTCACAAGGGACAGCGTTTATATCGACAGAGTAGCGTAGTTTATTCCGTCACAGAAGGCCAACGACACGTTTACAGCCTCGGGTGTACCAAGGGGGAGGCGACTGCACGGTTGACACTAATTGGTTGCCCGCTTTTTCAGGGGCAGAGAAGGAAATACATAGTTAAAACAGCACTTGGCACTCACATACAGGTCAACACATGTACAGTGTGAGTCACGAACTATTGCCGCCAAAAATAGTTCCGCAAGTATGATAGGAGCTGAAAAGTTTGTGGGACAAAAGTTGCATGGGGAAATAGGAGCCATAATATGACACTGGTTTTTTGTTTCTGGGTGGTGTTGCGTCAGAGATATGAAGGTCAACTTTGTTTTTTAAATGAGATGTTATAGTTTGGTACTTATTTTATGATAGCGGCTATCGAGACAAATCCGATGATACGTAACAATAAGGTCTTTGAAGGTCAACGAAGGTAGCATGAACGTCCATTAACAGAAGATGTTCGAAGTGTTGACCATTGGAATTAATGCAGTGCTGCAATCTTCTTATCATGGACTGAGTGATATTCCTTATCACCACAGCACTTATCGAAGCAACTGCTCTGACAATTCTCTCTCGCATATCTCCAGATGTAGGTGGAATGTCTTTATAAACAACGTCTTTTACGAACCCCCACAAGAAAAAATCCACGGGCGTGAAGTCTGGCGAACGAGCCGGCCACGACATTATCTCCTCTGTGTCCAATCCGACGATTTGGGAATTGTCTCTGCAACTCATTTCCAGCCATCAGCGAAAAGTGTGCCGAACACTCATGGTGGTGATACCACATTCTCTTCCAATAACAGACCTAATGTTTCTTGCAGGAATGTGGTGTACTCTCTACCATTAAGATTTCCTTCGATGAAATAGGGGCCTATAATTCTGTCCTCCAGGATCTCACACCGTACATTCAACTACCACGGTTTTTGGTGTGCAGCTTGCCGCAACCAACATGGGTTTTCAGTTGCCAAGTAATGCATGTTATACAAATTAACATTTCCATGGTTTCTGAATGTAGCCTCGTCAGTAAACAAAATCAAATTAATAAACATGTCATCCCTCTGAATCTGAAGTTGAGCCCATCGGCAGTATTGAATGCGATGCCTACAATCCGTACCAGTTAATTCTTGGTGGAGACTGATATGGTAAGGAACATATTTATGGCGATTCAGAACATGAACAGCACTACTCTGGCTCCTGTCAAATACCCTTGCGATTTGAAGCGAACTAACATAAGGATCTAGAACCACAGTGGCAAAAGTACCAATTTCCGTTTCCTTGTTTGTAACTTGCCTTTAGCGGATATTTTTCCGTTGCGTTAAAAATCCAGTTTTTTCAATTTATCATATACATATTTAAATGTATGACGTGTGGGGTGAGTACGTTGTGGATATGTTTCAATAAGTCTCTAGCTCTCATTGAATTTTATTGGTGTTCACCGTAAATGAGAAACATATCGACTTGTTCTTCGAAGGAATACACCATTCACATTCGCTTGATCAGACGACACTAGTCTTACCATTCCTATTCATGTTGCATTGCGAAACTGTCGAATGGTGTTTACGCGTCAATGGCACATTAGATGGATACGCCGTATTCAGTGAATATTTACTATTTGCACGATATACGAGAGAGAATTGTCAGAGCATGTGCTTCGATAAGTGCCGATGTGATAAGGAATACCACTCAATCCAGGATAAGAAGATTGCAGCACTCATAGATATCAATGGTCATCACTTCCAACACCTTCTGTAAATGGACGTTCATGCCACCCTTGTGACCTTCAAAGACCTTACCGTTACATATCATTGGATTTGTCTCGATAGCCGCTATCAGAAAATAAGTACCAAACTGTAGCATCCCATTAAAAAAAAAAAGAATTGACCTTCATATCTCCGACGCGACCCCACCTAGAAACAAAAAACCAGTGTCGTATTATGGCCCTCGTTGTCCCATGCAACTTTTTTCCCACAAACTTTTCAGCTCCTATAATACTTTGAGTTATTCTGGGTGGCAATAGTTAGTGACTCACCAGGTATATGAATTTCTACCAAAGGTCTGGACCTCTTATAAAATGCTCTCTCATTGGTAGAACAATCTGAAAATTTTGAAGGAAAGGTATAGCACCATTTACGTTTACGCCATTTCTTTGCGATAGTGGAATTTGCGGATTGGATAACTGAAAGCAATGTTTTGAGAGTGAGAGAAATAATTACTGTACACAGCAGTTTGCTTAGAAGGCTCCAATTTTGCAGGGAGGCAATGTTCTTCACAGAGAGGGTAGAGATAGCTCGAGATACGTAATTTGCAGACAAGAAATAGGGCTGTGTCTCTGAAACATTGAGTCGATACAAGGAGTGCTTAACGCCTCGCTGGGTGTGGAGAGAGATTTGTTCTGTGGTCGCTTTGAGCACGGTAGTCTCTAAATAGATCAGCATTAAATAAGTTGAAAGTCTCATATATTCTCCAAGTAGAGAGATCGTGAAGAATCATGTTAGTTAATACGTTCTCGTGGAACTGCTAGTGCATCACTGTGCACGTCGCCTTACCAACCAGGCGAGTGTAAGCAGCCATTATAGACAGACTAGGAACCAACAATCTCCTACTTCACAGAAGAACTCGGTAAGAGTATATGCCCGACACTTCAGTCAAGAATAAGGAGTTTTATCGATTGAAAGGAAGCACAGAACAGATGTGGTGATCTGGCGTCTCGCATATTCAACGACAGATCGTGCAACAACGGTAAATACCAAATTGCAATCACGCAGGGAGTACGTTATATACGTCATAAGCGTGCCTCTTCGTCCAGTTCATTGTTTAGTTTGGAGCAGTATACTAAACCTTCCTTCCCGCTGCTTTCCGCCAAGCGCTAATGAAATGTAGAATGTCACTTAGGAACGATTGTCCAACTATGTTAATTAAAGTTATTTAAGTATAGTATATTGCAGGATCCATTTCTGCAGCGTTTACTTCTGTTCTTACTTGTTTGTTTTACTATATCAGGTAGCAAAGCATTTCCATCTATTACTATCTGATACTTGTATCGAAATCCATCTGTCCTTCTTTTAAATTTACTTATCAATCAACCATTTCTGACCTGAATCATTTTGTAAACAACATGATAATAGAAACATTGTAATAGCTCAGGTAACGGGTTGTTCGTCCCGAAAGTAGGTTACATACTCTCATTAAATTAATTTACGTGGCAGAGAAACTTTTTCATAAATCCACAAATAACCATTCATCTGGTGTCCAACCAATTCAGCGATTCATGCCCCCTAGCTGGAAGGGCCAGGCAATAAACAGTTCTACAACACTCAGAGCGATCCTTGCGCGTCAAGAGTAGGGTGCAGACTAAGAATCGCCGGTACGTTCAACACTATTCCGATTGGCTGGTGTATAGATCTTCTGAGCACCAACATATAACAATGTTCCTTAGAAAACGCTGCTCCCCTTCCCTGGGCTTTAGGTGATTAACCAGTAACGCGCGTCCTACCATATAACATTAAAAAGGCAACTCACTCTCGTTCCATTTCTCTCTGCCGCCAGTGAGGGGGATCCTCACTAGCAGAGTAAAGCTGCTCTATCTAACTTCTAGTTCATTCCTATTATCCAATCCTGACAGTTACTATGTCTTGTGCAAACATTCGGTTTTTGTGAAGTCAGCGTCCAGCAGTGTCTCACGCCTTCAAAGCATTCCAAAACTGCTGGTTTTTTCTCCATATTCGAGATAGCATCTGTAGCATCCGTTAATTTTTGGAGTAAATGTAGCTTTCTACGTTTTGTGCACAGTAGTGCCTTCTTGGTCTTCGCTAGAAACTGTGTTTCTTCTCATTCCACTTCACGGCTGTATAAGCGATCGCAGCTGCGGACTTTCAGCTACTGGCTTCAGCGCCCAACGGCAGGCGCCCATTGGCCCACGAGCAACTGACCTGCGTGCCTTCTGGCGCCCCCTTCCGGAAAACTGCTCTAAGGTGATGGCCTACGTGACTGCATAGCCTTGTTGCCCCATCCCAGTCAGCTTTCAGTAGCCTCTTATTTACGTAAGGCATGCAAATCGAACAAAAGAGTACATGAATAGTAAATTACGTGAATCAGCTACTGGCAGTCAGTACTACTGTCGTGTATCATGTTTCTCGGTGTCAATTATTTATTCCAATCCAATGAGTCTTTGCATTATGATTTCACATACGACTGTTTCCGAAAAGACGGTTGCATAGCAGTTGACGTTCTGTACAATCACTGAAAGTTTGGTTTCATCTGTAATGTTTCACTTGAAAATGTGCCTTACGTACATTCATTTACATGATTACTCTGCAATCCACCCTTAAGTGCCTGGCACAAGGTTCCTCGAACAACCATCAGAACTATTCTCTACCATTCTATTCTCTATCAGCGTGCAGGAAAAATTACCACTTAAGTCTTTAGATGCAAGTTCTGAATTCCATTATTCCATTATGATGATCATTTTTCCCTCTGTAGGCGATAATAAAAGTTTTTGCATTCAGAGGAGAAAGTTGGTGATCGGAATTTCGTAAAAAGTTCTCGCCGTAAAGAAAAATGTCTTTGTTTTAATAATTGTTACTCCAACTCGCTTACCATATCGAAGAGACTCTGTCCGCTATTTCCCGATAATGCAAAAAAACTGCCTTTCTTTCGACTTTTTCAACGTCCTCTGTCAATTATGTCTGGTAAGTACCCCGTACTCCACATCAATACTCTATCAGAGGGCCGACATGCGTAGCGCAGGCAGTCTCTTTAGTGGATTTGTTACATATTGTAATTATTCTGTCTTAAATTTGCCCTCTCACAAGATTATCTGCGTGATTGTTCCAATTTAGGTTGTTTGTAATTGTAATTCCTAGATATTTAATTGAACTGACAGCCTTTAAATTTGTGTGATTCATAGTGTAACCGAAATTTAGCAGAACTTTTTTTTTCGATTGTGACCTCACACTTTTCCCTATTTAGAGTCAACTGCCACTTTACGCACCGTAAAGACATCGCGTCTAAGTCATTTTGCAATTGGTTTTGATCTTCTGATGATATAAGAGGTGCTAAATGGCAGAATCATCTACAAACAAGCTGAGAGGACTACTCTAAATGTCTGCTATATATAGACTAGGAATAGCAGAGGTTCTATAACACATCCTTAAGAAACTTCAGATGTCACTTGAACTATTCCATGATTTTCCGTTTATTACTACGTAGTGTGACCTTTGTAACAGGAAATCACAAATCAAGTCGCACAAGTGAGGCAATACGCCTTAGACACGTAATTTCATTAGAAATATCTTGTAAGGAAAGGTGTCAAAAGCCATCTGGCAGTCTAGAAAATCGTAATTAGTCTGATATCTTCTGTCGACAGCAATCATTACTTAATGGGAAAAAGAGCTAGTGGTGTTTCATATGAAGGATATTTTTTGAATCGGTTCTGGCTGTGTGTCAGTAGACTATCTCCTTCGAGGTAATTGAGAATGTTAAAATACAGTATATATTCCAAAATTCTACTGCAAATTGACGTCACTGATAGGGTCTGTAATTCATCTGATCATTCCTATTTCTTTTCTTGAGTATCGGTGTGCCTGTGCAGCTTTTCAGTCACTTGGTATGTGTCTTTCGTCAAGCGAACGGCTGTTTGTGATAGCTAAGCATGGGCCTATTGTATCAGAATACCCTGAAAGGAACTTAACTGGTATACTATCTGGACCGGAAGACTTACCTTTATAAAGTGATTTAAGCTGTTTCACTTCTTCGAGGAAATCTGCTTATAAGTTAATCAAGTTGGCAATTGTTCTTGATTCGAATTCTGGAATATTTACTTCGTCTTCTTGGGTTGGGGATTTCTGAAAACTGTGTTTCATGACTCCGCTTTAGTGCCGGTGTCATCAGTGACATTACCATTGGAATCGAATCGCACAGTGAAGGTACTGACTATGTCTTGCCACTGGTGTGCTTTACATACGAACTTGGATCTCTTTGGGTTTCCTACCACATTTTGAGACAGAGTTTCGTTGTGGAAACTATTTTACATTCTTTTAAGTTTGGCATGCTTTTAATTTGGCATGCTTTTTTCATTGCTTTTGCAACAGTGCTATGACCTGTTTTGTGTACAATGGAGGATCAGTACCATCTTTTATTAATTTATTCGTTATAATTCTCTCAATTGCCGCAGATACTATTGCTTGCAATTTAAACCACATCTGGTCTACACTTACATAGTTAGTTGTGAAGGAGTGAAGATTATCTATTAGAAAGGTGTCAAGCGAATTATATCCGCTTTTTTAAGTAGGTGTGTTATGCGTTTATGTTTTTTGAATTTGGATGCGGCGTTAGTCAGTCCAGTTACAACGACCTTTTGGTCGCTAATCCCTGTATCCGTCATGATGTTTCCTATTTGCTCAGGATTATTTGTTGCTGAGAGGTCGAGTATGTTGTCGCAACCATTTACACTTTGAATGGGCTCCTGAACTAATATGGCAAAACAGCGCACTTGCGGCAAACAGTGTTTAAAGTTTCAACAACACTTTGACGATGTTCCGGACAATATGAAGAATTGTCTGAGTCACTTGACTATCTATGAGTCTCTTAGCAGATTTACTCTTTTGTCCAGTTTACCTTTCCAAATCCTTCTGTTTCATATCAGCATTCTTCTTCTTCTCATTGTCAACGAATGGCATAACATAGAAAATGTATTTTGTAGAGGACATGACTATTATGTTTCCTTTCTTGTATATGACAATAACATCGTGTGCTCTAAATTGTGAAGCATAAGCAATACAGCTATACAGCTTGACCATTTACAAGGATTAAGTTTAAAGGAACCAGATACTCAGTGCCAAAAGGTTTCAAGGATCACAGCACGTTTACATGCACAACCACAGTCTACCAAAAGCGTTCATGGTATTTATTAACCAGTTTTAAAAGATCTGACTGACAGTGTGTTACTCTCTCAACACGGTTGTGTACAAAACAAAAATGAGAGTGTGAACAATGTGATTTGAACAATAATTATGATCTTCAGATCAGTGGAGCTTCTTTGCACAGAATTTCGAGTTGGTGTCTACTCACAAACAATTTCAATACTGCTAGTAGTACTGTCTTCAGTATCACAGTAAACTATTAACCTGTTACTTACGTCTCTTCCTGGAGGTTTACGTTTTAAAAAATTTTTAAAAACTCGAGTACTGAATCGCCTCATGTTTGCACTGAACTAACAATACAAATCGTGACGCAAAAACAAAGATATTACTTTATTATTGAGACTCTTGGTCTGAAACTGAAACAGTAGCCTGTAGTATCATTTTAGCTAATTGTGGGAACATGTTCCACAGATATATTATCTGCAGAATTACTGTAAATTCCGAGTGTCAGATTTTTCCAAATAAACACGTTCTGACAAATATGTCCCAGCATGTTTTCAGAAAATAAATTAAAAACGTTCAGTATTAAGCTAAACACTGAATCCATACGCTATCAGATCAAAGGATCCGGAGACTTGTTAGTAGACATTAATATGAGAATGTGCACCATTCGTCTTTATGACGGCTTGAACGCTGCTGGGAACACTTTCGATGAGGTATCTGAATGTCTTTGGAGGAATGGCAGCACATTCTTTTTCAAGAGCGGAAACCATAGAAGATAGTGGTGCTGGACAGAGGGTTCTGGAGAGAAGTGAACACTTCATCTCATCCCAAAGGTGTTCCAGTGGGCACAGGTCGGGACTCTGGGCAGGCCAATCTATTTCGGGAGTGTAATTTTCCACAAACAGTTGCATCACAGACGCTGCTTCATAACCAGGTGCATGTATGGATTGAACTGGGGACCTAGAAACGACGGAGAGGCTTCGTTCCCGCCGTAACCCTCAGTGGTACGCAACCCCACAGGCTACAGCAGTCCACTCAACCCACCGCCGTCCCACACCGAACCCAGCGTTATTGTGAGATTCAGCCCCCGTTTACTAGATAGGATTGACAGTGGACATGGAAAAAGTCCGAATGAGGGTGGCTCGTTTTGTATTATCGCGAAATAGGGGAGCGAGTGTCATGGACACGACACGTGAGATGGAATGGTAATCATTAAAACAAAGGTGTTTCTCGCTGCGGTGAGACCTTTTCAAGACTTTTCAATCACTAACTTTCTTCTCTGAATGTGACAATGTTTTACTGTCGCTAACTACAAGGGGAGAAATGAGCATCGTAATAAAATAAGACCAATCAGAGCGTTCATATTTCCCACGTGGTGCTCGAGAGTAGAATAGTAGAGAAATGATCTGAACACTCTACCGGGCGCTTAAGTGTAAATTGTAAAGCAGTCATACAGACGTAGATGTAGATAAGAGGACCACACCCTAACCACGAAGAATAACCCCTGCCATAACACCGCTTTCCCTGTTCGGGGGCAACGTTCTCCAGGCATTTGCGAAACCCAAACCCTTCCATCGCATTGATACAGGATATAACGTGATTCATCACCCAAATCACTAGTTTCCAGTCATCCACAGTCTGGCGGCTCCACTTTTACACTACCTCAAGGGTCCCTTAGAAATGCCTACAGAGATGTGTGGCTTGTAATAAGCTGCTCGACCATCGTACCTCATTCTTTTTCATTCCTTACGCACATCCATTGTGCTAGCTGGTTTGCTGATAGCACTCGGACCTCATATGAGATTTCTTCCAATGATTTCACCCCAATTTTTTACAGCCACCCACAGCAATGCCCGACGGCCTCGTCCTTCAGTGTAGGAGGTGTGCTTGGTCTTGGTATAGCTGTGTTTTTTCCTTTGCGTTTCAACGTCAGCAGAAGTCGACTCCGGCAGCTGTAAAAGGGTTGAAATGTCCCTGATGGATTTCTTACTTAGATGGCATTCACATTCGGAGTCACTGGGTCCTCCTGACCGATCCATTCTGATGTTAGTGCTTCTCTACTGACAACATAGTACTCCCTGACATATATTAGACCGGCGCTTATACCTCTCGTGACATCTAGTGGTCAATTCCGTATTACATATGTGTGTCTGGTTACCTTTGAATAGGTAGTATACTTCATCATAAAGAGAAAAGTTTCTTTGTCTTTCCCGGACAAGTGCTCTACCATCTGAGCTACCCAAGCACGACTCACGCCCCGTCCTCACAGCTATACTTCTGCCAGTACCTCGTCTCCTACCTTCCAAACTTTACACAAGCTCTCCTGCGAACCTTGCGCAGAACTAGCACTCCTGAAAGAAAAGATAAGGCGGAGACATAGCTCAGCCACAGCGTGGGGGATGTTTCCAGAATGAGATTTCCACTCTGCAGAGGAGTGTGTGCTGGTATGAAACTTCCAGGCAAATTAAAACTGTTTTAATCTGCCAGGAAGTTTCATATCAGCGCACACTCCGCTGCAGAGCGAAAATCTCATTCCAAAGATAAGTTTATATTACTTTGCATACAATTTTTTTAAAATCGTTTTCTAGGTCTGAGTCCCCTTAAAGAAGGTGAAGACCACCGCAGTCTCATCACGTGAAGATGGTGTTTGTTACGTCCCTACGTAATGTAATATTATTGTAATATTCCGGCTGCGAATACCAACGATGATGTGCTACCGTAATTGAGACAACGCTCTTTGCTGTGAGGACAACACTCTTTGCTGTGAAAAAAAGAGAAACATCTATGTTTTTTGTAATTGTTCGAGATAGGAAATGCCGATTGGACGTTGCGGCTCTTTGAGGTGAGATATGTTTGCATAGAGAAGTAATTTGAAGTGCAGAGGTCAACTTGTAATCGCAATTATCAAGAATAAAAAATTTCATTTGTGAAAAAGAAGCTAAATATCGTTTACGAACTTTTATTCGACGTTGCATCCCCGTACCTTCATAAAAACTTTTAGCGTGTTTAGCAATACAGTGCATAGTGATTTCTTCGCGAATTAACAATACTGGCCGAATCTACTATCACGGTCCGAACGACGAGCAATATTTCGCCGTCTACTTGTATGTTCAAGACGTTCCCTAAGCGACCAGTCTGTTAGTCAGAAGATGTCATACTGCCATTGTCGTTCAACCTTCTCATCCTGAAAGTGTTCCCAGAAAATCTTTCGGCGACTGTGAGTATTGTAGCTGCCACGAGAGATGTCTTCACCGCGAGTTTTAGCAGTTGTCTCTGACTTTGCCCGGCGTTCTCTGAGAACCGGAGAAACGGAAACCTTCGACCACCAACTCATCCTGTACCTAACCCGCTCTCTCCTTACAGCAGCCACGAAGGAAACATATTTATCTATAGTCAAATTTTTTTCGCAGGTTATATTAGACAGGTAGAATTTTTTTAAATGTATGCATCTAGGCAAAACATCAAAAGAGAGTTTTAAATGCAGTACCTATCTTATATGTGTCGAATCAAAGGTCAAGTAAGTTAATTATTATTTTTACTTCTTCAACGTAGCAGTTCATTTTAAATTTCATTTCCCCTTTCCTCGCGTCCTGCTCTGGAAGCAGAACATCTATGCTCGTGGGGCAACTACTCATTATTTCGATCGTCGTGAAGAGCGGACATGCATGGCTTTCAAGTGGTGCAACGCCGGCGGCGGTAGAATGTCTTTGTGCACAGCGATCGAAGGGAGACGCCATGCCGCCTGGCCGCCGGCGGTGGAGCGCAGGAATGCACCGGCGCCGGCTGCGGAATTCCCTAGCCGGCTAATCATAAAGACATCACACGCGAAATAATGAAAAGGCTACCTGCGCGCCGCCCCAGCTATGCCACTTAATTTCTCCGACGGCGGGTTTAATTAATGAAATTAATTTGCACGAGGTACCGATAAACCTCCAGGCAGGGAAGGGCCCAAGTTGGCTCCGCACAGTGTGCCAGCTAAGTGCGTTGTCGCTAACCCGAGAACAGCTGCGCTCTGCCCACAATACGTCTCATCCTCAGTGGTCTCGGCAGACACTTACAGACGACAACGAACTCCTCATCCGATTATTCTTACCTAGAGTTGTAAAACTACCGTAAACTTCCGGAAACTACCGTGAGTAAGGGTACTACTCTACTGGCCATTAAAATTGCTACACTACGAAGATGACGTGCTACAGACGCCAAATTTAACCGACAGGAAGAAGATGCTGTGATATGCAAATGATTAGCTTTTCAGAGCATTCACACAAGGTTGGCGCCGGTGGCGACACCTACAACGTGCTGACACGAGAAAAGTTTCCAACCGATTTCTCATACACAAACTGCAGTTGACCAGCGTTGCCTGGTGAAACGTTATTGTGATGCCTCGTGTAAGCAGGAGAAATGCGTACCATTACGTTTCCGACTTTGACAAAGGTCGGACTGTCGCCTTTCGCGATTGCGGTTTGTCGAATCGCGACGTTGCTGCTCGCGTTGGTCGAGATCCAATGACTGTTAGCAGAATATGGAATCGGTGGGTTCAGCAGGGTAATACGGAACGCCGTGTTGGATTCCAACGGCCTCGTATCACTAGCAGTCGAGATGACAGGCATCTTATCTGCATGCCTGTAACGGATCGTGCAGCCACGTCTCGATCCCTGAGTCAAGAGATGGGGACGTTTGCAAGACAACAACCATTTGCAACAACAGTTCGACGACGTTTGCAGCAGCATGGACTATCAGCTCGGAGACCATGGCTGCGGTTACCCCTGACGCTGCATCACAGACAGGAGCGCCTGCGATGGTATACTCAACGACAAACCTGGATGCACGAATGGCAAAACGTCATTTTTTCGGATGAATCCAGGTTCTGTTTACAGCATCATGATGGTCGCATCCGTGTTTGGCGACATCGCGGTGAACGCACATTGCAAGCGTGTATTCGTCATCGTCATACTGGCGTATCACCCGGCGTGATGGTGTGGGGTGCCATTGGTTACACCTCTCGGTCACCTCTTGTTTGCATTGGCGGCACTTTGAACAGTGGACGTTACATTTCAGATGTGCTACGACCCGTGGCTCTACCCTTCATTCGATCCCTGTGAAACCCTACATTTCAGCAGGATAATGCACGACCGCATGTTGCAGGTTCAGTAATGGGCCTTTCTGGATACAGAAAATGTTCGACTGCTGCCCTGGGCAGCACATTCTCCAGATCTCTCACCAACTGAAAACGTCTGGTCAATGGTGGCCGAGCAACTGGCTCGTCACAATACGCCAGTCACTACTCTTGATGAACTGTGGTATCGTGATGAAGGTGCATGGTCAGCTGTACCTGTAAACGCCATCCAAGCTCTGTTTGAATCAATTGCCAGGCGTATCAAGGCCATTATTACGGCCAGAGGTGGTTGTTCTAGTTACTGATTTCTCAGGATCTATGCACCCAAATTGCGTGAAAATGTAATGACATGTCAGTTCTAGTATAATATATTTGTCCAATGAATACCCGTTTATCATCTGCATTTCTTCTTGGTGTAGCAGTTTGAATGGCCAGTAGTGTAGTTTTCCTAGTAGCTTTGGTTAGTCAAGGTCGTGCCCGAGTCACTCATACTACCTCTCAGGCGTCACCTCATAACGATCGCTTTCTGTACGTACGCGATCAATGTCTCACTGGATTACCCTAAACACCGGAAGCAGTGAAGCGTCTGGTAACTGCGGATATATAAAGGGCCAGGTAACCTATGGAACATCGTTGTTCTACGTAGTTATCCTCCTGTCTGTCTACTTAAGAGTAAACAGCATTTATAGCAAAACTGAAACTGTCAAAGTTTAATTCAAGTTTTATTCGAAAATTGTTGATCTGTGACACGAAACAAAGGGATGTTGTAGTAAAAATAAAGAAAACGATATAGATTTATTGCATAGAGCTAGAAAACGCAATTTGCTTGACAAAAAGGTAAAAATAAAGAAACAACCACAAAACAAAGATGTGTCCCACATCACTTCAATACATCGTCCAACTTCAACGTTTTTCTGTTATTCATAAACCGTTTTCGCATTCATCAGTAATAAAAGCAAATTTTTCCTTTGATTGTAATGAAGAACTTTCTGTTGAGTATAAAACAAAAAATGGTTCAAATGGCTCTGAGCATTGTGGGACTTAACTTCTGAGGTCATCAGTCCCCTAGAACTTAGAACTAATTAAACCTAACTAACCTAACGACATCACACACATCCATTCCCGAGGCAGGATTCGAATCTGTGATCGTAGCGGTCGCTCGGTTCCAGACTGTAGCGCCTAGAACCGCTCGGCCACTCCGGCCGGCAGTACAAAACAACAACAATAATTATATATTTTTTATTTTTGTGCATAGAAACTCTACTTCCATCAAAAACAGTTGCTTCGTTTACACAAAACCTCAGAAATTAGACAGTCAACTAATTTCTAAGCACAATTTGTAATCTGTAAGGATGTACGATACACAATGGGCTAACACTGTAGGATGTTCGATTCTATTTATGAACAAAACGGGGAAAAAAAAGCAGTCGGCTCCGATTATGTCTCTTATACATTCATTTATGTTTTATTCCCTTCCAATTCTACCAATACTAACGGTACACTTACCATTTACTATGTCATTTATGTAATGTATCAAAACCACCGAGCCGTGCCTTTGGCAGGACGCAGTTCTACTGTGGAGAGACACACGGCGCAGGATACTAAGTACGGCTCGGAGGTTTTGCACAATGCGCTAAAGAGAAAAATAAATAGATTTACTCTCTGGAGTTCTACAAGTCTATGAAGAGGAACCTGACTGAGAACTAAAGGAGCAGAAAGAGTTTAACTAGTGTCATTTACTTAGTATTTTTTTACGAAATTCTGTAGTATTTTTTTTAGGCACGTTATACTAATAGACCGCAGCTGTACCTGCCCCCACGACTACAAGCCGCTTCATCCTCACGTCATATGAGGTGGCGTCCTACATCTACATCTATATGATGACTCTGAAATTCACAGGTAAGTGTCTTCTCTACCATTCCACTCTCGAACAGCACGCGGAGAAAACGAACGCTTAACTTTTTCCGTGCGAGCTCTGATTTCTTTTATTTTGTTATGATGATAATTTCTCCCTATGTAAATAGGCACAAAAAGTTTTCACACTCTGAGAAGAAAGTTGATGACTGAAATTTCATAAGAAGGTCCTGCCGCAGCGAAAACCGCCTTTGTGTTAATGAGTGCCACTCCAGTTCGTGTATCATATCCGTGACACTCTTTCCCTCATTTCACGATAGTACAAAACGAGCTGTCCTTGTTTCAACTTTTCAATGCCGGTCGAGGTGGCCGAGCGGTTCTAGGCGCTACAGTCTGGAACCGCGCGACCGCTACGGTCGCAGGTTCGAATCCTGCCTCGGGCATGGATGTGTGTGATGTCCTTAGGTTAGTTAGGTTTAAGTAGTTCTATTCTAGGGGACTGATGACCTCAGAAGTTAAGTCCCATAGTGCTGAGAGCCTTTTGAACCAACTGTTCAACGTCCTCCGTCAGTCCTGTCTGATTCGGATCCGACACTCCGCAGCAATACTCCAGAAGAGGGCGGAGAAGCGTAGTGTAAGCAGTCTCAATAGTAGACTTGTTATATTATCTAAGTGTTCTGTCAATAAATCGCAGTCTCTGGTTTGTTTTCCATACAAAATTACCTGTCAAATGGTTCCAGTTTAAGTTATTCGTAACTGTAATCCCTAAGTATTTTGTTGAGTTTACAGCCTTTGAATCTGCGATCGTAGCGGTCGCACGGTCCCAGACTGTAGCGCCTAGAACCGCTTGTCCACTCCGGCCGGCAGTACAAAACAACAACGATAATTTTATATTTTTTATTTTTGTGCATATAAACTCTACTTCCATCAAAAACAGTTCCTTTGTTTACACAAAACCTCAGAAGTTAGACGGCCAACTAATTTCTAAAGTACAATTTGTATTCTGTAACTGAAATTTTTCGTGTAACTGAAATTTAGCATATTCTTTTTAATGCTAATGTGGAGGACTTCACTTTTTTATGATTTAGAGTCGATTGCCACTTTTTGCAGCATACAGATACCTTGTATAAAACATTTTGCGATTCATTTTGATCATCTGCATCGGCATCAGCTATCATCTTGCCGTAGCTGTTACTCTGACTTCGTACTACGACATGTTGGTACTTGGGAAGTTGCATAATGCCCACAGTATGCGGTTCTTAAAGGATTGTCATCAGACTGTCAGGAATTTTTCGGGCGTCAGGATATTTTCTCTGAACATTATATGAATAAAAGTATTAATCTATGTCCTGGCTGGTTGCAGAACCGAACCGAATTAGCAGAAGCAGTTTTGAAAATCGAAGAACTGTGAAGCTCAGATATTAATAACTTTTTTAAAAATTGGTTTGTAAAAGCTAGGTTAAGATATAAAACGTAACAACGTGATCATGACAACATTTTACGTGTGTTGCTATCCAGAACGAGCACAGTAACAAGTACTGTGTTCACTATGCTGTTTACATTAGATCTCTCACTTTCTCGGCCGCGCGTGATAGCCGTCCCGTCTAGGGCGTTTTGTCACGGTTCGCCGCCCCCCCCCCCCCCAATCGGAGGTGTGTATGATGTCCTTAGCATAAGTTAGTTTAAGTTAGATTAAGTAGTTCGTAAGCCTAGGGACAGATGACCTCAACAGTTTGGTCCCACAGTCCTTACCACTAACTAACTCACTCGCTCACTCACTTTCCTATTTTCTCATTCATTATTAAACCTACCCCTTTATTACCCCTGCCTGGTTTTGTATTAATAGTCCTTTACTTACCTGAACAGAAGTCTTATCCCTCCTGCCAGCGCACGTCACTAGTTGCCAATGTATCTATGTGTCTATGTTAAAATTACTATCCATTTCTCTTTTCATATTGTCTAATCTTCCTACCCTATTCTGGGATTTAATGTTCCACATTCCGATCCGTAAAATGCCATATTCGTTTATTATGACGAAAACGACTTCCTAACTAGTCCTCGCTCCGAGATCCGAATGGGGAACTATTTTGCCTTCGGGATATTTTATCCCAAAAGTGTGCTAACATGATTAAGCCATATAGAAGAGTTGCTTACCCTCGGAAAAAATTGCTTCCAACCGTTCGCAGTTACCAACGTAACAAGGCCATATTGATTAGTGTTACATGATTATATCTGTCATTCATCCGCTGTTAACCCTGCAACTAATGGAAAAGTTGCCAACTCTCTTTAGATACGACTGCTTTGTGGTTGCACCTAGGGTTCTGCTTTCTGTATCGTTGAGATACGCTAGCCGCCCCTCCTCGGCAAGATCCACTATTCACGTGGGGATTGAAGTACGCAAGTTGCACACTGTTTGTTACAGATTTTGATCAACGATTCTTGTGATAGGATAATATCGTAGATGCGTTCTGTGCCAAAGGACAGTCGAGCTCGTTCATGCAGAGAAATAGATCTGTGTTTCATCTGTAGGACCGTTCTGCTCAGGTTTCTACATGTAAGAATCTAACGGACTGTTCGAGCTACGGAGGTCTATACGCTGTGAGAGATTAAGGGCAATCCGCGATATTTTCTTCTGCCTCGCTTTGCACCCTTCAGAAATTGACCCATTTCCGTACAGCGGTTAATTTTGTTTTAATTCCCGTTCCGTTAGGCTGCAATTTCCCGGGCGTTCGCAGTGGAAATTGGTTGCCTCGTCGTAGCGCATCGCTTCCAGCAAGCGGCGAATGGGCGGTGGGAAGCCAGTGGAGAAAACAAAAATAAAAAGGTTCAAGCCTCCGGATGCTAACCAGTAAACAAATCAACGTCAGGCGCGAGAAGATAAGACGCGAGCAGATATAGTTTTCCCTTCATTATCTCAGACTAGAAATGGCAATCCCTTCTTAGAGGCAGAAATGGAGCTATTTACAGCAGACTGGAAGAAATTTCTGAAGTAAAATTGAGAAGAAAGCGTAACGTATTTCAGATAATTGAAGAATAAGCATCTACAACACTCAGAACTGAATCTTGGCACCAGTGGTATCACTTAATGTCATGTGAACTACAGCATCACGTAAAAAGAAGCGGCGCAGGTACTTTAGAGCAAGGTAAGGGAATAAACTAAAATATTGTTAATCAAGAACATGATGTTGGACTGTAGTAAACCAGAAATTCAAGATTATATCTTTGAAATTAGAGACATGTGACACTGATTACTGAATGTTAGTTGTAGAACTAACTATTAACACCACAACACTTCCGTAATAAGAGCATGGCACAACCATTTCAGGCAAGCTAAAAATCTAAAACTTCACACCATCGCGCGAAACATTTAGTGGATAAAATAATTCCATGTTGTATGTTCTCATTGCTACTGTATTGTAGAACTGTGCAGGCATGGATCATGTCAGTAAGTAGAGAGGTAGTTCACAGGCGGAGTTTCCTACTGGCACATGCTATTACTGATGGGAAGCCGACTGCTTTTAACAACCAATTGGCTAAACGATTGTTTTTTCGTGCAATCGGTTTTTTTCTATGGAATGAAACTAGGCTATCACTGCAACTGTATGAATATTTTTCATTCTTTTTCCTGGCTTGAGTGATTTCACGTAATGTGTGTCAACCGACTGACACAAGTCTCAAATGATTACGTTAGTTATACGGATGTTTTCACTCAGTCTATAGCTAGGAGTGGTTTCACTTACATACTTGCTCAGTGTTTGTGGTTGTTCGTGAACCACGACTACAGTTGCGACTTTTTCGGACAAAAGTTAAAGGACAGGTAAATAAAAATTTAATTTCTAAAGATCTAATACTTTTTAAAATCTGTTCCTACTTAAGGCACCGAATATCAGTCAAAGTTTAATAACTGTTGCTATATTGTAAATTTATGTTTAAATAACTGAACAGTTACTTTTGCAATTTAAAGTTACTGAAGCTTTTTTGCCTCTCTTTCGGTAAATACTGAGGTGACGTGAACATAAAACGTAGAAGATAATGTTTGTTTTTCAGTCTTTTGGTAACATACTTGCTTTTTCAAGCATGTACTGCCACATCTCGGAGGTATTTTCCCGAAAAATATTTGTCACCATTCATTAATTTTCTCTGAATTTCTCTAGTTAATATTGCTTCAGAATATGAATCACTCTAGCAGATACTGTGCATTGCACTGAATTTATCTTCAGGATAATTTTTTATCCAACCACACGATTTCTCCCATTACCACGCAACTGAGCATTTAGACCGTTTGATTCAAGCTGAAAGTTAACTACACGGTAGAGCCACCTTGCCGGCCGCGGTGGCCGTGCGGTTCTAGGCGCTTCAGTCCGGAGCCCCGCGACTGCTACGGTCGCAGGCTCGAATCCTGCCTCGGGCGTGGATGTGTGTGATGTCCTTAGTTAGGTTTAAGTAGTTCTAAGTTCTAGGGGACTGATGACCTCAGATGTTAAGTCCCATAGTGCTCAGAGCCATTTGAACCATTTTGAAGAGCCACATTAAGCCAACGGCCTTGCCGCAGTAGTAACACCGGTTCCCGTCAAATCACCAAAGTTAAACACTGTCGATCTGGATAGTGGATAAAATAATCCCGTGTTGTATTTTCTCACTGCTACTGTATTGTAGAACTGTGCAAACATGTATCATCTAAGGATGGCTAACCATCCGGTCTGCCGAGGGCTGTAGGAAAGCGGGTGCACTCAGCCATTGTGAAGCAAACTGAGGAGCTACTTCATTGAGAAGTAGCGGCTCCGGTCTCGGAAAGTGTCATACGGCCGGGGGAACGGTTTGCTGACCACATGCCCCTCCATATCCGCATCTAGTGACACCTGTGGGCTGAGGATGACACGGCGGCCGGTTGGTACTGTTTTGCCTTCATGGCATGTTTGGGAGGAGTTTATTTATTTTTTAGTTATATTAATGTGACCACTGCCCATGTGAAACGCTAACGTGCAATAACCACTCAAATGGTTCAAATGGCTCTAAGCACTATGGGACTTCACATGTGAGGTCATCGGTCCCCTAGACTTAGAACTACGTAAACCTAACTAACCTAAGGACATCACACACACCCATGCCCGAGGCAGGATTCTAACCTGCGACTGTAGCAGCAGGGCGGTTCCGGACTGAAGCGCCTAGAACCGCTCGGCCACAAACCACTCAAAGACGGCAGGTGGAAGCACTAGCAGTGGACGGTATATAAAGAATATATAAAGGGTATATAAAGCGTATCGTTCCCATAGTGTGAAAACGGAGCAGTTTACCTGACGCCCAAAAGGGCTTGAGCACTGGCTTTCGAGCCAAGGGTGGAAGCGTCTCCGAAACGGTTTAAGTTTGTAAACAGTTCGCGTGCCGCCGAGGTTAAAGCACACAGTGCGTGGTGAAACGGCGCTATCCGAAACTGGAGTCGACGCAAATGTGGTGCAGCATGGATCATAGATGACAATGGTGAACGACGGCTGCGTTGTGTACGGACGAAAGGACGTGCAACTGTTGAGCAACTGACCGCCCAGATGAACCAAGGGGCTATCAACAGTAGCTCCTCAACGACCGTCCAGATAATGTTGTTGCTTATGGGCCTCCGCAACAGGCGTCTGGTTCATGCACCCGTGCTGCCTGCTGATCATCGGCGACGAAGGCATGAGTTTGCATGACATCTGGACGTCCACTGAGTCGCCTCTTCAGATGAATCAGGTTTTATGCTCCATCGTCGTGAAACCTCTAAAAGCAAATACCAAACAACAATCATCGCAAGGGTCCAGACCGGAGGAGGGAGCTTTATGGTCTGGCGAATGGCTGATCTCGTCGTTCTGGAAGGCACAATGGATCAGCACAAGTGTGCATGTATCATTGGGAACCATGTTCACCCTCAAAACGCAGCTTGTTTTTCCTCGGAACGATGGTATGTACCAGCAGGGCAATGCAGCGTTTCACAGAGAATATTTTAGAACATAATAGTAGGCTATCTTTAAGATTATGTTTTGGTTCATTATTTTAGAATTTGATTTTATAATTATTTTAAAACGTACGAAGAGCACCTTGAGGAGTTTACGTTCTCCCCTAGCCACGAAACTCCACGGCTTCACTCCCAGTCGGGAGTCTGCGACTACCGTGATCGGGCTGTTCGCGCCACGGATGGAATCGGCATGTCTCTACACCCCTGCCAGTGCCTTCCAGAACCTCATTGAGACTCCTACTGCACGTCTCGCAGTGGTATGGGCTGAAAAAGATGGTTATTCAGACATTTGACAGGTGGTCACATCAATGTGACTGATCAGTGTATTAAGTAAACACTGTATTCGTAAACACAGACAAAACCTGAACTAATAGCTACTTATTTGAGCTAAATAAAAAACCGAATCTGATAACGATGATAACAGCGACGACAGGAGAATGCAGTCAACAATGATGATTCAACAACACCAGAACGATCGACGTTTTCAAATCAGAATTTAATGATCCGGAGTTCTGATGAGGTCAAGTACCACTTCCAGCGGTCTTGAGGGGTTCGCAGGTGTTTACAGACTATGGATAAATATAACTGCAGATTTGAAGTATCCAAGCGTAAATGTGAAAATTCACTCTCGTGTCACATACGAAGAATCTCTTGAGACACTGCAGATTGATTTTGGTGTTGAAAGCAGTCAACTGCTGCTGGTTACCTGTTGTTAGTCATTCTCCTTTACTGGTGCCAATCCGGGTTGAAATCTCCAGCTCTTGTTTTTTTTCGTTGCAGTCAGCTTCCTGTCAATATTATTTTTATATGAAACCTTTTTATTTCCTGCACAACTGCTGATGAAGGAATTATCAGCCTAGGTAAGCTTTTTTGTAACTATGCGTTGCATATTCTGCAGATACAAAGGAAATCAGAGAGCACTGATTAATTTGTTCCATCTCGCACTCCAGCCAACGAAATACTGTTTCGTGCACAAACTATATCTGTGCTCCATACTCGCAGTTTACCTGTAATTCGTCATACTGCATTCACTCGCCAAGAACGAAATTTGTCTTTGTGTGGAATGTAATTCACTTTGGAAAACATTTGCCAGAAAATTTAGTAATACGAGTGTGTATCTCGTCTTCCATGATTTTCATTAATCCAATACTTACCTCAGTATTGTTCTCCTAAAAATAACACTATTACACCAATCGCCGGCCGCGGAGGCCGTGCGGTTCTGGCGCTGCAGTCTGGAACCGCGGGACTGCTACGGTCGCAGGTTCGAATCCTGCCTCGGGCATGGGTGTGTGTGATGTCCTTAGGTTGGTTAGGTTTAAGTAGTTCTAAGTTCTAGGGGACTTATGACCTAAGATGTTGAGTCCCATAGTGCTCAGAGCCATTTGAACCATTTTTGAATTACACCAATCGAGTTCTATCGCCCTCATCTCGTATTCCAGTTAAACAAATACACATAGATAGTGCGTGAAATAATTAAAAAACATTACAATTAAATTAACTGGAAACCATTAAAACTGTATTATTTTTTTTCTTACGATTTTTTGTTGTGCTCTCCAGTCCAAAGACTGGTTTGATGCGGCTCTCCATGTAAGCCTATCCAGTGCAAGCCTCTTTGTCTCCTAGTAACTACTGCAACCTACATCCTTCTGAATCTGCTTGCTGTATTCATCTCTTGGTCTCGCTCTACGATTTTGACTCCCGCCCCCCCCCCCCCCCCCTCCCCGTGGCTTTCCTTGGCACTGCCAGTCTTGCATTTTATATCCTCCCTACTTCGACCATCATCAGTTACTTTGTTGCCCAAATAGCAAAACTCATCTACTACTTTAAATGTCTCGCCGGCCGGTGTGGTCGAGTGTTTCTAGGCGCTACAGTCTGGAAACGCGCGACCGCTACGGTCGCAGGTTCGAATCCTGCCTCGGGCATGGATGTGTGTGATGTCCTTAGGTTAGTTAGGTTTAAGTAGTTCTAAGTTCTAGGGGACTGATGACCCTAGAAGTTAAGTCCCATAGTGCTCAGACCCATTTGAACCATTTTTTAAGTGTCTCATTTCCTAATATAATTCCCTCAGCATCCTCTGATTTAATTCGACTACATTTCAGTATCCTGGTCTTGCTTTTGTTGATGTCCATCATATATCCTCCTTTCAAGACATTGTTCATTCCGTTTAACTGCTCTTCCAAATCCTTCGCTGCCTCTGACAGAATTACAGTGTCACCAGCAAATGTCAAAGTTTTTACTTCTTTTCCTTGGACTTTCGCCCCTACTCCAAATTTTTCTTTTCTTTCCTTTACTGCTTGCACCATATACAGATTGAATAACATCGGGGATACGCTACAACCCTGTCTCATTCCCTTCTCAACCACTGCTTCCCTTTCGTGTCCCTCTACTCAGATAACTTGCCAGCTGGTTTCAGTACAATTTGCAAATAGCCTTTCGCTCGCTATATTTCACTCCTGACACGCATAGAATTTGAAAGACAATATTCCAGTTAACGTTGTCGAAAGCTTTCTCTAAGTCTACAAATGCTATAACCGTAGGGTTCCCTTTTCTTAACCTACCTTCTATGAGAAGTGGTCGGGTCAGTGGTACCTCCCGTGTTCTACATTTCTCCAGCATCCAAACTAACCTTCCCCCAAGGACGGCGTCTACCAGTTTTTCCATCCTTCTGTAAAGAATTCGTGTTTGTATTTTGCAACCGTCACTTATTAAACTGATAGATCGGTAAATTTCACACCTGTCAACACCTGCTTCCTTTGGAACTGGAATTATTTCGCCTGTCTCGTACATCTTGCTGACCAGATGGAAGAGTCTTGTCATGGATGGCTCTCCCAAGACTATCAGTAGTTATAACGGAATGTTGTTACTCCCAAGGCCTTGTTTCGACTTACACCTTTCAGTGCTCTGTCAAATTCTTCACGCAGTATCATATCTTCCATTTCATCTTCATCTAAGACCTCTTTCATTTCCGTAATGTTGCCCTCAAGTACGTCTCCCTTGTGTGGACCCTCTATATACTCCTTCCATATTTCTGCTTTCCCTTCTTTGCGGTTTTTCATCTGAGTTCTTGATATTCATTCTCTTTTCTCCAAAGGACTCTATAATTTTCTTGTAGGCGGTATCTATCTTATCCCTAGTGATATATGCTTCTCAATCTTTACGTTTGGGCTCTAGCCATTCGTGCTTAGCAATTTTGCACGTCCTGTTATTCTCTTAGACGTCCGTATTCCGTTTCGCCTGCTTCATTTACTGCATTTTTATATTTTCTCCTTTCATCAATTAAATTCAATATCTCTTATGTTCCCCAAGGATTTCTACAAGTTCTCGTCTTTTTACCTACTTGATCCTCTGCTGCGTTCACTATTTCATCTCTCAGAGCTACCTATTCTTCTTCTACTGTATTCCTTTCCCCTGCTCTTGTCAATCGTTCCTAAGTCTCCCTCTGAAACTCTCAAAAATCTCTGCTTCTTTCAGTTTATTCAGGTCCCATTTCCTTAAGTTCCTGCCTTTTTGCAGTTTTTTCAATTTTAATCTACAGTCCAACACCAATAAATTGTGGTTAGAGTCCACGTCTCCCATTGGAAATGTCTTTCATTTTAAAACCTAGTTCCGAAATCTCTGTCTTACCATTACATAACCAATCTGAAACCTTCTGGTGTCGCCAGGTCTCTCCCACGTGTGCAGCCTTCTCTCATGATTCTCAAACCAAGTGTTAGTTATGATTAAATTACACTCTGTGCAAAATTCTACCAGGCGGCTTCCTCTTTCACTCGTTTCCCTATTCCATATACACCTACTACTTTTCCTTCTCTTCCTTTTCCTGCTATCGAATTTCAGACCCCCATCACTATTGAATTTTCGTCTCCCTTATTTGTCTGAATAATTTCTGTTGTCTTACCATACATTTCTTCAGTTTCTGTATCATTCGTGGAGCTAGTTGGCATATAAACTTTTACTATTTTATGGTGGTTGTGGGCTTCGTGTCTATATTGGCTACAATAATGCGTTCAGTATGCTGTTGGTAGTAACTTATCCGTGTTCCTATTGTCTCATTCATTCTTAAACCTACTCCTGCATTACCACTATTTGATTTTGTGATGGAGAACCAATCCTAAGCAAGGAAGGAAAAGCAGAAAGGTGAAAGGAGTTTATAGATGGTCCATACAAAGGCGATGGATTAGAGTGCAATATTATGGAAATGGAAGAGGAAGTAGATGAAGATGAAATGGGAGATATAACTCTGCGTGAAGAATTTGACAGGGTACTGAAAGACCTAAGACGAAACAAGGCTCCGGGAGTAAGCAACATTCCGTTAGAACTACTGACAGCCTTTGGAGAGCCAGCAATGACAAAACTCTGCCATCTGGTGAGCAAGTTGTGTGAGACAGGTGAAATACCCTCACACTTCAAGAAGAACATAATAATTCCAATGGCAAAGAAAGCGGGTGTTGACAGGTGTGAAAATTACCGAACTATCAGTTTAATAAGTCACTGCTGCAAAATACAAACACCAATTCTTTACAGGCGAATGGAAAAACTGGAAGCAGATGACCTGAGGGAAGATCAGTTTGGATTCCGTAAAAATGTTGGAACACGAGAGGCAATACTGACCCTAAGACTTATCTTGGGCGGATAGGTTAAGGGAAAGCAATCCTATGTTTCAAGCATTTGTAGACTTTGGGAAAGCATTTGACAATGTTGACTGGAATACTCTTTCCAATTCTGAAGGTGGCTGGGGTAAAATACATGGAGCGAAAGGCTATTTACAATTTGTACAAAAACCAGATGGCAGTTATAAGGGTCGAGGGGCACGAAAGGGAAGCAATGGTTGAGGACGACAATGTGAGATGCTTTTAATAGTTTCCACAATGAAGTATGGTCTCAAAACATGGTAGAAAACCCAAAAGAGATTCTGGTCGTATGTAAAGTACACCAGTGGCAAAAAACAGTCAATACCGTCACTGCGCGATAGCGATGGAAATGTTACCGATGATGGTGCCACTAAAGCGGAGTTACTAAACACAATTTTCCGTAATTCCTTCATGAAAGAAGACGAAGTAAATATTCCAGAATTCGAAACCAGAACAGCTGTTAGCATGAGTGACATAAAAGTAGATACCTTAGGTGTTGCGAAACAAATCACTTACGAAAGGCAAGTCTTCCGGTCCAGATGATATACCAGCCAGGCTCCTCTCAGAGTATGCTGACACAATAGCGCCTTTCTTAGCAATCATATACAACCGCTCACTTGACGAAAGATCTGTTCCTAAAGACTGGAAAGTAGCACAGGTCACACCAATATTCAAGAAGGGAACTAGGAGTAACCCATTGAATTACAGACCCATATCACTGACCTCAATTTGCAGTAGGATTTTGGAGCATATACTGTACTCGAACATTATGAATCACCTTGAAGAAAATGACTTATTGATACATAACCAACACGGATTCAGAAAAAAAACGTTTTTGTGCAACACAGCTAGCTCTTTATTCCCATGAAGTAGTGAGTGCTGTCGACAAGGGATCTCAGATCGATTCCATATTCATAGATTTCCAGAAGACTTTTGATACCGTTCCCCAGAAGCGACTATTAATCAAATTGCGTGCATATGGAGTATCGTCTCAGTTGTGTGACTGGATTCGTGATTTCCTCTCAGAGAGGTCACAGTTCGTAATGATAGACAGTAAATCATCGAGTAGAACAGAAGTGATATCTGGCGTTCCGCAAGGTAGTGTCATAGGCCCTCTGCCGTTCCTGATTTATATAAATGATCTAGGTGATAATCTGAGCAGCCCTCTTAGATTGTTTGCAGATGACACTGTAAATCATCAGACGATCAATTCCAATTACAAAATTATCTAGAGAGAATTTCTGTATGGTGCGAAAAGTGGCAATTAGCACTAAACAAAAAAAGTGAGAGGGCATCCACATGGGTACTAATAGAAATCCGATAAATTTTGGGTATACGATAAATCGCACAAACCTAAGGGCTGTCAATTCAACTAAATACCTAGGAATTACAATTACGAGCAACTTAAATTGGAAAGACCACATAGATAATATTGTGGGGAAGGCGCTTTGTTGGCAGAACACTTAGAAGATGCGACAAACCCACCAAAGCAACAGCCTACATTACACTTGTCCGTCCTCTGCTGGAATATTGCTGCGCGGTATGGGATTCTTACAACGTAGGATTGACGGAGGACATCGAAAAAGTACAAAGGAGGGCAGCTCGTTTCGTGTTACCGCGCAATAGGGGTGAGAGTGTCACTGATATGATATGCGAGTTGGGGTGGCAGTCACTGAAACAAAGGCTTTTTTCTTCGCGGCGAGATCTGTTTACGAAATTTCAATCACCAACTTTCTCTTCCGAATGCGTAAATATTTCGTTGACGCCTACCTACGTAGGGAGAAATGATCATCATAATAAAATAAGAGAAACCAGAGCTCGAACGGAAAGATTTAGGTGTTCCTTTTCCCTGCGCGCCATTCGAGAGTGGTATGTTAGAGAAGTAGTATGAAATTGGCTAGATGAACCCTCTGCCAGGCACTTAAGTGTGAATTGCAGAGTAACGATGTAGATGTAGTTGTTGAGAAGGGAGTGAGACAGGGTTGTAGCCTACCCCCGATGTTGTTCAGTCCGTATATTGAGCAAACAATAAAGGAAACAAAAGAAAAATCCGGAGTAGGAAATAAGATCCATGGAGAAGCTTTGAGGTCTGCCGCCAACATTGTAATTCCGTCAGAGACAGCAAAGGACCTGGAAGAGCAGTTGAACGGAATGAACGTTGTCTTGAAAGGAGGATATAAGATGAACATCAACAAAAGCAGAACGAGGATAATGGAATGCATTGGTATAAATCAGGTGATGTTGAGGGAATTAGTTTAGGAACTGAGACACTTAAAATAGTACATGAGTTTTGCTATCTGGGAGAGGATAAATACTTTAGACAATAAGACAATAGAAGCTTTTGAAATGTAGTGTTACAGAAGAATGCTGAAGATAACATGGGTAGATAACGTTACTAATGAGGAGGTGCTGAATACAATTTGGGCGAAGAGTAATTTGTGGCACAACTCGACTAGAAGAAGGGATCGGTTGGTAGGACAAGTTCTGAGGCATCAAGGGATCACCAATTTAGTATTGGTTGGAAGCGTGGAGGGTAAAAATCGTAGAGGGAGACCAAGAGATGAATACACTAATCAGATTTATAATCAGATTAAGAAGGATGTAGGTTGCAGTAGTTACTCGGGGATGAAGAGGCTTCCACAGGATAGAGTAGCATGGAGGGCTGCATCAAACCAGTCTCTGTACTAAAACCACAACGATAACATTCACCTGACCAGAAGTCCTGTTCCTCCTGCCACCGAACTTCACTAGTTCCCACTATATCTAACTTAAACCTATCTATTTCTCTTTTTAAATTTTCTAACCTACCAGCCTAAGATACTTGACATTCCACGCTCCAATCCGTAGAACGTCGGTTTTGTTTCTCCTGATAACGACGTCTCATGGGTAGTTCCCGTGGGGACTACTTTACTCCCATAATATTTTACCCAAGAGGATGCCATCATCGTTTAAGCATAAAATAGAGCTGCATGACCTCAGGAAAAATTAAGGCCGTAGCTTACCCTTGCTTTCAACCGTTCGCAGTACCAGCACAGCAAGTGTGTTTTGGTTTATCTTAAAAGTCCAGTCAGTCAATGATCCAGACTATTGGCCATCCAACTACTGAAATGGCTGCTGCACCTGTTCAGGAACCACACGTTTGTCTGGCCTCTCAAAAGACACCCCTCCGTTGTGGTTGCGCTCACTGTACGTCTATCCGTATCGCTGAGACACGCAAGGCTCCCCACCAATGGCAAGGCCCATGGTTCATGGCGGGAATCAAGTTTTTTAGTATAAAACACATTCTTCACAAAATGACCAGTTACTTTTCAGAGACCATGAAAAATTTTTTAATGTTTCTTGCCACTGCATGGAATTTGTTGTTCTAGTTCCCTTTCTTTCACTACGTATGAATTACCGGGTGATCAAATGTCAGTATAAATTTGAAAACTGAATAAATCACGGAATAATGTAGATAAAGAGGTACAAATTGACACACATGCTTGGAATGACATACAAAAGTTCAAAAAATGTCCAACAGATGGCGCTTCATCTGATCAGAATAGCAATAATTAGCATAACAAAGTAAGACAAAGCAAAGATGATGTTCTTTACAGGAAATGCCCAACGTGTCCACCATCATTCCTCAACAATAGCTGTAGTCGAGGAATAATGTAGTGGACAGCACTGTAAAGCATGTCCGGAGTTATGCTGAGGCATTGGAGTCGGATGTTGTCTATCAGCATCCCTAGAGATGTCGGTCGATCACGAAACACTTGCGACTTCAGTTAACCCCAAAGCCAATAATCGCACGGACTGAGATCTGGGGACCTGGGAGGCCAAGCATGACGAAAGTGGCGGCTGAGCACACGATCATCACCAAACGACGCGCGCAAGATATCTTTCACGCGTCTAGCAATATGGTGTGGAGTGCCATCCTGTATAAACATCGTACGTTCCAGCAGGTGTTTATCAGCCAGGCTGGGGATGATGCGAATCTGTAACATATCGGCGTGCTTCTCACCCGTCACGGTACAGTTACAAAACCAGAATCACGCATTTCCTCGAAGAAAAAAGGCCCGATAATGGTAGATGTGGTAAATCCAACCCATACCATGACTTTCTCGTCGTGCAATGGAGTTTCCACGACAGTTCCAGGATTTTCGGTAGCCCAAATTCCGCAGTTGTGGGCGTTGACAGACCCTCGGAGCGTGAAATGAGCTTCGTCGATCCACAACACGTTACTCAACCAATCGTCATCTTCCGCCATCTTTTGAAGCGCCCACAACGCAAATGCCCTCCGCTTCACTAAATCACCAGGCAACAGTTCATGATGCGATGGATTTTGTACGGATAGCGTCGGAGGGTAAGCCTAAGTGCCAACCAAACAGTAGTGTATGGAATGCCGGTGCGACTGGCGACTGCACGAGCGCTGACATCCCCGTGCATAGACGAACCTGCTACAGTCTCCATTTCTTCCTGAACTGTCTCAGCAGCATTACGCCTTGTGCTCGGTCGGCCACTACGGGGTCTGTCGTCTAAACAACCCGTGGCTTCGAACTTCGAAATCATTCTCGCCACAGCTGCATTTGTCAACGGACCTTCACCCGTTCGAATCCCCTTCCTATGGCGATAGGATCGTAATGCTTCGAGTTCGCGCAATAGAATCTTGAATGCTTCTATGTCAGCTCCACACTTGCCGACAAGTGTCTGTTGGTACCTAACTGGCAATTTGGAAAAGCAAAATTTAATGATTTCTCCGTTACTATATGGACTATCTAAAAATTGATTCTTCTTGAGTAAATCATCAAGAAATTTGGTTGCGCTCCTATGCCCGGACACTTCCAGTTCAGGACAAAATATTATTTCCTCTTTAATCCTATCTTGCGTTTCCTTTGACCAGTAGGTCCGCAGGAATGCACCAACAAATTCCTGATAAGTCCGACACGTCACTGCCACACCCCGCATCTTTTCCGCGGCTTGGCCTTCGATGTGTCCACACATGAATTCTAATTTTGCCTGGGTTGGCCATGATGCCGGTAATGAATTTGTAAACTGCATCACCCAGCTCTTCGGATGCATCGACCCTCCATTTTCTTTGAACTTCTGGAATTTTAGTATCGACAGGAAGTGATTGTGATCAAAATCCTGTCTGATCCTCGCACTGGTGTTGTCACTCGTTTCCGATACTTGCACGTCTGCTGAGTGTCCTGCTCTATCTTGCTGATAACTGTGATGTGCTACCTCTGTATCACAGTGGAAGTGGCTCTCAGAATTCACTCTCCTAGGTGGGCTATAATTATTGGAGCTATTACTCGCTGTTTCTGCGTGTGCATTGTTAGTTCCGCACTCTGTCACTGGGCTAGAGCACGGCGGGCTTTTCCTCGGAGACACAATTCTGTGTATTCCATCATTGGTATCCGAACGCACAGTGCTCGTGTGCCCGTTTTGCTCTAGTTTTGCTATCCGACTCTCTACTTCTTCCATTCGTTACGTGGTGTTTGCAACCGCGATATTACCTTGAGTTTTTAAGAATGCTAGGGATTTTGAGTGGGATTGTGTTGTACGTCGCAAGCGCCCTGCGAGTTTACAAGTTGCTTCCGCGACTTTCATTGCCCCTATTGCTGCCGTTTTGGCTAGGCCTGCTACTTTTTGTGCTACCATTGACATTTGTTTTGCTTCTCCACATTCTTTCTTTATTGTTAATAATTCCCCACGAATTGCCCCTATATGCGAGATTATTGCCTCAGTGTCCCTCTTACGCTGTTCGTCAGCTTCTTCCTTCTCCTTCTTACGCTGTTCGTCAGCTTCTTCCTGCTTCTTACGCTGTTCGTCAGCTTCTTCTTTCATTGATCGTAGGAAGCTCAGTATTGGGTTTACGTCATCTTCTTGATCCTCTTCAAACATGGGCGATGTAACTCTGGACACCTGGGCGCTAGAGCTCTGACGTGACCGAGCTGGCCTCTGTCTGCACTCGTTCGTTTGACTATAAACTTCTGCTACCGTCTCGACCTGTGTGCCTGTCTCTGTTTCATCCTCTACTTCACTATCATAATCACGGCCGCAACGCTGCTCTGAGATCGCGTCCAAATCACCTTCCTCATCAATGCCCCTGGCGTCCTGTCCTGCTAAAAATGTGCCCATCTCATCTCCGAACCTATTCCCGTCAGTAAACTGCCCCTTATCCATTATGCTATCCTCTTTTGTTTTAGCTTCGCCCGATAATAGTCGTGCCTTACTTCTCGTTATCATTCATAAAAACAAATTCACCTAAAATGCACAATAAAATTAATCTACTCCATATATTTTTTACACATAAACATAAAATTTCAACAACGCTGTTCCAACGCTGTAATCACAAACACAATATGATGTGGTACAGAAACCACACACAAATCCGACAAAGTGCGATGCGGTACAGACACCACATCAGCGAAACACAAAAAAAACAATGAACAAAAAATATATACACTGAAAACAAAAACTGTAGTCATGCGCCGCTACTTAAAACTAAACGCGGAACTACCAAAAAAAACTTGGGTATTAATCATTAAAAAAAAGAGAGAAAAAAAATTGAATGTTCCTACTAAGAATCCTGTTTGTTTATCAGAGATTCACAGGAAAGATCCGAGGCCAAGGGTCGCCATATTATGCGAGGTGCCGGGGCTAGTAGTGTATTTATCACTAAATTCTACTAGAATCCACATGTGTAAATCATGCTCTAAGCCCCCCCTATTCTAACTCCGACTTTTGCTGTTGCACAAGGATAAAACAAATACGCGAACTGACTCTAATCAACCCTGCTAGTGGAGTAGAAGAGAGTTTGGCACCTGCAATAATTTAATTTGATAAATAAGTTAAATAAACAAAGGTTTCATTAGCATAGTGAGGAATGATAGGGTTGCTCTATTGATTAACAGAAAGAAAGTTCTGTCCAAAATAACAATATGATTTATTAAGATTAAACGCAGAATAGTAAAAGAGACACAGGAAATATAAAACATCAAATCGGCTAAAATTGGAGATTCATACAAACACAGTAAAGGTGAAGTTGTCCCTAACTTAGATCGTGAGGTTTAAGACGAAGTGGTATGTGGAGCCAATTCCTTTCCACTCAAATCTCAAGAGAGACACACAGCTAACCCAATAGTAATTGCTGCTACTCGAAACTGAACAAAGTTAGAAAAGGATGAACAGGCGCGCTCTGCTGAGCTCTGATTATCACCTAGGAAAATCCCTATCTGCCGGTGCTGCGGACGTACATTACCAACAGTCTTCTTATCTCCCAGAACACGATCTGGCGTACCGCAGGCGAGGGCTGGTTGCTCAGACGTCCTCGACCGAAAGGCGACTGCCGACTACCCAGAGCACCCGCACAGGCCGAACACCGAACATTCCCGCCCCCACGACAGTGGCCGTGGTTACGTTCCAATCAGCAACTCGAAAACCGGCGGAAATTCCACTCCATTGCCGGAGCACTACCATTCCACCAATGGAGATTCTTGGCGCCAATTTCTGTGCTGATTTTGCAGAAAGTGCGGGAATTTTCCCGCCACAACTGCGTGGGTACACAAGTCATTCCCACGCCTCGCTGGTAGCCCGCCAGAAAGTGTTTTCGCAAGGTTTCTCTGAAGTAACGGAACCTCTAGCCCAGCCGCTACTTCACACCCCAGCGGGCGTGTCTCTTGACAATGTCGGCGTCTGAAAAGCATTCACTCGACTGCCTCACACACGTCGGCTTAACTCTCTCCTGTTCCACAGAGCCCGCCTGTCACCGGCCCACCCGGGTGACGAGAGACGCTGCGTGGGAAGTACGCGTGTTAAGGAAAAGCAACCCTCCACCGCATGCAACTAGAGAGGAGAATCGTAAGATAGAAATATGAGAGGGGGCTCATGCCACCTCTCATTGCCCCTACGCCATTTTAGATTGTAATTGGTGAGCGGTTGGCTCACTTAGGAGCAAGGTAGTGAGTCAATCGCCCAAGAACAATCTTACAAAGTTACTCCACATACCGCACTCTATAAAAAAGATCATTGCAACTGAAAAATGCAACTCATAGAGGGAGGATTATTTATGATGTAGCCAACTTCACCTTCTTAATATGGAACACTAACACTCACATCACACATCCATACCCAGGGAGCCCCTTCCGAACACCGATTCACGCAGACATTCACGCTCTAAACATGGCCCGGGCATCTGAGCCAAATATGGAGCAGTTTATTCTTTACAATCAGAGTTGGAGTGCTCCGCAATTAAATGCCCAAGATGTTACAACAATTTTAATCATTAAACTAACCTGACCTCACTCACACATGATAATATTTAAGTTAACAATCTCTTTGTGAGTTTTCAGAATCTAGTTACAACCTCCGATTCATTGTCTCCCTGCAGCAAGAATAACCTTTACAAAATGTTCCCTGAACTGATGGTCCATTCACAATGACAGTGGTGGTATCTGCTTCAGTTTATGGGGACTTCAGGCACACTGTTAGCATACACACAACAATAAACACAAAATACAAAAAAAAACATGATGTGGAGAACAATACAGTAATCTGTAATAAGAATTACAGTGTAAAACACAAACGCATACAAGGTATAACATACATTACAGAAACAACATAAGAGAAAGAAATTTAAGAAAAACAAAAAAAACAAGGTTCATGGGGCATCAAATTGTGCGTGCACATTGCACAAAGTTCACGACTGTGCTGAGAATGAGGCACTAAATCACATTGTTAGAAATATCCGTGGCACTTCACTGATTCCACTGTACTGACATCACATAAGGCTAAACGTCGGTTGTAGTTGCTACGTTGTGGCAACAGCAATCGGGAGTTCTGGAGTGTCTGCAGTACGCTGTTGAGATTGTAGTCAGACCCACGCATATGATCACGGCCGTATGGTAGGAAGACACAGTGATAGGCTCTCCTCACGTCGATTAATTGTCTCTGAGGTCTACTCGTTGGGATACATCACTAGTCTAGGTCTCTTCTCTCGCTGGACAGAACTTTATGTTTCCCAATATTGCAGTTCGACGAGGGATGATGGCACGTGGAGTGACTCCACAAGTGTGTGAGGTCATCCATACAGGATCGAACTAGGAGCGACTATTGTTAAAAACTGCTCTCTAATAGAGAGGAGAAGTAAGACATGAGACCATACATTTGTTAGTGTGGCACGATACTGCTTTGTGTATGCAGATCGGCCAATGCTAGTGAGTTGTAAAAACCCAAACAGGTGAGTATAGAGCGTCCCTTTCTGTCCTGAGGCATATGAGGCGCAGGTTCTGACACGATATGTGATGTTCTTCGTGTACTCACGACAACTTGGTCTGCCGCAGGGAATCCCTCCAAGCGGCTGCCGCGTCCGGAGAGCTAGCAGGCTGTCGCGTGTCAGGGTCAACGGCCAGCCCCACTTTCGCTTGTGGCAGGGCAAGGGTCCCGTGTAATCCCTCAGGTAGGCAGCCGGGTGACTGTCAGCGTGTAGGACGGGACGCTCGCCCTCTAGCAGGTAGCCGAAGACCTCTTGTTTTTGCGCTGGCTGGCCTCTGCATTGCCACGTTCCTCGTCATCTGTACAATTCTTACAAAAGTCTTATGCCTAACTTTTTCCCATGACCTTCTATGTTATAATAAATTTACCTAATGAAACATTGATGGTCTGTCATTTCAGACACTCTTATTTTACTTTTATAGTTATTAATCTATGGCAATCATTATAACATCTAATCTAGACATGGAAATAATTTATTTTGATATACGTGTAGAGACCGATCTCAGTAAGTACATGGTGTGTGATAACTGATGCTTTGTAGTGGATGAACAACTAAATGTGCGGGCCCGCACTAATATTACTATTAATTATATAGATCGACAGTAGACATGCTTCAAGAATTTACTACCATATCCCAACGATCTACATTCTACGTCTTTTAATTAAATTATGTTGTTATGCAGGTCTAAGTTTTACTGTGCTATAAAGAACATGCAACTACGCTACTTTCGCTCGCCCGTCGTCCCTCCATCTCGGGTCTGTGGTTTGGTGACCTGAAAAATAGCAACTCAACAGGCGCGCGCCACACTTGTGGTAGAAAACCCCCACAATATTAATCTAGTTATTGTTAAATCCTACAGTTTAACTTATCCTAGTATCGTACTTTCCCTTTTATTTATTTATTTATTTATTTTATTTTATTTATTTATTTATTTATTTATTTATTTATTTTTTTATTTACCTTATACAATACCCTTACATAGTTCCTGTTACGCTGAGATGTCTTGCTGCTCGCCGCTATTGACGACAGTGATGTGCGCGCCGTACGACATGACCTCCGAGTTTTCATTACGCCTCACTGAAACTCCAGAGACTGGGTTAGCCATGGCTATACACGACAATAAATTTATAGTTGCAACTTCCTTCTCTATGTGAAGCGGTTTTCGCGATCGAAGTACACCTTTCCAGAAGCAATGTAATATGACCAAGCCAGGACTGGTTCCTGTTGAGGATTCAGACACCCAACACACGCCAGCTACACAGTATGTCACGAATATCCAAGTACAATTCCTTGGTGATTCATCTGTGACAAAAACGAGCAGCACGCTAAATCCCCAACCAGCACATTAGCATGGTAGGCTTTTATGCCCTCATTTCTCTCGTCTAGGGCACCATTAGAGTCAAATGCTCACAGGTTCACCCCGACTTGCAAGACAACGATACCGGCGCAGCTCTGCAAAAACTATACTGCCCATATTCACCCTCGAAATCGCGCAATATACCACAATCGTGCAGTGCACTGACGCGTGCCTGCAAGCATTGGTATGAACGTCTCACGAACTGGTTGTGGCCGCTATGGAGCGTATCACGACCTCTCAGAACGCTTCTAAGAGCACGTTCTTGTATGCGCCCGTTTGTGCGACGTCTCGTCACTCATCCTTATCCCTTAACATGGACACCAGATAGGAAAGGACAAAAACATTGCTCATGAAAAGGTGGTGTCTCCTACTCCATCGACATTGGAGATCGCAAACATAAACAAAAAGAGGATAGCAGCAGTAAATTCTTATGCAAGACAACGCAGCGTGTTAATACTTTAGCAATCTTAATCTATTAATGTAACGATTATTGTTCCCCGAAAAAAGGTTCATATCTTTGCCTATTCTACTATGTACATTTCTTACACTACTACTATTCTACGAACTCCTTTATGTGAGAGAAGTGGTGGAGTCCTATGGACTAGCGTCAATCCCTTCTTAGACTCCCCCTCCTCTGACGTGCATTAGGATTTGGAGGTCTAATTTCAATCTCCTGGTTCTCCTGTTGTCCTTGATTTCGCTCCCTCCAATTACGGTCGCTTTGCCGTTCGTCATTCCTCCTGTCCCAGATTGCTTGTCTGGATTGACCCTGTTCCCTGACGTTCTGGTTTCCGTGTCTCTGGTTTCCATAACCTTGAATAGCGTAACCTTGATCTCGGTAACCCTGGTTTCCTAACTGACCAGTGCGACTATGCGATCTGTTGTCGTCTTCCCTTGCTGGCCCGTGGTATTTGTTATTTCGCGCCTTCTTCCTGTCCTTTGCGTCTTGTTTATCGAAGACTACTTCGAGTTCGCGCAGTAGACTCTTGAATGCATCTATGTCAGATCCACACTTCCCGACAAGTGTCTGTTGATACCTAACTGGCAATTTCGAAAAGCAAAATTTAATAATTTCTCCGTTGCTGTATGGACTATCTAAAAACTGATTCTTCTTGAGTAAATCATCAAAAAATTTGGTTGCGCTCTTATGCCCGGACACTTCCAGTTCAGGACAAAATATTATTTCCTCTTTAATCCTGTCTTGCGTTTCCTTTGACCAGTAGGTCCGCAGGAATGCACCAACAAATTCCTGATAAGTCCGACACGTCGCTGCCACGCCCCGCATCTTTTCCGCGGCTTGGCCTTCGATGTGTCCACACATGAATTCTAATTTGGCCTGGGTTGGCCATGACGACGGTAATGAATTAGTAAATTGCATCACCCAGCTCTTCGGATGCATCGACCCTCCATTATCTTTGAACTTCTGGAATTTGAGTATCGACAGGAAGTGATTGTGATCAAAATTCTGTCCGATCCTCGCACTGGTGTTGTCAGACGTTTCCGATACTTGCACGTCTGCGGAGTGTCCTGATCTATCTTGCTGATAACTGTGATGTGCTACGTCTGTATCACAGCGGAAGTGGCATTCTGCATTCACTCTTCTAAGTGGGCTGCAATTATTGGAGCTATTACTCGCTGTTTCTGCGTGTGCATTGTTTGTTCCGCACGCTGTCACTGGGCTAGAGCACGGCGGGCTTTTCCTCGGAGACACAATCCTGTGTGCTCCATCATTGGTATCCGAACGCGCAGTGCTCGTGTGCCCATTTCGCTCTAGTTTTGCTATCCGACTCTCTACTTCTTTCATTCGTTTCGTGATGTTCGTAACCGCAATATTACCTTGAGTCTTTAAGGCCGCTAGGGATTTCGAGTGGACTTGTGTCGCACGTCGCAAGCGCCCTGCGAGTTTAGAAGTTACTCTTGCGATTTTCATTGCCCCTGTTGCTGCAGTTTTGGCTAGGCCTGCTACTTTTTGTGCTACCATTGACATTTGTTTTGCTTCTCCACATTCTTTCTTTATTGTTAATAATTCCCCACGAATTGCCCCTATATGCGAGATTATTGCCTCAGTGTCCCTCTTACGCTGTTCGTCAGCTTCTTCCTTCTCCTTCTTACGCTGTTCGTCAGCTTCTTCCTGCTTCTTACGCTGTTCGTCAGCTTCTTCTTTCATTGATCGTAGGAAGCTCAGTATTGGGTTTACGTCATCTTCTTGATCCTCTTCAAACATGGGCGATGTAACTCTGGACACCTGGGCGCTAGAGCTCTGACGTGACCGAGCTGGCCTCTGTCTGCACTCGTTCGTTTGACTATAAACTTCTGCTACCGTCTCGACCTGTGTGCCTGTCTCTGTTTCATCCTCTACTTCACTATCATAATCACGGCCGCAACGCTGCTCTGAGATCGCGTCCAAATCACCTTCCTCATCAATGCCCCTGGCGTCCAGTCCTGCTAAAAATGTGCCCATCTCATCTCCGAACCTATTCCCGTCAGTAAACTGCCCCTTATCCATTATGCTATCCTCTTTTGTTTTAGCTTCGCCCGATAATAGTCGTGCCTTACTTCTCGTTATCATTCATAAAAACAAATTCATCTAAAATGCACAATAAAATTAATCTACTCCATATATTTTTTACACATAAACATAAAATTTCAACAACGCTGTTCCAACGCTGTAATCACAAACACAATATGATGTGGTACAGAAACCACACACAAATCCGACAAAGTGCGATGCGGTACAGACACCACATCAGCGAAACACAAAAAAAACAATGAACAAAAAATATATACACTGAAAACAAAAACTGTAGTCATGCGCCGCTACTTAAAACTAAACGCGGAACTACCAAAAAAAACTTGGGTATTAATCATTAAAAAAAGAGAGAAAAAAAATTGAATGTTCCTACTAAGAATCCTGTTTGTTTATCAGAGATTCACAGGAAAGATCCGAGGCCAAGGGTCGCCATATTATGCGAGGTGCCGGGGCTAGTAGTGTATTTATCACTAAATTCTACTAGAATCCACATGTGTAAATCATGCTCTAAGCCCCCCCTGTTCTAACTCCGACTTTTGCTGTTGCACAAGGATAAAACAAATACGCGAACTGACTCTAATCAACCCTGCTAGTGGAGTAGAAGAGAGTTTGGCACCTGCAATAATTTAATTTGATAAATAAGTTAAATAAACAAAGGTTTCATTAGCATAGTGAGGAATGATAGGGTTGCTCTATTGATTAACAGAAAGAAAGTTCTGTCCAAAATAACAATATGATTTATTAAGATTAAACGCAGAATAGTAAAAGAGACACAGGAAATATAAAACATCAAATCGGCTAAAATTGGAGATTCATACAAACACAGTAAAGGTGAAGTTGTCCCTAACTTAGATCGTGAGGTTTAAGACGAAGTGGTATGTGGAGCCAATTCCTTTCCACTCAAATCTCAAGAGAGACACACAGCTAACCCAATAGTAATTGCTGCTACTCGAAACTGAACAAAGTTAGAAAAGGATGAACAGGCGCGCTCTGCTGAGCTCTGATTATCACCTAGGAAAATCCCTATCTGCCGGTGCTGCGGACGTACATTACCAACAGTCTTCTTATCTCCCAGAACATGATCTGGCGTACCGCAGGCGAGGGCTGGTTGCTCAGACGTCCTCGACCGAAAGGCGACTGCCGACTACCCAGAGCACCCGCACAGGCCGAACACCGAACATTCCCGCCCCCACGACAGTGGCCGTGGTTACGTTCCAATCAGCAACTCGAAAACCGGCGGAAATTCCACTCCATTGCCGGAGCACTACCATTCCACCAATGGAGATTCTTGGCGCCAATTTCTGTGCTGATTTTGCAGAAAGTGCGGGAATTTTCCCGCCACAACTGCGTGGGTACACAAGTCATTCCCACGCCTCGCTGGTAGCCCGCCAGAAAGTGTTTTCGCAAGGTTTCTCTGAAGTAACGGAACCTCTAGCCCAGCCGCTACTTCACACCCCAGCGGGCGTGTCTCTTGACAATGTCGGCGTCTGAAAAGCATTCACTCGACTGCCTCACACACGTCGGCTTAACTCTCTCCTGTTCCACAGAGCCCGCCTGTCACCGGCCCACCCGGGTGACGAGAGACGCTGCGTGGGAAGTACGCGTGTTAAGGAAAAGCAACCCTCCACCGCATGCAACTAGAGAGGAGAATCGTAAGATAGAAATATGAGAGGGGGCTCATGCCACCTCTCACGCTGAACTAGCACATTCCCCTTTCTGATAATATAGCTTCACTAAAAGCGCCTTTTCAGGTAACGTCAACATGCTGCGACTGCTGGCGCATCTGATTCTCTCTCTCATTACTGCTCCTTTTATACACGATTATCATGCGCAGCCACTGACGTTTTGCTGTCCAGCGCCATCTGTCGGACATTTTGTGAACTTCGTTTTTATTCCTAATTAAACCCCATGTCATTCCAAGGATGTGTGTCAATTTTTACCTCTCTATCTACATTATTCCGTGGTATATTTAGTTTTTAAATTTATACTGACTTTTTGATCACCCGGTACATGATACCAGGAGAATTTAAGTAACAAATGGAATACACCATACCAGGAGCACTTCCTTCACAAGTCGATCACAGAGTATTATCAACAGCATCAGAAAATCTTGTAGTAGGAATAACTTTCATTATGAATAAGGAAGCTGCGCAAAGAATAAGTTTCTGAGAGCAATTCAAGGATACAATTACTCAGATCAGCATCGAAATCAAACCAAAGCTGCAGTAGTAAACTGAGATGAGAAAGAATGGCCATCTCTAAAAGGTTCATCACGGAAATTGAACCGACGAATACAGATACAAGGGAAGTAAATGTAAATAAACTATAGGTAAGTGAAGAAATGCTTCAATTGACCGGCGAAAGAAGTAAACACAAAAAAATATTCAGGAAAAGGAAGAATACAGTGACATTAGCCACTTAGAAATGAAATAAATACTAAATGGAATGAAGCTGCTAGCTGCTGCAAAATGCGAAGAAATGGAAAAGGAAGTGGTCGTCCGAAGCAGATTCAGTATGTATAAAACAGCTTTCGGAAGAATATAAAAGCACAAGCCTTAACGTTAAGTGAGAAAAATACGTTCCATTGTCAAATACAGAGCACAGAGTGGATAGACGGGAGGAGAACACCGAAGGGCTCTACGAGGGACAAGAACTGCCTGCTAACGTGACAGAGGAAATGGATGTCGATTTGGCGGAGATAGGTGATTTAGTATTAGAGCCATAGTCTGGGAGAGCTCTGGAAGACTTTTTAATAAGCAAGACAGGAAGAATAAATTACGTACGTTCGGAACATCTAAAATTATTAGGGGAGTTGGCAATCATACAGTTTTAAAGTTAACACGTAGACCCTATAAAACTGGAACAAATCATGTGACTTCCTGCAGAATATCATCCATACAATGGTGAAGATACCACGTTTAGACAAATATTAGAGCTACCGTATAATCAGCTCGTCAGATCTTGTATCAAAGTCGCTGGCAAGAATAATACACAGATGAGTGAGTATCTGTTAGCTAACGATCATATTGGCTTTAGGAGTCGTAACTGTTAATATATTTATCCAACTAGCCGATCAGTGCCTTCATGGAAAAAGGTTTGTGGTTACCTTCGAAACCATGATTGTACCCAGGCGTGCACCTCTTCCCCAAAAGCAAATTAACGACCACAAATGTCTTTCTTCAGGGCTCCAAAAACATAGTAATCCCTTGGGAAGGGATTGTAACTCTGTGGAGGATGTGTAAGGCCTTCCCAGGGAAACTTCTTCAGCGTAGTCGAAACAACCATGGCAACAAGTGGGCGGTTTACCAATGAAGCTTTCATTATCATAGAGAATCAGTATATCAATTTACATTTAGTGCAGATTTACGTATTTCAATATTAACTGTTAAAGAGGTTTATTTTACGAAATTTAGTAGAGAAAAGCTTTGCATTTTACAATGTAATTATTTGAAATACATTCTTATTTTCTTCTGAATGTGCTTTTACTAATTAATAAGTTTGTGGAGGTTTTTCTCCATTGTAACTTGGGTGAATATTAATTACAACAATACCGTATTTCATGTATTGTCAAGAATCTGGCCGGCCGAAGTGGCCGTGCGGTTAAAGGCGCTGCAGTCTGGAACCGCAAGACCGCTACGGTCGCAGGTTCGAATCCTGCCTCGGGCATGGATGTTTGTGATGTCCTTAGGTTAGTTAGGTTTAACTAGTTCTAAGTTCTAGAGGACTAATGACCTCAGCAGTTGAGTCCCATAGTGCTCAGAGCCATTTGAACCATTTTGTCAAGAATCTGTATAAGGTCTGAGGGTTAGGACACAGTGTCAATGATCAATGCAGTTCACCTGCCGTTAAAGTGGTAGTCTGATGGTTGTTAAAAGTTACTACGATAAGGAATAGCTCAATAGGCAGTTCACTTGAAGAGGAATGGACATCTCTTAAAAGGACAGTCACAGAAGTCAGAAAGAAAAACGTAGGTACAAAGAAGGTAACAGCGAAGAAACCATGGATAACAGAAGAAATATTTCAGTTGAACGATGAAAGAAGCAAGTACAAAAATGTTCAGGGAAATTCAGAAACACAAAAATACAAGTCACTTGGGAATGAAATAAACAGCACGTGCACGGAAGCTAAAGCAAAATGTTTACATGAAAAACGTGAAGAAATCGGAAAATAAATGATTGTCTGAAGGAAGGACTCAGCTTACGGATAAGTCAAAACACTCTTCCGTTAAATTAAAAGCAATGGCGGTAACATTAAGAGTGCAGTTAGAATCCCGCTGTTAAATTTTGAGGAGAGAGCGCCGGCCGCTATGGCGGTACAAAGGGTCCAGAGTGGGATCAAAATTCAATGTGACTGGATATCAATGATAAGATTCGCTGATGATATTGCTATCCACAGTGAAAATGAAGAAGAATTACAGAAGTTGCTCAATGGAATCAACAATCTAATGAGTACGGGATATGGATTGAGAGTAAATCGAAGAAAGACAAAAGTAATGAGAAGTAGCAGAAATGAGAACAATGCGAAAATTAACTTCAGAATTGGGGATCACGAAGTAGATGAAGTTAAGGAGTTGTGGTACCTGGGGAGCAAAATGATCGATGACGGACAGAGCGAGGAGGACATAAAAAAAAAACAGACTAGCACTAGCAAAAAGAGTATTCCAGGGCAAGGTAGTCCTACTAGCATCAAATATAGGCTGTGGAAAAATCGGAGAAGAAGAGAATCGAAGCATCTGAGATGTGCTTACTCTGCGTAAAATTGAAATGGTATCCCATTAGGTCCAGTGGCCTTTCTTCTGTTGAGCTATTTCCATAGCTTTTCTATCCCTTAGCCCATTTTTTCGATACCTGTCGTTTTGTCGTTCGTGGGACGATTTAAAGGAGGAACTACTTTGTGATTTTTCACTGCAAAACAATTTTTGGAAAAATACGTTTAGTATGTTGGCCTTTTCTGTGTCATTCTCCGTTTCAGTGCCATTATGGTCACAGAGTGCCTGGAGAGAAGACTTAGATCCGTTTCCCGATTTAACGAAAGGCGAAACCACCTTATAATTTTCTGTCAAGTTGGTAGGTAGAGTTTTATTTTCGTATTCGTTGAAATCTTCACACATTAGCTTCATTTACTTTTTGTTTATCTGCGAGGCTTTGGCTAAGTATAAATTCGCAGTGAAGCACTCTTTTCTTTCGTAGCAACTTTCTAACACGGTTTTCGAATCACGATGGGTGTTTTTCATCGCTCACAATTTTCCTTGGGGCATACTAGTTGGTTTAAATGGCTCTGAGCACTATGGGACTTGACTTCTGAGGTCATCAGTCCCCTAGAACTACTTAAACCTAACTAACCTAAGGACATCACACACATCCATGCCCGAGGCAGGATTAGAACCTGCGACCGTAACGGTCTCGCTGTTCCAGACTGTAGCGCCTAGAACCGCTCGGCCACAACGGCCGGCGGGCATACTAGTGTAAAACGTATTGTACAATGCTCTTGAACTTTGTCCACTGATGCTCAACATTTTCAGTGCTGGAGATGAATAGTAAAAGTCATTATTCGAAATTAGCAAAAAATAAGTTTTGGATTTGCAGGTGCTTTACTTGGAATGTAACTTCAGGATCGACCAATCTGTCTTGAGCAAACAAAGATAAATTGTGTGTGATATTTTCCCTGTTGTGATTTTTGTACTTTCTTATTTATTGCACTCTTTTGCTTTTTGTAAGAATTTTCATATAGTGTAAAGTAAAATAATGTAAACGCGTGTATTCTGAGAACGTGTTTAAACAATTATTGTAGTGTCGCTTTACAAAAATCATACAGTGGTGACCCCGCAATGGAACACGAGAAAAGAATAACCTCAATGACTGCACCAGGGTCAAGCAGGAAGATACATATCAAGAAACGCATACCATACAACATTAAGAGGCAGGTACTTCAACAGACAGCAACCCACGCAACTCACGACGCTAGTACAAGGTAGGATCTACAGTCATGTTAAATTGCCTCCGTTCTGGACAAAAAGACGAGTTCCGGTTTGCTCAGGCAGATCGGCAACCCATGCAGTCTACGATACCAGCACAAGGTAGGACCGCCAGTCAGGTTAAATTGTCCCCTTTTTGGACTACGAGACCGGGCTTAATGGTTCACTCAGGCAGATCAGCAACCAACGCAACATATGATGCCAGCACAATATAGCACCTCTAGCCATGTTAAATTGCCTCCGTTCTGGACTACGAGTCCAAAGGTATGGCTCACTCTTGCGGATCAGCAACCCACGCAAACTACGACACCAGCACAAGGTAGGCCCTCCAGCCAGTTACATTGCCTCCATTCTGGTGTACAAGACTGTAGTTATGGTTTGCTCAGGCTGATCAGCAACCCACGCAAACTATGATGCAGGCATAGTGTAGGACCTCCAGCCACGTCAAATTGCCTCCTTTCTGGGCAACAAGGCTGGAGTTGTGGTTCACTCAGGCACAAAGCATTTTCAGTCAGCATGGTGTCAGAAACGATACAGAATAATTTCGCTGTACCATTGTCCACTGTGACGAAATTAATATTGTCCAAGCAGAGGAAGCGTTTCTAACGCATTGTTACATTGCCTTAAAAAACTACCTTCTCAAAGATTTCGCTCCAACGCGCAAAGTAGGGCTTCAGAGATTACTTTCAGACGAGCAGCTGCGTGACAGATAGCCCAAACAACTGTTGCAAGAGCTTCGGTCACTGCCAGGAACCGATGTGTTATCACAAAATTTGTGGTTCACATGGCTCCCGACAAACATTCGGACTGTTTTGGCAGCAGAAACTGAGTTCCAACATGGTGTGCTAGTGGATAAGGTGGGAACCATAGCAAGTTGGTTACAATACAACGTTAGCAGCGCGGAAGCAAAATACTGCAGGGAGAACGGCCCAATGCTGGAAGAAAGGCCGCCCGGCAGCCCTGGACCACGAATGTCAGTGCGCACTCGACAACCGCAAACCAACTGGCAGAGAGTGTGAAAGAAAACTGCGGCACTTGGAAACGTGCAGCACACTGACGACGCGAGACTGACTAAGGCCGTGGCATAAGTAGAACGGGGCGGACAGCGGTATTGTGTGTGTGTGTGTGTGTGTGTGTGTGTGTGATATCCGGTCAAGTTCGTTTGTTGATCCTTCCACTCAGTTATTACAGAGGCCAACCAGCTCTCTGACCGGACACGCTGAGCTACCGTGCCGGCAATTGGACGCTGTTTCCCCCGCAGCTTGCAGCACAACCCTACTTGCCGATACGGAAGTGTTCCGGCAACAAATGTTTCGAGAGGTGCGTGCAGCTAACAGCAACAGCGTCCAGCGGAGCGTGCGCGTGCAACACAAACCAATTTCTGTATTTCGGGAGTGCAGCCAGCGGCGAGCCATGTCCTTTGAAGAAATTACCATAGCGCTATAAGAAAGGCCAAAAATCAGACAATCTAGTCATTATCAGTACACAAATAGGTCGATTGGAAAGAAGATATGGAGTGATGTAGAAATGACGGTAGTCCGCAGCTCGTGGTCGTGCGGTAGCGTTCTCGCTTCCCGCGCCGGATTTCCCGGGTTCGATTCCCGGCGGGGTCAGGGATTTTCTCTGCCTCCTGATGACTGCGTGTTGTGTGATGTCCTTAGGTTAGTTAAAAAAATGGTTCAAATGGCTCTGAGCATATGGGACTTAACATCTATGGTCATCAGTCCCCTAGAACTTAGAACTACTTAAACCTAACTAACCTAAGGACATCACACAACACCCAGTCATCACGAGGCAGAGAAAATCCCTGACCCCGCCGGGAATCGAACCCGGGATTCCCGGCGGGGTCAGGGATTTTCTCTGCCTCGTGATGACTGGGTGTTGTGTGATGTCCTTAGGTTAGTTAGGTTTAAGTAGTTCTAAGTTCTAGGGGACTGATGACCATAGATGTTAAGTCCCATAGTGCTCAGAGCCATTTGAACCATTTTGAACACTGTATAAATCGTCTTTGATAAATGTATTTCCGTCCAATACCAAATCGGATAGCAGTGCGTCCAACTCTCTTGTTTGCCAGATTTCTGCAGAACGTTGCTACACGCTCCTGAACAAAGAACTGCTACTCAGGCCACTACAGCTTCGGTTCGCGTTCTGACGCCGTCGAGCGTTCTGCCCGCTCTCTGCCACGCTGCACTCATTCAGACCGTAGCCTAAGTGGCGTAACGTATCCTTACTCCATAATCAGGACGACAAGAGGGGTGTTGGGAAATTTTGCTGGTGGTGGTATCAACGATTCGGAAGAAAAGCTCAAAAAATGTGTGGCAGCCTGCAGTCACCTCAGTTTGGACTGGAAGTTCCAGTGGACCTTAATGGTTATAACCATACTGAATCTATAACTGGTGTGGATTTCCGACACCACTTTCTACTACTGGCTGATCTATACAACAGGAAGCTACTGACTGCCATTAGCAACAGTAGCATCAACACAATGCAAGTGTCCCGACAGCTGCGAAAACTCAGTTTCATGAATTTCACTGGAAACGACTCGAAAAGACTCATTGTGGTAGACAGGTTAACAGGAACCTAATTTCCAGTAGACACAGGCTGTGATCTCAGATGGTTTTGCAAGATCACTACTATTGACAGGCACTAAAGGGCCCCAGTAGCCGTCGATCTCTTTTAAATAGTCGCCTTACCCACTAATCTCCATCCACGGCTATCGATTCGGATTTCACGAGTTGCACCATGCAAGAAGATGTCTGAGAACAGCTCTTTGCAGCAAATTCCATTCAACGCCATTATCTTGACAAATCCAGTGGTACAACATGGAAAGAAACCAAGCAACAGGATGCGAGTGGCTCTGGCATTAACCACAACCAGTGAGCTCAAATCCAGTGCAAACAAAGTGGACTCACCTGCCACGAACTTCTCCTCAGGGCAATACAATGTAAATATTCAGAAGGCCAAGATCACTCCCATTCTAGGTTCTAGTACAACAGTCACCGATGGAGTTCCAAAATTAATAAATAAAAGACACCACTGTTTAACCTTTAAGGCAGGTTTCGAGAACTCAAGCTTTAAAGAAGTGTTCTACGAATATCAGAAGAATTTGGGGATCTCCCACAAAGAGTTGTCCCGACAGCTGCGAAGACTCAGTTTCATGAATTTCGCTGGAAACGACTCGAAAAGACTCATTGTGGTAGACAGGTTAACAGGAACCTAATTTCTAGTAGACACAGGCTGTGATCTCAGTGTGCTCCCACATCACAGTTTCAACGCAGGTGGTTTTGCAAGATCACTACTATTGATGACAGCTATTAACTTTCTTATTTAAACATATGGGAGGAAGCAGCTGAATTTGGACCTCAGTTTGGACTGGAAGTTCCAGTGGACCTTAATGGTTATAACCATACTGAATCTATAACTGGTGTGGATTTCCGACACCACTTTCTACTACTGGCTGATCTAGACAACAGGAAACTACTGACTGCCATTAGCAACAGTAGCATCAACACAATGCAACTGGAACTTGGCTAGCTAGCATCCTAGACGAATTTTCAGAGATTAAATCAGTAGGCAAACACAAGACAATGAGTTTCATTCGGACATAGCCTGGACCACCGATAGTGGCCTAGCTACTCCTCCTAACGCCCAAAACGTTTGTGGCTCCACAAGAAGCCATTAATAGGAAGGTCCAAGCCGATGTGACTTCAATTTCGGACAGTCAGTTGGCCTCGCTGCTAAACGTGATATTAAAGCGTAAAAACATTGGTGTTTATGCAACGAATTCAGAGGTCTGAACGCTAGGACTCTGTCAAACAGATGTCGTATTCCACATGTAATGGATTTCAACAACGCTATTGTGAAAGCTCGAATATTCACCGTCGTCGACTATGAAGGGCCTAGGCACAAATACTGACTGCTTCTACAGAAAAGAAATGTTATAACTACCCCTTTTAGCATGTTCAGGTACCACTTCAAGCAGCACGATTTGAAAAATGAGGCACAAACATTACAACATTTTATTCATGTTCTCAGACACGAGATCTGTCTCACACATATTTTCCAACGTCTATGCCAATAGCGGGTTGTCATCAACAAAGAAAAATGCTTCTTGGGGAAAAGCAATGTGAGCTTTCTAGCTTTTTACTGTGTGAGCATGGGGTTAGGTCTAGTGCATGAGAAGGCAGAAAACGTTCTCAGCGCGCCGATATCACAGACAAACATCTGAGGCTTTTTCTGGGAATGCTTAATTCTCACACAAGTCACCAACCGAAAGCAGTAAAACTACAGACATCCCTCACGGAGTCGTTGAAAGAAAAATGTACGATCAGAAGAAGGAAAGTGAACCAGAGTCAAGAACAATTGGTGGCGTTCAACTCAGTTAACAAATATGCACCTCAGGCAGTGTTCATCGCCCACTCACAGCATAATGCACCAATGGCATTATTGATGAACGCTAGCTAGCTAACAGTCAGAGCAATCATGCAGCAACCCCGTACATGAAGCCTGGCAACCAGTGGCGTAGCGTGGATACCTGCCGCCAGGTGCGAGAACCCTACATTTAACGCCCGCCTTATTTTTGCAACTGGGCAAAAATAATATAACCTATCCTGAGGAGACATTACTACCAGCCTTACTAAAAAAATTACGTTAGCCGTACGTCATAACATGTGGTTCTTCCATGATGGTGCTCCAGCCCACGTAGGTCACAGAGTGCGAAGGTTTAGGATATAGGCGATTTCCGTGACAATGGATAGGACGTTTTGGTCCACGAAGATGGCCAGCACGCAGTCCTGATTTCAATCCACTGGATTTTTACTTTCGAGACCGTATGAAGGAACTTATTTATGCTCAGCAAGTAAATAATGTGGACGTACTTACGCAGACGAATTTCGATGCTGACAGTACCACAAAGGCAAATGTGCATGTGTGTGAGCGAGAACGACGAAACTGGGTTCGCCCTAATGAAGCGTATGTCGAATCGAATGGTGCGCATTTTGAACGCTTATTGGAACATTGGTGTAACAGGAAACAAAGTAATTTGGGTTTCATTTTCGTTACGGTGTTATTGTAGGACAGGAAAATAATTTGAGTTTAATTTGCATGATGGTATTGTTGTAAAATGAGGAAACAGTTGATTGTAATTAACGCACAACAAATGACGTGGTAATTGGCTGATTTTGCACTATGGGAAACACATTTTATTTGATATTAGCTTTCCTTTACTACACCTACCTTTGTTACGATAATGTTGTAAAAGAAAAAACATCTGGTTGTACTTAATTCATTGTTTACGTAAAACGAATTCTTGACAACCCAGTGACTGTTTAAACTGCTTATTTCGGTAGAATACCTAGCCGTCCAATGTTTCCATGGCTCTGGTTCGTGCGTTGCCTTTCTCTGAACGCCGCGTCGATGTGTTAAACAAGCAAGGTCGTGTACCGTCAGTTGACAATGTAAACAGAAATACGTCTACTATCAAACCTAAAAATATGTCTTTTAGGAATACCAAAATAAGGAACTTGACACTACATTACATTAGACTTTTTTTGTCAAGCACACCGTGGTGTACGTCTGCATGATTTCGGCAATTTATACCTTTTACACCCTGTACATATGGAAAATGTGTATAAGGAAAGCAACAGCTGTAACTTTATGCTGACAAGCAACAGTACTAATAAAACTATTTCTATGGCAAGTTACTGTGAAAATTTTGATTTAGATTAATACTAGTTCCATAGATCATGAATACACCTTCATAATGAAGTGGAATGTGTCAGTTTAACAAAATATTTCTTTAAATGCCGTAATTCAAGTTTTTGTAAGACTACTAAATTATATCGAAAAATCTATTGAGTTGTCATTCGGAAATTCTTTTAATTTGTTTTTAATTGCTGATTGGTTTTCTGTGAGAATTTTGCACTATTTGGTAAATGACCAAAGATTTTTGTGGCAGCATAAATCACCCTTTTCCGTGCCAAAGCTAAATTTAATCAAGAGTAGTGAAGATCAGCCTTTCTCTTCGTGTTGAAGTTATGCAAATTGCAATTGCTTTTGAACTGGGTTGTTGTGAATATCCCTAGTTCCTTAAGTCAAGTAACTTACCTGAATTGATGGACTGGTATCGGTAGGCAATTCATGAATTCATGCCAAGATCGCCAGACTTAACACCATTGGAGTACTTCTTATAGGGAGCTGTGAATCAGAAGGTGTACTCCACTCCGCCGCCGACGCCAGAAGATACGAGAGGAGGATTGTAGCGGGTTTCCAGTCAGTCACCCATCAAACCCTTTTCAGGGCTAACGATGTGCAAAGTACGCTGGGCAACCTTCACGTAGTGCCCATTGGGTTCCGCTAATGCTGACGGTATTTGCTTTCAGGTTAATCTCAACTGAAGAATTTCGAGGCTATTTCGAATTCAAGAAAATTTTACCAGTGGACAGAGTTCAGAAACCATACAAGATTTTCAATGAAAATTTTTCCCGATCTCTCTTTCTTCTCGAGATACTGGCAACCTGGGAAAGTTACAATGAAGTGCCTCCTGGCGTCAAACCATTGATTAAAAAAAAAGTTCTTCATGTAGAATACGAATATGAAATAAGAAATAGGGGTTACTATTTGCAAAAATGAACTGGACCTTGAAAATAGGGTTCAAGGTCATTTTGAGCTAACCACTCCATGCCCTCCTCTAAACCTTACAACTTTTACAAGAGACGTTGTGTGTGTGTGTGTGTGTGAAACATATAAAGGACTTTTCTTGTTTTTCTTGTATGCCTCTTTAATTCTGTAATATGCATTTTTGATGTAAGGACTCAAGTCACTACCCTGCAATCTCAAAGTAGACTGCCACAAACATATATTTAGTATACAGAAATTCTTGACACCCATTCTTTTATTATTTCTATATGCATTGTGCTATCGTGAAACAACTGTATACTAGTGTACTTCAGACTGGGGGGAGGGGGGGAGTAGATTTTGTTAACATTACATTAAAATGATGATTTTCAATTAGTTTAGTCTAAAATGACACAGTTTGAATCTTGTGAAAATAATATGAGTTCTACAGTTAGTAGAAAACCTAATTATCTTCTCTCTGAATGTTGATGAGATAATAAGCTCTCTGTAACAACTATGCTATTTGTATGCAACAACTGTTCATCATTTATTTTTAGTCATGAGGGTACACTGAAAAGTGATGAAGTAACATATGAACCAAGAAATTAGATAGATTGTTCAAAATATGAAATACTTAAGCTTCAAAACCATGTATTTATTTTTCAACACAGTCACCATTAAGACTAACACATTTCACTCAATGTATAACAAGTTTTTTCATTCTGTCACTGAAAAATTCCCCCAACTTACCCAAAATCCAAGACATGACTGCTGCCTTCACCTCATTGTCCAAGATCTAAGAATTGCCTTTGAGGTCTCTCTTGAGTAGAGGGAAAAAATAAAGATCGCAAGGTGCAAGACCAGGGGAGTAAGAAGGGTGTGGAATCAGTTCAAACTTCAGGTTTTGTAAGATGGCAAGAACTATACCCCTTACATGAAGTCATTAAAGATCACCAAACTCACGTTGAGCGAACAGTAGGGCTGAACAAAAATGACTGACAAGGTACTATGCATCTTGTAGAGGGTATAGTATGGACGTATTGGAATAATTAATGTCGGTTGATGGTTTTAAAGTAATTCATACGACATGAAAACTTCGTGGAAACCCCAGATCACGTAAGAAACAGATTGACCGTCCTTACGGCGGAATAGGCAACCGTAAAAATAGTTTTCCCGTCGGTCAACAGACGTCTCAGGCGACGCTACAATGCTAACTGACCTGTCCATGTCGCGGAATTGGCAACGCTGTATCTTCGGTGACGCGAATGACGCTCATTTGCGTTCGGCTAGAGCGCTGCGCGCAAATGCATTCGTCACACTGCTGACTGTAGCTCATTATCGGCTGTGGTTTTTCCCGAGTTTTCAATCTAAGAATGTAGCTTAGCTCCTGTAATTCTACAAACCAAGTTTATTTCTCACAATCATATGCGAAATAAAATAAATGAAAAGTAACACACAAACATTTCTCGCGAGTTACTGTTTAAATGCAGACTGTATTGCAGTCGCAAGGGTTTTACACTCGCCTTCCATGCCGTCGATTTTCTCTTTGCTATACAGCTCTTCTGATACGGATTATGGTGGTAAAAAGATCTCCATGTGCAGGTTAACACTAGAAAGTTTTCAAAATGCGCACTCGGTTATGATGCGACATATTTCAGTGACAGTCATTTCAAATTTAAATTCTTATACTTTGCATGTAACTTATCGTAAATGATATAAGAGTGGCACAAAACTATGAATTTTGGATTGTTGTTGAAAGGGGGCTGCAAACGCGGTAATATACAAGTGAAGGCGTGTTTTTCGAGCATATTTTGGCGGTGTCAACTTTGAAGAGCCACAGACGGCAAACCATAATTATGTTAAAAATTTACTTTGTACAGTTTAAAGATAACCCGCAAATATTCGCAACAGGCACAGTTATTACTGGGGATATCCGCACTCGCGCAGACCTGTTACTATAAGTAGTGTTGTTTTCAAGTGAAAGCTGTGAGAGGATTATTAGCGCAGAGATTAAAAAAAAAATTAAAATGGGCAGCGTCTATAGTTTGCATGTTATGCTCGTTCTCTTCTATTCTCCTCCCTTCATTCCACTATAAACGCTTGTTCACAAGTATAAACGAATGGCAGTGAACATTGGCGAATTATCTATGAATTCTCGTTTGCAGCAGTGTAAACGATGTTTTACACTCGTTCGCTCTAGTATATATCAGGATTTAGAGGGACTGATGATCTAACAGTTAGATGACAGCTATTATTCATTTATTTCACTGTTGCGATTCCAGCTCTAGAGCCATTTTCAAGTACCAAGGGAAAGGTCTTGTAAGGTAATGCTTCTTAAATTGTTTACCAAATGTTACCACACTATGCTTTGCATTTTGTTATCCTTACGTTATATTGGTTTCAGTTTTCACATTGCACACAAAAATGCCTCTACACCCAAAATTACGATAGTGAAGTGAATAAACAGTTTTAAAAAGTCCAAATCGCAGCAAAGATTTCATTTAAAAATTATATGATATGATTCTTGTACAGGAAGGGCTGCCACGTTATATCGAATATAACATCGACAAAATTTAAATAGGATCGAATGCTTATGGCTCTTTATTAATTCTTACTCGTAACTGATTTATTGATTTACCTGAATTTAATATCCACTTGCGTAACCTTTCTTTATCTTTGATGGGAAATCTGAACATTTTTAGTTGAGGATTTGTTCGTCTAATCCTTCCACAGTTGATATACTCGTAGGTCCTCGGTATGACGACTCGATCCACTACCACCGGTATGTCAGAAACAGCTGTACTTCACAGACGACAACTAGTGGAAAGCTGCACACATTTGACCAATGTTGCCACATATTTCACAGAACGGAGTGCCATCTAGTGGTTGATTCCAGAAGTAAGGGTGTGACGCTGTTGCCGCCTGGTGGCTGTTCCCTGACAAGGGTTGCCTGCTAGACCAAGCGATCGGGCAATCTGCTTCTTACGTGATCTGGGGTGGAAATGCATCGATGTACTGGAGGCTAGTTTATCCCAGGGAAGTATTCAGAGCTGACCGCGCGCGGCTGGGGAGCGGCGAAGGGAAGCGACAATAGGCAGCTTAGGGCGGCTCAAACTCTGAGAAAGCGGTAACAGGGCGCAACCTCCAGCTGCCTTAAGATGAGTGACAGTGAGGGGGTGGTTGACCCCATGCTGGTGTACAAGGAAACAGATGGAGAACTTGTAAGCCTGTTGATAAATGTCCGTTGTCCGGTTTTCAGTGAAACATTGGAGAAAGCCGCCCCAAGCTATGATGGAGCTGCCAACAGAGGCCAAAATATGCTTGTTCGTGAATATAACAACTTCACGCTGAATTCACGGTCCACAGAGTCTGAAGTAAATCAGGTGAAGAGCGACAGAATGCAATATGACGGACTCCGATGGGAACGTAGGGCCAAGGAATTTGAAGTACTCTCCTGGGAGTCAGAATTCTGGAAAAATTGGTGTTTTGTGCAGACACTAACCTTGATGGGTGGCCTGGGAGGAGCTAAATAGCAGAAGTTGAGACAAAGGGAAATTTTGGGGAATTTGTTCACTTACCAGAGCAGGCATTGGTCGGCGATGGGAAGCGATGCATAATTAACGTGTCTTGCACTGCAATTGGCGTAAGTGATTTTGCTGGAGGGGAAACCGAGGCAAAGAGTGGACTGGCAGAAGTCTTCATAGAGGTCTTCCATTCCCAGCTTGCCTAGAGTTCGGACGTGGCATTCTCTACTCAGCTTTTGGGGGAATTTGTTCACTTCCCAGAGCAGGCATTGGGAAGCGACACATAATTAACGCCTCTTTTGCTGCAATTGGAGTAAGTGATTTTGCTGGAGGGGAAAGCGAGGTGAAGAGCAGACTGGCAGAAGTCTCCATAGAGGTCTTTCGTTCCCAGCTTGCCTAGAGTTCAGACGTGGCGTTCCTTACTCAGCTTGGCTGAGAGACAGTGAGAATCTCTGCAGTTTAGGACTTAGCAAATGGAACGATTGAGCTTGGAGATAGAAAGTTTTGGTTCAGCTGTGTACTGAGCAAGATAGCTTGGAGTGAATAGATGAGTGCAGCCTTGCAGCACCACGAGGCCGGCCGACGTCCTCACAACGACGATGCCCTGCCATGCTGAATTTGGAGATATTGCACCCGCTCTGGCTTGAATTAGGCCACTGATTAATTTGTTGGATCACATCAGCAAAGTTTCCACGAGGTTTTCATGGGCCGTGTATTGGGGAATTCTTCTTGCACTTCGCATTACGCCTTTGTCAGTCGACAGGAAGTAATTTTGATTTATCGCGCT